>NC_091089.1:36985000-37610000 GCF_032405125.1 Capricornis sumatraensis | reverse complement strand
ATGATGATGTGATCACTAATCTAGAGCCAGACATCTTGGAATGTGAAGTCAAGTGGGCCTTAGAAAGCATCACTACAAACAAAGCTAGTGGAGGTGATGGAATTCCAGTTGAGCTGTTTCAAATCCTGAAAGATGATGCTGTGAAAGTGCTGCACTCAATATGCCAGCAAATTTGGAAAACTCAGCAGTGGCCACAGGACTGGAAAAGGTCAGTTTTCATTCCAATCCCAAAGAAAGGCAATGCCAAAGAATGCTCAAACTACCGCACAATTGCACTCATCTCACATTCTGGTAAAGTAATGCTCAAAATTCTCCAAGCCAGGCTTGAGCAATACGTGAACCATGAACTCCCTGATGTTCAAGCTGGTTTTATAAAAGGCAGAGGAACCAGAGATCGAATTGCCAACATCCGCTGGATCATGGAAAAAGCAAGAGAGTTCCAGAAAAACATCTATTTCTGCTTTATTGACTATGCCAAAGCCTTTGACTGTGTGGATCACAATAAACTGTGGAAAATTCTGAAAGAGATGGGAATACCAGACCACCTAACCTGCCTCTTGAGAAACCTGTATGCAGGTCAGGAAGCAACAGTTAGAACTGGACATGGAACAACAGATTGGTTCCAAATAGGAAAAGGAGTACTTCAAGGCTGTATATTGTCTCCGTGCTTATTTAACTTACATGCAGAGTACATCATGAGAAACGCGGGACTGGAAGAAACACAAGCTGGAATCAAGATTGCTGGGAGAAATATCAATAACCTCAGATGTGCAGATGACACCACCCTTGTGGCAGAAAGTGAAGAGGAACTAAAAAGCCTCTTGAGGAAAGTGAAAGAGGAGAGCGAAAAAGTTGGCTTAAAGCTCAACATTCAGAAAACAAAGATCATGGCAAGAGAAGTTGCTACTGAGCTTATAAAGATGGTGTTTTGTGGGCGTGAATCTTCTAGTTCTGAGGCTTTTTGATAAAATATTATCATAAATTTATTCAGATTGGCAGCAGTCTCTGCTGTTCTCCATCTTTGGTGGACAAATAGCTCAATACCTGCTGGATTTCTCTCTGTACCATTCTTCTATGCTTGAATTTAACTTAAAAACTGAATTGAGTGAAATAATGGCCACACAGCTCAACCTTATATGACAGCAAATATTTATTGTGCTTACTTGCTGTGAAAATATAGCCATATAAATTTTGATCCTCAATAAATTATAATAAATTGAGTGAGACTGTTGATAAGTAAAACTACTTACTAAATCTCCTCAAACAGAGAATTCATTATATAAATAATGGCACATTCATATAGAAGAATTCTATGGTAATCTTCAAATATTATGTCATAGATTATTTTTAGCACAACATCATAAATTGATTAAAAAAAAGCTCAGTGTGTACAATATAATACCTACTCTTTGTGAGAGAAATTGCACAGACACATACAAAAACTAAACAAACAAAAAACAAACCCTAAGACTATGTAGGAAAAATGTTAAGAGGAACTGTTTCTGTTGGAATTGTTTGACAGTGACCTAAGAAATAGTGGCTTAAATAAAATAGAATTCATCTCTCTCTTATGATTAGGAACTCCCAGTGGAAACAATGTGGGCCTGAGATGGTCCCAGGCTCTTTCCATCTTTTGCTCTACTGTGTATGCCTTCCGTTCCTAAAGACACCTCATGGTCCAAGATAGCTGAGTGCTGGAGCTCCAGTCATCCAGTCCACAATCCTTCTCCCCTCTCAGTAATAATTTTATATTCTTTTTATCAAAATGAATGCTGGGTAATCATGCTTTGTTGTTGTTGTTGTTCAGTTGCTAAGTCGTGTCCGACTCTGTGACCCATGGACTGCAGCACACCAGGCTCCTCTGTCTTCCATTGTCTCCCAGAGTTTGCTCATATTCATGTCCATTGAGTCAGTGACGCTATCTAACCATCTTCATTCTCTGCCGCCCGCTTCTTTTTTGCTTTCAATCTTTTCCAGCATCAGGGTTTCTTCCAATGAGTCAATTCTTTGCATCAGGTGGCCAAAGTATTGGAGCTTCAGCTTCAGCATCAGTCTTTCCAATGAATACTCTGGGTTGATATTCTTTAGGACTGGTTTGATCTCCTTGCAATCCAAGGGACTGTCAAGAACCTTCACTAGCAACCCAGTTCAGAAGCATCAATTCTGTAGGGTAGAGAGTAAACCAAATTGCTTTTCATTAAAATATCATTCATTTTATTTACATTTGTAACATGTTAGTGAATTGTGGATACAAATCATCTATTAATCTGATATGCTGCTGCTATTGTTGCTGCTGCTAAATTGCTTCAGTCGTGTCCGACTCTGCGACCCCATAGACGGCAGCCCACCAGGCTCCCCCATCCCTGGGATTCTCCAGGCAAGAATACTGGAGTGGGTTGCCATTTCCTTTTCCAATGCATGAAAGTGAAAAGTGAAAGTGAAGTCATTCAGTTGTGCCTGACTCCTAGCGACCCCATGGACTGCAGCCTACCAGGCTCCTCCGTCCATGGGATTTTCCAGGCAAGAGTACTGGAGTGGGTTGCCATTGCCTTCTCTGATTAATCTGATATAGATGCCCATAAAACAGTGATGTGAGACTAAGAATTGACTCATTGGAAAAGACTTTGATGCTGGGAGGGATTGGGGGCAGGAGAAGAAGGGGACGACAGAGGATGAGATGGCTGGATGGCGTCACTGACTCGATGGACGCGAGTCTGAGTGAACTCCAGGAGTTGGTGATGGACAGGGAGGCCTAGCGTGCTGTGATTCATGGGGTCGCAAAGAGTCGGACATGACTGAGCGACTGAACTGAACTGAAGCCTGCTGATACCTTCTGAAAAGTATCCATGTTTTCTTTGACTTGGACCTCTAATGTTTGAAACTGATCATTTAGCAAGTTTTCCCCATTTAAAAACTTTCCAGCTCTTTCTCCAAATGTCTTCTCATTTCCCATTTGGCTCTTTTTTCACGTAGCTGTTTCATCCTTAAAGACTGGTCTAGCCACAAAATCCATCAAGCCTTTCAGTTTATGAAATAAACCTTCAAATTTGAATCTCTGGGGCAACTGTTGAAATTAGAATTTATTTTAGTGGGTGTAATTGGATTTCCTTGGAAAGGATGAAGAAGTAAAGGAATACCTTATTAAAGACAAATTGGAAAATGTTAGTTTCTTGAAGTTTCAATCTATTCTTAAATTTTCTCCTGGGGAGTCCAGGTGTTAGTGGCATAAACCTTTAGACAGAAAGCCTTTAGGCAATCATATGACAGTCCATAACATAAAAGTATCAAATTAATATATCATATACCTTAAATTTATGCAGTTATGTCAAATACATTCAATTAAAGATTAACTGAGAAAACCTGAATCCATATTGAACCCGTAAAAACACTAGAAAACAAAATTAATGAATAAATTAATCTGCAGCATGATGTTAAATAAGAAAAACAAAAGGCCTTCAGGCGTGGTATTCTGCAAGTTCACATACACAGAAACAGGGCGACTTCCTTTACCACCTCTGATGGCATGACATGTACTCAAGTGCTCAAATTAGAAACTTCCCAGCTATCTAAGGTTTCTCCTCGCCTTCTCATATTCTGTGTCCAATGAGGCACTGAATCCCATCAACTCGGCATCCTACCTAAGTCTTAAGTAAATGACGTCTCATCTCCACTCCTTGTCAGCCCTTCACTGTCCTCCGCCAGACCATTCTAATCTTGTCCTTCCCAGACTCTCCATTTTTTATTGTTCCTCTTCCTGTTCCCATTCCAAGGCCTTCCATCTGGTTCTATGATGAATTGTCTTTTCGAAAAAATGAATTTGATCACGTCACTCTTTTGCCAACAATCTTTAAGGATGCCCCATATCTGTAAGAATTTTTTTCTTTAAAATCCTAATTGCCTTTTTAACCTAGCTCCACTCTAGCCTAACCTCTCAGCATTTTGCCTTCATATGCTCTACGACTCAGATACACATTCAAAGTGACACCTACTTCTTTAACCCACAGTTTCTTGACGTGAAAACCCCCTTCTCTGTCATATAAACTGCTGCTCATCTGAGAAGTCCTAACCCAGTGCTGCCCCCTCCCTCCAGGCTTCTTGGACACTGGACATGTTCTCTTAGCCTGTCTGTGATCGTCATGTCAGTCCCTCTGATCCATGAACTTCTCGATGGTACAGTTTTAGTCACAGATTATCCTCGGCATCTATCACAATGCTTGGCAACTATGAGGACAAAATAAGTATGTATTGAATTGAGTGGAAATAAAAGCAAGCACAGAATGTGCTTTGTGTGTCCCTGGGAGACCCCAACCTGACAACAGGGCCGAGAGCACCAGGAAACCAGGTGGTGATGCTGAGCTGATGAGCAGAATGAGGCACATCCTGGCCTCAGAGGTTCAGACAGAGTCCTCAGAAACTGTCTGCTGCCAGCTCCATGTCACCCTGGCCTGCTCTGTTCTTCTCTGCTTTTTTCTGCCTGATTTCCTCATTCCTTTCTCTCAATAGCTCCAAAGTGTTCATCTAGCTCCATCTATTGGGTCTGCTCTGTCCTTGGCACTAAAGGCCACTGTATCGTGTGTGTGTGTTTATGTGTATAAACTTCCAGAAATGGAGCTAGGTGTGCCTACTTAGAGAGTTGTGTGGAATGGGGGGAGAAAAAGCGCAATAGAGAACATCAAATCATCTATTGTCTTGTGTTGAGTGTTTGCCAAGTATCAGGATTTACATTTAATCCTCACAACACCCTGAAAGGTGTAGACATCATTATTATTCCTACTTCACAGATGAGCTAACTGAAGCTAAGAGAGTAAATCGTATACACCCTTGGAAGGGGGGAAGCTCAGATCCAGTCAATGCATGTCTTCACCTAAAAGCAGTTCTAACATAATTAGTCTATAACTGATCCTTGTCTTAACAAAGAAATGTCTGAAAGGCAAAAGAATAAAATATTTGGCTTCCCCTTAGTTTTGTGAACGCTGGTGGGTGTTGTTTTGTTTTTGGCTTTTTTTAAAAAAAAAAAAGACTTTACTTTTTTAGAGCGGTTTTAGGTTCATGGCGAAATTAAGAGGAAGGCACAGATCTCCCATATACACTGGTAGTTTTCTTCTCGTCAAGGATTTGGCTCCAAGGTTCATTATAGGGAAGAGGATATTCCTATTGCACTTGGACTTTTTAAAACTGAAGTATAGATCTTAGTAATTTAAGGGCTTCCAGCATGGCTCATTGGTAGAGAATCCACCTGGCAAGTGAAAGACTTGGGCTCGATCCCTGGATCGAGAAGATCTCTTGGAGATGGAAATGGCAACCCACTCCAGTATTCTTACATCCTCCAGTATTCCTCCCGTGGACAGAGGAGCCTGGAGGGCTATAATCCATGGGGTCACAAAGAGCTGGACATGACTTAGCAACTAAGAAACAGTAATAGTTAATTTATAATATTATGTTAGTTTCAAGTGAACAGCATAGTGATTCAGTGTTTATATATATTGTACTACATTAGAAGTTATTACAAGATAATGGCTATAATTCCCTGTGCTGTGCAGCATATCCTTGTTGCTTATTTATTTTATGTATAGTAGTTTGTGTCTCTTAATCCTATACCCCTAATTGGCCCTGCGTCTTCCCTCTACCCTTTGGTAACCGCTAGTTTGCTTTCTCTGTCTTGAACTTGGATTTCAGCTCAAAGACTTCATTGCTTTTTCACCCCTAGTATATGGAAAGATTTACCTGTCCCATTCCTGGGTCCTGCACACCTGGCCTTTTACAGACCTAATGACCTGGTATTTAACTTCCATTTGAACCAGTTAGTGTCTGTTGATCTTGAGAAGATGCTGTATGATATAATTAGCAAATGAAAATGATGGGGACTGATTCTTGGCTACCTTCCCTGCCTCCCACCCCCGACTCTGACACACACAATCTTGTTGCAAAGACAAGTTGTTCACTGAAGAACTGTTAACTAGCACAGTGGAGCTAGCTGTTGGTGATGTGGGCCCTTAAGAGATATGTAGGTCCGGGTGGCTCAGACGGTAAAGCGTCTGTCTACAATGTGGGAGACCCAGGTTCGAGCCCTAGGTTGGGAAGATACCCTGGAGAAGGAAATGGCAATCCATTCCAGTACCATTACCTGGAAAATCCCATGGACAGAGGAGCCTGGTAGGCTACAGTCTGTGGGATCGCAAAGAGTTGGACACAACTGAGCAGCTTCAGCTGGTGAGGGGACATTTCAGAGTCCTCTCTGGGCTGCTTGCCTGCCTTCCCCATCTGTCCCTCTCTTGGGGTGACTTTTTCTACCTCTGTTGGCTTCCAGCTTCTCTACATTCAGACTCTGGGCCATATTCTCTATTCAGATTTCTTAGCGTCTTTATCTGTAAAGTTTTTCCTCAGTCGTTATCCTGGATAGAAGTCATTTTTCTTAGATCTTCAAAAGGATAACTGGTTCTGAATGTAACCTATAATTTAAGAAAAACTGAAATCAAGCCACTCTTTGCAGAACACATGGGTCCTGGCTTTGAATCAGCTATCAGTTCCTCTCCTTCTCTGGAGGAGGGAGCTCAGCTGGAGAAGAAGCCCCACGGTGGGTTGGACAGTGTCCTTCTAACAGTGCCAGGAGACCACCAGTGAGCCAGGCCCCGGCCTATGGACTGGCCTCACTGTTTGGGAATTGGAAGGATAAACAAATATTTTCATAGGGTGCACCCAGAACTGAGTAGTCAAGGTCATTGTGGTACAAACAGAACATATGGTGTCAGTGTGTCCTGGTGTCTGGGCTTAAGTGGCCTTTCTTGGCAGCATCGATAAAGAACACAGAGCATGCTGTAACCTCTGCTCTTGATATCGGGTGTCCTCTTACAGCTCAGTGAGATTTCTAGACGTGTTTCCATTTCCTGCAGGTTGCTTTCTAAGTGGGGCCAGGCCTGCATTGTCCTTGGTGGCGTCTCCTTTGCCCAGAATGCTTCGCTCCTCTCCTTGGAACTGACTCGTGGTGCTCCGGACAGTGGTTCATTCGTTCTCCCAAGGAAGTATTACAGCAGGTGCTCGCAAGGAGCCTCAAAAGGCCTTTGGTTTTCTTTCACAGATGGGAGTAAGAACACACAGACATACCTACATCTCTTCTTGAAACAACTTTACTAGGATGAGTCTGAAAAGAAATTCTTAGAGGCATGTTTGTAGCCCTTTTTTCTTTGCCACACCTGAGTTTTTAGATAACAGCGCATGTAGTTTGGAGGGAGTTCTTTCCAGATAACCATGATACAGGTAAGAAGTACCGAGTGACTGTTAGGATAACAAATATCAGAGTTTTCTTGGGTTTTTTATAAGTATTTTTTAAATTAAATAACTTAATTGGCTGTGCCAGGTCTTAGCTGTGGCATGTGGGATCTAGTTCCCTGACCAGGGATCGAACCTATGCCCCCTGCATTGGGAGCAGAGTCTCAGCCACTGGACCACCAGGGAAGTCCCTGAGTTTTCTTATTTTTTGATGGGAATGGCCATCTACATACAGAATAGTGTATGACATTTTCTAATCTATGCATGTCATTGCATAACTTGGAGAATTTTCTTTTTTTCTGAGTAGACATTAGGCTAACTGCAAAATTTTATCTGGCTTCAAACTCAGTGCCTTGTCATTAGCCAACTTCACTTACTAGTTTTAGTCAAGTCTAAGCTGCACAATGGTTGAATTGGTGACTATTATATTTGTTTAACTGCTGTAAAGTAAGTTTGCAACAATAGATGCTCACACTTAAATAGGCCTGCGGAGCATTGAGCCCTATCCATCATGCAGAGACTTCCCTCCTGCTGTCCTTTCTGATGGACAATTCTGCTGATGGGGATATTCAAAAAGAAGGGATCAGGAAGAACAGATGATGGATAAAGACAATCTTCTGTCTTGAGAGGAAATCAGAGAAATCCTTTTAAGGAATTTCTTTGTCGTCGTGTCAGAAGATTAATTATGCTCGTGTGAGAACAGCTTTCTCATTGGGTGAAAAGAGACATTATCCTTCTGACTTGTGACAGAAGATTTTCAAAGGAAGAGCGTTAAAGATTTCAGCTGCTCCAAAATCTTCTTATTCTGTTGTCTTCTAAGCATATTCCAGAACTGTTGGATTATATCCACGATATTGTGATGCTCAACAAGTAACTAATGAAACAAGATTTTTTGTTTCAAACCACTCTTCCTCCCATTCCTTATGCAGATCTCTTCGGAGGCCTTAATACCCATTTGTGCATCAGATTTTAAAATAACATAACAATAGTGTGAGGGATAACTTATTACAAGCTAAGAATGGCACCTTTTTACAGTAATGCAGAGAAAGAGACCCTGTGGTATAATGTAAAACTTGTACAACAGATTAATAAATATAGTTTTTAATAGGGCAAATAATACTATAATTTGAAAAGGAATCCTTAAAGAATCAACTCTAGTGTGTAATCTGCATGTAAATAATGATACTGTGTAAGATATCTCCTTTCCTTGAAACCTCTCTGAGCATGACAAATCAGTATTCAGAAAAACCTTTGAAAGTTAGAGACAAAATACACTGCATGAAGTAAAACAATACAAAAGTTGTTTCAGTTAACTTTATTTGCCAGATAACTGAAGCCTTGAAAGTAAAAAAAAAATTTCAGTGAAAGAACTTCCTAAAATATATCACTTAATGGTATCTTTTAAAATACTCTTAAAGGATGGGCATTCACTTACTCAGGGTCCTGATTATAAAGTCCCACTGTTGTGCTACCCTGAAATGCAGTGATTTTCTCAGTGACCATTGAAGTATCTCGTGGAGTTGTTTGCCTCCACACTAAATGGCCTGAGCAGCCATATTTTTATTTTTACCGTCTATTGTTCATAGATATGGAATCTCTTCCCTTCAGATAAATTACCACTTCTCCTTGGAATCTGTGTGTCACATGCCTGGTAAACTGCTATTCTGCTTTATACCTGAGGGTAACCGCTACCTATAATACAAGCCAGTTACATTCCTTTCATTACACTGCTGTAAAGTTTTATTTTTCTCTTATTTCTGGGTACTTGACTGGTTCTAGGCTGGATGGTGGAGGATTCCCAGAAGTCTGATGTCTAGAAGGAGGCCTTACTGTGTAGACACACACACACAGACACGTATACATACATACACACAGGCATACACGTGCACATATAAATGTTTGCTTACTAATTGTATCAAATGGTAGCTGGGCCAAGGTTTTAAATAAAAATCGGCTACTAGATTGCATGGGGAAAAATATCTTTAAACTGAACATTACATATTAGCTGATGTTAGTAATTGTCAGTTTTGTTGTTTGTTGTGGTGGTGTTTAGCCGCTAAGTCATGTCTGACTCTTTTGCAACCCCATGGACTGTAGCCCGCCAGGCTCCTCTGTCCAATTTCCCGGGCAAGAATACTGGAGTGGGTTGCCATTTCCTTCTCCAGGGGATCTTCCCTACCCAGAGATCGAACCTGCGCCTCCTGCATTGGCAGGCAGATTCTTTACCACTGAGTCACCAGGGAAGTAACTAGTAATTGTATTATAACAGGACCAGATTCAGATCCTTATGAGAATTCATAGCCAAGACTGAGTAAGTGACTTTTAATTTACACTTGATAGTGATACTTAGGTAAATAGATATAAGTTCACAATTTGAGATTCTCGACTTTCAGGCAGGATCTAATATTTGATTTGTTACCAGTCTATTTTCAGTTTGAGTTTTAAAGGTAAAGTGATGATTTTCTTTAGCACATATGTTTAAGAAACAATTCCAAGGAATAAAAATCTGGGGGAGGGGGGTAGATACAATACATTTCCTCTTTCCTTTATAAAGAGAGAACATTTTATGTTTTGTCTTCCTGAAAGAAAAATCATTCTGTTATGCCCCTCTTGCCCTCTCTTCTAGAAAGATGAGTTATCCTTTGAGAGGGCTTTAATTAAAACTGGAGATAATTCATCTCAGTGACATAGAACATTTGAAGAAAAAAAACAGTTTACTAATTAATAAAAAATATAGCCAGCTATGTTTCCTCTTTCCTCTCTTTCTGACCCTGCCATTAAAAGAGAACAATCAATTCATCACCACCAGCTACATGAATTCAATGGAAGAGAACTTCAGGTTTTCTTCTTCTTAAACCCTTGCTGAGTTTCTCTGGCAGTACATAAAAGTGGGTCATTTGTACCTAAAATACTTTATTGATGCTCCATTAATCTTTGTGGTGATGTTCTTTCTTTTCCTGCAAAAAGTGGAGTGAGAGGATGCTATGGGGGATGGAGAGGAGGTAGACGTTTTTTTAAATGGATACATAAATAGTTAATCGTGGAAGGTCATTTAATATTTTGTAGCCTGGCCTTTTTTGATAATGAGTGTGTGTGTGTGTGTGTGTGTGTGTGTGTGTGTGTGCGTGTGTGCGCGCGCGCGCGCACGTACTTAGTCATGTCTGACTCTTTGTGATCTCATGGACTGTAGCCCTCCAGGCTCCTCTGGCCATGGAATTTTCCAGGTAAGAATACTGGAGTGGGTTGCCACTTCCTTCTCCAGGGGACCTTTCCAACCCAGAGATCGAACCTGTCTCTCCTGCTTTGGCACTGCGTCACCTGGGAATACATGATCAAAATACTAATGACTGTTTTGTGGTGTATTTTATATCATGTATTAGTAGCATATACTACCTTCAGCATTAGGAGGAATGTTTCTACAATTTGTGAAAAAGTGTGTGTCTTTGCATGTATACCAACAAGATATTTAGTTTAGAAACATGGTGTGCCTGACCAAAATAAGATAGATGAATCAGGGACGAAAGAAGTTTTTCTCTGGATATTTTGTTTTAAATGTAAAAGCTCTATCACTGTGCCTCTTGTACACAGTGATTAAAAGGAAAAATAGACTAAGACTTGAGAGTTTCTCAGCTGTTAGATGTTTAAATGAGTATTATGAGATCTTGAATAAAGTCTCTATCATGCGCTTTGCATTTCCTAAAATAATTTCCTTAAGAAGTAATTTTCCGTGTAAACAGAGAATGCTAGATGAGCAAGGCTGCTCAGACTTCCCCTCTTGGTCTCCTCTGTTGACTGGCAGGTTTCAAAGGTTAAAGTCACTATAGATGAAATATAAGCATGAGTGACTTGTCTCCTTTCCTCCTCTGGAAGCTGCAATAGCCAAGTTTGTCCATTTATTAAGAAAAAAGAGGGGGGACTTCCCTGGTCGTCCAGTGGTTAAGACTTTGCCTTCCAATGCAGGGTGCCCGTTGGAACCCTGGTCAGGGAGCTAGGATCCCACATGCTTTGCGACCAAAAAGTAAAAGCATGAAACAGAAGCAATATTTTAACAAATTCAATGAACACTTTTAAAATGGTCCATAGCACCCCCCCCCCGCAAAAAAAAAAAAGTCTTAAAAAAAAAAGAAAAAAAGAATGTCATTCCCTGAGAGGTTTGGAATGGGAAGCAGCCACTGTCTCCTTCCTTCTTACTTAAATAAACAAGCTAAATGGAAAAATAAACTTCACTTCTTCACATCTGGTGCAAAGCTTCCTCTTTTGTTCAAAGTGTTCAAAGTTCACATGCTCCCCGGTCATGTGAATCAGGTGTCTCTCTTCTGTAAAGTGACTTGTGTTGCTCTAATAAGGAAAGACCCTGGGTGCTCTCACTGTCCAAGAGCATCATTATATAGAAACTAACAAAACAAAGCCCTCAGCGCTGGGAATGACATCAGACGATTTCAACCCAGCCTCCCACATACCTGTTGGTAGTAAAATAACAGGACCTTGTGATGGTGATATGGCCAGAAATCTTGAGTAAGCCAACACATTCTGCTGGGTATCCCTTACGTTGAGTCTGATTACACTTACTTGTGTGCGTGAGCTTAACTTAATGCGACTCGTTTTTCAATCTGTTTTCCTTTATGGCATACACCTACATGTCACAGGCAGCAGTGAAAGATTTCTGAGGCGCACTGGCGTTTACCAACCATCAGGAGACTGCAGGGCTTCAAGATTTTGTTTTCGTTTATTTTGGGTTGCACTGGGTCTTCGTTGCTATGTGTGGGCTTTCTCTAGCTGAGGCGAGCGAGGGCTTCTCTTCAGTTGCAGAGCGTGGGCTTCTCATTGCAGGGGCTCGTCTTGCTGCAGAGCACAGGGTCTAGAGCATCGGCCCAGTAGCTGTGGCACGTGGGCTTTGTTGTGCTGAAGCATGAGGAATCTTCCTGGATCAGGGATCAAACCCACGTCCCCCACATTGGCAGGCAGACTCTCAACCACTGGACCACAAGGGAAGTGAAGATTTATCTTTGCAGGCCTCTCCCAGCCCCCCGCAAAATGCCTTTCTACTTGCACCTCTGCCCTCCTATGCTCCTGGACCACTTTGAGAACTCTCCTTTCTGGCATTCTTTCTCTAATTAAAGGCTTTAATAATTGGTATTAATATTTGGAATAGGGAATGGCAACCCACTGCAGCATTCTTGCCTGGAAAATTCCATGGACAGAGGAACCTACCTGGTGGGCTACAATCCATGGGGTCACAAAGAGTCAGACACAACTGAACGTGCATGCACATGACATTAACATTTGCAGTTTTTCTAACTTTTCTTTGAGACAAGAGTAACATTTGCAGCTTCCTTTACCTCAGAATGCTACAGACGTGATGCCTCTTGTTTCATAGTTGAACATCCCACAGTGTTTTTTAGAAAGATAGCCTTCATCTAATGCAGAATCCAGTCATCATTTCTTAAAGTTTAGTTCAAAGCCGTGTTGGAAGGAAAAGTAGAATACAAAACCTAGGGGAGTTGGGTTTTCTCCTTTGGATCCTAAGCGTAATGTTTTATCCCAATGATTTTGGTGACATTTTACGGCTTCCCTGGTCGCTCAGATGGTAAAGAGTCTGCCTGCAATGTGGAAGGCAGGAGTCAGGAAGATCCCCTGGAGGAGGAAATGGCAACCCACTCCAGTATTCTTGCCTGGGAAATCCCATGGACAGAGGAGTCTGGTGGGCTACAAGTCCATAGGGCACAAAGAGTCAGACAGGACTGAATGACTTCACTCACACTTATAAGAACAATATTTCCCAGGATGTTCTGGGATTATTTTTTTTTCAGGGTTCCAGTTGATTACTTTTTTTTAGGTTTTCTATTTAAAAACCTAATGGATAAACAATGTTTAAAATTTTTTATTTTTAACGCTTTTATTCCTTGCTGAGGCCAGCCTGAGAGGAAACAGTAAAGGTCAAATGCCACAGGCATCCAAGAACTTGTGGGGCCGTGGGGCAGACCTGATGCTCACCCCTGGGATGAGTTTTATTTTGTCCTGACAAAATGGCCTTTTCTAACTCTCTTCTGTCCTCAGGCTCCTCCTCTGAGCATAACGACAGAAGGGTAAGGGGTTTAGTCGGCACCATCACTGGTTTGTTTCCATTTTCCAAAGGAGGAGATTGAGTCACAGAGCAGTCTGATATCCAGTCCGCAGATCAGGCAGCAAGGTTATAACTTTTTATTTTAATGTATTTGGCTAACTGGTACAAGTAAGCATATCATTTAACAATCATACATATTTTTGATCTCTCTTTTTTAATCCAAGTAAGTGGCTTTCAAACTCTAATATTATAGAATAACGTGGCGTTGTTGTTGTTCAGTCACTAAGTCATGTCCATTTCTTTGCGACCCTATGGGTTGTAGCACACTAGGCTTCCCTGTCCTTCACTATCTCCTGGAGTTTTCTCAAACTCATGTCCATTGAGTCGGTGATGCCATGCAACCATCTGATCCTCTGCCACCCCTCCTCTTTTTTACCTCAATCTTTGCCAGCATCAGGGTCTTTTCCAATGAGTTGGCTCTTCCTATCTGGTGGCCAAATTATGGGAGTTTCACCTTCAGCATCAGTCCTTCCAAAGAGTATTCAGGATTGATTTCCTGGGCTTAGGGTTGCCTGTTTGCTCAATCTGGCAACATTCTCTGGGGTATTCAAGATTCATATTCCTCATTCCATCCCTAGACCCATGACTCGTAAATCTCTGAGGGAGAGGATAAGGAATGCACACAGTAAATGTGTTCTTCGGGTGATTCTGTTGCAGTCCTTAAACTAGACTTTGTGAAAAACCCTGATCTAAGGAGTTCTGAGCTAAAAGGGCGTCTTGGTAGCCACATTGGTATCATCAGGAAAAACCAGTAGTCACTCCAACCAGGCTTTCTGTTTTGTGACATTCAGGTTGAATCTAGCCCTTGCTGCAGCAGTTGCTGAAACAAATGGCAACATCCTTTTATTCTTCCTCACTGTGACTCCTGATTTCTCGTTCAGCACTTTCTCCCGCCACCACCATCACCATCTGACCAGCCTCTCTGCCCAGGTCAGCAGGACTGATTCATTTTACCTCACTTGGCTGTTGGTTGCCTTCATCCATCTCTGTGATCGCTTTTCTCCACTTTGTCTTCCTAGGATTCTTCTTGGTCTCTTTACATTATATCAGGAATAAAGAGCACTGTGCCTTCCAACTAGGCCATTGGTCTATATCCCTCAGGTCCATTAGGGAGTTCCATTTATATTACCTCTCAATGCAGATTTTCTCAGGGTAGGTAATAGAAAGAAAAATTATAAGGGAGAGAGAAGATCATATTCTTGGATGGAAATTTGTCTTTCTGGGTTGTTTTAAATTTAGCTTATTAGAAAATTTGATGTTTAAAAAAATACTAAGTAGAGTCAAATGTAAATGGCGTAGAATCCATCACACCTAATGTAAACAGTGTAGTGTGAAGGACGCCCATTTTCTTTTAGTCTGACTTCTGAAGTAAACTAGGAATAGCTTTTTAAGTTGTTTTAAAATCGAAAGCAATTCCTTATGGATGTCATTCTAACTTCACAATTCTCTAAATAGGGATTTTCACAATTTGTGTAAGTAAACTCACGTTTAACCACTTAAAATTTGTTAGTTCTCTCTTGAATTTTAATTAACAATTTTGTTAACATTTTGGGCCATTTCACATATTCTCTTCTGTTGCTGTAGAGAGCATAGTGTAACTTAGCTTGAAGAGCACAGCATATAGGGTTTAAAGAATGTAGGTTTGAATCTCAGCACTGCGGATTTTCTCAAACAAATTGCTCAATCTTTTGGAATCTGTACTCTTTTTAAAATTTTTTCTTTAAAAGAATTTTTAAAATTCATTTTAATTTTGGCTGCACTGGCCAAAAATATTCTTCCTTGCTGCAAGCTGGCTTTCTCTAGTTGCGGTGAGTAGGGGCTACTCTCTAGTTGTGATGCACGGGCTTCTCGTTGCGGTGGCTTCTCTTGCTGTAGAGCGTGGACTTTGAGGCACTCAGGCTTCAGGAGTTGTGCCCTGTGGGCTCTAGAGTGTGGGCTCAGGATTGTGAAGCTCGGGCTTAGTTGCCCCACAGCATGTGGAATCTTCCTGGACCAGGGATTGAATCTGTGTCCCTGGCATTGGCAGGTAGATTCTTAACCACTGGATCATCAGAGAAGTTCTGGAGTCTGTATTCTCATGCAATGAATACAACATGTGTCTTAAAATGCTACTCTGAGGATTAAATGAAATAAAGTGTATCCAAGTTCCCTGTACAGTTCTGAGGTGTTGTTTAGAAATTTTGGGTTAATTTAGTTGTTGGTTACATCTAATGACAAGTAGGATACCTCTGTCAGCTTGAGACTGAGGCAAGATTTTATAGGTCTATTTCATGAGTTTTCTTTGGCCAACCTAAAATAATCGTGTTCTTATAAAGATCTGGAACCTAGGACATGATAATGGGTCTTACTTTTGTTTTCATTGCCTTTTTAATCAATCAAAGGTACTTTATTGATAGGGCAGCATATCCCTCTGGAATTACCCTAAGTGGCCTGGCTCTGTTTGATTGTGATTTTTAAATTTCCTTTGCTTGCTCCTAAGATTTCTCCCAAACTCCTTAACCCATCACAAGGGCTGACATAAAGGAATGGAATGTGGCCTCCATCAGCACAGCACCTCATGTAGCAGCACAGTAGAAAAAAATACAGTAGCTCTGGAGTCAGAGATCATGCATTTGAGTACTTGGCTCTTTACGAGGGATCATACAAGGATTAACTGAGATAATATACATGCATGAAAGAACTCTGAAGCATTATTCTTCCTGTGGTTACAGATTTATATATGAAGTGTATTAACGTTTGTTGTATGCCTAATAAATACCAAGTGCTTCACAGTTATTATTTTCTCTCTTTTAACCCTGTAAAGTAGAAGATACTTTTCCCATTTTGCAGATAACTAGCCTCAGGCCACACGGATGTAGAGTAGAAGAGCATGATTTGAGTCAGATTTCTCCCTCATTGCACTGCTTATCTTTATTTCTTTAGAAGCAACATGGGTCAGGCCACTCTTGGTCCTGCCTCTTGACTGTCAAGGAGAGAAGAAAGGAGTAGATGAGAAAATGAAGGAGCCTCTCCAGCAAATAAGGAGCTGTCCAAGAAAATACACTGTCACTGACGTGACCGGGCTTCTTTCTGTCACTGTCTATGCGACAAAACTGAGAAGGCCAGAGAGGCCACAGCAATGATGAGGGTTTCTTCAGTTGAGAGCTTGTAGTTAGGGGTCACCATCCACAAACAACTTGGAACGTGGCTCTGCCACAAGTCCCTCTCAATATATACATCTTTTCTCTCTGAAACGAGAGTGATTGGCTGATTATTTACTTGTATACATATTATAAGAATTTTAAACCTTTTTATAATTTTATTATATGATGATATAGTGTTTAAGCCTAGAAGAATGGGGAAGTCAAAAAGCTTTTTGGAATTCAGACTCATTGACTTTTCCAGTGTTTTTTCACTTGAACACAAACGAAGTCAAAAGTTTTCACCTGACCTAAAAGCCTCAGGTCAGTGGTCCCCAGCCTCCAGAATGTAATGCCTGATGATCTGAGGTGGAGCTGATGTAATAATGATAGAAATAAAGTACACAGTGAATGTATATTCTTGAATCATCCCCAAACCATCCCCGTGTCCTGTCCATGGAAAAATTGTCTCCCACGAAACTGATCCCTGGTGCCAGAAAGGTTGGGGACCGCTGCCTCAGGTAACATCAGCCCATTAGCTGTAAAGCATTTCCTTCTGTTTTTGTGTAGCCTTGCTCATGACCCTATTAGGGCCCGATGAAACGATGGGCGCACCTTTTTAAGGGAAAGTATGAGCCGGACTGTTTTTGTTCTTGGTGAGGGGTTTGATTAGATTTTAAACCAGTGATGAGAAATTAATTTTTGAAAAGTAAAATTTAGGGGGAAAGGTTATCATAATTACATCTCAATTTTGATCTTAGGATTTTAGGACTATTTAAATGATCAGAACCACATTTGCCCATCTGCTCATCTGCTAGTGAGAAAGGGAGTCTCTAAATACATTTGTACAGTTTCAGACTTACTGTTTGTCCGAACACCTGAAGATGTTGAGTGGAAGGCCATTTTATCTACTCTTACGCAGAGGAGACCATGTCTTTTCACAGGACTTTAAACAAGTGATTGTTTCTATTTTACATCAGTATTATTAGTCTTGACAAAATGGATTCTTTAGTGAGCAAAATGGCAAACAATATTGGAGGCTATTAAATTTATTTAACATAATTTCTTAGTTGTCCCTCTCCCCAATAAAAAACAAATAGCAACAAATCTCAGCCTTCCCCACATGGAAATAAATCTCCCTTCAACATTTTCAAATTTAAATATCTAAATTGTATCTGAGTTTAAACTTTGCAACAAAAGTGAAACAAGCATGTAAAGTGATAGAAAATGTTCAGAAAGCTACACCAGGGCCTAACTTTTCTCTTCTTTTTTGGCCATTCATACCCCAAAAGTGTTGCTTATATTCTTTGTAAATGAGGTAACAGTGTGGAAGAAAAGTCACTTTACAGTTGGAGAGATTTGAGCTTTTCTGGTTGGTACTTAGAGTAGCACTTTTAAATAGAGTGGTAAAACCGAAATGATGTGTACAACAAATTTTAATGTCATGATAGGCCTTTAAAATGTCAGGAAGACTCAAAGGGAAAAGGCCCATGTGTCTGATTCATGAATTTTGGTCATGAACCATTTTTTTGAACCCTGTTCTTCTAGGCGTCAGTGCCTGAAACACAATTTAGGTGGAATTATTTTTTTTTAATAATTGCACTTAAGTACCTGGTGATCTAATGAAGACAATTTCTTAATGTGTCAAAATGAGTTATTTGTAGCTCACTTGAATCTTTTGTTGCCTTAAACTAATCTGCTTTAGGGCTCTTAAACCCAGGCATTTTACACTGCAGGCTCTAGCAATGGCATTCGTTTGGAATGCTGCCTTTTGTTTACTCGCCTTCCCAGACCCTTACGGCTCCCTTTGGTCATCTGGTGTCTTCACTAATGTGATTGGTACTCCTAGGCTCTGCAGGTAGCCCTGAGCCTTTATATGTGGGATTTACAATGGGACTCACAACCCTGGCTGCTAATGAAGGGAGGTACAGGGATTTTATTTTTTTGTTTTTTTGTTTTTTTCAATCTGTCTTCTGAAAGAGTGAAGGAAAATTGTATTCTGGGTTTGCTAATTCTCCTTGTTTTCCATTTACTTGAATTTTTACAATTGATCTACTAACTGTGGTGCAAAATTACAAATATTTTTGTTTAGGAGTAAGAATGTTTCATCTGGCAGCCCTTCATGTTAATCACTGGAATTGTTTATTCTCGAACCTGCAAAGAACAAAGTGGAGCCTCTGTTTAAACTCAGCCAACTGGCATTTCACCTTCATCTGTTTTTGTCTTTCAGGAATTTTGACCAATTCTCTCTTTTTTTTTTTTTAGTATATGACAGGGAGCCTTGCATTTTAGTACCAGCCTTGCCATTTACTACTTCTGCAATCTTGAGTCACTTACACCCTTTCATTTCTCATCTGAAAATTTTTAAAAAATGAAAGTGTTAACCAAAGCACACATGAGATCCAATATGATGTCTCATATTCTTCTAGCTTTTTTCTCTTTTTTACTACTGAAGTGCCCTTTCATTTGGTTTTTGGGTAAACCTACATTGAAAAATGTTTTTACCAGCGATCAAAGCAATAATCAAATATAAAGCATCAGTGTCTTTGAGCTTCCCAGGTGGTGCTAGTGGTAAAGAACCTTCCTGCCAATACAGGAGATGTAAGAGATGCAGGTTCGATCCCTGGGTCTGGAAGATCCCCTGGAGGAGGGCATGGCAATGCAGTCCAGTATTCTTGCCTGGAGAATCCCATGGACGGAAGAGCCTGGCAGGCTACAGTCCAAAGGGTTGCAGAGAGTCAGACGTGACTGAAGTGACTTAGCATGCCCACATGCATCAGGGTCTTAATTTTAAAAGTAATGTGCTTTGTAGATTATAACCCAGTTTTATAGGGAGAGGGTTTCATTCGCCCATTTTCCAGTACTGAAACATGGAGCCCATTTAAAAAAATTTATTTTTCTTATTCTTATTTTGGCTGTGCTGAGTCTTTGTTGCTGTGCACGGACTTGGTCTAGTTGCTGCAACCAGAGGCTGCTTCTCACTGCTGTGTGTGGGTTTCTCATTGCTGTGGCTTCTCTTGTTGTAGAGCACAGGCTCCAGTAGTTGCAGCATATGAACTCTGTTGTGGCATTTGGGATTCCCCTGGACCTTGAATCAAACCCCTGTCCCCTGCATTAACCACTGGACCACCATAGAAGCCCTGGAGGTCATGTGTTAATTGCTGTTTATAAGGCGGTGGTTCTCAGGTGTGGTTTAAAGGTCTTCCAGGGGGTTATGGGATCTCTGGAGTTTAGAATGAGAAGGGACACCAGCTATCATCAGGTCCAATCACTTGAGTTTCACTCAAGGATTCAGGAAACAGAGAAATGCTTGGTGACTCATCCATGGTCACAGAACCTAAAGAGTGGCCCTCAGGGCCCACCCAAACTCCAAACACAACCTGGCACATACTAGGGTGGAGGTGTCCTAATCACCTCTTGATGAAAAACAGAATAAAAGGTTGAGAGGAGACTGTTTATTCCAAGTCTGGAATCTTAAAAATCACTGCTTGATAGTATTCGATAGTTGGTTAGTTTCTACACTGAGTTTTACAGGTTAAAGTCAATCCAATCTCACAAATATTTAATAAGAACATACTGTGCATGAGGACGCATGATGGTGGGGTCACACACCTAAAGCTGGACATCCTGGAGTGTGAAGTCAAGTGGGCCTTAGGAAACATTATTAGAAACAAAGCTAGTGGAGGTGATGGGATTCCAGCTGAGCTATTTAAAATCCTAAGGGTGATGCTGTTAAAGTGCTGCACTCAATATGCCAGCGAATTTGGAAAACTCAGCAGTGGCCACAGGATTGGAAAAGATCAGTTTCATTCCGGTCTCAAAGAAGGGCAATGCCCAAGAATGTTCAAACTGCTGTACAATTTTGTTCATTTCACATACTAGCAAGGTTATGCTCAAAAGCCTTTAAGCTAGGCTACAGCAGTATGTGTACCAAGAACTTCCAGATGTACAAGCTGGGTTTAGAAAGGGCAGAATTACCAAAGATCAATTTGCCAACATTCATTGGATCATGGAGAAAGCAAGGGAATACCAGAAAAACATCTGCTTCATTGACTATGCAAAAAGCTTTGACTGTGTGGATCACAAACTGTAGAAAATTCTTAAAGAGATGGGAACACCAGACCACCTTCCCTGTCTCCTGAGAAACCCTGTATACAGGTCAAGAAGCAGCAGTTAGAACCAGACATGGAACAACGGACTGGTTCAAAATTGGAAAAGGAGTATGGCAAGGCTGTATATTATCACACTGTTTATTTAACTTCTACATGTGAAATGCTGGGCTGGATGAAGCACAACCTGGAATCAAGATGGCTGGGAGAAATATATCGACAACCTCAGATATGCAGATGATAATACTCTAATGGCAGAAAGCAAAGAGGAACTAAAGAGTCTCTAATTGAGGGTGAAAGAGGAGAGTGAAAAAATTGGCTTGAAACTCAACATTCAAAAAACATTCAAAAAACTAGGATCATGGCATCTGGTCCCATCACTTCATGGCAAATAGAAAGGGAAAAAGTGGCAGATTTTATTTTCTTGGATTCTAAAGTCACTGTGGATGGTGACTGCAGCCATGAAATTAAAAGATGCTTGCTCCTTGGAAGCAAAGCTATGACAAACCTAGACAACATATTAAAAAGCAGAGAGATCACTTTGCCTACAAAGGTTCATCTACTCAAAGCTATGGTTTTTCCATTAGTCATGTAAGAGTTGGACCAGAAGGCTGAGCGCTGAAGAATTGGTGCTTTAGAATTGTGATACTGGTGAAGATGCTTAAGAGTCTCTTGGACAGCAAGGAGAGCAAACCAGTCAATCCTAAAAGAAATCAATTCTGAATATTCATTGGGAGGACTGATGCTGAAGCTGAAGTGCTAATCAGGTGGCCACCTGATTGAAAGAGCCAAGTCATTGGAAAAGACCCTGATGCTGAGAAACACTGAATGCAAAAGGAGAACGGGGCAGCAGAGGATGAGATGGCTAGACAGTATCGCCAACTTGGAGAAGACTTGGACAGCAAGGACATCAAGCCAGTCAATCCTAAAGGAAATCAATCCTGAATATTCATTGGAATGACTGATGCTGAAGCTCTGATACTTTGGCCATCTCATGTGAAGAGCTGACTCATTAGAAAAGACCCTGATGCTGGGAAAGATTGAAGGCAGGAGAAGGGGATGACAGAAGATGAGATGGTTGGATGACATAACTGACTCAATGGACATGAGTTTGAGCAGGCTCCAGGAAATGGTGAGAGACAGGGAAGCCTGATGTGCTGCAGTCCATGGGGTTGCAAAGAGTTAGACAGGACTTAGTGACTGAACAACAGCAACTGTGAAACAGTTCCTGCCCTTACAGACAGCCTAACCAGAAGATAAAACAAGTATACAAAGTATACAGATATTGTCGTGTGAGTTGCTGGGAATAAAAATGGTTTTTTAAAAAGATTTTCAGAGTCTCAACAGACTTTTTGAAGATTTCAGAGTCTGAAGGGGAGATGGATTTAAATAATAGGTCAAGTGCCCAGGTCAATTCAGGCAACTCACATTGGGAGAGAAGAAAGGAACCGGAAAAATAATGAAATATTAGCAAGTTTTCCTACTATTGAGTTAGTGATTTATACAGTAGAAAACCCTCCCACCACTCAGACTGATATCACTATAAATTCATTATCCCTAACCATAAGTACAACTTAGTGATATCTTTGACTGTCCTTGACTGAGTTGGTCTCCTTCTTCTTAAGTAATTATTTCAAAATACTCCTTTCTTTTCAAGTCTGTACCCACAACCCTTTTCTCAACAGGCTGCTCTTCTCACTCTTGGGAGTCCCCGAAAAGTCTCAGTAATTGCCTTGACTTTAGCTGACCTCTAAGAACAATTGATGCCAAGAGCTTTATCTCCAACCTGCTTCCCCCTAAACTTCAGAAGCATCTTATCAAATTACTGCTTGATATCTCCATTTGGATATTTCATAGCCATCTCAAAATCAGTATATCTAAGACTTGAAAGCATCCCCATCTTCCATTCAAAACCTCATCTTCTTCCAAAGTGCCCTTAATCAGAGAAGACACCACCATCCTCCCCAATTTGCATTTTTAAAAAACTGCTTTGGGCCAGAACATTCCCAAATGCTGAAGGAATGTCTAGTTAAGCGGTTGGAATAATCCAAACTATTGTACTGCCTGTCATACTATTTCATACATTTCATGCCATTGTATGAGAGATAACCTAGCCAAGCAAAAACATGACACTGAAGTAAGATGAATCTATGTCTGATTCCTGACGTGACCAGTTTTCAACTAGCCATGTGAGCTTGAGCAAATTATTAAACTTTCTAAGACTGGGTTGTGTGTGCATATGTGTACTTAGTCGCACAGTCGTGTCTGACCCTTTGTGACCCCATGGACTGTAGCCCATCAGGCTCCTCTGTCCATGGGATTTCCCAGGCAAGAATACTGGAGTGGGTAGCCATTTCTTTCTTCAGGGGATCTTCCCGACCCAGGGATCGAACCCACATCTCCTCTGTCTCTTGCGTGGGCAGGCAGATTCTGTGCCACTGAAGCAGCAGGGAAGCCCCCTTGTCTTCTGTAGATGCTGTGCTTTTTCATGCTTTTGAGGGATTCTTGCTTATTTTTTCAACACTCTCCTTTCCTATGTCAGTTTGGATTACATTGACAGGAAAACTCTTAAGTAGCAAGTTAGTAGTTTATTTCTTTCCCGCGTAAAAAGAGTTCAGAAGTCATTGTCTAAGGCTGATAAAGCAGCACTGCTGTTAGCAAGGACGCCGGCTCCTGCCTTGTGGTTCTGCCATGTATGGGCTGCTTCCATCCTTTTCCTCTCTCCACTCTACACCTTCTAGTACCTGAGTCCACTGGCCATCTCCTCTCTTCTGTACCATCCATCACCTCATCCTTTTCAGGATGAGGAAAGAGTCTCATCCTGCAAGCATCTCCTTCTAGTTACTGTTTTCTTCCCCAGTGGTTCAGTGGTAAAGTATCTGCCTGCAATGCAGGAGACCTGGGTTTGATCTCTGGGTCAGGAAGGTCCCCTGGAGAAGGGAATGGCAACCCACTCCAGTATTCTTGGGCTTCCCTGGTGGCTCAGATGATAAAAAAAAATCTGCCTGCAATGCAGGAAACCTGGGTTTGATCCCTAGGTTGGGAAGATCTCCTGGAGGGAGGCATGGCAACCCACTTTAGTATTCTTGCCTGGAGAATCCCCATGAACAGAGGAGCCTGGCAGGCAGCAGTTCGCTATGGATGGAATATTAGATTGCGCTCAGGAGTGGAGGTATTAATGTTTTACTTTATCATGTACACTGTTGTTGTTCGGTCTCTAAGTCGTGTCCGACTTTTTGCAATCCCATGAACTGCAGCATACCAGGCTTCCCTGCCCTTCACCATCTTTAGTTTACCTCTTTTAGTTCCTTTATGTATATAGTAGACTAACTCTTTTCATTAGCTGGAAAAGTTTTTCTTTTTGTTTTAGCTGTTAAATATTAATATATGGAAGTTGTATATGTTTATTAGTCAAATTTGTCAGTCTTATCCTTTGTGATTTCCAGGCTTAGAAAGCTAAATTCTCACTATGACACCATAATAAATCTTGGTACACGATAAATATCGGTGTAAAAAATATTTAATTCTGTTTCTACAGTTTTTATATGGTCTGATGTGGGTGGGCATAGAAATCTATTTAAGTATAGATATTTAAATTTAATGTTTTGTCTCTCTGGCATTTATTTTTAGTGTCTAAGTTGTTAGATGTTATTTTTTGTATTGTTGATCCTTACTTCAGTAATGAAATGAACAATTAATTACTTTAAGTAATTAAATGAACAATTGCTCCTTCCCTTTATTGTTTTCAGTTCAGTTTAGGTCAGTCTCTCAGTCATGTCTGACTCTTTGCGATCCCATGGACTGCAGCACGCCAGGCCTCCCTGTCTACAACCCAACTCCCGGAGTTCACTCAAACTCATGTCCATTGAGTCAGTGATGCCATCCAGCCATCCCACCCTGTCATCCCCTTCTTCTCCTGCTTTCATTCTTTCCCAGCATCTGGGTCTTTTCAAATGAGTCAGCTCTTCACATCAGGTGGCCAAAGTATTGGAGTTTCAGCTTCAGCATCAGTCCTTCCAATGAACATCCAGGACTGATTTCCTTTAGGATAGACTAGTTGGAACTCTTTGCAGTCCAAGGGACTCTCAAGAGTTTTCTCCAGCACCATAGTTCAAAAGCATCAGTTCTTTGGCGCTCAACTTTCTTTATAGTCCAACTCTCACATCCATACATGACTACTGGAAAAACCATAGCTTTGACTAGATGGACCCTTGTTGACAAAGTAATGTCTCTGCTTTTTAATATGCTGTCTAGGTTGGTCATAGCTTTTTTTCCAAGGAGTAAGTGTCTTTTAATTTCATGGCTACAGTCACCATCTGCAGTGATTTTGGGGCCCCAAAAATAAAGTCTGACACGGTTTCCACTGTTTCCCCATCTATTTGCCATGAAGTGATGACACCAGATGCCATGATCTTAGTTTTCTGAATGTTGAGCTTTAAGCCAACTTTTTCATTCTCTTTCACTTTCATCAAGAGGCTTTTCAGTTCTTCTTCACTTTCCGCCATAAGGGTGGTGTCATCTGCATATCTGAGGTTATTGATATTTCTTCCGGCAATCTTGATTCCAGCTTGTGCTTCATCCAGCTTGGCATTTCACATGATGTACTTCGCATATAAGTTAAATGAGCAGGGTGACAATATACAGCCTTGATGTACTCCTTTCCCAATTTGGAACCAGTGTGTTGTTCCATGTCCAGTTCGAACTGTTGCTTCTTGACCTGCATACAGATTTCTCAAGAGGGAGGTCAGGTGGTCTGGTATTCCCATCTCTTTCAGAATTTTCCACAGTTTGTTGTGATTCACACAGTCAAAGGCTTTGGCGTAGTCAATAAATCAGAAGTAGACGTTTTTCTGGAACTCTCTCGGTTTTTCAATGATCCAGTGGGTGTTGTCAGTTTGATTTCTGGTTCCTCTGCCTTTTCTAAATCCAGCTTTAACATCTGGAAGTTCACAATTCATGTACTGTTGAAGCCTGGCTTGGAGAATGTTGAGCATCAATTTGCTAGCATGTGAAATGAGTGCAATTGTGTGGTAGTTTGAGCATTCTTTGGCATTGCCTTTCTTTGGGATTAGAATGAAAACTGACCTTTCCCAGTCCTGTGGCCACTGCTGCATTTTCCAAATTTGCTGGCATATTGAGTGAAGCACTTTCAGGGCATCGTCTTTCAGGATTTGAAATAGCTCACCTGGAATTCCGTCACCTACTAGCTTGTTTGTAGTGAAGTGTTCCTAAGGCCCACTTCACTTCGCACTTCAGGATATCTGGCTCTAGGTGAATGATCACACCATCGTGATTATCTGGGTTGTAAACATCTTTTTTGTATGGTTCTTCTGTGTATTCTTGTTACCTCTTCTTAATATCTTCTGCTTCTGTTAGCTCCATACCATTTCTGTCCATATTTATTGTGCCCATCTTTGCATGAAATGTTCCCTTGGTATCTCTAATTTTCTTGAGGAGATCTGTAGTCTTCCCCATTCTGTTGTTTTCCCCTATTTCTTTGCACTGATCACTGAGGAAGGCTTTCTTATCTCTCCTTGCTATTCTTTGGAACTCTGTATTCAAATGGGTATGTCTTTCCTTTTCTCCTTTGCCTTTCGATTTTCTTCTTTTCTCAGCTATTTGTAAGGCCTCCTCAGACAAGCATTTTGCCTGCATTTCTTTTTCTTGGGGATGGTCTTGATCCCTGCCTCCTGTACAATGTCACGAACCTCTGTCCGTAGTTCTTTACTCTATCAGATCTAATCCCTTGAATCTATTTGTCACTTTCACTGTATAATCATAAGGGATTTGATTTAGGTCATACCTGAATGGTCTAGTGGTTTTCCCTACTTTCTTAAATTTAAGTCTGAATTTGGCAATAAGGAGTTCATGATCTGAGCCACAGTAAGCTCCTGGTCTTGTTTTTGCTGACTTTATAGAGCTTTTCCATCTTTGCCTGCAAAGAATATAATCAGTGTGATTTTGGTATTGACCATCTGGTGATGTCCATGTGTAAATATATAAAACAATTCATTGTTTTAGAATGCCTCAATTATCATACAATAATGCTTACAGATATTAAAAATTTTTGGACTGTCACCAATGAGCTTCTCATTCTTGTGCCAGTCCTATATTTTAAATTATTAAATTATTCAGGCAGAATTTTTGAGTGCCAGAGGGCACCACAATAGGTGCTGTGATTTCAATAACAGGCAAAACCCAAAAAATATTGCCCGTACTTTCAATGTAGTTTAAAATTTAGGAAGAAAGACAAGCATTAAAACAATTGATCATACAGATTACATAGCTCAAAAGTGAATTAAATGTTGAGAAGGAGATGAAAAAGGTTCTTTGAGAGGTTTCAGCAAAGGGCTGAGGGAATTAGGGAAGCAGTGCTTCAGAGAGGATCTAGAAGGATGAGGGAATTTCACTGGGCAGAAGTGAAAGGATGAGTGGTTTCACAACAGAGGAACAGAAGTGTCTAAGTTGGTCAGTGTTTCTGGAGCCCAGCGTTTAGGAAGAGAACATTGCAAAATAAGACTGGAGAGGTAGGCAGGGATATTTACAATATTGATTTTTATCCTCAACAGTATAAAACTTCCACGGTCTTTAGCAAAGAGTTGGTGATTGTATTTCACTTGATGCAGAGTAGTGATTGAAAAGTGCCAGAGAGGAGGCAAGGAGAGCAGCTAGGGACGTTGATCCTGTCTATTGGCAGAAGGCCTCAGCTTCTACCCATGAGGGCCTCTCTACAGAGCGGCTTGGGTGTCTGTACAACACAGTGGTTGCCCTCTCTTAGAGCAAGCGATCCAAGAGGTCAGGGAAGAAACTGCAGTATCTTTTTTTTTTGTAAACTCCACGTGAAACATGGTAGAGGGAATCAACAATTCCAGAATTCAAATGATTACTTGATTTGGAGTATTTCCCAGTTTTTTTTTTAATTTTTATTGGCGTATAATTGATTTACAATATTGTATTAGTTTCAGGTGTACAGCGAAGTGAATCAGTTACATATATATGTATATCCACTCTTTTTTTTTTTTTAGTATTCTTTTCCCATATAAGCCATTACAGAGTATTTAATAGAATTCCCTGTGCTATACTGTAGAGTCTTATTAGTTTTCTATTTTATATATAAGAAACTGCAATATCTTTTATGACCTTGGAAATCACACATTGTCACTTGTTCCGTATTTTACTGGTCATGTAAGTCAGCCCTGATTCGATGTGGGAGTGGATTACACAGGAGGTGGGAACTATGGGGCCTGTTGGAGGATGGCTGCCACATACTAGAATCTGCAGAACTACCACATTTCATTGCTGGGTGGAGTATTATGGGAGTGCAAAGAGAACTGAGGAGCTGCATAGGGAAGGAGGAAAACCAGAGAGCTGTGAAATGAAACCCAGCAAAAGGAAAGGACATGTTAGACAAGAACCAAAAAAAAAATGTTCACTGGATTTAGTGACAATGAACAAAAGCTCTTTCTTCATTTAACATTTATTTTGACTCACCTCCCCTTGTAACATTTTTCAAAAAGATGTTTTCCCCATCTTTTCTCTGATAATCTTCCTTATGAATTTATGAATGTTTTCACAATGTTCCACCCAAATTTTACTGTACTTTTGATTGGAATTGTATTATTATTCTGTTTGAGAAACAAGTATTTTTACCATTAGCTTTCTCTGTAAGAAACGCAGCATATTTCTCTGTGTGTAAATTTTCACTTATATCATCCAGCTCACCTTTGGCAATTGAAAAAATGATGTTGTTACAGATCTGTCATTAAGATGAGTCGTGTGCGTTCTTCATGTTGTTCCGGTTGTGAATGGGATCTTTTCCCTTCGCCCACTGTAACCATAATGTCTTCAATCTGGAAATGGATTACCTTTACCTCTCATTTTATGGATAAGGAAATAGGCCCAGAAAAGACAGGCGACTTGGCTATGGCAGAAGGGTTGGGAACCACAGATCTTAAACATCCAAATTGTATTGTCCTGGGTTACTAGGAAATCAAGTTGCTTACTTAACTGGTCATACCTTGTTAAAATTACTACTCCCTGAACTATCAGTTTCATTGTATCTGATTTCAAAGTAGCAGCAACCATTTCATAGCACACCTCCAATTTTTAGCATCATTGTTTTGAAATATAGTGTCATTACTTGAGGAACTTCAGCTCATCTCCATTCAATTCTCCCAAGACCTGATTCCCACCAGACAGGAACTATTTCTTCTTTGAGGTCTAAATAGACCTAACAACCTATTGCACTGAATAAATATTTAATGAAGATTGAATATTTCCTCTGTGGTGGATCAATTACTCCTGCTGACTCTCTGAGGAAAGCTTTTTTTTTTTTTTAATGTCATGTGGTAGGTTAAGAAATTTGTTTTTCTGAGTATTGTTATTAGTGACAAAGTTTGTTTCAGTGATATAAAAAGCCATGTCCCTTTGGTTTTTTCAGTTATCTGTTCTTCTTGATTTATATGTGCAGGATCTCATACACAAATCTGAGATTCACTGACCTGGTAGCGTGCAATAAGGTCATCTGCTGTAAGAGTTGGTTTATTTTTTGCTTTTAGAACTTGTGGTGTTTGGAGCTCTAAAAATGAACACTATTTGCTAATGAGGTATAAGGATAGTTAGATATTTTTATTGATAAATAGCTCCAAAAACGTGAATAACTTTTCTTTGAATCAACAAAACTTTGTATTTCTTGTATTTTTAACTTTCAGGGCCATATAATTAATTTTATTCTTTTAAACTTCTCTTAACTGATATTAGATTTAAATGAAATACATTTATATTTGCCTGTAGAGTCTCTAAATTTATAAAATTAATGAATAACGTGAAAGTTTTCATATTATAAAATCAGAATCATTATAGTGGATTCATTTGGGGCAAGTTGTTAATGTGGCATTCAGACGGAATTTATCAGAATCAATTAGAAGAACAAAGCCCTGTCACTGAAATGAAAATAGAAAGCAATGAGTAGGTAGGGAAAAGAGTGTATATATTTTCCATCTTCTCTGTGTATTAGCAAGCATATGAACATAATTTTGAAATAGGAAATTCACGCCCAGTGACAAAATGTTCTCCATGTTTAAGGAGTGTTTAAGGAGTAACTTCACTGTTTCCCATCTGATAACTTCTGGTACCTTTATTTCAACTTAAATAACTGTTGACATTGTTTGGTATTTATTTTACTAGAGGAAAATTGTATGTGTGTGATGTCAGTTATAGTACAAATTTGATAACAAGTGTAGAATAAATCAGTTGAGTCATAGTGGTCTGCTATCTGTTCTTAAGGTCTTTCTGACCCAGGAGTCTGTGACCTGTGAAATCTCCACATTTTTGGGTTTGCTAAGATATTTTACAATGCAAGGATTTAAATTTACATGAACATCACTACAGGAAGTTGGCTGATGTAGCCCAAGATGTAATGGATAGCAAGGTATAAATTGGGAAAAGTTTAAGAAGTTCTGACAACAATCAACATGTGTGAGAAGAAAAAGGCTGAAGTTGAAGTTTCTTTCTTCTTCAACTTATTACAGCAAAGAGAACCTGAAATTTAACCTGGTATTTTCAATGCTCTGATTATTACAACAGCATTCCGTTTTGTGAAAGCATTGCCAAGAAAACCCAGGGTTACACACTGTTCTTGCATCTGATTGGAAAGGGCATAGGAGTTGTTTATAAGGTACTGAAGATCCAAAGCTGCACAAATGAAGGTTGAGACTTAGGGGGGAGGGTTGAGTCAGGGAAGGGAAGCCTCCTAGACATTACAGCTCTGTCCAGAGGCCAAATGGGAGATAAATCACTGCTGGCCACCTCTCTTATTATTGAAATGGTTCAGCCCTGGGGTTTAACTGAAGGCCTTACAGGGTTTTGAAGTGCAAATGGGATGGTGAAGGGTAAACCCTTTTAGGGTTTCATTTTGATGGATTTTTTTCCTGTGTGGATTTCTGGCACTGACTGTGATCTGGAAGAGGCCCTGAAAAAAGGAAAAGTTTTGTTTTGTTTTTGATCAATCAGGCAATAAGAACTTTCCACGGGGGTGTACTTTTCTTGCGTGCAGTATTGATCCTATTATGTCTTAAAGTAGGTCTTTTAATTGGGTCTTCTTTTTTTACTTTCTGCCATGGAACTGTCATTTCAAGGTCACGTCTCTCTCTTGATATTAATGCCAAAATTTGAGAGTGTTGAATGAGGTGATGTTTTTGGATCAGGGTTCTAGGGGGACAACTTAGGGTCAGTGTGTGTTAAACAAAGCTGTCTAGTTAAAGATCATCCATATTAGAACAAGTCCTTTCATATTGATAAGCAGTCTATAATTACCTAATCTTTTTCCCATTGATCTACCTAATTGTATGTGTTCATTTAATTATTTTATATACATATGTTTTTCCAGTATTAAAATAAGGATCAGAAAATTCTGACATTGTGAAATATTTGTGTTGTTTGTACAGATACACTGAAGTGTTTGAGGAAAAAGAGAGACATAAGATAATGTTAAAGAAAAAGATATGTTGACTTATCAACTTAAAAAGTTTTCTTTTACCCCACAAATACTCTACATGCAAGAGATAAAATATCTTTTAAATTTTATTTTTTCTAGTAAAGTAGGGATGAGTCATTAGTTTCTCCAAAAAGAAAGAAGTGTAACTTAAAAGATTTTTGTACAAATTTTTAAAAAAAATTAAAATATTTGTATTAAAGAAATGACATTATAAATGCTGACATTTCTTCTTAGAAATAAGGCTGACAGACTTTTCTCGAGTATTTGGCTCTTTATTTTAGATTTAACAAACGTATTTGTATCATTTACCCTGCTTGAAAATGATAATGCATTTAGCTGCAGCAGAGTTCTGTGTTGCTTGATATCTATTATAAAAAGGGGTTGTTAATCTTCATAATTGACATTGATCACAATGTTCTTAATTGCTCTCCAAGTCAGTTTTTGTTTTTCTGTTCTAAAATTTCCCTTCATTGTATTTATTTAATATTAGAAATTTAAAATTAAATTTAAATGTTAGAATTTAAATTTGCCTTTTGCTGCATGAAGATTTTAAATGCTTTTAAAAATGAAAAGCAGCCTGCTCGCCCTCCCCAAACCGAGATGGTATCAAGCAGAGTCCCCTGCATCTACAGCATCCATATCATTAGTTCGTTGCTGGGAGATGTTAATATGACCTTTTCTTTGTTGAAAAAGAGAGCTGTAGTCTTTCCCAGAATCCTCTTGTTAATAGTCTCTTTAACCCAAGTTGGAGGTTGTCTGATGAATGAATGGTGAGCTTTCTTTTATGAGCTACACATATTGTTGACATTGTGTCACACTGCTTTTTAATTTCTAATGTGTTTTTAATTTGCAAAGTATGTGTATCCTTTCACACCAGTAGCACTGAGCCAGCATTTCGGAATCTAGACATTGCTTTAATGCAGATGAGGTGGGTCAGGCTTAAGGATGCTGTATCATAAGGCTTAGATTTACTGAAACACACTTGTGAATGAATTTCACTTTGAATATTGTTGAGTGAAAGAAGATACTGGGAAAGGCTTTTCCCCTACAAGAACTTCTCTTGCCTCTTGGCAAGTGAATTGCCCCAATATAAAAGCATTGAGGGGGGGAAAAGTGAGCTGCAGAGTGAAAAGGCAATCCACAAATAATCACTCTTTTCTGCCTTTGATTGTGTCAGATTTTTTTGTGTGTGTGGCAATTGTTTTCTTTCTCGCTTAGAAGAGGTTTATGGTCCAGTGTCTGTCAAGTCAGACCCTGTCTTAAGGTTGCAGTTGTATTTCTCTCTCGAGTTCCTAGAGGTGATGTTATCTTTTGTTCACTCAGCAGTGTGGTCATTCCTGGGAGCATCTGTCACTTTAGGCATTACAAGATGGATGGGTCTCCAGTGAACTGCTGGTTGAGGCAAATGGTGAAAATAAGAAAAGACAAGGGGTTTCAGGGTCTGCAGAGAGGACAGACAACAAGGAAATACTGCTAGAAATCAAGAGTAAGCTGAGCAATAGAGGAAGAGAGAGCAAAGATGGATCGTGTGTCCTTTTATAAACATCTTGGAAATCAAAGTCTCGGGGTGGCTGCTGTGATCTGAAGGGGACATCTTCGACATGGTAAACAGTCCTGTGCTTTGGATTTTCAAAATGTGTTTGGATATATATTTTTTTAAGTGTGGGGAAAATGTTGGGAAATTACAATGATATAGAATGTTTTATGTAAGGACTTTGCTGTTTGGATGTGGTAGTAATTTACAAATTCTTTTATTGGTAAAATTTTCTTTGTATGTATTTTTTGTTATGCTCTCCTTCCTCTTTTTTTTTCCTTTCTTGTAAGCATTTGAGCATCTGCAGATAATAAAATGTTTGAAAAGTTTCAGCTATATAACTAACATCCTAACTGTTTCTTGAAGCTTCTTTGACATTTTTGCAGGGGAATTCTGAAAATTCTGTGCTCATGCCTTAGGGAGGCTGAAGCAGATAGTAAGTTATTTTAAGTAAACTTCCACTTTAATCAGCTCTTTGAGGAGAAAAATATAATTGTTATCACTCTGTGAGAGCAAGATGGAGATTTTGTATTATATTTGAAATTCGTTTTGTTGGTGAAAGTCAAAATTTGTGAATGCCGGCTGATCAAGAGTACCTTCTGTGGTAGAGAAGGGACAGGAAGGAGGTTGGCAAAGAGTAAGAAAAGGGAAGGAGGGGAAAGTATGTGGTTGAAAAAAAATGATTTTGTCAAACTTTTTGGCATTCGTCTATGAAAAAACCATAGGTTGAAAGGCAAAGAAATTAAGATGATTAGAAGCTTTAAGCTATACAAATGGTGGAGTATCTTCCTTCTCTATGGGTGTAAATAATAGATGAAAGAGGAAGAGTGACAACAAAGGATCAGGTCGTTTAAGAGAATGTGTGCAGCCTGAATAGGGGTCTGTGGCCCGGGGCCAAAGGTCTTAGCTTTGAGTGTAATTAGAAGAAAATACAAAAATGTCATTACTAGCAGGTGAAGTGTGCAGCACGTGGCCAAAAATTAGCAATTTTAGACTCTGAAGCCACTGGAATTGGATTACTGACTTTTTTTTTTTTTAATCATTAAGGTCCTTGTGGAGTCATATAGTTTCATTGGCAGTAATGCAGTTTGACCTTGCTGACCATATGGGGTAATCTTAGGTTTGGATGGAGGGAGCAAGACTCTTGACTCACAAAAAGATGTCTACTTGTGGGTGGGTGGACGGGTGGGTGTGAAATGCATGAGATTGAACATCCAGGTCTTGCATTTTTAACTGTGCTTTTGCCTGAAGACATTCTTCTGACTGTAAGGGAGGTAAGATATTTTTATTTCAAAATCTAAAATGGTTCTTTTCTCTCTTTCAAGTTGTCCTAAAAGGAAAATAAAATGAAAGCTTTTTTTAAAGTAAATATACATTGATATTACTTTACATATTTTAGTGCCGTAAATATGCATTGAAACCAGTATATTCTTTAAAAAAATCCTTTTATTTTCTCTTTAGACATAATAACAAAATAGAAACACTTCTAAGTTATGTATAAAAATCAGTGAAAATTAGTTCTTATTTCATTTTCTGGTTCTGACTATATTTTCTTGTATATTTACTATAATCTACTTAGCAGAAGAATATGTTCACTGTAATTTTCAACCAGTTATATGTAATTATAATTATTTAGTTTAATTTCTTCTAGGAATACACTAATCAAAAGGATAGGAAACAGTAGTTGCCTTTATTCTTTCAGGCTTTGTTTGTTGGAAATTATTAAACTGTTCATTTCAAAAAGTTGAAAAATAATTTTAATCAACATTGGTTATGTCTTAAATTTTTGATACTTCTTTAAGAAGATAAATTTTGGTGTAGCACCAGAAATTATAAAACTCAAACTCCTTTGAGTAAGGAAATTATCTTTCACCAATTTCTCTCCTAAAAATAAAAATAATCTGTGGGCTTTAAGCATTATGGTAACACCTGTCCAAAATGCAGACTTAACAGATTTATTCCAATTACATTTAGTAGGGGGAAATCTTAAAAAGGAATTATTTCCAGGTATGTAAAGAGTGATCATTTGAGGAAAGAGGAATATTGTATCTGCCCTTTATAATATATATGGAATTGTATAAGACTGATAAATTTTCTAGTTGCAATATTTGTAGAATTGTAAATATTTAAGTTACTGTATTGTGGAATATAATGCATTTGGAAATTAGTTCATGTCTTTATGTATATATTATTTTTTGTTTTTGCAGGTACAAAAAAGCTTTATTCAAGTAAAATCTAGGCAACAGGCTCCCTGAAGTGTTGACAGCCCAACTAAATCATGAACATGGTTCAAAAATGTTAATAAATAAACCAAGGTATTGTACAATTATAATATGTCCCCTCATCCAAATCTTTCATGGTCAAATTTGGGAAGGGAACATTTTAGAATCTAAATAAAGCTCTGTCTTTGGCACTTAAACTGATGAAGCAGATATTTCTATGAGCTCCTCTCCTCCTATTTTCTCTCCTCTTTGCTTTCCTCTCCCCTCCCCCATCCTCGCCACCAAAAAAAAACCCCAAAAAAACCCAAAACAAAACACTTTCTCAGCTTTTAGGTTTTTCTTTTTTCTTACAACAGCCTCTGTGTTATATTTCCTGCATACCTAAATTAAGACAATAAGAATTCAGCTCTTGGTTCTTTGTTGATTGTGGTTTTATCTTTCAACTTGTCTAACAAGAGAGACATCAGATTATTGGCCTCCGCAGAGAAGACCAAACAGCCTCTAGTGACTGCATGTATTTACATTTTTTAATCATATACCCTGAGATGTATGTTTTAAAAGTTTTATGAAAGTTTTCTGTTTCTATTTTTGGCAGCCTTTGAATGCAAGGAAGGGGAGAAAGGTGATCCTGTCCTTTTCCCCTTCTATGTCAAAGAAAATAAAAAATCCTCTTAGAATTAAGAATTAATTTAGGGACACTGCTTAGGTAACTCTTGACTGTCAGGGCATAACCAAGACCGGCTCCCTCCTTTTGGAAGTTACAATGTACTTAAATAGCCTGACATTTCCAAGAGAGGCCAAAGATCTTTTCCTCTTTTATGACCCGTTGTATCCTTTAGAGGCCAAAAAGAACAAGAGAGGTCATTGCCACTTCAGCTCGGTTCCTGTAGTTCCTGCGTGGTGACCACGCAGATCCTGAAACCTAGTATTGGCTTAACATTTGGGCCTGGGACATCTGGAAAGTGGCCCGCGATCTCCTCGCGAGAGGGAGACACGGTTGGGTTTTGTTACACCAGGTGCTAGGAGGAAGCCTCATTCGCCTTTTTGATATGGGAGGCAAATTCTGTGGGCCCTGGAGTTAGGCTTCAACAATTGAAGAGGTCAAAGGACAGCTGAGTGGGGTCAGTGAGACACCATGGGGTGTATTTTGTTACTGAGTAAAAGGAGCAGGCTCCTAAAACCTTCAAGGATTCTCTTGAAAATCTTGTGTTGTGAAAAGGTTTTATGAGTCTCATGGCAAAAACTCCTGATTTATCTAAGGAATGCTTGCTTTTGCCTAATGGAAGGATAATCCTTACCAAATGTTGGCAACGACTATGAGTCAATATAGGTCTGAAAGAACAGTTAGGGTTTGAAGTGTACTTTGCTTTCCAAAATGTTTATCATTTTAATGTTTGTCTCTCAGTGAAGAATTTTACACTGTTGAAATATCACCTTTTCCTTGGAGCAGAAAGTGGCAGGAGTTGGGGTTGGGGAGAGGTGGGTAAGCAATTAGTTTACATTAATTTTAAAATCATTCTAACAAGCTTTTGACTGACCCCAAAGCAGAATAGTATACACCTTTAAAAACACCAAAAGTTAACTCTGGAAAGTTCTTTGAGTTTATTTTAACATAAAAGGAATAAACAGCTCATGAAGTGTCATTTATTTTTGGATTACAGAATTTTTTTTTTTTTAATTTAGTTGTATTTCATAGAAATGGGTATCAGCCAATGAATAACCTTAAGCGTGGGGTTTCTCCCTGACTGTGCTTCTGGTACATTTTGTGGTAGTAAGGAGAAAACCACATTTTGTGGTAGTAAGAGTCAAGAGGGGAGAAGAAGAAAAGCGAATAGAAATACAGAATTTTCTCTTTGGAGGGAAATGGAGAAAGAGGAGGCGGGAGTGGAGTGGTGGGGTGGAAATCTGCATGTGGGAAGAACTTTCTTTGCCATGGCCTCAAGGTACCGCTTACATGATTGTGGAGACTTTCCACAGGTGTTGCCACCTGGCAGACAGGTAGTAAAAGAGGAATTTGGCAGTATTTTGATATCCCAGTTTATATACTCTATACATGCACATAGACATAGAGTGTGTGTATTGCCATCTGTATTGTAAAGGGGAAAAGATAAAGTGATGAATAGTACAGAATAGGCTTTGTTAAGCATTTTCTTGCTCATTGATAACTTGACAATCAGTTTGAATTACCTGTGTGTGTGATTTTTTAATGCTTTAAAATAAGTTTTCGTTTTAAAGCCACACGCACATAAACGTAAGGCTTAATGAGGCAGCGTGCTCTGTGTCTATTTTCCCAAGGTTAAAGTGCCTTTCAACAACTAATTTAGAAACCTAAGTGTAGTGACTGATAATTGCCTAGAGAAAACCCACAGCTGTTTTAAGTAGCTGAAATTGTGGCAAAACTGACAAATAGAATTAACAATGTTAATAAGATAAGAAGATGGAAAGATAGGGCAAATGACAGTGGAAAGATGAAGGAAGCAAGAGTAATGCGTCTATACAAGAACTGAATGTTATTCACAGTGGCTTTGCATAGCCAGTGCTTTTTCCTTTATGCTAAGCCCTTCTTTTATTAGTCTCTAAATCACCAGTAGAATGAGTGTTTACAAGTTAAACAATTCAGATACGTGTGTGTTCAGTCCCTCATTCACATCTGATTTTGAAAGAAGACATTGCAGTAGCGGCTAAGAAAATCGATCAGATTTTGCTTTACTAAGGCACAGTTTTATTCGTGGTGCTTTTTAAAAGTGCATTTTAAATATATTTCTATCATTACATGAATGAGAATTTCTTTACCCCTCTTTGTACCCTTATGATTCTTATCAGTCAACTACATACATTACAAAGGAGACCAAAGCCCTGTTTTTGGATTTAGTGACCCAGTATTACCAAAACAAAACAAAAAACCTGCAGAAGTCTTTAAGGTGTTCTTACTAATTATATTTATCTGGTTAACGTTCTTTGCCTGCTTTCCAAACAGAATGGGGGCAGGTAAATAAAGAAAAATAAGGTGAATCTTATATGGAAATTATTGAATCATCTGTGTTCTTCCCACTCTACTGGTTAAAGCATCCTATGACCTTTGGAAAATTATTGTAATATCTTTTGAAATTCAACTCTGCACTTGGGAAATTGGTTTTTGCCTCTGGTGCTTTATGCAGATTTTAATGACTGTTATGATAAATCCCCAGAAGTTTGTCCTCAGAAACCACAGAGACCCAGAACTCTCTGAATGTGGCAGCCTTGATGGATGTGCTAAGCCACACTTTGGAAGCATTTCTGGTTATTTAATGTTTTCTGTTCTGGATTATTGACTCTTCTGCCTGTTGAAAAATTGGTCTCTGGCGACATGGTAGAGGTCACACGTTGCCTGTTATTGTTTCGTTTCTTTGATCTGACACAGCAATTGCCTCTGGTAATTATACTAGTTCCAGAGCGTCTTGATGAGATGTGTTTATTTTACAGAAGAATTTCTGGTATTCCGAGGAAGAAAGTAAAAATTTCCAGTAGTAACATGTAACTCCCTGTCAGAAAGGAAAAGATAGCATTATCCCTTATCTTTTAATTATGACAGCTTTTATATAATCATTATGAAATTAGTTCACATAGAACAATAAGCATTTCTATGGCAATTCAGGACATATTACATATCCCTAAGTATATTGGTTAAAAACAGTTAATCTTAGAATAAAGTAACTAGGGCTAGGTTTTTATTTCAGTACTTAAAATAATTTTGGCTTCAGAAACTGCCCAAGGAGAGTCACCCAGGTTTAAATGTACAGAACTATTAAAGGAGGCTCAAAATTTTGTCTTTTAATTTGTTTGCATTTTCTAAAGATTTTCAGCAAGGAGAATGACTAAAAATGAAATAGAACACTTCTGTTTTGAATGCATCATAAATTTTGTGCCTTTTTTGGAATGTGCTTGACAAGACATAATATCTCTTCAAACCTGTTTACTGTATAATTGAGTAAGACACAAAAAAGCTCAATGTATTCTTTTTTGTTTAAATTCAACTCTGGTTGTAAATACAATGTTTTGCCCCAAGTAGTTGCAGTATAATGGGAAAATCAGATACTAGAGCAACAAATATCAATTTAAAAGAATACATAAAATGAGAGAAGAGCATAAAATAACTGTAACTATATGCTTGTTTTTTAATTTTGAATTATAGACTCTTTGAGAACTTGCAAGAACCATGTTTGATTTCTTAGTCCAATAATCATATATTATCTCTCTCATCAGTGAATATGTTTAACAGAGCAAGGGTGTGTTAACAGGCGTTAAACAGTAATGCCTTAAACAAAAATATTTTATATGGAGCCAAAGAATCTGATAGCTGTAAGAGGCAATAATGATGTGTATATATGATTGTAAAGTTTAATAAGTGAATTGTATATATCACCAAATACCGGTTTTTGCAACTTTTACATTGGTGGTCATTTGTTACTAGAACACTGCCTCCAAAATATACAAGGAGATACATCTCAACTTTTCTTAGTATACTCAACATAGCACCAAGCTTACAAAAAGAAGTAAACACTACACAGTACTTCTAAAATTTTCTGCACATTTATTTTGTGCCAGGCACTATTCTAAAAACATAAAATCTTATGTATTCTCACAGAAGTCTATGATACTGATTGTATTGCCCCATTTTACAGATGAGAGATTAAGTAACTTGCCCAGTATCATACAGGGTAGTGGGTGCAGGATTTGAATTAAGACCATGTTACTCCAGACCCTGTGTGCTAAACTACTTCAATAGTAGGATTTTTGTAAATGCTATCTGGCTGTGTGGATGATTGTTAAACTTTGGAAAGTAGGTGACAACATCTATAGAGAACAAGATAAGTAACAACTCATAAGTTATTCGAAGCTATTTAGTACTATGCCTGGCACACAGTCAATGAATTGTGCCTAAAAAAAAATTCGAATCAAAAACAAGTACACACAAACAGAATGTATCGTTTTCAGTCACATTTTTTTCTACTGCAGATAGCTTGGTTTAGCAGGGAAAAAAAACAGGCTTTTGAGTAAACATTTGAATTCTAGTTCCATCACTTACAAACTAGATAACCTTGGCTCCTTTCAGAAACTGGATTGCTGCTCTACTTGTCCCTCTTTCTGAATCTGCTTGTTTCCATGTGGTTTCATTTAACTTAGTCCTTCATCCCATAAATGGAAGTTAGACTTTGACTACATTCCTTACCCGCTTTGGCAGGAATAAGTCCTAGGTGGTTTCTGTATGCTTCATGCTGTTTCCCATGGAGAGGGCCACAGTGTCTCATTGCCTCACTTTTGATACTAAAAAAAGTGATATTAAACTTGATCATTGGTTCAGAAGGCTGTACTAGTGTTTTTATGTAAGGGACTCAGGCATCCGTGGATACTGGTCTCCACCAGAGTCCTAGAACCAAACCCCTAAAGACACTGAGGGCAATTCTGTTATTCTTTGTGAAGTACTTTACTCTCTGTTCATATCTTATCTTTCACCTCACATTTACAGTAAGGTTTGGGTTTTTTCATTGAGAGGAGAAGTGGTGTTTTTATTTTGTTTCAATTTTTTAAATTATTGCTTGTCTTTGTGACTGTTTGTCTGGTATCCAACATTAAAACTCGCATTTCAGCCTTGTTTTGCAGCCCCGGAATATATAGATGCACTATTGTTAAAAAAAAAAAATCCACCTGCCAGTGCAGGAGCCGTAAGAGACTCAGGTGCGATCCTTGGGTTGGGAAGATTCCCTGAAGAAGGAAGTGGCACACAACTCCAGTATTGTTGCCAGAAGGACTCCATGGGCAGAGGAGCCTGGTGGGCTATGGTCTGTAAGGGTTGCAAAGAGTCGGACATGAATGAGCATCTGAGCAGATGGGTAGACAAGGAAAAATCAGCAAACAAAGCTCTTTTTCCTTGATTTTTATGTATTTATTTTGGCTTGGCTTCACAATTTAGGAGGCATTTACATAATATGCATTTTTCCCAATTGGGTCATTATTGTAGGTGTTTTAACTACAGAATGGCATACGTGATTAGATAACCTAAGACGTCTGCTGCCATAGACAAACTGATTAGATTCCACTCCTGTCTTGGCCTTTTCCTCATAGTATGACCTTGGGCAAGTTCCTGAACTTCTCTAGACCTTGGTTCTCCTAAAAATGGAGGCAGTAATTGTATTTTCCTGGCGGTTGCTAAGTTCCCCTGTGTTACTGTTATTATTGTGGTTTGACAAAGAATGTTTTCTTTCAGATTTCTTGACAATGACAATGATGACAATTACTGCTACTACCATCACCACCAAGACCACCACTATGACCATTCCCTGTGATACTAATAATGACGTGCTTGCATGCTTAGTTACTTCAGTCGTGTCCAACTCTTTGCCACCCCATGGACTGTAACCCGCCAGTCTCCTCTGTCCATGGGATTTCCCAGGCAAGAATACTGGCCTGGTTGCCATTTCCTTCTCCAGGGGATCTTCCCAACCCAGGGATTGAACCTGTGTCTCCTAATTGGCAGGCAGATTCTTTACCACTTTTGGACATGGGAAGCCCCTGTCCTTCTGTAGAGAAGGGGTAAAGGAAGAGTAGAAAGACACCAAACTACACTGTCCTGATGGTTTGCGCTTGATCCCACTTGCATTTTCAGCAATTAATTATGGTGCTGAAAGAGCTCATATAGGGTACCATATCCTTTTTAGAGATTACCCCAAGAGTGCCTGTTCGCATCTCAGAGGCCTGTGGTGCTATGCCAAGACAATTAATATAGTTTTCCCTGTGTAATTTCACAACAATAAAAGGAAACATGGGAAAGCAATATAGTGCAGTCTCACAGCCAGTGACAGCCAGAGACATAAAATATGTGCCTTTGTACGGAAGTCACAGTCTGTCCTTCTTGTATTTCATTTAACAACTGATTCTAAAAAGTATTTCTCCATTTTCTGACCTGAAGTTAGATTTATTTACACTGACTTTCAGTGGGATGTTGGGCTTCCCTGATGTCTCAGTAAAGAATCTGCCTGCAGTGTGGGAGACCCATGTTGGATCCCTGGGTTGGGACGATCCCCTGGAGAAGGGAATGGCTACCCACTCTAGTATTCTTGCCTGGGGAATTCTATGAACAGAGGAGCCTGGTGGGCTACAGTCCATGGGGTCACAGAGTCAGACATAACTGAAATGACAACAATTTCTTCACTTTCAGTGGGATGTTATGCCTGGGGGCTCTTTGAGATTCAGAGGAAGAGATTTAGTAGTCTAGGTGGATAAGGCCAGTGATTTCAGTGACCCCAAATATTATGTACAGCATATGATATTAAGAATGCAAATTTGCTCAGTCGTGTCTGAGTCTTTACAACCCCATGAACTCTAGCCCACCAGGCTCCTCTGTCCATGGGATTTTCCAGACAAGAATACTGGAGTGGGTTGCCATTTTTTTCTCCAAGATATTAAGAGTACCTTGCATTAAAAATTCTTCTTTTGACCTCTGCCCTTCTTTGGGTAGAACTGAACTGTCAATGAAGAACTTGACACTCAGCACCAAAGAAGTTTGGGGTCAGTTTTGTCATTCTTCACCTTATAAATTATCATTTTTAAAACTGCCTGGTTATGTTTTCATCTGGAATAGTCAGCCCCTTCTTTTTGCTCTCCCAAGGCTGTTCCATGAGAACTTACTGTTGTCTTCATCGGAGGATTTCCCAGGGTTATGCTCCTATATTCTGCGTATCTTCTATGATGGTGAAACTGGATCACCCCTGTTTATATTGATTTAATAGTTTAACCAGCACAATATTTATTTGCCATATCTAGCATATTACTCCTTAAACTATGTATAAATTGAAGGGATTAAGATTATGTTATCTTCCATGTATAGTTGAGTACTTCTTTATTCAACTAAAAAGGTCCCTTGGAGAATGTAGGTTTTCAGTGATGAAAGGAAGATAACTTGTTGAGCCGGTAACAGATTAAGAAGAGGCAAGATTTTCAGGCATTTGGTGCTCTGGAGAAAGGCTAAAGGTCCACCTTTGAAGTTATTCTATTGTTTTCCGCGGTAAGAAATCCCATGAGTACCCATGCTAGTTCCTCATATTTTTCTCCCTTCAGGGAGGAAGAAAGGTCAGATGGCCATTGGATTTTGACTTAGACGCATATATTAGTGACATGGTGTATTTCTCTACCAACCTCCGCTCTGTTTTGATTGTGTGTGGTTCTGGTGAAAAAATAAATTGCTGTAGAAAAATTGAATGTTTATACTTGTTCCAGTAGGGTTTTACAAGTTTGAACAAAACCTTGGTTTTTGATTACCTGATTCATATATTTTAGTACTTCCTGTTTGAATCCTATCTTCAAATTGTTGCAGAAGATAGAAAACATGAAATTAAAATTAAAATTTCATGTTTTAATTCTAAAATCTGTAAACTTAATTCTTTAAGAATATCATAATACTACTCCTGAAACCTTAAAAAAACCCTTGGTATTTCAGGAAAATTTCACTTGAGAGGCTTTGTTGATTTTCTTCAACTTACAACTTCGAGTATTATATGTATACTTTGGCACATGTACTTATCATAAGAAAAGCCTAGTAATTTATTTTTTCCAGTTTTACTGAGATATAGTTGATATATAACATTGCATTAGTTTTAGGTATACAGTATAATTATTTGATATATATGTGTGTGCTTAATTGCTCAGTCATGTCCAACTCTTTGCTATCCCATGAACTCTAGCCCCACCAAGCTCCTCTGTCCATGGGATTTCCCAGGCAAGAATACTGGAGTGCATTGCGCTTTCCTCCTCTAGTGAAGCTTCCCAACCCAGGGATCAAATGCACATATCTTGCGTCTCCTGCATTTGTGGATGGATTCTTTACCACAAGCATCACCTGGGAAGCCTTACTTCAGAATCAGTTCAGTTCAGTTCAGTTCAGTTGCTCAGTCATGTCCGACTCTTTGTGACCCCATGAATCGCAGCACGCCAGGCCTCCCTGTCCATCACCAACTCCCGGAGTTCACTCAGACTCGCGTCCATCGCGTCAGTGATGCCATCCAGCCATCTCATCCTCTGTCATCCCCTTCTCCTCCTGTCCCCAATCCCTCCCAGCATCTGAGTCTTTTCCAGTGAGTCAACTCTTCGCTTGAGGTGGCCAAAGTACTGGAGTTTCAGCTTCAGCATCATTCCCTCCAAAGAAATCCCAGTGCTGATCTCCTTCAGAATGGACTGGTTGGATCTCCTTGCAGTCCAAGGGACTCTCAAGAGTTTTCTCCAACACCACAGTTCAAAAGCATCAATTCTTCAACGGTCAGCTTTCTTCACAGTCCAACTCTCACATTCATACATGACCACTGGAATACTGAGGATTAAATAAAATAATTTTTAGGAAGTACCTGGTATATTCTCTAGCCCAACATTTTCCAGACTTTTCATCTCATTACCTCTTTACACTCTTAAAAACAATTGAATTTTGTTTACGTGTATTATATTTATTAGAAATTAAAACTAAGAAAATTTCAAAATACTTAATAATTTTAAAAGTTAACAATAAACCCATTATACATGGAAAATAAATGTATTTCCCCCAAAAAAAGTTAGTAGAAAGAGTAGTCTGTCATCTTCTGCCTTCAATCTGTTGTGGTGTCACTCATGAAATAGCCTCTAGAAAGTTCCACTGTAAATGTTTGAGAGAATGAGAATGAAAAAGGCAAATAATATCCTAATAATAGTTTGAAAAGACTTTTGACATCATGGAACCCAGAAAAGGTCTTGGGGTCCTTGACCAATCATTAGCATTAGCACCCAATAAATTTAGTTATTATTAAGATATATGGAAATTTTTGTAACTATTGATGAGAAGTAAAGGCGATTGCATCAAAACTTCTTATTCCATGCTTTTCTGAGGTCCCAAATAAGACTGTGATTCAAACTAAGCAAAAGAAACAGCATTGTTTTTCAAATAAATACTAATAATACATGAATGAGTTCTTTGAATTTTAAAAGGCTCAAATCTTGCTTTTAGGAATTCACCAATTAAATATATTATCACAAAGCTTTCATTTTTTTTTTTTCTTTTTCAGAGAAGAATCCTCCTAGGGTAATAAAATCTTAGTAGAGAGAGAAGTAATTTGATATTTCCTCTGAAACCACTGATAGTGTTCCTTTGGGTTATGGCAGTCTACCACTCACCAGTTTAAGGAGAAGGTGTGGCCCCCTTGTCACTGTGCTGGGCTTCATGATTGACAGGTCAATCTTGATTTACTAGTTGGAGAAACTTCGCTTAAAGCACTTATTGTGGTTTGATCCTTAGACACATGATCCCTTAAAGGGACTTTTTGAAAGCCCCTTTGGACTCTGAAGACAAGAAGCAAAAGTGATAGAATAGATAAATTGATAAGTTATCTCAAGAAATGTGTAGTTCATATAGTTTCTATTGTAACAGGATATGTGGGTATAGTTTATATCAGCTCTATGTGTACTTTGCATACATATAACCCTCTACTAATGTCAACTTTCTCCTTTTTCTTTTTCTTTCGGGGGGGTGGTATAGACCATGGGGAATTCATATGCTGGGCAACTGAAATCTGCTCGATTTGAAGAAGCTCTCCACAACTCCATTGAAGCCTCTCTGAGATGTAGTAGTGTGGTACCACGACCAATTTTTTCCCAGCTGTACCTGGATCCTGACCAGCATCCTTTCTCCTCTGCAGGTAAGTTTCTCAATCCCACACATTTCTACATGCCTTTTAAAAGAAGTGGGAATTCTAGATCTGGGGATCTCTGAAATATGTGGGTTAAATGTTAGCCAATGCCTGTCTTCCTGTCCTCAGATATCTTTTCAGAACTATGAATTTTTCTTTTGGCTATCTCCCCATATGCATCTTTTTAATTAAATTAGCTATGATTTATTTGCTTTCCCAGAGGTAAAACCCAAGGTGGAGGATCTGGATAAAGACTTGGTACACCGATACACCCAAAATGGAAGCCTGGATTTTTCTAACAACCTCACAGTAAATGAAATGGAAGATGACGAAGATGATGAAGATATGTCAGATTCAAATAGCCCACCAATTCCCTATTCACAGAAACCTGCCCCTGAAGGGTCTTGCACTACAGATGGTGGGTTTCCTCTTTTATTTTTCAGTTCCTCTAATATTGTCTGGCTAGTTTCTAATCATTAATTGGCTGCTTAAGGCTGGAAACCAGTAATTATAGAAAGGAATGAGGAGTAATCATGCTTTCACTCACATTGTTGCCTGTGACTTCGTGAGTGAGTGAAGTCGCACAGTCGTGTCCGACTCTTTGTGATCCCATGGACTGTAGCCCACCAAGCTTCTCTGTCCATGGGATTCTCCAGGCAAGAATACTGGAGTGGGTTGCCGTTTCCTGTGACTTCATAGCAGGTGTCTATTAAGAAAGACAAGCACTATCACCCCATCTTATAGATCAGGAGACCGAGAGACAGAGCCATTGAATGACTTCTCTGACATGGTATGTGGCAAAGACAAGCCTAGACCCAGCTCAGAACTTTTTCAGTGCCTCACGAACTTCTGCAAGAATGCTGCTCGAAAGTGATGTCTCTACTTCTTTCTGTTCCACTCTTAAAACAACAACAGAGATATCATGTGTTTTAATATATACCTTTTCCATGTATTTTGAACATTCATCCAGTATATTGTTATCAATAGAAGATTAAAATGAACATGTTTTTATCATCCCATTTTATTTATCTTGTCAGCCTCCTCTTCTACAAAGGCTTTTAACCACACTTTAAAAAAAGAAAATCCTACTTAAACATTTTCAGTATTTCATGTTTTCGATCACATAACAAATTATACTCTCTTCCCTCCATTAATGGTATATGGTCCTGCTTCCTGGCTATTCCAGCCTGATTTCTAATTAGTTCATAATCTGGTCATGGTAAAGAATCCACCTGCCAATGCAGGAGACGCAAGAGATGTGGGTTTGACCCCTGGGTGGGGAAGACCCCCTTGAGAAGGAAATGGCAACCAGTCAATATTCTTGACTGGAAAATTCCCTGGACAGAGTACCTGGTGGGCTACAGTCCATGGGGCTGTAGAGTTCGGACATGGCTGAGCACACACTCTTGATAGTTTATAGCTGGTCCACAGCTCTTTCAGTGTGGTTCATTCTAAGGCAGTTCTAAGAGTCCTCTCACTCAAAGGCAGAACAGCCCTGACATTTTCCTAATGATTTTGACAGTGGAATAGGGCAATATAGTACCTGGGTTTGTGTCAGCAGACCAGCTTCCCTTCTTGGGAAATCTTCTATTTACCTAAGACTCACAGGAAGGTAAAGCTATTTTTAGAGGCAATTTAGATAAGCAGATACTTAACACCTGATGGGCTTCTGGGGTTTGCCATTCAGATGTAAATTTTGGCTGCTAATTTCTTATGTAAATTATTGGTAGGTTTCTACCCCACTGGGAAGCAGTTGATTGTCTAAAGGGGTAAAGGGCCACCAAATTTTAAGCCTCCAAATACGGCTTTGATTACTTGAGTTTGTGTTTACAGCTGTTTCAGTAAACTTTCCCCTCCCCCACTTAGATTACTCTGTAACCTTCAAGTTGGAGGTAATTGGAGAATGCAAATCCTGGTTCTGTGAAGTGAAAACCTTGGCTGTTTTCTTAAGGAAAATGCAGATGAGGTTTGCAAAGAAGTGCTCTGTACTAGGACTCCTTTAAAATTAAAATCATTTGCTGCAAGAGTCTTGGTTTTAAGGCAACATGTCAGTATTACTTTTAGAAAATGAAATTATTTAGGGGCAAGTGTGTCCAAGAAATTGTTATTTTTGTGCCCCATTCCATATCTTTCTTTCCTTGTGTACAGTAATCAGGCTTACACCATCCTTAGAGTATTTCCCCCCAGATCATCTAGTGGCTTCTAAAAGAAAAATCCTATCTTTTTTTCAAGATTAGTCCAGATGAAATTTAAAATTACCCTAGAGGGGAGTATTAAGGTTTCTCCATTTTATTTGACGTTTTAATTGAGATTTAATGAGGACGAGATGGTTGGATGGCATCACCGACTCAGTGGATATGAATTTGAGCAAACTCTGGGAGATGGCAAAGGACAGGGAAGCCTGGGGTGCTGCAGTTCATGGGGTCACAAAGAGTTGAACACGACTGAGTGACTGAACAATATTTATTATATTAATATTCTGACATATTTCAAATAGTGAAGAAATAGAGCTATCTGCTATTCCAGATATTTAGATCCTATAAGTCTTAAATAGAATCAGATTTCGTAGATTCTTTAGCTACTTCTGTACAGATGCACAGAGCTTATTTTCAATCTCTTTTTAAAAAAGCTAAATTAAATATTTTCCTTTGCATAGTATATATTTTTCTTAATTGGAGGTCCCTGATGATATATTTTGTATATAATTAGCTGATCTGAGTCCCAAGAATGAAGATTTGTAGGAAACAGTCCAGACTCTTGTGAGCGTCTTCTCAAAGTAACTATGAAGTAAACTGAGGAACTTTTCTTTGATTTTGAAATCTTTTCTGGCTTTGGATTGATTTCTTTCTTCCTGACTCTCTCCCTGGACTCACCCTTGCCTTCATTTCCTCACCTATTTCCTCTTAATTAAATTGCCTATAGTCTTGTGTTGGTGATTAACTGAAAGGCAAAAAGACAAAGTAGGACATTTAAAAAATGAACTTAAAAAAAATTTAGTTCATTTACAATGTTGTGTTACTTTCTGTTGTATAGCAAAGTGGTTCAGTTATACATATAAACACATTCTTTTTTGTATTCTTTTCCGTTATGATGTATCGCAGGATATTGAATATAGTTTCCTGTGCTATACAGTAGGATGTTGTTTATCCATTCTCTACATGCTAGTTTGCACCTGCTAACTCCAGCTCCCAACGTTACTCCTCTGCTCCTTGGCAACCACAGATCTGTTCCTTATTAGACTTAATTTTTTTTAAGGACAGTTTTAGATTTACAGAAAAATTGAGAAAACAGTACAGTTTCTGTATGTCCCCACAGTTTGCCCTATTGTGAACATGTTACATTATTAGTAATTTTAGTGCTGACTAAAGTCCATAGTTTATTTGGATTCTTTAGTTTCTACCTGTTGTCCTCTTTCTATTCCAGAACCCATCTGAAAGTGTTCGCTCAGTCATGTCTGACTCTTTGCAACCCTCTGGACCGTTGCTTGCAAGGCTCCTCTGTCCATGGGATTCTTCAGGCAAAAAGACTAGGGAGCCATTTCTTTCTCCAGGGGCTCTTCCCAACCCAGGGATCGAACCCTGGTCTCCTGTATTACAGCTGCTAAGTCACTTCAGTTGTGTCCAACTCTGTGTGACCCCATAGACAGCAGCCCACCAGGCTCCCCCGTCCCTGGGATTCTCTAGGCAAGAACACTGGAGTGGGTTGCCATTTCCTTCTCCAGTGCATGAAAGTGAAAAGGGAAAGTGAAGTCGCTCAGTCGTGTCCGACTCCCAGCGACCCCATGGACTGCAGCCCACCAGGCTTCTCCGTCCATGGGATTTTCCAGGCAAGAGTACTGGAGTGGGTTGCCATTGCCTTCTCCTGTATTACATGCAGGCTCTTTATTGTTTGAGCCGCCAGGGAATATCCAGAACTGGTCTTCAGTTTAGTTCAGTTGCTCAGTTGTGTCCCACTCTTTTCGACCCCTTGGACTGCAGCACACCAGGCCTCCCTGTCCATCACCAACTCCTGGAATTTACTCAAACTCATGTCCATCGAGTCAGTGATGCCATTCAACCATCTTATCCTCTGTTGTCTCCTTTTCCTCCCTCTTGCCGTCAGTCTTTCCCAGCATCAGGGTCTTTTCACATAAGTCAGTTCTTCACATCAGGTGGCCAAAGTATTGGAGTTTCAGCTTCAGCATCAGTCCTTCTAATGAACATTCAGGACTGATTTCCTGTAGGATGGACTGGTTGGATCTCTTTGCAGTCCAAGGGACTCTCAAGAATCTTCTCCAACACCACAGTTCTAAACTATCAATTCTTTGGCACTCAGCTTTCTTTATGGCCAACTCTCACATCCATACATGACTACTGGAAAAACCATAGCTTTGACTAAACGGACCTTTGTTGGCAAAGTAACGTCTCTGCTTTTTAATTTGCTGTCTAGATTGATCAATAGAACCGGTCTGAGGTACTATTAATACATTAGATGTAGCTGTTGTTTCTCCTTAGGCTCCTCTTGGCTGTGACAGTTCCTCAGACTTCCTTTGTTTTTGATGATCCTGATAGTTTCAGAGATTATAGATCAGGTGTATTCTAGACCTTCTGTTGGAATTTGATGTTTTTCTCCTGATGAGACTGGGGTTATATATGGGTTTAGTGAAGAACGATCACAGAGATAAAGTGTCATTTTCATCTTACTGTATCAAGGGCACATACTTTCAGATGATTTATGGGTGGTGATGTTGACCTTAATCACCTGGCTGAGATAGTGTTATCTCCATTCCCCATGAGTATCCCATCCCTGCTGCACTCCCCCTTCATACTGTCAAAGAAAGTGCTTACACTCAGCCTACGCTTTTTAAGGAATGGGGAGTAAGGCTGCACATCCTTGAGGGCAGAGTAGCTACATAAATTATTTGGAATTCTACTGCGTGGAAGTTTGTCTCTTTTCCCTCATTTATTAATTTACACAGTCCTTTGTTTATATTCATTCATGAATATTTATTTTATTTGGGGGTTATAATCCAATACTATTTTATTATCTTGTTTAACTTTTTCCAGTTTTAGCCCTTGGTAGCAATTTCAGTTGGTTCTTGTGCCCCTTTTATATGCTGCCATCATTATGAGTTGTTTTTTTTTTTAACACAAAAGAGGAAAATTTCTCTTCTCACTGTAACAAGCAGTTTTTTAAAATTTTTATTCATTATTTTAAAGTTTTGGCTGTGCTGAGTCCTTGTTGCTTCATGTGGACTTTATTGTGGTGTGCAGGGCTACTCTCTAGTTGTGGTGCATGGGGTTCTCATTGCTGTGACTTCTCATTGCTGTGACTTCTCTTGTTGTGGATCACGGACTCTAGGAGGCGAGGGCTCAGCGATTGTGGCTCACAGGCTTAGTTGCCCCTTGGCATGTGGGATCTTCCCTGACCAGGGATCAAACTGGTGTCCCCTGCAATGCAAAGTAGCTTCTTAACCACTGGACCACCAAGGAAACCCACAGGCACTTTTTGAAAAAAAAAAAAAAATTAAAGGAAGAGGTTTGCTTCCTCCTATGAGAAAAATTTTTCTCCTAGAATCCAGTCATTGTTTAATGATTATAAGTTTTCACCTCTAGGTGTCCTCATATCATAAATGGGAAAACCTTTAAAGGCTAAAGTGCTGAAAGCTGTTAGTGCTTCTTACTTTGAGTGGACTGTGTAGTTTTCCTTATATCACAGACATCACGTTGAAATCATCTTTCTTCCTGAGCAAATCCTGCTTTCTTCAGATATTTTGCACACAAACTGTGTCTTCTCTACTCTATTCCTGTTTGCTGCTGCTGCTGCTAAGTCGCTTCAGTCGTGTCTGACTCTGTGCAACTCCATAGACAGCAGCCCATCAGGCTCCACCGTCCCTGGGATTCTCCAGGCAAGAACGCTAGAGCGGGTTGCCATTTCCTTCTCCAATGCATGAAAGTGAAAAGTGGAAGTGAAGTTGCTCAGTCGTGTCCGACTCTTAGCGACCCCATGGACTGCAGCCTACCAGGCTCCTCCGCCCATGGGATTTTCCAGGCAATAGTACTAGAATGGGGTGCCATTGCCTTCTCTGCTATTCCTGTTTAGCCCCAAACTAAAATTGTACTTTCCTCCCTTAATCTCCCTTTGGCTGCAATGTATTGCTTTGAGAAAGCTCATTAGAAAGGGGCACCTTTGTGACTTGCAAAACTTTTGAGGATTCACTGCGGCTTCCCTGGTGGCTCAGACAGTAAAGAATCTGCCTGCAATGTGGGAGACCCCTGGATTGATCCCTGAGTGGGGAAGATTCCCTGGAAAGGGGAATGGCTACCCACTCCAGTATTCTTACCTGGAGAATTCCCGTGGAGAGAAGAGGCTAGTGGGCTACAGTCCATGGTGTCCCAAAGAGTTGGACACGACTGAGCTACACATTCACTTTCAGTAGGTGTGAGATAGGTGGATGCTGACAGAGCCCATGGCTGGCAGGGACTGCTCTGACAAGTGCCCCCAAGGATTCAGCCTAGAAAGCTAGGTGATGAGACTCAGCAAAGATAGGCAATGGAGAAGCCATAGGAGAGTGTCCTACGTCAGACCAGGGACGCTCTTGTGGTCAGAGTAACCTTTAGTCTGTGGTCACAGTGACATTAACTCTCTAACCTGGAGTCAAGAGACCTGGGTCCCAACTTCTTGGGTTGCTGGGAATTTGACCTTGGATTGTTTTCTTAACCTTAATGGGTCCCGGTTTCCTTGTCTACAAACTAGAGATAGGGATAGATTAGTGTTACCCAATCTTTGACTCACAAATCTCCTATAATAGTACATAATTTTTGGACCCCTTAGGAATTTAAAAACTAATTCTGTCACTGCATGGCATGTGATAAAGAATCAATTTTAAGTAGAATATACTCATTTTAGATCAATATACTAATTACTCTGTGATATTATTCACACATGAGAAAAAATTGCCTACATTTTATCCTTTAGTTGCTGTTTAGGGCTTTCCTGATGGGTCAGCAGGTAAAGAATCCACCTGCAGTGCATAAGACACAGGAGATGTGTGTTTGATTCCTGGGTTGGAAAGATCTCCCTGGAGGAGGAAATGGCATCGTGCTCCACTATCCTTGCCTGGAAAATTCTATGGACAGAGGAGCCTGGTGGGCTATAGTCCATGGGTTTATAAATAGTTGGATATGACTGAGCATGTAGCAATTACTGTTTAATTTACTTTAAACTGGTTGTGTAAGGAAAAGCATATTTTGTTGACAAATTCAAGAATAAAATGTTAACCCTTTTTCCCCCAGGTAGGAGGAGTGGCAGAGGACGGGAGCCAAGTGTATTTATATGTTTCCCAGCATCAAAAAAAGGCCAGATCCACTTGTATTCCCCAAACTTTGGAACTTTTACATTTTAGGATTAAAAGTGAAATTCGCTCAGTCATGTCCAACTCTTTGGGACCCCATAGACTGTAGCCTGCCAGGCTCATCTGTCCATGGGATTCTCCAGGCCAGAATACTGGAGTGGGTAGCCATTCCCTTCTTCAGGGGATCTTCCCAACTCAGGGATTGAACCCAGGTCTCCTGCATTGTGGGCAGATTCTTTACCATCTGAGCCACCAGGGAAGCCCAAGCATAGATGGAGTGGGCTGTCTATCCCTTCTCCAGAGGATCTTCCTGACCCAGGAATCGAACCAGGGTCTCCTGCATTGCAGGCGGATTCTTTACCAGTTAACCCAGCAGGGTGTTCTAATTTATTTTTATAATTTTTGCTCCATGTGAGGAAAGAGTTTCAGACTGCTCTTTGCAGAATTTGTCTGCAAATAATATGCTGCTGAAAGAAGTAGGCTTTTCCTTCTTACACAAAAAGCCAAACTGGATTGTTGTCGTTGTTTAGTTACCAAGTCTTGTCTGACTCTTTGCAACCCCAGGGACTGTAGCCTGCCGGGCTCCTCTGTCCATGGGATTTCCCAGGCAAGAGTACTGAAGTGGGTTGCCATTTCCTTCTCCAGGGGATCTTCTCGACCGAGGGATTGAACCCGTATCTCCTGCATTGGCAGAGGGATTCTTTACCACTGAGCTACTGGGGAAGCCCCGAATTGTATTATAATCACTAAAATTTTACCTTAACATTGCTTTTTTTTTTTGGTGCCCTAGAAGTGTATTTTATGTAATTTGATAAGTGAGGATGAGGTTGACTCTAACTTTCATATCTAGCAAAGAGTAACTTAGGCACATTTGTAAAATGACTGTGTCCATCAAACACAATCTATGTTCCCTAAGCTTCCCATTATTAACCACTAGCTTATTATGGGTATATATTAAGCAACATATCAATACATGTGACTGATAATAAAAATCAATCTTAAAATGTGGGATAATCAAAACCACACATTGATATGGGCTTCAATCAAGTGAGTACTGAGTTCGCTCATCTGATTTCCACTATCCCTACATGTATAGTATAGAATGTCCTTAGAACATTTTACTTTAAAGGTAGACTATTAGAATAATTATTAGGTTTTAGAAATTGGTAATGTTATCTATTTTAGTTTCATGTATAGTTCTCCAGTATCATGGAGAATCTTTATGAATCCCTAGGACTTTGATAACTCCCCTTTGGAAAATCCTGTATCAGATGACCTTGAGATTCCAGATAGCTCTGATGTTCTAAAAGTTGTCTTCTTGTTCAGTCGCTAAGTCATGTCCGACTCTGACTGCAGCACTCCAGGCTTCCCTGTCCTCCACTGTCTCCTGGAATTTGCTCAAATTCATGTTCATTGAGTCAGTGATGCTATCTAATCGTCTCGTCCTCTGACACCCCCTTCTCCTTTTGCCTTCGATCTTTCCCAGTATCAGGGTCTTTTCCAAAGAGTTGGCTCTTTGCATCAGGTGGACAAAGTATTGGAGCTTTAGCTTCAGCATCAGTTTTTCCAGTGAATATTCAGGATTGATTTCCTTTAGGATTGACTGGTTTGATCTCCTTGCTGTCCAAGTGACTCTCAAAAGTCTTTTCCAGCACCACAATTTGGAAGTATTGATTCTTTGGCATTCAGCCTTCTTTATAATCCAATTCTCACATCTGTACATGACTATTGGAAAACCATAGCTTTGAGTATACAGACCTTTGTCAGCAAAGTGATGTCTCTGCTTTTTAATAATATGCAGATTGGTGCAGATTGGTACTGAGTTATGTATTTTTTCTAATATGGAGTGACTGTAAGTTCAGAGAGTTTGTAATACTACTCCTTAGTGACAGAGAAATCTCCTCAAGCAGAAATCTCCTGTTTCCATCAATCAGTAATCATAAACCTCTCATCACAGAATTATCTACATCCTTTGCAAAGGTGTTTATGTTTTGCCCTTTGGAGAAAGTTGTAATAATGGTGCTACCTACTAGGGATAGATTTCCTGTCTATATATGAATTAATAATTCCTTTGATTAAGAAATTTACTGCTCCTTTTAGGAGTTTTTTTTTGGCTGCATAGCATGTGGGATCCTAGTTCCCCCACCAGGGACTGAACCAGTGCCTTCAGCAACAGTGTTCTAATTTAACCTGACCTCCAGGGGGTCTCTATTTTAGCCTCCTAGGGTTAGGATTTTAGAATTTGGTAAAGACATTTGTGTTAACCCCTCATGGTTTTGGCTCTGGAGTATAACTATTCTTAGTGCCTTTTTTTTTTTTTTCCAAGTTGACTAATATATTTTATGCCTGTTTTTATATAGCAAACTTTCCATGTCTCACATCACTGGACATTATGGGACTCATTATGTAAGCTTGGACAAACACTCTCACCTCTCTGAGCCTCAATTTCTCCATGTATGAAAGGGATACAGTCATACCTAGCTAGAATTATTGTAAATAAGAAAGTCTCTGAAGTGCTTAACACTCCACCTGGCTTATGTTAAGTGCTCCATAAATTTTAACTGCCTTTCATATCATATCATCAACTCCCAACTTTCAAACCTGAGAGTTTTGTCCCTTAATGGAGGTGGAGACAGCTGATTCTTTAAAGGGTTCAATGCATCTATAGGCAAAAAAAAAAAAAAAAGTTTGTAATCTGAATAAATAATATGACCCCATATATAAATGATTATTCAAATAAATACAAATGATATTGTGAATAATAAAATACAAATTCATTCAAATTGTTAAAGAAGTCGCAATAACATTTGATATTATTTTTCTCAAATTGTGAACACGGGATGTTACATTTGAGTTTTTAGTTTTAAAAGAGGATCTACAAGCTTGGAATAGTTGAACCCCACCGTCTTTATCATTCTAGCCTTTGATTTCCTGGCTTTTTTCTAATTTTATCTGTCTGCTTTTGTGGTTTAATGATCCAAACCATACAGTAGATTCCTATGCAGCATAGCTTCATACCATATTTGGTTGTTTTTTTAAAAATTTATTTCTCATATACTCACTGATGGCATTCTATTTTTGTTGGCATTTGGTTAACATCGTAATATGCATTGATTCTGGGAGAGCCTGGCATGGTTCTGGCCCACTGTGCTTTGGGCGATGATCGCGCCCTCCCCAGGGTTGTGTCTGGGAATTAGCCATCCGTCCTCTGTTGTCCAGTTTTCTGTCAGGTGCCCAACTATGGCTAGAAAGGTGGGATGTTCCAGTGGCCCAGCTTGGACCAGGTGCCAGCACCAGCTCAGGCTGGAATATCACAGCTGTCCGGGGGAATCCCATAACTAGAGTGTTGGGAGGATCCTTTCCCAGAAGACGTGGAGATTGGTGCTTTGTAGCAGAGCATAGCTGTCCTCTGTTATATTGTCTTGTAATTGCCAGTTCCTTATACATCCTTGCAGTTGACTACAAGTGAGTTATTAGAGGATGACACATTCTGTTCAGCTCTATCCCCAGGCCAAAGACAGCACTTGTTGAAAATCATTTTATTTTGATTTTATTTCTTTATTTTTGTCTGTGCTCGGTCTTTGTTGCTGTGTGCAGGCTTTCTCTAGGTGCGGCGAGAGGGGGCTGGCTCTTCCTTATATTGGGCAGGCTTCTTATTGCAATGGCGTCTCTCATTGTGGAGAGCAGACTCTAGATGCGTGGGCTTCAATAGTTGTAGCTCATGGGCTCAGTAGTTGTGGTGCGTGGGCTTAGTTGTCCTGTGGCATGTGGAATTTTGCCAGACCAGGGATTGAAACTGCATCCCCTGCGTTGGCAGGCAGATTCCTAACCACTGGACCACCAGGGAAATCTGCAAATCATTCTTAGTAAATGATGAACTAATGAATTAAGGTAATAATTCATGGTTACAAAGCAGTTACGTAAGGTTTTGCTGTTTCTTATGATGTCTCATCTAGTGAAAATAACCTAAACAGTTTGGAGTTCTGGTTCTGATCCATTCATTTATGATTCACTAAACTCTGAGCTTCAGTCTCTTCCTCTGTGAAACAGAAAACATTTGGTCTATGATCAATCTGACTTAGAGAAGTGAATTTGCATTGAAACAAAGAATACTGTATTATAGTCACATAAAATTATGTATGTTTGTCAGTTTCTTATATATTTATCATTTCCTAATCTGTGGATCAGAAAATATAAAGTCATCAGTGTTGGCTAAAGGAAATATCTCCTTTTAGTAAGTTTTTGGGCTTCCCTGATGGCTCAGTGAGTAAAGAATCTGCCTGCAATGTAGGAGACACGGTTAGATCCCTGGATTGGAAAGATCCCCTGGAGGAGGGAATGGCAACCCACTCCAGTAATCTTTCCTGGGAAATCCCATGAACAGAGGAACCTGGTGGGCTACAGACCATGGGGTTGAAAAGATTTGGACCCTGAAGCAACTGAACATGAGTATCTTTTTAGCTCTGCTCAGAAGAGCACATGTGGGAGATGTGTGTTTGAGACTTCCCTGGTGGCTCAGATGGTAAAGCGGCTTCCTATAATGCGGGAGACCGGGGTTCAATCCCTAGGTTCAATCCTGGAGAAGGAAATGGCAACCCATTCCAGTATCCTTGCCTGGAAAATTCCACGGATGCAGGAGCCTGGTAAGCTAGTCCATAGGGTCGCAAAGAGTCGAACACGACTGAGAGACTTCCTTTTCTTTCACTTTGCATATGAACTTTAAATTTAGTCCTTCATAGTGATTCCCACAGGCAGATCTACTCTCCAGATGGGTGATGCGGAGTTATAACCTCTCTAAACATTCCACTGTGTCCTTTTTCTTTTTCTTTTTTTTTTTTCTATTGGTTTCTAGGTTTTTGTCAAGCCGGAAAAGATTTGCGTTTGGTATCTCTGTGTATGGAACAGATTGACATCCCAGCAGGATTCCTCCTGGTGGGGGCCAAGTCTCCCAACCTTCCTGAACACATCCTAGTGTGTGCTGTAGACAAGCGATTCCTGCCAGATGATCATGGGAAAAATGCACTTTTAGGTGAGTATTTCATACCTGCAAAGTTCCCTCTGAGATAAAGGAATTAAATAAAATACAAGTTTATTTTAAATTATCACAGAATTTTAAAAAATCACAGAATTAGCTGCGGATTATATAGTTTAGTTTAAGTAAGAAACATTTTTTCATTTAGTTGTTGTTGAGTCACTCAGTCGTGTCCAACTCTTTGCAACCTCATGGACTACAGTGTGCCAAGCTTCCCTGTCCTTGACCATCTCCTGGAGTTTGCTCAAACTCATGTCCATTAAATCAGTGATGCCATCCAACCATCTCATCCTCTTCTCCTCCTTCCTTCAGTCTTTCCCAGCATCAGGGTCTTTTCTAATGAGTTGGCTCTTTGCATCAGATGGCCAAAGTATGGGAGCTTCAGCTTGAGCATCAGTCTTTCCAATGAATATTCAGGGTAGATTTCCATTAGGATCAACTGGTTTGATCTACTTGCAGTCCAAGGGACTCTCAAGAGTATTCTCCAGCACCACAGTTCAAAAGCATCAATTCTTCGGTGATCAGCCTTCTTTATGGTCCAAATTTCACATCTGTACATGACTACTAAAGCACAGCTTTGACTGTATGGACCTTTGTTGGCAAAGTAATGTCTCTACTTTTTAATATGCTGTCATTTAGTAACTTCTCACAAGTTAACTTTCACTTTTTTATTAATCTCAAAATATTCATCTTAACGAAGAGATTTTTAAAACCAGGCATTAAAGAATGCCATGCAATTTATCAAAAATAATTATTTTGTGAAATAAAATAGGATTTACTCTCTCTAGAGTCATTGATCTGGACCTGATATAAAATCAACTCTCAATTATTCAACTGTGGATTATCCACTTTGTAAGTTATTGATACCTATTCTGTACCATCCATTATTTCTAATTATATTTTATTGATGTGGTTCTCATTTTATATTTAGCATTAATTCAACCAAGATGTATAGGAATATATCTATGATATAAGATGTGTAACTTTTTTTTTTTGATGTGTAACTTTTATCTCAGAGTTTTTTTTACTTTCTAGTGTTACTTTAAATCTGGCTCTTTTTTCACAATTTAGCTTCTCTACATCATGGAAAATAACAAAAGTGGATTTACTTTTTAATTATTATTTTTAAAGTTGAAGTATAGTTCATTTTCAATATTAGTTTCAAATGAATGGCATGAAGTATCATTGATTCAAGTGATTCAGTATTTTTACAGATTGTACTCCATTAAAAATTATTACAGGATAATGGGTATAATTCCCTGTGCTGAAATATATATCCATGTTGCTTACCTATTTTATATTAGCAGTTTGTATCTGTTAATCCCTTACACCTATCACACCCCCTCCTTCCCTTTATCCTCTGATAAGCGCTAGTTTTCTATACCTGTGAGTCTTTTTGTTTTGCTGTATCATTCATTTGTATTATTTTTGGATTCACAGATAAATGACATCATACAGTTTTTTTCTTCTATCTGACCTATTTCACTAAGCATAATACCCTCTAAGGTCATCGATGTTTTTATAGATGGCAGAATTTCATTCTTTTTTATGACTGAGTAATCTTCCATTGTGTGTGCATGTGTCTGTGTGTATACATGTGTGTATGTATACATATATATTAAGGCCACTACATACAAACCTTCAAGTTGCAGCCTTTCAAAGATGTGAATGTATATGTGCACGTCCAGTCATGTAAGGTGTGAGTGAAATTGCAGCTTGCCCTCCATCTCCTATTGCTGACAGTCCTTCAGCTCTGCCATCTCCCACCCCTTCTCCCTCCTCTAGTCAGTAACTCTTCTTGCCTGTTCTCTGGATGCCAGCCCCTGTATGCCAGCAATACATACCGTATTATATATAATACAGTGCAATAGTACAGTATCAATACAGTACTATTGCACTTTTTCAAGATACTGTACTGTAGGATTGAAAATGTTTTATTTTTTGTGTTTGTCTTTCATGTATTATTTGTGTGAAAAGTATTATAAACCTATTACAGAATAGTACCATATAGCTAACTGTGTTAGTTGGGTACCTAGGTTAACTCTGTTGGGCTTTTGAATAAGTTGGACTTATGAATACACTCTTGGAATGGAACTCGTTTGTATGTTATATATATATCACGTATATATATATCCACAGGATATATATATGATGTATTATGTATACATATGTATATACATACCACATATTCTTTATCCATTTGTCTGTTGATGGATGCTTATGTTGCTTCCATATCTTGGCTATTGTAAACAACATTGCTATGAACTTCGAGGTGCTTGTATCTTTCAATTTAGTGTTTTCATTCTTTGGCTTTATACTCAGCACTGAAGTTACTGAATTATATAGCAGTTCTGGTTTAAGTTTTTAAAGGAACCTCTGTTACTCTTTTCCATAATGACTGCGCCAGTTTACTTTTCTACCAAAAGTGTACAAGGGTTTTCTTCTCTTCACATGCTTTCCAGCATTTGTTATTTGTAGACTTTCTGATGATAGCCATTCTAACAGGTGCGAAATGATATCATTGTTGTCTTGATTTGCATTTCTCTAATAACCATCAGTGTTGAGCATCTCTTCCTGTGCCTATTAGCCATCTGTATGTGTTCTTTGCAAAAATGTTTATTCATGTTTTCTGCCCACGTTTTGATTGAGTGGTTTGTTTTTTCAATACTGAGTTGTAGAGCTGTTTGTGTATTTTGTATACTAACCCGTTTGTGGTGATATCATTTGCAAATATTTTCTCCCATTCCATAGGCTGTCTTTTCATTTTGTGTATGGTTTCCTTTGCTGTGCGAAGTCTAGGAGTACACAGATCAGTATCTTGAGTCAGAAAATGATCCTGCACATGCTTTGTAAAGTTTCCTTAAACTACAGTTCAAAGCCTGCTCTTGATTCATAGAAAAAGAAGTGATAATTTTCATTTTCATGGGCTTTAATTTTTTTAATATCCATTTTTTTCTTTTAGTGAAATTGAGCAGATGGTTTAATATAGACACCTAATGGTAAAGTTTGTTCAGTTCAGTTCAGTCGCTCAGTCGTGTCCAACTCTTTGCAACCCTATGAACCGCAGCACGCCGGCCTCCCTGTCCATCACCAACTCCTGGAGTTCACCCAAACTCATGTCCATCGAGTCAGTGATGCTATCCAACCATCTCATCCTCTGTCATCCCTTCTCCTCCTGCCCTCAATCTTTCTCAGCATCAGGGTCTTTTCAAATGAGTCAGCTCTTCGCATCAGGTGGCCAAAGTATTGGAGTTTCAGCTTCAACATCAGTCTTTCCAGTGAACACCCAGGACTGATCTTTAGGATGGACTGGTTGGATCTCCTGTAAAGTTTGTACATTGGACTAAATTAGCAAAGAAGATCCAAGTATTCTTTTGTTCATTTATTCATTCAACAGTGTTTTTTCAAAAAAATTACATTAGGCTATGATATGTGAGCACAAGAATGATAAGACACGGTCTTTTCCATCACAGAGCTAAGAACCTAGTTGGTTCTGGAAGAACAACTTTTTGTTGTTGGAAACCTTTTTAGCACTTTAAAAGCATCAAAGTTTTATCAAATGGGACAGTGCATATGTGGTTCTGATTACAAACATAGAAAAATCTCTTATAATGCCTTTTTACTCAATGCCTTTTCTTCATGACTAGAGGGATCCTCTCAGAATGTCATGGAAAAGACACAGAAAAGACCATCAGAATAATAGATTTTATAATCCTTTGTAATCAGGAATATGAAACCAAAGGCTTTGGAATTAAAATTGGGTTTAAATCCCAGATTTGCTACTTAGCACTTTAAGAACTTGAGCAAGCTACTTATTTTCTTGAAGACTCAGATTCCCCATTTATTGATATGTAAAGAAACCGATATTGCCTACCCTGCAGGGTTATAATGATCAAAGGGGTGATGTTTAGGGGGTACCCAATAGCACAGTGCCTGGCACATACTTGCTCTTTAAATGGTAATTATTCTGCCATTCTATCATATTTATTAAATAACCTTATAGACATGGGACTTTGTTTAATAATTTTTTATTAGCCGCTACTCCAAGTGAAAGTGTAGTGACACAAAATGGTAAAAGTTCTCGTAGACAGGCACTGTGAGATTTTGATATGTTCATTACTCTATTGTGGAAAAGTTAATATTCATCTAACATTTCCTACTTAAGATGAATGATTTTAGTATACATTACAATATAGTGGGGGGAATTCCCTGGCAGTCCAGTGGTTAGGGCTCTACACACTCACTGCTGAGGGCCCACGTTCAATCCCTGGTCAGAGAATTAGTACCCACAAGCCATGTGGCACAGCAAAAAAAAAAAAAAAAATATATATATATATATATATATATATAAATATAAATATATAAATTTTAAAAGATTTAGTGGGAAATTTTTTTAAAACTTAAAATATTCTATAATCCTAGTAGACTCCAATATCAATTTGTCTAAATTTTTATATAGAGTATGCAGGTTCCAAAGACTATGGGGAAATCGGTTTTAAAATAAATTGATCCACTTGGCAGTGCATATGCCCCATATCTGCCATGCAATTGAAAGATCTGATTGCTAGAAAAACTAGAAAGGTAATTTGGCTGAAAGAGACATTATTTTTTTGTGATAGTAACAGCATGCACTTTGAGCAGATAAAATCTGTCTTGAATCAAAGTTAATACGGAAACCATACAGAGTTTTACAAATGGACTATCGCATTCTTACTCGTTTATATTGCTAATTCTCATCATTAGTAGGAAGTTTCTCTTCTTTGAAGATTATCCAGATCCATTGCTTTTCTTCCTCCTTACACTCTTTTGGTTTTCACCTCAGGAAACAGGTAGAGGAAAAGAGGTAAACTCTAATCCCAATAATTTTTTAATTCCAATTCTTGCATTAATCTTTTATAAACTACCTGGCTTGGACCTTTGAGATAAGCCTCATTTTTGACACCGTTTTTATTTTAGCTGAAGATTCTTATATTTATTGTGTTTTGAGTGTGTTGCGTCTGCCTCATAGGTCAGCCAATTTTCCATCAAGGCATAATGATCACATCAGAAAGCAGGGTCCATGGAGGCCGTGGTTTTGTCTTCCTTGTTCAGTGCTAAAACCTGGTACCCAAAATAGTGCCAGCACATAGCAGCGTACAGATATTTGTTGGATGGATGGATGGACAGGTAGATGCATGGATTAGTGGATGGATACGTGGCTACGTGGATGGATGAATGGTTAGATGGATGGTTGACTTTAGGAATTTGGTGAATGAGGCAACCATTGACATCTTTATTCTTTCAGTCTACAACTGCAAGGTATTAGACAAATAGCTAAATGCCCTCGAATGCAATCCATCTCTGAATAAGTTTTAAATAATTTATGAAATTATGTTAATATTTATATCTCTATAAGTGATGGTAATAAACTAATTATGTAGAATTACTAATATTATGTAACTGATGGGAGGTTGTGACTATCTTTCATTCACTGCTGGTTTTCCAGTGTTTAGCACAATGCCTGGCATACAGGTAGGTGCTCAAATAATCATTGAATAAATAATAATAAGTTGGACTGCCCATTTCTAAGTATTCTGAATTGATTGTCAGCATTCTGAGATTGGGACATTATAAGACAGTCTGTCTTGAATCCCGTGGTCCTTCTCTTCTCTTCTCATATCAGTCAGTTCAGTCACTCAGTTGTGTCCGACTCTTTGTGACCCCACGGACTGCAGCACGCCAGGCCTCCTTGTCCATCACCAACTCCCGGAGTTTATTCAAACTTATGTCCATTAAGTCAGTGATGCCATCCAACTGTCTCATCCTCTGTTATCCCCTTCTCCCACCTTCAACCTTTCCCAGCACCAGGATCTTTTCAAATGAGTCAGTTCTTCGCATCAGGTAGTCAAAGTATTGGAGTTTCAGTTTCAATATCAGTCCTTCCAATGAACACCCAGAACTGATCTCCTTTAGGATGGACTGGCTGGATCTCCTTGAATAGAGAGGAAATGGGAATTTCAGGAAACTTGTGCCAAAAAGTACAACTGGATCTCATAGAAACTAGAACGTGAACAATGCCCTGAGTTTATACATCTCTGTTCGTACTCTCCTATCTGGAGACCAACTCCTCTTCACGATTCCAGTTTGCTCTCTCCCACAGCCTAGCTGGCATAGCCCTGACTTGGGTTCAAATTTTACAAAACTTTACATATCCAGGGTCTGGTATCATCTGACCGATTCTTTTTGTATTTATTTCAAAATTCCAAGAGAGAGACTGACTGTCCAAGATGAGGTCAGATAATGGTCCACAGTCTAATCAGCTGTGGCTATGGAGTCAAGTCCACATGGTGGGTAGGATGGAGAACCAGGGCCAGTTGGTTAAGAAGGAAATATGGGGCTTCCTTGGTGGCTCAGTGGTAAAGAATCCACCTGCTAGTGCAGGAGGCACGGGTTCCGTCCCTGAGCCGGGAAGATCCCACATGCTGTGGAGCGGCTAAGCCTGTGTGCTATCCTATCGAGCCTGTGCTCCGGAGCCCAGGAGCCGCTACTACTGAAGCCTGTGCGCCCAGAGCCTGTGCTGCACGACAAGAGAGACCACTGCAGTGAGGAGCCTGCACATCACAGCTAGAGAGTAGCCCCTGCTCGCCGCAAGTGGAGAAAACCCTGTGCAGCAACAGAGACCCAGCGCAGCCAAAAACCAATACAATTTTAAAAAAAGAAGGGAATTTGTAAGGAGGAAATAATAGGTATCTCTAGGTCCAAAATTTTTCATATTTTTGTGTCAGCTATATAAATTCTATCCTATGATATTATCCATTCTAGTCCCTTAATCATTATCCCTTTAGAGCATTTTAAAATTATTTCATCTTTCACTGTTATAATTGCTAAATTTTTTGCACCTATTTTTTTCCCTTTGAATTATTTCCTTGAAATTAGGAAGTTAACAGGCCCAAGAGTGAGTATTTCTATCCTTTTTGAATATAAAATTTAAGTATTATAACAACATGCAAGGCCACCAGTAACTGTTTTTCGTCATTTCAGGGTTTTCTGGAAACTGTATCGGCTGTGGAGAAAGAGGATTTCGGTATTTCACGGAATTTTCCAACCACATAAACTTGAAGCTCACCACCCAGCCAAAGAAGCAGAAGCACTTAAAGTACTACCTAGTCAGAAGCTCCCAGGGTGTACTGTCGAAGGGACCTCTTATCTGCTGGAAAGGTAGCGTCAGCTTCCGGGGGTGGGAAGAGAATGTGAGTGTTAGGATATTGACAAGTGACCTGTGACCCACACGGGGTTCAGAATCCAGGTGTGGAATGGATAAATACCTCCAGTTCAGAAGACTATGCCAAAATATAAAACCCCTGACAGGTTATGTGACTTGCTTCGGTTTTTTGTTTTTTGTTTTTTTTGGCCACTTCACGTAGCCTGTGGGATCTTAGTTCCCTAATCAGGGAAGTAACCCGCTCTCTCTGCAGTGGAGGCAGACCTTTACTGAACCGCCAGGGAAGTCCCTTGACTTGCTGCTTTTCATTTTTAATAGAAACTATTTAAATTTCTCATTGTATTTATCTCTTGGGGTGTGGAATACATCTCTCTTGCGGGGAGGGAATGGACTCTTCCTAGCTCTTCTGGCATTTAGTGTGCATGCCTGCTCAGTCGCTCCAGTCATGTCCGACTCATTGCAACCCCATGGACTGCAGCACGGCAGGCTTTCCTGTCCTCCACTATCTCCCAGAGTTTGCTCAAATTTATGTCTATTGAGTCGGTGATGCTATTTAACCATCTCATCTTCTGGCGCCCCATTTTCCTTTTGCCTTCAATCTTTCCCAGCATCAGGGTCTTTTCCAGTGAGTCAGCTCTTTGCATCAGGTGGCCAAAGTATTGAAGCTTCAGCTTCAGCATCAGTCCTTCCAATGAATATTCAGGGCTGATTTCTTTTATAATGGATGGGCTTAATCTCCTTACTGTCCAAGGGACTCTCAAGAGTCTTCTCCAACACCACAGTTCAACAGCATCAGTTCTTTGGCGCTCAGCTTTCTTTATAGTCCAACTCTCACATCCATACATGACTAAAACCGTAACTTTGACTATACAGACCTTTGTCGGCAAAGTGACAACACTTTGTGTTGATACAAAGTGATGACTATTTTATGGTTGCATAGAGTATCTTTAAGTTCTTATTTAGTGCTCAGTGACAATTCATCTTTCTGGTAAAGAATTACCTTTTTAAAATAGTTTGTGACACAATGATCCTGGGTGACTTCTGGAACCTCACACTTAGAGCCATTGCTATTTTGGAATTGTATTTATGTATATAATGTCAAATACATATTTGTATACAATATACCTAACATGGAGATATCCTTTTCGGCCAAAATATAGTAGCTCTTCAAGGAAGGTCACAGCATAGAAGATTGCAGAAAACTGCACCTACTTTTTGCATGTCTCCAATAAACTTGGAAGCTCTCTAAAGGACCCACTATAATTAACTTTGTCATTTACAACCATTTATATTCCTTTTTCACCTGCTACCTTTAAATACTAAATGGTGCAACATATAGTATAAATTGTTTGGATGTTATAGCCACACAGGTAGTCACAATATTTGCTATCTACCTGAATCAGTGCAAAGTATTACTAAAATACTACACCAAAGCCCAATTAATATTGGCTCACTGAAAATGAAGTTTAGTGTTGCCCAATCAGTAATTACTTTGAATAATATCTACCAGTTTCCTTTAATAAGAACTGAGAATAGTAAGAATTTGAAAATTTCTCATTTTTCTCCTCTGCTTACAAATTTTTCTTTGCTTCTGTTTCTGAACATAAATTAAGGTTGAAGGGAGTCTAGGAGGCTCCAAATCTAGGTTACTATTCTGCACTGAAATCAGTCCCAGACAAGAGATTAACCGGTGCTTAAAAGCTTACCAAGTTTTTATAAATTATTGATAATTTAACCTCAGTCTTACCCATAAAACTAGCATGACTATATTGGTTATGAGTAATTTTTCTCCTGGGAACTAGTCTGTGCCTAACAAAAGTCAAACTGTTCTAGGGAACAAAATCATCTCTTTCTTTTCCAAACATGGCCCTAGAAAGACAAATTATGTTCACCAGCTTGGACGTTCTGTTGGAGTCAGGACTGGGGAAGGGGGATCTCTTAAAGAAAGTGGCTGCCCCTTGAGGAGCAGGAGTTTATTTCAGAGATTTTGTGGATTGTGGCTCCATCACTTGTTTTAACAGAATATTGTTCTCTATGGTTCTTATTCCTTCCTAGAATGTAGAAGCCGACAATCCTCTACCACTTGCCACTCCATTAAACCAAACTCTTCAGTGTCATCAACTGCGACCCCAGAAAATGGCACAACAAATGGATACAAATCAGGATTCATTCAGACAGGTAACGGGTTATTTTCTTTCGCAGTTTCAAGCAGCAAATGTATATTTATTGAGGCATTTTAAACTTACAGTTGGCTGATTTGAACAGAGGTTTTTTTTAAAAATAGAGGCATTACTTGAGTTACTATTCGAATTAGAACTCAGCATTGAGATGGGTCAGTCTGTAGGTGACCAGGACCCCAAATCCCAAAGAGCACTGCCAATGCCAGGCAAGGCAAGGAGACAGGAACTGACAGTTGGTAGAGAATTTAGCTCAAGCTTAGGACCTGTGTCTAGAGGAGTCTGACAGGAGGTAGTGCATAGAAATACAGCCATGAGAGAAGTTTGCGTCATAGCTATGAGGTGGCATTTATTGAGGACCTTCTCATGAAGACTGGGGTGCTAGGTAGGGCTCTGACTAGGCTTGCTGAACATTATATTGAGTATTACAAACCAACCTGGATACAAACTAAAATCCCAAAGCGGGACTGGAGATCACAGTGGAAGAATCTAGGATCTAGTTTCAGGTAATACAAGATTGCAGCTTGGTTACAAATAACCAGATAAAATCTTAGGACCTGAAGCCACGTTACAGTATCAGAGCAGGGTCAACAGAATGGCTGATCTGATAACTGAGCAGATAAACCACTAGTCTAAAACTTCTGAGAATTCCTCTAGTGTGAAGGCCTGCACTCAGGTCAGGATAATACTCCAGGGGGACTTAATGTTTCTAGGTGGCTGAAGGGCTGGAGGCTGTAACTGAAGAGATCCCTGAAGATAGTATTTGAGAAAAATTTTCAGAACCAGCCTAGGTTGTATCTTAGGCAAGAAGAGAAGTATTTCAAAAGTATGAGTGAATTTTTTTTCAGTTCACTTGTATTTTGGAAAGTATTTTACCCACAAACCTCATAGCATGTGTGTTCTGCCAGAGTTCACTCAACCACAACGAATTGGAAAAAAGGCTGTCTTTCTTCATTGCACTACTTGGCATTTCTCTTCCAAATGTATATGAAATTTTGATGAGCTGGTAAATGGTTTCCACTTATTTTCAAGGTGGAAGTGATTATTAGAATATATTAGTAACAGTTGCAGTGATAATGAAGATGACTTTATTTGGGGACATTTTTTGCTATGTATCTGGACTCAGCAAAAACCATTTCATCCTGGATTTTAAGTCTAGCCTTTAAACTGTCCAAGAGATTTATATAAAGGCTGTCATTTAAGAGAGAAGAGAATATTCTAAATTCTCATTTATTCTAAATGAGAGAACATCATGTCATTAGGTATTCAAGTAAGAAAAAAGTTGGCATTTGGCTCTTTGCACGGAAATATTAGCTTTTGTTACAGTGATGTCTCCTACAATTTTAGTAATTTGATTCTGCAGTATATTTTCTGCCATTAGAGCTTGGGTCTAAGGAAATGCAATTTTAAAACTACAGCATTAGTAGTGAATACTTACTTCATTCCAACAGAAACTTACCATGTGTTCATTATATTCCCAGACCCTTGTCAGATGGTATAAGGCAGGGTTCCAGTACTTGATTGTTGGCTCCAATGATTTAAAAATCACTCAAATAAGGGATAAAAGCAATAAAACATGTTACCTTTCATAAGGGAGAGGTGAATTTGTATAAATAACTAGTCATACCTGAAAATAATGAAAAGATACTGATATGTTAATAATAAATAGTGAAATGTTAATTAGCATTTTAATTATGCAGAAATATATTTTGAAAATGAAAATTGCTCCAAATAGAGGAATTCAAGATTCAGGCTTTATTTAGCAAAGGCTCCTTCAGTTTTCACAATTGACTTACAGTGAACACAAGTGACCAAGTGCCATGTCAATATTCTTGTGTATCCCTTGTTGAGGTGAGAATGGTAATTTGACCATGAAATTAGCTATTAATTTTAGGTACAATCCAGAGAATTTAATAGAAGATGGTGCCTTTAAGAGTAAAACTTTGTGTCTAAAACTTTCTTCTTGACAAATAATATTTATGGAGTCTTCAACAATAATTTTTTTCAGTGTATTTTGAAAGTAATAGACTGTAAGAATTTTATACCAGCCTATATTTTCATTTCAAACATTAAGCGTATGCAGCATCTCCTTAGCTGATAGAGATTTACCCTCCTGTAGGAGATTGCCTTCTTAATCTGCAGTCAATGACTGCCTGTAATCAGCATTTCTTAGCCAGAAATGTAAGCATACATTTTAGCAAAATATTTGCTAAAGCACACAAATAAGGAAAATATTTGAAGATGGGATTAATTTACTATTTACACAGCTTTGTCTTTCATTCTAACTGCCAAGCTCTGGACATTCTGTTCTGGCTGGCTTGCTGCTTTATCTTTTGGATATTTTCTTTCAACATATTTGTGTCACTGATAATTCAAATTTTAGCCAACAATCCTGGGAAAATATTTTATGGTTTTGACCGAAGGTGGCTACATAGTTACTACCTATATTGTACACACTTACTGCGCACACACACACACTTATGTGTTTTGTGTTTAATAAGGACAGGAATTCAAGAATAAGATCCTGGAAGCCGTGTGGTACAGCCAGAAATAAAGAGGGAGAGGAAAAAAGAACAGATAAAAAAAACTTTGCCTAACACAAAATTTTCCATATTTTTTCCTAAAAGTTTTATTGTTTTATCTCTTGCATTAGTCATTTTGAGTTAATTTTTGTGTGTCATGTGAGTTGAGCATCTAAGTTCACCTGTTCACATGTGGATGTCCAATTGCTCCAGCATCACCAGTGAAACAGATTGTCTTTTTGTCAGTGAATTTCACTTATCAATAATCAATTGATTATAAATAAAAGGATTTATTTCTGGGCAAATTGATAAAATGGACCTCCTCAAAATTCAAAGCTTTTACACTTCAAAAGACAGTATTAAGGAAATAAAAAGATAAGTGATAAACTAGAAAAAGATACTTGCAAAACACATATTTAATAAAGGATTTGTATCCAGAATTTATGAAGAAGTCTTACAACTCAGTAACAAGATTATAGTCCAATCAAAACATGGGGAAGAGATTTGGAACAGACATTTCTTCAGAGAACATATATAAATAGCTAATAATCACATGGAAAGATGCTCAGCATCATTAGTCATAAGGGAAATACAAATCAAAACTGTAATGAGATAATAATATTAATATTACCCCCATCTACCCAGGAGAAATAAGGACATGTTCTTGCAAAAACTTGCACACAAATGTTCATATAGCAGCATTGTTCATTCAGTCGAAAACTGGAGACAAGCTAAATGTCAATCAACTCATGAACAAATAGACAACATTGTGTATCCATAAAATAGAATATCATTCAGCAATAATAAAGAGCAAGCTACTGATACCTGCTATCGTATATCATGAATGAACTTCAAAAACACTGTGCTAAGTGAAAGAAACTAGTCAAAAGAGACCATGTATTATATGGTTTCATTTATATGAAATGTTCAGAAAAGGCAAATTGCTAGAGATAGGAAATAGATTAGTGGATGCCTGGGGCAAGGAGGGAATGAAAATTAACTGAAAGTGGGCATGAGGTTTCCTGTTGGGGGATGGAAATGTTCTAAAACTGGTTTATGGTGATGGTGGCACCACTTGGTCAAGTTACTAGAAATCACTGAACTATCCACTTGAATTGAGTAAGCTTTATGATAGTTAAGATATCCCTCAGTAAAGCTGGGGAGGGGAGATTAAAAAGCTGCTCTAAAGACAAAGGTGAAATCATTTGGAGTGGCAACATTTCTCCCTTGGTTGAATCCAGTCTAATTTACTGAGTGTTTTCTAAAGAATGAGCGGTGTTTCTGACCAAACAGTAAACTGTACAGGGCTTGGAGTCCGAGTCCTGGTGTTCAAATACTGTCCCCAATGTTTATTGGTTTAGGCTTGGGAGATGCCACTCAGTTGTTGTGTCTGGATTTTCTCATTTGTAAAACTGAAAATAACAATACCTATTTTGCAACTAAGGATTAACTCAGCCTTACTATTGTACTTGTGAGCCAAAACCACAATAACCACGATGGTGTGATCACTCAACTAGAGCCAGACATCCTGGAATGTGAAGTCAAGTGGGCCTTAGGAAGCATCACTACAAACAAAGCTAGTAGAGGTGACGGAATTCCAGGTGAGCTATTTCAAATCCTAAAAGATGATGCTGTGAAAGTGCTGCACTCAATGTCAGCAAATCTGGAAAACTCAGCAGTGGCCACAGGACTGGAAAAGGTCAGTTTTCCTTCCAATCCCAAAGAAAGGCAATGCCAAAGAATGTTCAAACTACTGCACAATTGGACTCATCTCACACACTAGCAAAGTAATGCCCAAAATTCTCCAAGCCAGGCTTCCACAGTACATGAACCATGAATCTCCAGATGTTCAAGCTGGATTTAGAAAAAGCAGAGGAATCAGAGATCAAATTGCCAACATCTGCTGGATCCTTGAAAAAAACAAGAGAATTCCAGAAAAACATCTACTTTCGCTTTATTGACTATGCTAAAGCCTTTGACTGTGTGGATCACAACAAACTGTGGAAGATTCTGAAAGAGATGGGAATACCAGACCACCTGACCTGCCTCCTGAAAAATCTGTATGCAGGTCAAGAAGCAACAGTTAGAACTGGACATGAAACTACAGACTGGTTTCAAATTGGGAAAGGAGTACATCAAGGCTGTATATTGTCACCCTGCTTATTTAACTTATATGAGAAGTACATCATGTGAAATACCAGGCTGGATGAAGCACAAGCTGGAATCAAGATTGCCAGGAGAAATATAATAACCTCAGATATGCAGATGACACCACCCTTATGGCAGAAAGCGAAGAACTAGAGTCTCTTGAAGAAAGGAAAGTGGAAAAGTTGGCTTAAAACTCAACATTCAGAAAACTAAGATCATGGCATCTGGTGTCATCACTTCATGGCAAATAGATGGGGAAACAATGGAAACAGTGAGAGGTTTTATTTTGGGGGGCTCCCAAATCACTGCAGATGGTGACTGCAGCCATGAAATTAAAAGACGCTTGCTCCTTGTAGGAAAAGCTATGAGCAACCTAGACAGCATATTAAAAAGCAGAGACATTATTTTGCCAACAAGGTCCATCTAGTCAAAGCTATAGGGCTTCCCTGGTGGCTCAGATGGTAAAGCATTTGCCTGCAATGCGGGAGACCCAGGTTTGATCCCTGGGTCGGGAAGATCCCCTGGAGAAGGAAATGGCAACCCACTCCAGTATTCTTGCCTGGAAAATCCCATGGATGAAGCCTGGTAGGCTATAGTCCATGGAGTCGCAAAGAATTGGACATGACTAAGCGACTTCACTTCACTTCACTTCACTTCAGTCAAAGCTATGGTTTTTCCAATAGTCATGTATGGATGTGAGAGTTGGACTATAAAGAAAGCTGAGTGCTGAAGAATTGATGCTTTTGAACTGTGGTGTTGGAGAAGACTCTTGAGAGTCCCTTGGACTGCAAGGAGTTCCAACCAGTCAATCCTACAGGAAATCAGTCCTGAATATTCATTGGAAGGACTGATGGTGAAGCTGAAACTCCAATACTTTGGCCACCTGTTGCAAAGAACTGACTCATTGGAAAAGACCCTGATACTGGGAAAGATTGAAGGCGGGAGGAAAAGGGGATGACAGAGGATGAGATGGTTGGATGGCATCATTGATGTGATGGACATGAGTTTGAGTAGACTCTGGGAGTTGGTGATGGACAGGGAAGCCTGGCGTGTTGCAGTCCATGGGATCACAGAGTTGGAACTACTGAGGGACTAAACTGAACTGAACTGTCTGCCATTCTCCCAATTGTGATTTATTAACCATCTATATTCTTTTTAAAATAATCTTTATTTCTGTATTTTTGGCTTACGCTGGGTCTTTGTTACTGCAAGAGGGCTTTCTCTGGTTGTGGTGAGTGGGGGCTGCTCTCTAGCTGTGGCGTGTGGCCTTCTCATCGCAATGGCTTCTCTTGTTGCGGAGCACGGGAGTAGTGGTGCATGGGCTTAGTTGCTTTGCGGCATGTGGAGTCTTCCTGGACCAGAGATGGAACCCGTGTCCTCTGCATTGGAAGGTGGATCTTAACCACTGGACCACCAGAGAAGCCCTCATCTATATTTTTTTATATGCTAGAAACTGTCGGCTCATTTTATTTATCCCTCTACACCCTAGTACCTGGCAGATGCCTGGAAATAAATATTTTTTAATTCCATTTTTATTTAAATTAGCATTTGTGGGATTGTTAATTTGCTCATGCATACTCTTTTTCCAACTGAAGATGGTATGCTCTTCTACCATGAGAAGGAAAAATTAGCTTGTAAGCTGGGATAGAGATGGGCCACCTAAGCTCTACCCCTGGGACTGATAGTGTCATTTTTCGAAGATGCTATTAGGCAGGACCTGGTGTGAATCTATGACTGTCTTAGGCCCTGGCTACATTTGCCTAAAGTATTTAAAGTTCTATTTTATGGCTGCATTGGTATTAATATAAAGATGACTATGCATGAGTGACATGTGTGTGTCAAGTCACTTCAGTTGTATCCGACTCTTTGCGACCCTGTGGACTGTAGCCTGCCAGGCTCCTCTGTCCATGGAATTCTTCAGGCAAGAATTCTTCAGGCAAGAATTCTGCAGTGGGTTGCCATGTCATCCTCCAGGGGAATCTTCCCAACCCAGGGATCGAATTGCAACTCTTATGTCTCCTGCATTGGCAGGTGGGTTCTTTACCACTAGTGCCACCTGGGAAGCCCCAGAGATGAATATATTAACATTAAATGTTAAGACACTTTCTTTGACCAAAAGTTCATCTTTTTCTTCTAATTTTAAAAGAAATTAAAACATTCTCATGAACACCTAAAAGTGTTAATGGACCTGAGGCACTGTGCCTTCTCTGCCTAGTGGAGAAGGTAGCCCTGTTATTGGAGACGAATGCACAGTCCATGAAACGGGGTTTTCCTGTAGATGAACAACTGATGGCTCAAAGTAATGTAAACCCCTTACTGTCTTATGCTTGTGTATTAAACTGATAAGGACAGATACTACACTTAATCTTAGCCAAAAGGCTGAGAAGTGATTATGCTTCTGTATTAAAGAAGTCAGAACAATAACAAATGAAAGGACTGGCCCTATCATATATCAACCTCATGAAGCTTTCCTAATAAAGACAGCATGGAGTTGGTGCAGGGATAGACAAAGAGCAGCAAAACAGATTAGAAAGTCCCCAAACAGATTCCTAGGACATGTGGGTGTTTTCTACTTAACAGAGTGACTTGCAGATCAGCAGAACCTTTCCATTCAACAAATGATGCTCAGAAGTTGGGTATCCCATGTGGAAAAAAATTGAAACTGGACCCCTATTGTCCTCTATCCACAAAAATCAATTCCGGGTCGCTGAAGAATCTAAATGCAGCAAGCAGAAGTGTCAAGCTTTAAGGAGATATTGTAGATATCTTAAATGTAGAGACCAAAAGTGCTGTATCATTTAAGCGTACCTTTCCTCTTTCGATTTGTCCGTTAGCCACTAAACTTCCTTAAGGTCAGACTAAGCAAAGTTCCTCTCGCAGGTTTTTCTAAGCTTAGTTCCTCATGAATATTCAAATTATCCTTTTACCAAAACACAGTCTCCTTTTTCCACATGTGGTGGAACCCTTGGGCTGGCAGATCTGCCCACTCCTAACTAGATACCAGGAACACATGGGCTTTTCCCTGGGCAGGGATTGTATCTTTGCCTTCTTCCCCTATTCTATCCCCAGAGCCTGGCATCATATCTGGCCTCCTGAAGCAGCTCAGTAAATATCCAAAGAGGGAATGCTTCTCAATAAACATCCAAAGAGTGAATGGGAGGGAGAGTGAAGAAAGTCAACGACCAAACTCCTCTGAGACAGGGCTGTAGTGCTTTTGAGACTCCTGCTCACAAAAGAGAAAATGAAACTCTTTAGCAAGTATAAGGGGGAATGGTGCAGTTTGTAGAAATAAAGAAACTGCAAATCATGACAATGAAAAGTCATTCATCAGTTCTATTAACCACAATATCCCATCTTAAGTGATAATATACAGTGCTGGCAAGCATATAAGACTGACAATCTCAGGCTGATGGAGGTAGACAGAAATGTGACTTCTTTTTTTATGTTTTTATGTATAATTTTTTGTGTGGCTGTGCTCCATCTTCGTTGCTGAGAGGGCTTTTCTCTTGTTTTGGAGAATGGGGATAACTGTCTAGCTGTGGTGCACAGGCTTCTCATTTCAATGGCTTCTCTTATTTCGGAGCACAGGCTCTGGGGCTCACAGGCTTTCAGCAGTTGCAGCTGCCAGGCTCGAGAGCACAGGCTCAATAGCTGTGTCTCATGGACTTAGCTCTGAGGCAAGTGTGATCTTCCTGACCCAGGGATCAAACCCGTGTCTCTTCCATTGGCGGGTGGATTTTTTTACTACTGAGCCACCAGGGAAGCCTCAATATGACCTTTTAAGAAAGCAATTTGGCAATATATAACAAGACCATTAAAAATATTTATATCCTCTACTCTAGTAATCTCACTTCAGAGGCCTTAGCCAAGAAAATAACCTAAAAGGACACTCAAGATATTCACTGCAGTTATCCTTTAGATGAACAGAAAAGAAGCACCCTTTTAATATAGAAACAAAGAAATCATAGCATATTCACAGGACAAAGATGTCCAAAAAAAAAAAAAAAATTGGGACACTGTCCAACCACATATGAAATAATCCTATTAAGGTTAAAAAACAAAAACATATTAGGGCTTCCATGGTGGCTGTGTTAAAAAATCTGCCTGCCAATGTAGGAGACATGGTTTTGATCTCTGGTCTAGGAAGATCCCACATGCCATGGACCAACTAATCCCAGGCACTACAACTATCGAGCCTGTGCTCTAGGGCCTGGAGCTGCAACTTCTGAGCCCACGTGCTGCAGCTGCTGAAGCCCGTGTGCCCGAGAGCCTGTGCCCTGCAGCAAGAGAAGCCACTGCAATGAGAAGCCCGCCCACCACAACTAGAGAGTAGCCCCTGCTCACCGCAACTAGAGAAAGCCCCATGCAGCAACAAAGACCCAGCACGGGCAAACATCAATAAATAAATAAAATTATTTTTTAAAAAATATTAACCTCTATAGGTATTTTTGTTATAGCATGGAAAAAATACTGGAGTGTAGCCAATTAATTGACACACAATGTTATGATAGTTTCAGATGCACAGCAAAAGGACTCAGCCACACATATACATTTATCTGTTCTCTCCTAAACCCTGCTCCCATCCAGATGGCACATAACATTGAATAGAGTTCCATGTGCTATACAATAGGTCCTTGTCTATTATCCATTTAAAATATAGCAGTGTATATGACCTTCCCAAACTCCCTAACTGTCCCTTCCCTTTGGTAACCATTAGTTCGTTTCCTAAGTCTGTGAGTCTCTTTCTGTTTTGTAAGTTCATTTGTATCATTTCCTTTTAGGTTCTACATATAAGGGATGGCATATGGTATTTCAAGAAGTGATATTTTAACATGTTTGTTTCTATTACTGAGTTTTCCTTTATGTTATATTTTTCATAATTAAGCACTAGAAATTCTCAGGATGAAGTCGAATGTACAGGCCAGTAGAAAGATCTGGTTTTCACTGATCTTTCTTCAGCATCCTGTGTAGGAATAAAGACCAGAACCTAACATATATGCATCTAAGTTACAGTTAGTTAGAAGGTAACAAAACCAGAATTTGAACTTTCTCTGCTCACTATTGACAATTTTATTAGGCAATTGCTGGGTTATACAAAGATGATATTACCTCGAATTCTTTATAATGTTCATAAATTACCTCAAATTTCAAGAACAGAGTAAAAGGCAAGAGGAATGGGAAGATGAGAGGGGAGGACTAAGGTTGAAAAATCCATGAAGAAAAGAAACAAAATTGGGTAATTTGTAGTGATGTGGATGAACCATGTGGATGAATCATGCCCAGGAAGTAAGTCAGAAAGAGAAAAGCAAATATCATATACTAATGCATATATATGGAATCTAGGAAAATGGTATTAATGAACCTATTTGCAGGGCAGGAATAGAGACGCAGGTGTAGAGAACACTTGTGGACACAGACAGGGAAGGAGAGGCTGGGATGAACTGAGAGAGTAGCATTGACATATATACACCACCGTGTGTAACATAGACAGTCAATGGAAAGCTGCCGTATAGCACAGGGGGCTCAGCTTGGTGCTCTGTGACGACCTAGAGGGGTGGGGTGGGGAGGGGCGAGGGAGGCTCAAGAAGGAGGGGATATGTGTATATTATAGCTAATTCACTTTGTCATACTGCAGGATCTACACATTGTAAAGCGATTATACTCCAATTTAAGAAAGCATCCCCCCCAAAAAAATCTGTAAAGATCAATTCTATATCCACTTTTGGCCAAAATGCATTAAAAGGGACTAAGTTTATCATACCACCTGAAACAACCAGGAAAAAAGAGACAAAACTACGTGAAAAACAGTTGTTAGGACACTGTCCTTCAGGCAACAAACGACATTGATTCTGAGCAATAGGAAGCAAATAATGTGAGTCTTAGCATTGCCCCAGCTTACCTGCCAGTTTCCAGTCCATGATCCAGAGAGGGGGAACTGTGGTGGAGCCCAATGGTCCCCTAAATTGAGTGGAAGGAACCAAAGCAGGTAAAGTTCACTGGACCAAGTACCAGAAGGCAGACAGCCGCACAGAGAGATCCCCAGCACCGTGCGAAAACTTCCCTGAAATGTTCAGTATAGGGTCAGTTGATGCATGCATATTTGGAAACTACTCAAGGCTGTATAGTCAAAGCTATGGTTTCTCCAGTAGTCATGTGTGACTCTTAAGAGTTGGACCATAAAGCAAAGAATTGATACTTTTGAACTGTGGCGCTGGAGAAGACTCTTGAGAGTCCCTTGGACTGCAAGGAGATCAAACCAGTCAATCCTAAAGGAAATCAGTCCTGAATATTCACTGGACAGACTCATGCTCAAGCTGAATCTCCAATTCTTCGGCTACCTGATGCAAAGAGCTGACTCTTTGGAAAAGACTCTGATGCTCGGAAAAATTGAAAGCAGGAGAAGGGGATGACAGAGGATGAGATGGTTGCATGGCATCACCAACTCAGTGAACATGAGCTTGAACAGACTCCGGGAAATGGTGAAGGACAGGGACGTCTGGTGTGCTGCAGTCCATGAGGTAGCAAAGAGTTGGACATGACTGGGTGACTGAACAACAACATGAGATCTATCCAGTTCTTTGAAAAATGGGTTAAAAAATTTAAAGCAAATTCTTCTTTTATCCCCACTCATTTATTTAAATATTTTGGTGCTACAAATGTACCCTTTGGAATTCGCCCATTTGGGTTTAAGTTCCACGTGTATCTATTGCTGTGTGGCAGACACTGAGAACACTTACTCTTTCTAAGTCTAGTTCCTCATCTGCCGAACAGAAGTGTGAACTACAGCCACTCCACAGTGTTGTTAGGATTACTTTAGAAAATCCTCAGTTGAGTGGTTGGCATGTAGTGAGTGTACATGACTGCAGACACTCATGGGCATTGTGTAAGTTCAGACGTGACTGAGTGACTGAACAACATCAAGGCTGGTAAAAAGTTCCATCCAGAAGAGTGGGAGGGAACATTCACACAGGGCCAGGAATAAAGGCTGTTCCAACCAGCTAGCTGGGAAAACCTCACAATTTATCAGGCATTTAATGGAGTACTTGGGAAAGTCTTATCTCAGTCATGAAGAATACTTAATTCTAGATTGAGCACTACTTCAAAATAGCCTAAAAATATCGCAAAACAAAATCCAAAAGGATCAAATTGTTTCCAAGCAATTTAACTGTCTGGAGGAGGGCATGGCAACCCACTCCAGTATTCTTTTAGTTTTTTTTAATTTAAAAAAAAAGAAAAATAGAGTTTATTAGAGTGGGAGTCACGCCAAAAACAGTGGGCTGCCTTCCTGATAGTCATGGAGAGCCGATGACAAGCATAGGTCATTTGCCTGTTTTTATAGATGGGGAAGAAAGTAGGAATATGTGTCTTACCCAATCACTCTAGTATTCTTGCCTGGAGAATCCCTTGGACAAAAGGAGTCTGGTGGGCTACAGTCCATAGTGTTGCAGAGTTGGACATGACTGAAGTGACTTAGCATGCACACATGCAATTCAACTGTATTCCAGAATAAAGCTCAAGAATATTTATAGACAAACTTCCAATTATAAGATAAATAAGTACTAGGGATATAACATACAATATGATAAAGATAATTAATAGTGCTGTATAATGTATGTGAAAGTTGTCAAGACAATAAATCCTAAGAGTTCTCATCGCAAGGAAGAATTTTTTCTTTTTCTTTTATTTTGTATCTATATGAGATGATGACTGTTCATTAAACTTCTTGTGATAATCATTTCATGATGTATGTAAGTCAAATGCTATACACCTTGAACTTATACAATTCCCATGAGTGTGTGCAGGCTCAGACGTGTCCAACTTTTTGTGAGCCTATGGACTGTAACCCGCCAGGTTCCTCTGCCCATGGGATTCTTCAGGCAAGAATACTGCAGTGGGCTACCATTTTCTCCTCCAGAGGATCTTCCCAACCTAGGGATGAAACCAGAACCTCCTGCATTGGCAGGTGAAATTCTTTACCTCTGAGCCACCTGGGAAGCCCATTGAAAGAGGCAGAGAAACACGATTAATATTGAGACTCATTAATCCATCAAAACCAACCCGGAACTGTCAGAGGTGTCAGAATTAGCAGAAAAGGACATCAAAACAGTTATTAAACATATCTCATATGTTCAAGAAGCTAAGTAGACACTGAAGATATTAAAAAGCCCCAAAATGGAATGCTTCGCAAATTTGTGTGTCATCCTTGAGAGGGGCCATTCTAACCTTCTCTGTATCGTTCCAGCTTTAGTATATGTGCTGCTGACATGAGCAAAGGATTGTGTTTTAATTAAGTGCTAGTCTCATTAAGTCAGAAGTAAAACATGACTGACATGAATGACGCAGCCTCAGCGTGCATTAGTGAAAATATTGTGTCTTATTAGAAGACTATTACTGTAATTGTCAGTATGAATGTGAAAATAGGTTCAGAGTACTGTCCCCAGGAAAGAAGCAAATTATGTAGTCTATGTTTAAATATTTATTTGGTTGCAATAAGTCTTAGTTGCAGTGACATGTGGGATCTAGTTCCCTGATCAAGGATCGAACCTGGGCCCCCTGCATTGGGACTTCAGAGTCATAGCCACTGGACCACCAGGGAAATCTACACAGTCTAAGTTTAATACAGGTACCAAGGGCAAAAAGAGGGCTTGTAAAGGTTTAAAGTCTCAAGCATCTGGAAGCCCCTTAATAAGACTGAGCAAGACAAGTATTTCTTGAATATCTGGTGTGCTAAACATGTTAATTGCTACAGTGAGGCAGGTTTTAGGATCATTTTGCCAATCACAAAACAGAATCTCAGAAAAGGTTAATTATTTGGCAAAAAAAAAAAAAAAAGTAATTGACAAAATCAGAATCCAAAGTCTTTCTACTTGCTACTTAAATGACTCCCTTAAAAAAAAAAAATTTTTCCCCCAGTGATCTTGGGCTAACAGATTGAGCTATTGCATAAAGAGGATAAGGAAGTTGTTGCGGCTTTTTTTTCACTGTGTTTCTTTAGCCATGATGTGGCAGACCTTGTGCCAGAAGCTGGGAATGCCATCAAGGAGCTCATGACCTAAAGAGCGAAACAGGATCTTACAAAATCCTACAACACAGAGAGCAGAGCTGTGACTTGCTCGAGGATTTTTCCAAGTTTTCAAATGCTCCCATGTTTACAAGTTCACGGGTAAAGATAATCGGGTCTTGGTGACAGTCGGGCCAGGTGATCAGTTGTTTACTCAGTGTCTAAGCACCAGTTTCTGCACAACAGCCTACAGTTCAGCTTCACCTCTGAGTAAGATCACAAAGGCTATTGAATTTTGGACATTGGGGCTGCTCCCAGTTGATCAAAACCACTGTTAAACACTGAATATGCCAATACCTGATAAGTTCAAGAATACAAGCATGGGCAAGATGGTAAAGAGTAGGGAATAATATAAAATGATTCATGTTCACTCTGACCTTATCTAATGCCTAACTGCTTTCTGACTATATGCCTACATACGTGGCCTTTTGTGACTGGCCTCCTTCACTTGACATCATGTTTTCAAGATGCATCCGTGTTGTAGTGTATATCAGTATTTTATTCCTTTTTGCTGCTGAATAACATCCCCATTTTATGGATATACCACATTTTATTAATGAATTTATGAGTTGATGGATATTTAGGTTTTCCTACTTTGTTCAGTTCAGTTCAGTTCAGTTGCTCAGTCATGTCTGACTCTCTGCAACCCCATGAAGTACAGCACGCCAGGCCTCCCTGTCCATCACCAACTCCCAGAGTTCACTCAAACTCACGTCCATCAAGTCAGTGATGCCATCCAGCCATCTCATCCTCGGTCGTCCCCTTCTCCTCCTGCCTCCAGTCCCTCCAAGCATCAGGATCTTTTTCAATGAGTCAACTCTTTGCATGAGGTGGCGAAAGTACTGGAGTTTCAGCTTTAGCATCATTCCTTCCAAAGAACACCCAGGGCTGATCTCCTTCAGAATGGACTGGTTGGATCTCCTTGCAGTCCAAGGGACGACTCTCAAGAGTCTTCTCCAACACCACAGTTCAAAAGCATCAATTCTTCGGCGCTCAGCCTTCTTCACAGTCCAACTTTCACATCCATACATGACTACTGGAAAAACCATAGCCTTGACTAGACGGAACTTTGTTGGCAAAGTAATGTCTCTGCTTTTCAATATGCTATCTGGGTTGGTCATAACTTTTCTTCCAAGGAGTAAGCGTCATTTAATTTCATGGCTACAGTCACCATCTGCAGTGATTTTGGAGCCCCCCAAAATAAAGTCTGCCACTGTTTTCACTGTTTCCCCACCTATTTCCCATGAAGTGATGGGACCAGATGCCATGATCTTCGTTTTCTGAATGTTGAGCTTTAAGCCAACTTTTTCACTCTCCTCTTTCACTCTCATCAAGAGGCTTTTTAGTTCCTCTTCACTTTCTGCCATAAGGGTGGTGTCATCTGCACATCTGAGGTTATTGATATTTCTCCTGGCAATCTTGATTCCAGCTTGTGTTTCTTTCAGTCCAGCGTTTCTCATGATGTACTTTGCTTATAAGTTAAATAAGCAGGGTGACAATATACAGCCTTGACATACTCCTTTTCCAATTTGGAACCAGTCTGTTCTTCCATGTCCAATTCTAACTGTTGCTTCCTGACCTGCATATAGGTTTCTCAAGAGGCAGGTCAGGTGGTCTGGTATTCCCATCTCTTTCAGAATTTTCCACAGTTTATTGTGATTCACACAGTCTATTGTGATTCACACAGTCAAAGGCTTTGGCATAGTCAATAAAGCAGAAATAGATGTTTTTCTGGAACTCTCTTGCTTTTTCGATGATCCAGCGGATGTTGGCAATTTGATCTCTGGTTCCTCTGCCTTTTCTAAAACCAGCTTGAACATCTGGAAGTTCATGGTTCACGTATTGCTAAAGCCTGGCTTGGAGAATTTTGAGCATTACTTTACTAGCGTGTGAGATGAGTGCAATTGTGTGGTAGTCTGAGCATTCTTTGGCATTGCTTTTCTTTGGGATTGGAATGAAAACTGACCTTTTCCAATCCTGTGGCCACTGCTGAGTTTTCCAAATTTGCTGGCATATTGAGTGCAGCACTTTCACTGCATCATCTTTCAGGATTTGAAATAGCTCAACTGGAATTCCATCACCTCCACTAACTTTGCTCGTAGTGATGCTTTCTAAGGCCCACTTGACTTTGTACTTTGGGGCTGTTGTAAATAATGCTACTATGAACATTTGTGTACTGATTTTTGCATGGGCATATGTTTTTACTTCACTCTCATTTTATACCTAGGAGTGGAATTGCTGGGTCATAGCTCTATGTATACCCATTTGAGGAACTGTTTTCTTTTTTTTAATGTATATATTTTTATTTTTATTTATTTGTCTGCATCAGGTCTTAGCTGTGGCATGCAGGATCTTTAGTTGCTGCATGTGAACTCTTAGTTGCAGCATGTGGGATCTAACTCCCTGACCAGGGATCGAACACAGGTCCCCTGCCCTTGGGAGCATGGAGGCTTAGCCACTGGACCACCAGGGAAGTCCCTGAGAAATTTTTTCCAAAGTGGCTGCACCATACTACATTCCTACCAGCAACGTGTGAAGGTCCCAGTTTTTCCATATCCTTGTCAGTACTTAATATTATTTTGCTGTGTTGTGTTTCACTTTGTTTTAGCCATCCTAGTGTATGTTGGTAGTATGGTTTTGACTTGTGTTTTTCCAGTGACTAATCATATTGAGTATATTTTCATGTGCTAATTGGCTACCTGTATATCTTCTTTTGGAGAAATGTCTATTCCAAACAACTTGCCCAGTTTTTAGTTGGGTTATTTGTCTCTCTATTATTGAATTGTAAGAGTTCTTTATACATTCTAGATACAAGTCCTTTACCATATATGAGTTGCAAATATTTCGCCTGAGTTGTCTCTTTGTTCTCTTGGTGGTGTCTCTCAATGGTCTCTCCATGGTGTCTCTTGAAGCACAACATTATTGTATCTTGATGGAGTCCAGTTCATCTATTTTTTCTTTTGTTGCTAGCACTTTTGGTGTCACATTCAAAAATGACTGCCTCAGCCAAGACCATGAAGATTTACTCCTGTGTTTTCTTCTAAGAGTGTTAACGGTTTTAGCTCTTATCTTACATTTAGATCTAGAATCCATTTCTGGTTAATTTCTATATATGGTGATAGGAAGAGCTTTTATTGGTCAGTTTCTTTATTCTTGTGCATATTTCTGTACATTCATTTTGTACCTGATGGTCTGTGCTTATCTGAATTCACTGACTTGAAAAAATTACCACCACTTAAAATTTATTAACCAGATTTCACCTGTATGCTTATCTGGACTGTTAGAAATATGCTAAAATTCTAAGTGTAAACTAGGAAACAACGAATCTTGCACCAAACAATATATTTGTGGCCTGAAACATAATGACCAACCTGTATAGAGACATGGCATAGTTACCTGGGACTCCTGTAGTTATGGTTCTCTGTTAGTACCTGAAAAACTTGGGCTGTCTTCAGTTTCCTGAGACTTTATAATGTTGTGTGTGCAGTTGCTGGCTTCTAGTCTTCCTGTAGGCATTAAAATCACTCCATGGTGTAAGTTTGACCTGCAGAGAGGAATATGAACTCTCCTGAGCCAGCAGGGGACCATTTTAGTCTTTGGAGTTCTTATGAGTTCTTATGCACTGGTTAGATGTATCGGGAATCACATTGTGGTATGAGCATTAATTTTTTATATAATTTCTAATGTAGTATCGTCAGAATCCTGCTGTTCAGAACACTTTGTTTTTTAAACTCTCAGAGTTTTAGTAGTTCCTTTGACCCATTCCTATGTTACCTGATTACACTGTTCTGCTGGTGTAGTCGGGGACTTCACACTCCCACTAAGTTGCTCAGTTGTGTCCAGCTCTTTGCGACCCTGTGGACTATAGTCCACCAGGCTCCTCTGTCCATGGGATTTTCCAGGCAAGAATACTGGAGTGGGTTGACATTTCCTCCTCTAGGAGATCTTCCCAACCCAGGGATCAAACCCATGCCTCCTGTGTCTACTGAAATGCAGGTCCCTCGTGGCTCAGATGGTAGAGAATCTACCTGCCAAGCAAAAGACTTGGGTGTCATCCTCTGGATCAGGAAGATCTCTTGGAGAAGGGAATGGCAACCCATTCCAGTATTCTTGCCTGGAGAATTCCATAGACAGAGGAGCCTGGCTGGCTACAGTGCATGGGGTCACAAAGAGTCGGACATGACTGAGCGAATACACAACTGAGCGAATAACACTTTCACTTTTTTTTCTTTACCCACTGAGCTACTGGGGAAGCCCATAGAGTCAGGGACTTGGGGTCTGTTATATTCATTTCAGAAAACTCTAGTTGGCTGGAGTCTTTATCTCTCACATAGCCTGCCTCTGAAATGGCATTTGATTTTTCCATGTTGAATTATTTTGTGAATCCAAATTGGGATTTTTTTTGGATGTCCCTGGTATTACATAGGTAGAAATTCTAGTTTATTTCCAAATATTAACACAAGTTTTCTTCAAAGGCAAGTTGTTTTTCCAACATTACAATGACTTAGCTTGCATAATACTTTTTAAATGATAAACTTATCTGGATAGAGATAAATATATCTCATAAAAATATGACTTTGAAGGAAACCGTAGAGATATTTTTAGTATGACATATGATCATATCTTCGATGCCACGTCATGTGACTTTGACCAAGTTAAATGGCTACCACTATCTAAAGTAATAGTAACAGCCTCATTGAGTTCATATAGTAATTAGGTGAATTGATATATTTAAAGTGCTTAGACTATCACCCAGCACATTGTACCTGTTAGGGAGTGTTTGTTAAATACATAAAAAGAAAATAAAACTGGTGTACAGCAAAATGGACTTTCTTAAAATAGATCAAGGGATAACTGTAATTCTACAGTCTACTCTCTCTCGGCTCACTCTTGTTGAATTAACTTCCTTCCCGCGTATATAACTAGTTTCTAATTTGAACAACCTCTTTCATTTTAAAGATTCACCGGTTCTCAGTCCAGCTAATTCTGCAATCAGTTTAAGTGGAGCTCAGGACCTGACCCGGAATAAGAATGTTGTGAAGCCACTGGCTTTGTCTTTGCAGGTTGTAGGGAAGACTTTTGCTGCAGGTGATGTATTCCTCACTTATATTTCTTTGGTGAATACATAGTCTACAAAAGACTTGTGAGAAGTTTAATTAGCAATTTGGTAGAAGAAAACAGAAACTCCTTCTTTGCCAGCTGAAGGCAAAAGTGGGGCTGTCTACAATAGCACATTATTATACAAAGCTTTGCATTTTCTCTGTTAGATCCGAAAGAGTCAATGGACATTTGGCACACAGGGGAGACAAAACAGATTGATTCTGTTCAATATACATTTCTCTGATGAGGAACTGGGGATACTAAGATAAATAATGCTCAATCCCTGACTTCTAATGTGCTTATAACCTTGTAGAGGAGATTGACCTGTGAGATGTTTTCAGTATACTGCAGTAAATAGAGGGCAGAATTCCTGGGTGGTGCTTTGGTAAAGAACCCACTTGTAATGTAGGAGACATGAGACATGGATTTGACCCCTGGTTGGAAGATCCCCTGAAGAAGAGCCTGGCAACCCACTCCAGTATTCTTGCCTGGAAAATCCAGAGGATTTTGGCCAGAGGAGCCTGGTGGGCTACAGTCCATAGGGTTACAATAAATACATAATATCCTAAGGGGAGCACCTCCTAGAGGAGGGGCATCTAGCACAGCCTTTTAGGGAGACATTAAGAATGAGTTCTTAGAGGAGTACAGTCTTGAGCTATGAGGAGATGTTCACTGTATAGCAGAACAGGGGAAAGACATTCCATGTTCAGGGGAAAGCGGGAGCAAAGCTTGAAAGGAAAAGGAGAGAAGCAGTATAACATGACATGTGCAGGAACTTCTGGCAGGTTGGACTTGTTAGAAACATACAATATAGAACTCAAGGACAAGCAGGAAGTAAGCACGATGCAGACAAAGGAAGTTTCCCTTGTGGCCCAGACGGTAGAGTCTGCCTGCAATGTGGGATACCTGGGTTCAATCCCTGGGTTGGGAAGATCCCCTGGAGAAGGAAATGGCAACTCACTCCCATATTCTTGCCTGGAAAATCCCATGGATGGAGGAGCCTGGCAGGCTATAGTCCACAGGGTCACAAAGAGTTGGACGTGACTGAGCAGCTACACTTTCAGACAAGGGAAAGGTCATAGGAGTTCAGACTCAGAAGCATGAATTTTACTCTATAATTTACAGCACAGGGGAGTGACATAGTCTTCTTTTAACTTGACTAGATCGTTTGGGCAGCAAAAGAGAGATGACAATACAAGTTGCAGGTCTTTCAGTAGTCTGGGTGAGAAATAATGAGGTCTTTGACCAGGGTGAAAATCGGTAGGGGAGGAGGAGATAGATTGGAGAACTCAGAATGTGAAATGAGCAGACCCGACTGATTAATGGGAGCGTGAAGTGGAAGAAGGGGTCTCGGTTGATCTCCATCTTTATGGGCTAGTGGTTGGTTCTGTTACTTGACATTGGGAATACAGCAGGGGTAGCAGTCTCCCCGGGAGATGACGAGTTCAATATAGGACGTATTGAGTTTGGAATAACGATGAGGCATCCAAATGGAGCCACTCAACAGTCACTTAATTTGTCATAGAGAGAAAGCAGGACTAATGGTGTAAAGCTGACCCACCAGCATGCCACAGTAAATGATATCAATCAAGGAGAAATGTAGAGTAAGGCAAGCTGTGAGCTAAAGGTAGAACCCTAGAAAATGGCAGTGTTTACCAAAAAGAAATGGTCAGAGAGGTGGAAGGAAAATGAGAAAGAGAACCTATTATTGTTGGCAACTTTCCAACAGTTAGGCATCATAATTTATCCAGACCACTTTTGTTCTTACTTTGGTCCAACAATTCTTACAGAATCTGTCTTCTGGTTAGATTATAGACTGGAACAAACTGAATCCCAAGTTTTTACAGCTAAAGGAAAAATTGATGAAATTATGAATCTTGGTGGTAATCATCATGGTTGCTAAAACTATAGTATGAAAGGCTGATATAACTTGAGGATTAGGCTAACAACTCTTAAACCCACTGATGAATCTTAGCATCACAAGAAGCGAACAAACTAGCTATTATGTGCCTCTCTCAATGGAAGTATACAACAAGACTTAGGAGGTATTCTTGTCAGAAAAAAAAGGAAAATCAAATGAATCTGAGGAAGTATCTATATCTGATGATTAGTTTAGGAATTAGAGGAGATATCAAATTATACCATGGATATGCAGTCAGCAAAATACAGAAAATGAGAAATTCTGCAAACTAATTGCAAGAAAGAAAAAACAAGGGAGTGGGAGGAATTTGGAGATTGGGACTAACATATATGCACTATTGATACTGTGTGTAAAACAGATAACTAATGAGAACCTACTGTATAGCATAGGGAGCTCCTCTCAATGCTCCGTGTTGACCTAAAAGGGAAGGCAATCCAAAACAGAGAGGATGTATGTACACATATGGCCGATTCACTTTGATGAACAGTAGAAACTAGCACAACATTGTAAAGTAATTATACTCTAATTAAAATTAACGTAAAAAGCCTTGAAGGAAAAGCTAAAAATTAAAAAGAAAACAAAAAGGAGAATCTTACAGATTAAAAGAGGTTTAAGGGACAGAGCAACTAAATTCCAGAGAAGGCAATGGCATCCCACTTCAGTACTCTTCCCTGGAAAATCCCATGTACGGAGGAGCCTGGTAGGCTGCAGTCCATGGGGTCTCTAAGAGTCGGACACGACTGAGCGACTTCACTTTCACTTTTCACTTTCATGCATTGGGAAAGGAAATGGCAACCCACTCCAGTGTTCTTGCCTGGAGAATCCCAGGGACGAGGGAGCCTGGTGGGCTGCCATCTGTGGGGTCGCACAGAGTCGGACATGACTGAAGTGACTTAGCAGCAGCAGCAACTAAATTCAATGTGTGGGTATTTTTAGAACCCCAGTTTGAATAAGAAATGTAAAAAGCCATTTCTGAGATGACTGGGGGAAATTCAAATACTGATGGGATATTTACTATGAAGAAATTATTGATTATTGTTAATTTTAAGTATAAAGCAATATCACAGTTATGTTTTTAAGAGTCCTTTTAGAAACACATACGAAAGTATTTATGGATGAAGTGATATGATAAATGAGTTTGCTTCAGAATAATCTAGAGCCCATATGTGCATATGTGGGGTGGGGGAGAAGAGATAGGGAGTATAAATAAAACAGGATTGGGTATACCTTGATAAATGTTGAAGCTGGGTGGGGGGAACGTAGCTCATATACTATTCTCTCTATATATATTTGAAAATTTCCATGATAAAGGTCTTTTTTAAAGTTTTCTTTCCACCCACCATCTCCAAAGATGTCGCTGAAAATGATTCTAAAAGATCTCTTGGGGGAACTTCTCTGGTGGTTCAATGGTTAAGACTCTGCGCTTCTACTGCAGAGGCATGGGTTCCATCCCTGGTTGTGGAACTAAGATCCCACATGCCTCACAGCCAAAAAACTAACTAAATAAAAAAAGATTGTTTAGGGTCCTAGAAAATTATCTGGGGTGATAGTTCATGTTACTGAAGGTACTACTCTGATGGTTGTAGTTGGCTTTGCGCAGCTGAGCTGTCCCATCAGTGGAATGTCTTTGAATCCTAGGGTGCGTGGTTTGTCTTACGGTTGCAGCATCACAGAAAGCAGTGTCCCGCCCAGACTCTGTTCTGAGTGGCTCCTCTTTTGTACCACAGATGCTGCTAATGGAAACAGTAGCCACGGAGGAAAGAGCAGTGCGTCTAGCTCCATGCCCGCCCGCCCAGGGAATTATTCGTTGTCACCAAGACCTAGCTTTGCCTCGGGAGACCAAGGTACGATACCCATCTTAGAGTTTTGAAATAATGCAACTCAGTTATGGAAGAAGTACTCCAAAGAGTTTGGAATGATGAACTGTCTGGCAGGGCACTCCCAGTTTTTCCTTAGCTTCTTGTGCAATATTTTGAAAGTTTATGATTGGTATGAACAATTACAGTTGTGTGTCTACTGCCCGTTCTACTAGGATGGGCCTACCAAGGAAATAACATTGAAGCAAATATATAAGATGTATCTTTAAAAGTCATGGGCTTTGATGAGCAAATTACAGGGTTCAAAGTTCATCTCTGCTATGTGACCCTGAGTAAATGTGAGCCTTTCATTCACTCTCTATGAAATGGATATAACAGTGTAGTTGTCCTGCAACTTCATGGAGTTGTTGATAGAATCAGATGAAATAATTTAGGTAAAACTGTACATCATAAAACAGCCTGCAGTTGTTAGATGATATTGTAAATATGTGACTTTTTCTAATTTTATCCTTACCGCTAGAAAAGTGACTTCGACTTTCTGAGTATAATCATAGTAAAGGTCCTGTGTTACTTTGACTTCTTTCCTTACTTCCGTCACTAAGGACAAGCCTCATCTTTCTTTTTGCATTCAGCTACCATGTTCATTTCTGGGCCACCAAAGAAGCGACACCGAGGATGGTATCCTGGGTCACCCATCCCCCAACCTGGTTTAGTTGTACCTATTCCTACAGTTCGCCCTCTTTCAAGAACTGGTAAGATTTCAACAGAAGATGGGCTTTAAGTTTCCTTAAATTAGCAGAGATATCTCCTAATCTTGTTCTTTCCATGAACGCTTGAAGATGAATTTCCTTTACCAACAATTGCGTCCAGCATTCTAGCAGCTGATGTTTTGTCCCCATCGTATCTGCCATCCGAACAAGCACATGTGCCATCATGAAAGATCTTGAGTCACCATCTGGCTTTGTTGTATCCCATAGTATCCATAAAGCATTCTTTACAGAGGGCATAATGCTATCAGCCCACCATCACAGATCATGAGTGAACTTGCACTGTGAGTAGTGGTGTTAGATGTCTTCTCCTGTGATCTGGGTCCTTACATGACCTGTACTTACTATTTCTGAATTGAGTGGTTCAGTCTGTGACTAGAATCCTGAAATCCAACTGAGTCTCCTCTTATAATACCCAACTGTGGCCATTTGATGCCTACAGTTAAAATGTTCAAATGCCCATCTACCTTGCTGTATAAAACACAGACAAATGTAAACATACCAATTCTAGGATATAAGGTTATTTAAAAGTTTGTTTGATTAAAAAGTAATTCTAAAGACTGTGTAGAAATGATACATACAAAAAGAACTGTGCCAACATGGTACTGTGATTGCCTGTAGGTATACTGACTAATTATGAATTTATCCCTACTCTCATTTTTCTATACTTTTCACATTTTCTGTAATGACTAGATATGCCTTGATAATTTAGTGCAGGAAGAGATAAAATACAAAACAGAATCCAAAATACTGTATATGGGAAAACAACTAAAAAGAAAAACTGCCAAAATGTTAGTCGCTCTCTCCAGATGATTTGATATATTTGTTCCACTCCTTATTTTATACAGTAAGCATGAATATCTTTAATAAAACAGCTATTAGACCTATAAAACTTGCATATTAAAGGTAGTCACACTGTGTTGATTTCAACTGTATTTCATTTAGCCTTCCTATCTAATCCTTCTTGTCAAACAACTTTTTTTTGCAGAGTCCCTTTTATCTACCCCAGTTCCACAGACCCCATTAACTGGAATTTTACAACCTCGACCCATTCCTGCAGGGGAAACTGTAATTGTTCCTGAAAATCTGCTGAGTAACTCAGGAGTTAGACCAGTTATCCTGATAGGTAAGGAAAGGAATTCCAAGTTGCCTGTGTCCCCTGGAATCTAGAAGCACTCCTCCATTTCGATGTGTCTTTATTCATGTATTCGTGAATGTAATCGTTGATGCCTCTATTAATTCTTTCAGCTTTTATTGGTCAGTTCCTCCAAGCTGTACTAAACAAGGGACTAGAAGTTAGGAAGAAGGCAGTCTTTCTGCCCACAAAGAGCATTGTTTAGTGGGGGGGACTCTAAAGTTCACAGCCAAGAACTCCAAGAGCTCAGAGGAGAGGGAGCTTAACTCTGGAGGGGTCTGAGAAGACTTCTCAGAAGTCACCTTTCAGCTGGGGACGTGAAGGGTGGGTGAAAGCGGACAAAGCTGGGGAGGGCTTATTTCAGTCAAAGAGATCCAGGCTGCAGAGAAAAGGAACAAGCTGAGCTGGCGAAGAGGCCCCTCTCAGGAGGACCAAGAGGCCCCAGAGCTGCAGATTTCAACCATGGGAAGCTGTAGGAGTGAGAGCCTTTCTAAGCTCTCGATAAGTGGTGGTACCTTTCATACCCACATCAAGAGTCCCCTCGTTGCCGGGGGTGGTGGTGAGGGGGAGGTGCGGCTAGCTGAGGCCAGAAGAAGACTGCTGACTTTACCCCCAGGACTAAACAGATAGGGTGTTTAAACCCAGTGGGTCTTTATGGTATGTCTATGTGAGGTGTTATCTGTTTCTTGCAGTTGGCTTAAGCCTACTGACATGGATGGTTTTGCTTTGAGCCCTGTTCTTTATCAGGCTGCCCGCTGGACCTACAGGCACTGGGGGAAATCCAGTTGTTTAAATTCCATATAGTCAGGAAGTGCTTACTGAGCATTTGAGTTACATGCACGATGCAGCTCAGCCTTGGAAGGATAAGTAAAACTAGGACCCTTTGGTGTCTGTCTTTTAGAAAGACTCATGGAGGGACTGTTCTCTCCATCAGACCATCAACACAGTATGTATTTTCAACACATTTTGTCCTATCTACTTCTAAGATGATTTGAGACTTTTATTGACATTCAGGAAGAGAACATAACAAAAATAGCTAAGATAGCAAAAAGAGTAAGACCCTCCAAGTTTTAATACCTGTGACTGGCAGAATATTGCTGTTGATCTGTGAGTTTAGCTTAAACTTTTTAAAAGAAAACATCAAGAAGTGAAGTAAGCATGTTATGGTAGTCTATCTATTCTCTGACTTCTTATCTGATCAGGAATTTTATCTGAAAATATTTTATTCCTGCAGGTTTACAAAGGGTACAGAGATGTTTTTGCAAACTTTCATCGATCCTCTATGGCAGAGATATTAATTAGCATGTCCCTATATAATATAATTTGAGTATTTTGTTTCTTGTTCATCTAATTTAATAAAAGGGTAGAATTTAGAGCATTTGAGTGAATTCTCTAGGATTGATATATTTGAGTAATTTGTTTGGTAGCCATTCAGAGGTCAGGGAACTTTGGTAGGCATCGTTGATCCTAGCTGAACAAATATACCTGGTTGGACCTCAGGAGGAAATGTTGAACTTTATTGACCTGCTTCTGTTGGGGCAGGCTATGGCACTTTACCCTATTTCTATGGAAATGTTGGTGACATTGTTGTCAGTCCTCTGCTGGTGAACTGCTACAAGATTCCACAGTTGGAAAACAAGGATTTGGAACAATTAGGGTTGACTGGCAGCCAACTCCTGAGCGTGGAAAACATGATTCTTCTGACAATACAGTATCTCGTACGGCTGGGTAAGCTATTTTCAATAATCATTTGATGGTGACCATTTTTATTCTGTTTTGTAACATACTTTTTTCCTTTCTCACCCACTTTCTCACCTTTATCCACTTCTTCCTTCTCCTTTTTCGCTTCTAACATTCTTTTTCTTCAACCCTACTCACTATGACTTTTCCTCATCCTTTCCTCCATTTCTTTCCTTTCATTTCCTTCTCTTTCCTACATTTTTTCTCCTCTTTTCTCAGACCTAGCCTCCCTTGCTCCTTGCTTTACTTCTTCAGGTTCTAGAAGAGATAAATTGCTCCACCTAGTGTCCAGTCCCATGTTGATCTAAGGTCTCCAAAGCAATTGATGGCAGACTGACTGAGAGCTAACCCTTGGGGACTCAGGCCAAGCCACCTTTCTGAAAGTGCAGCTCCCATCTGGAATGCAAATGTAGTCATTGCCTTAGACAGTTATTTTCCGATTTTCCACTTGGCCTTTTTATCTTATTTATCCACTGTCCCTACATGCTTTTTTTTCTTCTCTAGCTTCATCCCTTTGATGTGGTCCCAGACCACTTCCCTTCCTTGAGGTAGTATCTTGGAACTCCCTGGAAGGTCTTCTGGGCTTTAGGGTAAAGGGATACGTAGGTCATGAACCCTTCACTTCCTTCCTCTATTTGATATCTCCTCCTGAGCCCCATAGTGGGTGTATGCATGTGCCCCAACAATACTGCAGTGGCTCCACAGCATTTACATTGCAATGTCCTTTATTTTGCAAACTGCAGTGGGCCATCTATTATGCAGCCTAATTATACACTCTTTCCATGACTTCAAACCACTGATTTACTTAGGAAAAATGTTTGAGGTGTAAAATTACACATTAAAAATTTTATCTGTGCTCTTGTGAATTTTTTTCAATGTTTTAAAGTACTTTGGTGTTAAATGACAAAAAGACATGGGGCTAAACAATGTTACACACTCACACACACACACACAAACTTCACCTTCAGCCTTTGGATCATCAGCTTGCAGCCTTGGCTGTACCTCTTAGTACCTCGAGACCCCAAAGGCATGCCTTGACATAGGATCTGCCTTGACGTGGGCTTTTGAAATTTGGTGAGGCTTCAGGTATCTCATGAGCCACTTTCATGATAAATCTGGGACTTGCTAATCATTTTTATTAGCAGGTGGTAAAATTATAAAAAATCTCCTAGGTCTGACATTTGACATCATAATTTTAATTGATACATATTGACTTTCAACCATGTTTCAGGATGAAAAAACAGCTTCAAGATGCATTCAGGATCAGTAAGACAAGACCACATGAAGTAATGCTATTATAGCAAACCAAACATATCAGTATAGCATTTTTTTCAATCTCAGTAACAATTTAAGCAGTCAAAGTCCAAGTTAATTAAATGAACCACATGGTCTAAACAAAACATCTTCCCTTAAATTACTAAAAGCTCTTTTATTAAAAAATAGAACACTCTTTATTAGACAAAACTCTTCTCTGCCCTTCAGGATCAATTCAATCCAGAATTTTACTGGCAACCAATTAATTATGTTTCTTGATGTCCAAAATAAATAGCTGTTTCTTTTTCTTAATGTAAATTTTAAACATTGAGACGTCAGTTCTCCTCAACTAACTCTTCTGGAGTCCTTTTTTTTTGGCCTTCAGAAATTTCAAAGAAGGCAGCAAGAATATTTTCACATATTGTATAGATTATAAATAAACATCCAAAAAAATAAATCCAGACTCTTAAGAGGACAGGGCTAATACTCAGATGGTTCAGTTACCTGAATGTAACAGAGAAGAAGAAAAGCAAGATTTTTCAGAAAGAATGGATCCTTCCACTACAGTCACTTAAAAAAAAATAAGTCTCAGTTATTTCACAATCTGAAAGTCTTTTGAAGTAGATGATGAAATCAGCAAATCCAGAGTCTTGGAGGACCTTGAGTCGGTTGGACCCTTGTTCTTTCCTATTATGGCAGCTCTAGCTGAAAAGCCTTTAGCCCTGTTGTCTGGGCTGAATAACTGGAGATCAGTACTTGAAGGGGGAAAAATGACCATAATCAAATGGAGAAAAGGCTCCTGCAATTTAGCTGTAAAGGCTCAGGATGAAGAAATGATGGGAGGTGATTGGAAACTAGGCAATTTACTCTAAAAAAAGTCTCTTACTTCATTTAAACTGTAATACTTTTTCCTCCATTTCTCATTCCTAACAGTAATTCAATCAAAACTCTAGAAGTGAATTTTAAGGTAATCAAGAATGCCATGAATGTGTTTGAGATTTTATTTTCCCAGAATGCCTTTGTGTTTGGGATTAATGATGCTGCCTAATAGAACATGTTAATTCCATCGTGGTTTGGTGTAGGTCCTATGACATACCTGTTCACCAGCTTCTTCAGATGGCCTATGAGAAGCTGGAGGCAGGCAGAGCCACATGCTTTTTGAGCTGTGGTTTGTTCTGATGGGAGAAATCTTTAAACAGACGACCACCTTCCCTTCTCCTCATACAGTCAATACAGTTCTATGCACTTTGAGCTCACTACTAAGTGTGTACTTAATGGCCGTGAACCATGGTGCTAGTTTGGTAAAGTTAAATGAAGACCAGAAACTTTGGTGGCTCCCAGGTGATAAGAAAGGTCTCCCCTAGTAAAGGATTGGGGAATGCATGGAACCATAAAGCCAGTGTTAACATTGCCAATTCTTTGCCCTCTTTCTATATACAGAAGAGAAAAGTCTATGAGGACTTCACTCTTTTACTTCCCTCTGGCTCCAGCCAATCCTGGAAAAAACTGGGTTGTTTGTTTTTTTTCTTTTTCAAGTTAAAATTGTTTTTTTTGTTAACTTTTTATTTTGTATTGGGGTATAGCCAGTTAACAATGTTGTGATAGTTTCACAGCACAATCACATGATGGACAGCAAAGGGACTCGGCCATACATATGCATGCATCCAAACTCCCCTCCCATCCAGGCTGTCACATAACATTGAGCAGAGTTCCCTGTGCTAGACAGTAGGTGTACTTGTGGTTATCCAAAATTGTTTATTTTTAAAACATATTTAAAAAGAAAAAACCTATAACATTGTCCTAAACATTACTAAACTTTCACTTTCTTCCTTTCCCAGAGATGACGGGCAGGGTCAGGGAGACCACTTAAATCCTTGTTAAAGGAAGGAGAGATTTCTGATTCATTCAAGTGCCTCCTTCCCATACAGAAGTCAGGTCCCTCATCCCTGTATTTTTCTGCAAGGGGCTTTTGACTCTGGATTCCAAGGCAATTGCTTGATCTCAGATCACAGACACCGAGGGGTTCTAGATCTGTTTTAGAAGCCTGAGTTTCAAAGCTCAGTTCTGCACAGCCAAAGAAGGGGTTTTGGGTAGCAGTAGTGAACATAGTCCTTCCAGTTTCAACTTAAACTTAAGTGTAAGAATTCATTTATGTCACTTGGATGCCAAACATTGACTTGCTTATTTTGTCCTAAAGCCTGGTTGAGTTTCTAAAGAGAAACAAAATCCCCCTAATTCCAGGGTGGACGGATCAACTGTGAAAGCTTAGCCATAACCACAGCCAGAGAGGAGGGCCAAAGGCCATCTTTACCCCAGAACTCTGGGAAATAACTCACTGATGAGAGCATTCTTTATCTGGGGAAAGCGTGAAACTGCCTAAATATAAATTGGGAGTGAAAAATAACTTAACTTTCTTTGTGGACAGTATTCTCAAAATTTGGTACAGAGGCTATACATGCAAATGTTTTTCTAAAGTATTGATGAATAAAATGAGAACTTCGTGAAGCCTGAAGCTGATTATACACACTAGTGGGTTAGCGTCTTGCATTATTAGTCATTAACTATTTCCATAATGCCAAGTTTCATGTGTCAACAAAAACACTGCCTTCAGCATGCTGCAATCTATGGGTTTGCAAACAGTCGAACACAACATAGCGACCGAACAACAACAACAGCAATATTATATAATAATATTTCTGATATTATTTTTTAAATTACCACCCTCAGTGACCATCTCCCAAGGCATACAGTGGAATTGATACTCTCTGAGCACATCTTTTTTTAAAGGTAACAGGAACAGAAGTCTGCATTGTAAAAATATATACTGAGGTAGACAGAGAAGAGAGAAGGCAGTTTCACAATCAAAAATGATTAGTAGATGCACCATACCTAAGGCCACTACAGGAAGAAAAGCTTACTTGCCAGCCAGAATAGACAGCATACTGGTGTATTTGTGTGCGTATGTACGTGTCTCTCTTTTCTAGCTGTGATCTAAAAAAAAAAATTCTAGCTATAATTCTCTTCAATTTAGGTCCTGATCAGATACCTCTCAGGGAAGAATTTGAACAAATTATGCTGAAAGCTATGCAGGAATTCACTCTGAGAGAGAAAGCCCTGCAGATGGGTGCGCAGTGCACACCAGTGTCACCAGGACAACTCCCCTGGCTGGCTAGATTAATTGCCAGCGTGTCTCAAGACTTGGTTCATGTGATTGTGACCCAGAACTCTTTGGCAGAGGGCATTTCAGAAACTTTGAGGACTCTCAGTGAAATGAGGCGCTATCAAAAACTACCGGATTATGTGGTAACCATTTGTGCTTCGAAAATCAGAGGAAATGAGTTTTGCGTGGTCGTATTAGGTGAGTAATTTTTAAAATCTATTCATTCAATCATCTGCCCATTTGAAAACTACTTGCTGAGTGTCTCAGGAATCCATGCAATTAATCTCTGATCAAGGGCCTCAGCTTGGGCTCTTCCTCCTAATTTTAACTTTTCCTTTGCTCCTCAGATCAGAGTTTTTACAGCCTGTAGTTTGGCTGGCGTCCCTGTCAGCTGGTGGTGGGAGCATTATTTCAAAGCACATCCTGGTAACAGATACCCTTGTCTCATGTCCCTTCTGTCCTTAAAAGGTTTTGGAAATGTTACCACTCTAGCATGTGAGAAAGCCACTGCCACAGGTGGCCTAAGCCAGTTCATCGTTATCTGCCAGGAGCTTAACTCACATATTCACCTCTTCACCAGAGAGGGTATTTAATGCTGTAACATTGACCGTAAAGAAAAGCTTCAGAAAGTTGGTACATTACAAAATGTGTTTTTGTTTCTGGTGCTGATTTTCTATCAGATGCCATCCTGAGTTGCCATTTGGACTAAATTTTGCTTTTCTCCTCTCCGTGAATGGCTCTCACATCTTTCTAACAAAGGGCCCAGCCTCCTTGCTTTGATGAAACCCACCTGCCTATCTCTCTGTGATGTATGTATCTTTCAACAAGCTTCATCAGAAAGTAGAACACATTCATTTTTTCTAATTTTCATTTGTTAAAAAAACAACATAAGTTAACATTTTTTAAGACTGATATTCATAATAGCCATGCAGACAATTTTTTAAAGGTTTTTAACATCCCTCTGTTAGTTTTTAAATACATCCATGGCATGTTTTCCCAGTTACAAACATGCGTGCCTGTGTGCCAGGCTCCTCTGTCCACAGGATTCTCCAGGCAAGAATACTGGAGTGGGTTGCCATGCACATAAGGGATGTTGTTTTTTTCCCTTAATCACCTAACTTTGTATCTGAAACTTCATTTCAGATGGAGTTTTGGAATCATCCTTTCAAATGCTGGGGAGTCACCAGCATTACCTTTGGATGCACCAGACTTTCCTTATCCAAGTCCCTCTAGGCACAGACTCTGGTTGCATTTTCAGTTCTGGATGTTTTATTATAAATCATGTCCCGGTGAGCATTTGTCCACTGGCACGTCATCTCTCCCTCTGTTCTGCAGGTCAGCACCAGTCCAGGGCTCTGGCAGAGAGCATGCTCACCACAAGTGAGTTTTTGAAAGAAATTAGTTATGAACTCATCACGGGAAAGGTCAGTTTCCTGGCATCGCATTTCAAAACCACATCATTAGGTGAGTGGCTGTCAGATTCAGCAACGCTGCTGGGTCCCCAGCTGCATGATTTTCTGGATCTAAATCTTAGCCTGTCCATGAGCTGAGAGTGGAGCTTAAGCTCGACGACTTATGTTCTCTCATTTGGAATGGTTTCTGCTAAGCATTTTGCTCCTAACACAGCAGAGGGGTCCAGGCACTATGATGGGAGGCCTCAGCTCAGCCACTGCTGTGTTGTGTGACCTTGGGCAACACCGGGCCTTCCCAGACCTAGTTTTCTAATATGTCAAATGGAGACGCAATGATCCCATCCTGCCTGCTCTGGGTTATGACAGTGGCCGAGAGAGAATTATCAATAGTATGTGAGAGCCTGCAACCTGTAAGCATGATACAAACAAGGATAGCTGTGGCTATGGGGATTCTGTTACAGGGGTGACTGTGAATTCTGATGTGAGAAGTGGGATGGCCGGCAGATCTCGACAGAAACCCAGCCTAGCTGCCCAACGTCTGGTACAAACACGTCCTTCCTGGTGACTTCCTCATCTCTGCTTCATTTTGTAACAGGTGATGACCTAGACAAGCTGCTAGACAAAATGCAACAGAGACGAGGAGATAGTGTGGTGACCCCTTTCAACGGAGACCTTAACGAATACGTGTCGCCTCAGGAGGCTGCTGCTATGATCCCCACGCAGAACCTGGGTAATGTCACCTCAGGCCAAAAGGAGGGAACCCCATCTTCGAGACGGACATAGAAGCTGACTCGTTCTGAGGGTCCTGAGGTCTTGTCTTTCAGTCATGGACTGTGACAGGCCTTTCCTCATTATATCCTCGAGAGGTCTGGCTCAGGTTAAAAACGCCTTACCCTGTGCGTGCATGCCTGCTCAGTCATGTCCGACTCTTTGTGACCCATGGACTGTAGCCCACCAGGCTCCTCTGTCCGTGGGATTTCCCAGGCAAGAATAGTGGAGTGGGTTGCCATTTCCTTCTCCCTTACCCTGTGGCCTAGGTCTGGTGCCTTTGTTCTTAGTAAATGTCACCTAGAATTAGGTCAAAGATTTTATTTTAAACAGTACTCCTCTCTCTTTTTTTCTCCCTCACAAGATTCTGGGGTCCTTGGTGTACCTTCCTTAGCTCCACAACTGGGCCCACCAGCTCTAGGTGTTCACATAGGGCTTTAGAGAACTGCCTGAAAGAATCTGGACAAAGTCTGGCCTAGGCCCCTGGCTCTCCACTCCCTGTACTTACCTTCCAATATGTAAAACACACATCATCTCAGAGGTTCCCTGATGGTGCTAGTGGTAAAGAACTTGCCTGCGAATGCAGGAGACATAAGAGGTGCAGGTTTGATCCCTGGGTTAGGAAGATTTCCTGGAGGAGGATACAGCAACCCATTCCAGTTATTCTTCCCTGGAGAATCCATGGACAAAGGAGCCTGGTGGGCTACGGTCCACAGGGTCAACAAAGAGTTGGACACAACTGAAGTGACTTAGCAAGCACAGTCTCAGGGTTAGTGAGGCCTTCCTGGAAGCTGGAGCAGAAACACTGGCACATCATGTGCCCTACAGTGGACTTGCAGGATGCCAAGGGGGACGGTGGGACCAGGGTGAGGAGTTGGATCTCTAGGTTGGATTCCGTTAGGTTCAGATTCCTACCTCAAGTTCCTGTTTGATAGGGACAGTGTCAAAAAGGACAGAACAAAGAACAGAGGAATGGATATGAAACAGATCTGTATGAGCAGCTGCTGACAGCTTTTTGGCTTCTATTAATACTTGGTGGGAATGCATCCTTCAGGCATCAGGATGACCACAATAGGAAAAGGAGCGTGGCTTGGCATCACCCCAGGCATAAAAATGAATTTGAAGGCAATAAAGATTTTTGACTCCTGGACGTTATATGGCAGTAAAGTAATCATCTGCATGATCTAAAATGTATTATGTGAACCAAGTTAGAATTTTAAAATTCTCAGACTTACAGCTTCCCACATTCACACCCTCGATTCCCTGTTTAAGAAACATTGCCTAAAATACATAATAAATAAATAAGAGATTTTAATGATGAAAAAGAAACACTGCTTAAACACATTTTTAGCTTTCATCCAACGTCAAAATTTGCTAAGTTCAATTCTGCAAAGTTATGCCTCCTCTTTTAGTCCCCAGCTGTCTAACCTGTGAAGTGAAGGATATAACAGTCTAACTATCCAAAGATGGATTTTTTATTTTGATTGATTATCTTTGTGGGTCAAAAACTATGTGGGCTGTTCTTGAAAATTGCAGTTTGGGGCTTTTCTAGTGGGTTCTCTCAGCCAGTAGGGAGACCCACTCACTGTCAGGGTTCCATGGTGGCTGGTGGTCATGTGACCACTGTCTTTGCCTGGGCTGTGTTGCAGCTTGGTTTTAGAAAATATTTATTAGCACAGGTTAATTGGGCCCTTGTGTGTGCCGCTCAGACTTCCACATGTGTTCCTGATAAAAAGCAGTCCTTTCAAGAAGCATTAAATGTTTCCTGCTCAGGTGTTTAGCTGACTAACCCTATCTCTCGTGTGTGTGTGAATGCATGCACATATAAGAGATTGATTGCTTGGTTGTAACTTGTAATAAAAAGCTACTGCCATGTTTAAAGTATCTGGGCAATGTTTTTCTGATATGTCACCTGTTGAGCAGCCAGCTGGATGTGTCATGAATCAGGTCTCTTCAGATAGTACAGGCGTCAGCACCACTGTTGACCAGACCTGCCAAGTCACACGCACTGGCAAAGTGGAGTTAAGTGGAAAGAAAGATGAAGTTAGTGTCATGGGGAGGAGAATTTCAAACCATGTTGCAACTGACTTGCTGGAGAGACAGTGTTTACTGCAGTGCCATCCAGAAAAGCTCAAAGGAACTCAGCAAGATTATGGTTATGGCATTGCCTCTGGTCAGGGTCTGGGCTTGGGCACCTGACCTGTGCTGACAGTCCTAAAGAAACCAGGAAGCTTATTCCCTTTCCAGAGATGAGTCCTGGCTCCAGCTGCAAAGATGTGGTCTGTTGGCCTTGTTTCTGGGCAAGGGAGGGGTGCTGAGCTCATACTTTGTGAGACGATCGATTTTACAATAATACGTTTGTGAAATTGCCACATTCACTCTTGAGCACATCCTTTCAGCTGAGTTGTCAGGAAACAATCTGTTAATTCTGGACGATCTGTTAAAAGTTAATAGAGAGGGTAGGAAGTGAAGGTTCTTGGTGACAGAGCATCACTTTACACTGGGTGTATTACTTGTCCCTGTATAGATTCATAGAGGCCATCACAGAAGTGAATTAATCGTATTCTTATGACTTTTTCACATTTTAGATTTAGGGAATGAGACCTTCCAGATTTATCAGCCGCAGCTCACAGTTGCCAGAAAACTCTTGTCCCAGGTGTGTGCTATTGCAGACAGCGGCAGCCAGAGCCTGGACCTTGGCCACTTCAGCAAAGTGGACTTCATCATCATTGTCCCAAGGTCAGAAGTCCTGGTGCAACAAACTCTTCAACGGATTCGACAATCAGGTAAGATGGAGCTTTCAAGGAGGGCCCTACCTAGATCCAGTCTTAGATTCACTCTGCTTTTTCCTTTGGCTTAATCCAAGCATGTTTAGAGCACTTCCTTCTGTTTACAGTACTAAATATCACAGGAGTACTTTAAATATTACTTCAAATTCATGTGTAAGTATGTCCTCAAAGTACTCTGACCTTGTTCCTCCTAGGTCAAGGGTAAACTGATGTGCATGTTTGCCCGATTCTGTTAAATCTGTGATATCATCAGTGGCCTGGAAGCTGGTCACTCATTTATGAAGAGAAATTCCCTCAGGGCAGAGATAACCCTGCTTGGGATGGTGGGGTCTGAGCTACCTGAGCTCTTTCTATGGCTCAGTGAGTCACATTCTCACAGGAGGACTTTTATTATACATTTAGCACACTGCTGCTGCTGCTGCTGCTAAGCACACTACCAGCACATTTTCAACCTAGAAACCAGAATACCGCTCCCCGTGTTAGCAATGAGAAACCTCATTTTAAAAATTCAAAGTTAGAATTTCTCCTGATGACCTTAGGAGAAGGTCATCTCCTAAGAGAATAACCCGAGAAGGAAAAAAACCTTTTTTTCCAGAAAATGTAAAAAGGTAAGGAGCAAATATTTTACTACTCTGTGGTAAATAACATCCCTCTCAAACATCACATTTGGTTAGAATTACAAGAAGCAATAAGGAATTTAGAAAATTGAGACTGCTGGAAAATGCCTGCTTTTGTTAACTTTAGGTTTGAAAAGGAAATGATAAATGTCAAGTTGCTTCTGAGTACCTTAGCTGATGGCAAACACACACAAACACACTCACAGAGATTTTTAAGTGGAGGATAAATCTTTTTGCCACAGTAAAGAAATTTATTTTCTATATATTTGAAAACAGGTGGGAAGCAGGAAAATTCAGAAGAGCTTGAAATACTCTGCACCTGTCGTTTACTACACCTTAAACTGTACTGTACATGCAGAGCACCTGGGGACCTTGTTATTAATAAAACACACATTCCTGGGACTTCCCTGGTGGTCCAGTGATTAGGAATTTGGCTTCCAATGCAAGGGGTGTGGGTTCGATCCCTGGTCCGACAGGAGCTAAGATCCTATATCCCTTGTGGCCAAAAACCCAAAACATAAAACAGAAGCAATATTATAACAAATTCAATGAAGACTTTAAAAAATGGTGCTCATAAAAAAAATCATTAAAAAAGAAAAGCACATTCCTTTCAGCAGGACTGGGTTGGCTTCCAGCAAGCTCCCAGGGGAGACCAGACGGCTCGTCAGAGGAGTACCCTTTGATGAGTACAGCTCTCTGTGAAATCTTTCGTTGCTAGTTCCATGGGCTAGATGAGCCAGCTAACCATAGCCTTTTCCCTCTTTAACACCTCTTAGTGGCTATGCCTGAGACATGAAAGGTTTGTCCATTCCTTCTGGAGACCCAAGCACCTGATTAACAGTGCAATCTTCGCTTTAACCTCTAAAATTTTGATTGACAAGTTACACCACACTCAGTTGGAAATACTGACTTGTAAGTGTATTAGCCAGAGATGGTCAGACGCCTTCTCTCTCAGCTCTTCCAGAAGCAGAAGTGAGTTCTAGGCATCTTCCACTACTGGCCATTCTGCATTTTTCTCTCTGCCCACTTCCATTGAGGGAAGCAGAGGGGCTTTCGTCGCACCAGGCATTAACCAGATTTTGGTTACTTCTTGTGGATTTCCCACTTCCTTGCCCTGAAGGGAGCACCTTCTCTTATAGGTGTTTTCCTTATACCAAGTGGCATTTGTGGCCTTGCCGAGTTTGTTATCCAATAGCTCAGTCATACGCCGGCCAGGGTATCTGAGCACCTGTTTCAAGAGGTGAAGTCATCTCTGGTCAGCGGTCGGACTCCCTCACCCCGAGCCTTTTCCTCAAATAACCTCTTGATGACCTGCACTTTCACCTTTCTTAATCAGTGAGTGAAAGTCGCTCAGTTATGTCCGACTCTTTGCGACCCCATGCAATATACAGTCCATGGAAATCTCCAGGCCAGATTACTGAAGTGAGTAGCCTTTCTCTTCTCCAGGGGATCTGCCCAACCCAGGGATCAAACCCAGGTCTCCCGCATTGCAGGAGGATTCTTTACCAGCTGAGCCACCAGGGAAGCCCTAGAATACTGGAGTGGGTAGCCTATCCCTTCTCCAGTGGATCTTCCTGACCCAGGAATCGAACTGGCGTCTCCTGCCTTGCAGGCGGATTCTTTACCGACTGAGCTTATCAGTGCAAGACCCTAAATAAAACCCTGCACATTTGACAGCTAGAGAAATTTCATTGGCCCTTCCTTTCCGCTTCTCAATGCCCTTGGATTCTTCCAAAGTGAGTATTTTGAGATTATCGTTCCTCTGAAAGGTACTGGAATTTGACTAGTTACAGTAGCTTAAAATTAAAGAAAATCAGTGCTATAGACAGATTCAGAAAATTCAAGGCAAAGCACATTTTTAAAAGTATTCACATCTGGCCTTGGCATGTATACTGAAATATTTGCTACAGAAACAATCACTTCTAGATATTTTTAAATAACTGTACTCATTTTTATTATAGGAAAAAAGTTATTTTTTTAACTTTGAAAAACAAAAGTAGGAAGTTTTAAGCACTTATTATCCTGCCACTCGAGGATAATCACTTTCAGTGACTTAACCCTAATAGTCTAGGCTCTCTTCTCTGCCTGTGTCAGGTGTTATAGTTGGCCTATTTTTCCATCTCATTAAGCTTTTGTAAGCATCATTCTTATTTTATTTTTTGTTTTTTAAAATATTTATATATTTTGGCTATGTTAGGTCTTAGTTGCAGCACTGGGGATCTTTCCTGGCAGAGCACAGACTCTTACCTGAGGATAGCATGAGGGCTCCTGGGATCCTAGTTTCCTGATCAGGTATTGAACCTGCATCCCCCACATTGCAAGGTAGATTCTTAACCATTGGGCCACTGGGGAAGTCCCTTGTAAACATCATTTTTAATGAATGTGTATGATATTCTATATCATAACAACACCACAGTTTATTCACTTTTTTATTTGAATACCTTCATATTCTTGAAACACGTAACAGTTAATAGAATGTGAAGGACCTGGAACATGTTAGGGTGTAAAGAGATTTTCCAGAGCAGAGATTCTCCACTAAAACAATTCTTGAAAGTCATTGCTATGAAAACAGAAAGGATTCTCAAGAAGTCATTTGACTCAGTTTCCTTGTATTTTGGTCTGTGAATCAAGGAGAGCTTCATTTGTGTAAGGTCCAGTGGGCAGTGCTTTGGGGACAAGGACTGTTTTCTCATCTCTGTGTGTCTGGTGCCTCCTTTCTGCCTCTCCTGGGCCTGGCACCAGTAGGGGCTCAGCTACTGTTTGACGGGCAGGGTGGTGCTGGAGGGAGGAAGGGGAGAGACGGGCAGAGGGAGCGCCAGTGTCTAAGTGCTTCACTCTCTGGTTCCATTTGCCTTTCCCTAAAAGAAGCGTTTCTGGGGCCCACCTGCCAGGAAAAGCACCAGGCAGGGAGAAGCAGCCAGGACTTGCAGAAAGGCCACTTCCTTGGCAGCCCTTGAGTGGCTGAAAGAAAAAGGTGGAAATAGAAACCGTCAAGCTGCTGCCGACTCAGCACCGAGGTGACCCACTGATACCTCAGGTCCCTTTCTAATTAAGGAAGAGAGGCAGGGAGGGAAAGAAAACATTAAGAAAAGAATTGGAAGGTGAAAAAAAGATGAAATGGGTTAATCGTTTTTGTGTGTGCTGTGCTAAGTTGCTTTAGTCGTGTCCGACTCTTTGTGACCCTGTGGGCTGTAGCCCACCAGGCTCCTCTGTCCATGGGAATCCTCCAGGCAAGAATGCTGGAATGGGTTGCCTTGTCCTCCTCAGGGGGATTAAGTTTGCCCTAAAAGGACTTGTAAGTGGTGCAGCAGTCCATGGGATTTCTAGACTATAGGAGGTACTTCTGTTTTAGTGTCATTTTTTAAATAGGCTGATATTGTAGTATGATTCTTCTAATTCAAAAAGTTCCAAATTCTGTAAATTAGAATTAGGTTATCAAACTGTAAGCCACTTTCAACTCAACATGGATAGGATGAAAACAGGAAGGGTTGGTGACTGTCCGTATTTTCCTCCTCCCTGCTTTTTTTAAAAATAGTCCCCGGGATATTTATTTAGTTTGGCTGCACTGGGTCTTTGCTGCCTTGAACTCAGGCTTTCTCTAGTTGCAAAGAGTGGGGCGCTACTCTCTTGTTGCAGAGCCTGGGCTTCAATAGTTGCAGCATGAGGGCTCAGTAGTTGTGGCCCATGGGCTTCATGTGGAATCTTTGGCATGTGGAATCTTCTCGGACTAGGGGATGAACCTGTGTCCCTTGCCTTAGCAGGTGGAGTCTTATCCACGGTGCCACCAGGGAAGTGTTCCTCCCTGCTTTGAGAATGGTATTAGTGGGAGCCCCCAGCAACCGAGAACAGGTCTGGCAGCATCCAGTCAGGGAAATTTCATCATGTGCAGGGGAATGACATAAATTTGACAGCTCAGTGCATGCGTGATCAGAAAATAACCAGAGAGACAGTGTCATCTGCTGATATGTAGATAGGTCATTCCAACCAAAAGAACTTAAGGAAGCATTAAGGCAGTGGTAGAGATTAGGAGGGAGGCAGAGAGAGAGAAGGCATTTTCACTTTCTGAAAGGTACTTCCTTGATATCATCAACTTTAGATCTCCTTGTCATCACCTGAAACGTAAGCCAGAAAAACAGGCAGTGACAAAGGCAGCATGGAATAAGATCCAGGGAAAAAAAATACAAGAAAACCACTCTGTCCTGAGATGAAGTGGAGAAATACCAAGACTCCTTCATTTAAGTATAACTGAACAAGTACCCAAAGTCAGCATCTGTGCAGTCAGTTTCCAACTAAACAGTAGCCGCACAGTGCCCACCTCTAGTATACAGCCGATGCTGGCACCTGGCTCACAGTCTCTGTCTCACCAGCTCCTAGTTTCTCTTCTCACGCTTTCTTCCGAAACACCATCACCTTTACTCCTGCTTGGTCACCTGCTCCTAGTCACATTGCAGACCCTACGGATCCTGGAACTGTAAATCCCAAGGTCTCCAACAACAGACCACAGCCTCCTTTGCAACACACAGTGTAGGGGGAGAAATCAGCCTGATTGATGTCTCATAAATTCTTTCTGGTTTCTTGGTTGGCTCTTTCTCCCACCCTCCGCAGTGACTGGCTGTTGCAGACTCAGTTTCATTCACAGTTCTGACCTCCTCCTTCTCTTAACAAATGACCATGCTGCTTGTTTCTCTCCTCCCTCTCCACTTTAGATTATAAACTTCCTTCTAAATCTGGAAACCTAACTGCGTACACACTGGTCTTTCCCCTCCCTTCCCCGTCAGTGAAGAGCTGCCCTCCTCTGTTGAAGTCTGATGCTCCCAACCTGGCTCTGGATGCTGCCTTCTCCTCACTATTGATTCTTTTCTCTTATTGCTACCTTCCATTTCCTTCCCGCCTGGAACTCATCCCATCAGTTTTAAGCTGCCCCACTATCTCAAAGACAAAACAAGCCTCTGTTAACCCTGTCTAAACCTCCAGTTCTGGCTATCCAGGTGGCGCTAGTGGTAAAGAACCCGCCTGCCAATGCAGGAGACATAAGAGATGTGGGTTCAATCTCTGTGTCAGGAAGATCCGCTGGAGGAGGGCATGACAGCCCATTCCAGTGTTCCTGCCTGGAGAATCTCAGGAACAGAAGAGCCTGGTGAGCTACGGTCCATAGGAACGCATAGAGTCCATGCAATCAAACTTTGCATCTCCCGTTATGGGACAGATTGACCTTATGAACAAAGGGAAGTACATGACATCACCCATGAAGTATAATTGCCAAACGTGTTTAACTGATTCTAATCATCTAAGAACACTCTCAGGAAAATCCAGAGTGTGTGAGACTCTACAAAACACCTAACCTGCATTTTTTAAAAGACCAAAAAGAAAAAAAAAACAAACAAACAGGGGGCTGTTTTAATTATACAGAATAAATAGTCTGGACAACCAAGTACAATGGTTAATTCTTGATTGGACCTTAGACCTAAAAATAAAAAACACAGCTCTGGGACAATTAATGAAACTCATATACACTACTATATCCAAAATAGATAACTAATAAGAACCTACTGTTAGCACAGGGAACTCTATTCAATAATACTCTATGATGACCTATATGGAAATAGAATCTAAAAAAGAGTGGATATGTGGATATGTGTAACTGATTCACTCTGCTATACGCCTAAACTAGCACAACATTGTAAATCATTTCAGTTCAGTTCAGTCACTCAGTCGTGTCTGACTCTTTGCGACCCCATCGATGGCAGCACACCAGGCCTCCCTGTCCATCACCAACTCCCGGAGTTCACTCAGACTCATCACCATTGAGTCGGTGATGCCATCCAACCATCTCATCCTCTGTCATCCCCTTCTCCTCCCGCCTTCAATCTTTCCCAGCATCAGGGTCTTTTCAGAGTCAGCTCTTTGCATCAGGTGGCCAAAGTATGGGAGATTCAGCTTCAACATCAATCCTTCCAATGAATATTCAGGACTAGTTTCCTTTAGGATGGACTGGTTGGATCTCCTTTCAGTCCTAGAGACTCTCAAGAGTCTTCTCCAACACCACAGTTCAAAAGCATCAGTTCTTCAGCGCTCAGCTTTCTTTATAGTCCAACTGAAAAACCATAGCCTTGACTAGACAGACCTTTGTTGGCAAAGTAATGTCTCTGCTTTTTAATATGCTGTCTAAGTTGGTCATAACTTTCCTTCCAAGGAGTAAGCATCTTTTAATTTCATGGCTGCAGTCACCATCTGCAGTGATTTTGGAGCCCAGAAAAATAGTCTGCCACTGTTTCCCCATCTATTTGCCATAAAGTGATGGGACTGGATACCATGACTATACTACAATTAAAATTCATTTAAAAAGTACAAATCTAAGCTGTGTACTAGAGAGCATTATATCAATGTTAGTTCAGTTCTTTGGACATGATAAGGATATTTTAGTTATATAGGAGAATTCCATTGCTCTTAAGAAGTACACATTGAGGTATATAGGGTTGAATATTACATGTGACTTAACTTCCAAATTTTTCAGCAAGAATAACAACAATGGATAAAAATGAAGAGAAAGAGCAAATATAGCAAAATACTAACAATTGGTGAAACTCATTGAAGGGTATATAGGTATTTCTTGCACTAGTCTTTCAACTTTTCTATAGTAGTCAAAGTAGAAAGTGATGGGAAAATAGTTACTGTATTTTGATGATCTATCCATCAAATAGATTTTGTATGCCTATTAATGTCTTTTTAAAATTTCTAAAAGAGGGGTATATATTTATTTTCCCCCTTTTAAGAAATTTTAAATATTTAACAGATCAAATTTATAAATTTTGTAAGAGATATTAAAAATTACAATATAGGGAACACACCATGTTCCCATTAAAATATGTTACTCTTGTTCCCCTCTCCATGCTAACATTCATCTTCTTTGAAAGGTAACCATTGTGCTGAGTTTTGTGTTTATTATTCCCTTGTTTCATTTATAGTTTTGCCACTGTACAAAACTCCTAAATAGTTTATTAATTTTATATACTTTAAATACTTTCTCTAAGTGCATTTGCCTGTAATTTCCTTTTTATACTCAACATATGTTCCTGAGATTAATCCTGTAGTTGTGTGTAGCTGTAATTTACTAACTTTACTGCTTTTTAGTATTCCATTATATGAATATAACACACATTTTAAGAAATTCATTTCTGCTACTAATGGACATTTAAGTTGTTTCTATTTTATTTCAAGCAGTGCTGGTACACAGGTAAACAGTTTCTCGGAGTAGAATTGTTGGGGCATAGATTGTGTACGCTTATCAACCTTACTAAAATAATGCTACATTTTTTTCCCAAGGTGGTTGGTTATATTTTACATTCCCACCAGCAGTGTGTCTCAGTTGCAAATATTTTATATGGTTGTGCTTCTTGTTAAGTTTTTTTTTTTTAATTTTAAAATACTACAAAAAAGTCACAGAAACATTGCAAGAAATCCAAAACTGACATTTAAAAAGAATTCCATTTATTATAGCATCAAAAAGAATAAAACACTTAGGAGTATATTTGATGAAACAAGTGTGAAACTTATACTCTTAAAAACAGAAAATATTCTTGAAAGAAAATTTAAAAGACCTAAATAAGTGGGAAGACATTGTACGTTCATGAATTGGAGGACATTAATATTTTTTATTGTTTATTTATTTTTGGTTGCATGGGGTCTTTGTTGCCATCTGAGCTTTCTCTAGTTTTGGTGAGCAAGGGCTAGTCTGCCTGTGATACACACACCTCTCATTGCAGTGGCTTCTCTTGTTTCACAGCACAGGCTCTGGGCCTGCTGGCTCAGTAGTTGTGGCACATGGGTTTTAGTTGCTCTGCAGCATGTGAAATCCTTCCAGACCCCCAGGTATTGAACCCGTATCCCCTGCACTGACAGATGATTCCTATCTACTCTACCACCAGGGAAGTCCCATTAATATTTTTAAGAATGACATTATTCCCCAAATTGATCTACAGATTCAATGCATTCCATATCAAAATGCCAGCTGAGTTTTTTGCATAAATTAACCAGCTGATTCTAAATTTCATGTGGAAATTCAAGGGACCCAGAATACCCAAAACAATATTTAAAAAGAAGAACAAAGTTGGAAGACTGACTGCCCCATGTTAAAACTTAATCCAAAGCTATAGTGTTTAGACATTGTGGTACTGGCATAAAGATAGACATATAAGTCAATGGGTAGAATGGAGAGAGTCCAGAAAGAAATCTTCCTATTTATGGTCAACTGAATTTTTGCCAGGTGGCCAAGACCATTCAATGGGGAAAGTAATCTTTTTGACAAATAGTGCTGGGGCAACTGGATATCCACATGCAAAAAGAATGAAGTTGGACCTGTACCTCACAAACCAAAAGCAATAAAATGGATCAAAGACCCAAATGTAAGACCTAAAACAATAAAATTCTTAGAAGAAAACATGGGTGTAAATCTTCATCACTTTGGATCAAACAATGATTTCTCAGATAAGACTCCAAGAGCACCATCGCCACTGCCGCTACCAGCAACAACAAACAGACTGGACACGGTTAGATTACTGGGTTGCGAAGATCCCTTGGAGAAGGGAATGGCTACCCATTCCAGTATTCTGGCCTGGAGAATTCCATGGACTGTGTAGTCCATGGACTTGCAAAGAGTCGGACACAACTGAGCAACTTTCACTTTCACCATCAAAATTAAAAACATTTGGGGACCTCTCTGGTGGTCCAGTGGCTAAGACTCTGCATTCCCAATGCAGGGGCCTGGGTTCAATCCCTGGTGAGGGAACTAGATCCTTCAAGCCACAATTAAGTTCTCATGTTGCAACTAAAGATCCCACAGGGTGCAACAACTACAACAAAAGAAAAGATCCCGTATGCAGCAACCAAGATAGAAAATCCCGAGTACTGCAACCAAGACCTGATGCAGCCTAAATAAGTACGTAATTTAAAAAAATTTAACAGTATTTGTGCTTCAAAGGATGCCATCAAGAAAATGAAGAGAACCCACAAAATGGGAGAAATTATTTGCAAATCATATTTGTGATAGGGACTTAAACTATTTAAAGACTTATAACTCAATAATGAAAAGACAAATAGCCTAATTAAGATATGGGTAAAGGCTCTGAATGGGCAAATATCCAAAGAAGACATCCATATAACCAATGAGCACATGGAAAGATACTCAACACCATTAGGCAGTTGGAGAAATGAAAATCAAAACCACAATGAATACTACTTTACGAAACCCGCTAAGAGTGCTATAAGCAAAAACAGAGAGGATAACAAGTAATATGAAGAGAAACTGGAACTGTATTTATTGTTACTGGTGTGTAATTGCTCAACACACAGAGGTAGAAAATAAATGTATGTATATTAACCTAGGCATATATATGGCCCCCAGGCTTCTCTGTCTGTGGGATTTTCTAGGCAAGAATACTGGAGTGGGGTGCCATTTCCTTCTCCAGGGGATCTTCCTCACCGAGATTGAACCCTCGCCTCATGGGTCTTCTGCATTGACAGGCAGGTTCTTTACCACTAGCACCACATGGGAAGCCCTGAATATAGACTCAGATACCTCTTTATTTCTATATCTATATACTGATCTTGCCAGTTCCATATGAACACTGCAAGATGCTTTTTATATTTTTATTGGAGTATAATTGCTTTACAATGTTGTATTAGTTTCAGCCATACAAAGAAGTGAATCAGCTATATATATATAAACATATATATATATCCTCTCCCTCTTGGACCTCCCTCCCATATACAATGGAATATTACACAGTTATAAAGAGGCACAAAGTTGGGTCATTTGTAGAGATGTGGATGGACCTGGGGTCTGTCATACAGAGTGAAGCAAGGTTCCTTTTAGTCCTTCTTGTGTCTTTATTTGTGACTTCTTTCTCTGACAAGGGAACCTAGTTCTTGCTATCTACAATGTACTTTTTCACTTCTTTGATTTTTTTTCTAGAAGTTGTGCAATTCCCAACCCACACTGATTTGTTTAAACTTAGACTTGCTGTTGTCATGCTCACCTTTTCAGGATGGTGATGTTCGATTTCATTTGTTACCATTTGGATTCCGTGTTGCCTGCCTTTTCTCCCTTCTGACTCCACTCTCCCATCCCGCATTCTATTCTTGATTAACTTTTTTCTGTGGTTCTAAGAGCCAAAGGTGGTATGAAGCGTCCCTTCCCTCCTCATACTTACCCATTCTCATTCTCACTTCTTTACACCGCTTTCCCATCCACTCTCCTACTGGTAACCAATCTCTTTAGTTTCTGGTTTATCCTTGAATTTGCTTTGCAGAAATGCTAACATACATAAGTCTGTCTTTCATCTACTTCTTCCTCACAATTATCTTGTTTTTTTTTAAATTTTATTAATTTGATATGCTTCCATTTTATATGCTTTTAATTTGTATTTCCCTTTTTATTAATGTGATTGAACATCTTTTCAGATGTTTATTGGCCATTTGGGTTTCTTCTAGGAAATGCCTGCTCCAGTTTTTTTGCCCTTCTTGGATTTATAGGAGGAATTTCTCTATTCTGAATACTAATCCTTTTTAGTAATACTAGTTATACATTTGGAAGGCTCGTATTTTTGTTTATAACATCTTTGATGAATAAACTTAAATGAATCTTAAAGTTTATCTATCCTTTGGCCTTTTGTGTTTAAGAAATCCTCTGTGAGGTCACACAGTTATTCTCCTTCATTGTCTCATAAAAGTTTTAGAGTTTTTTCTTTCACATTTAATCCACCTGAATTTCTTTTTTTTTTACTATCAGGTAAGGTAAGAGCCAATATTCATTTTTCTTCAGTACTGGTTATTAAAGAGTCCATTCTTTACCACTGATGTACATTGCAAGCTTTATCATAAATCAGGTTTTTACACACATGGGGGGTCTGTTTTCAGGGTTTGCCCCATGCCAAAACATGGGGCAAATACATAATGATTTTGTATATAAAATAATACAGCTGATAATTCTTGGTTTCTGGGTAGATAGATCTCTCCCACCTTTTCTACTTCAGAGCTGTCTTGACTATTCTTGGTTTTTTGCTCTGCCATATACATTTAAAAAATAATTTTAACTATATTTTATGATATAGTTCTATTTAAGTTTTCTTTAATGTCATTAATAGTTTCATTTTCTCCACAAAGGTCTTACATATCTTTTATAAGATTCATTCCTAAGCAGTATTTTTTGACATCATTGAAAATGGTTTTTTAAAAACACATTTCCTGTTTGCTTTTGGTATATAGAAATCCAACTAATTTTTATAAATTGATTTTGAATCCATCAACTTAACTAAATTCTTATTAATTAATTTTTCCGTGGATGATTTTGTGTTTGCTACCAAAATATATTAGTAGTAAAGAATGATAGTTTTGTTTCTTTCTCTTTTATTTTTGCAGTAATTGATTGTTCCACTTATTTCTAAATATAGTAGCTGCACAAGAAACTTTTACTGAGTTGAAATAAAATGCTTGTAATAGTGCCATTAACACCTCTTGAAAGAGATGCTCTGAAGGAAGAGACCATACTCATTTTTGTTTTACATTCACTAAGGAGAAGCTGTGAAGGGAGAAAGGAATTAGACTGGAATATTAAATTATATTCTGTTTACATTTTAATATACATGGTGTAAGACCACCAGGTTCTATGAAAGGATAAATACTGTATCATTAGACTGGTTGTGGATGGTTTTATTTCTCACTTTGCAGTTATAGGTGAAAAAGGTCAGGATATACAATTGCAAAATATGAGCTAGGTAGAAGAATATCCATTAAAAAAAAAGACAGGAAGAAATGGACAAAAATGTTTGCAGTACTTATTTCGAGTTAAAGAATCATGGATGATTTTTTTCTTCTTTTTTAATATATCTCTATACTTTCCAGTTTTCCCAAGATGAGTATCTATCACTTTCATAACCAGGAAAGAAACAAAACTTAAAACTAAAAGCAAGTCTAAAACAAAATTTAAAGGTAAGGATGATCTACTAAAAATGTCCAGTTAGAGCTAAAACAATCAAGTACATCTGATGTGCCTCCTTCCACCCAGACACACCACTGCAGAGCCAGCTGGCTACATAGACTAACACACCGTGTTATGTCTAAGAGAACGACCTCAGAGATGCGTGGAACTTCACCTTTCCGTTAAGGGCGTGTATGGACCTGATGTGAAAAAGTCATACACAATTGGTCTTCATTTCATTTGTTTTGAAATGTGATCAACTCAATTATCCACAAGATATATTTTTCCTTTTTGTGAATTATTTATCACGTTTTCATATTTAGAGATTTTTAACTTGCACTGCTTGTTTCTTAAGGATAAACTTAGGAAATACAGGCTAATTTTCGACTGGCTCTACTCTCCATTTTTACAAAAAGGAAACAGAAGCTCCCAGAGATTAAGTAGGTCCTTTCCCTGTGCCTCTGCTCAGCTGCTCCCTTCAAAGGGCTTTGTCTCTCATCAGATACTTGTCAAAAATATCCGTCTTCTCCATCATAAGATCCATGAGATTAAGATCTTTGTCCTGCCCTCCTGTGTATCCCCAAGCCTAGCACAGTACCTGACATAGTACCTGATACATAATAGATGTTGAAGAAAATTCTACTGAATGTTAAATACACTTTATAAGCAGTTCACTTTCTAAGAAATCAGGTTACCTGCCAAATTAAATATCTGATTGATGGCTTTTGGAAATAGTCACAATAGCATTTGACTACATTTGGGTGGAAATTGAAAACAATCTCTGAGTAAAGAGAAAAGTTAGAAAAAAGTTTCAAAATCTTTGACTAATGAAAAAAGTTTGAAAGCAAAATTACTGTTCTGTTCACCTTTTCCAGTATAGTGAATGTTTCATATTGTAAAACATTTTTCTTACTTTCCTTTATACCATTTAGAGCTGTTAATATTATGGCATCTAGATGCTAAGTACATGTCGTTGTTAATTGAGCTGGTTTTATATGAAAAAATTGATTAATGAAACTAAGTCAACATAATTTGTAAAAGTCTCTTCATTTCACTTATCTTTCTTAATTTAAAACTTTTTCCCACACAGTTGGGACTGATAGATGTGGCTGATATTGGATGTTAAATGAATATGTTTGGAAGATCATATCTAACCCCAGATCAGTCTTCTGGTTCCTCCCCAGAGAGTCATAGGCTTGAGTCACAAGGTCCTCCTCTCAGAGGGCTGAGTGTCTCGGGATGGGCGACGGAGTGCTGTGCACCCTTGTTTGGGGGCAGTATTTTTCCCAGCTGTATTGAGCCATAATGAACATATTGTGTAAGTTTGAGGTATACATTGTGATGTTTTAATGCATGTATATATTGTGAAACGTTCACCATGGTAAGGTTAGTAAATACGTCCTTCACCTCACATAATTACCACTTTGTCTGTTCATCTTAAAGGAGGATTTGGTGTTTTAATTATAACAGCTTCTTGCACCTAGACCTATTTTAGATGTTTGTATATAGAAGTAATTTTACTATAGACAGAGATAATGATACAGTATTAAAGTTGTACAGTTTCTAACATTTTGAAAAGATAGTTTTCATGAGTAATTCAGTTCATTCTTTTGATTTGGCACATAACCCCACTTTCATTGAGGTCTTCCCATACTTTGTATACTGTGCAACATTGGCACTGTATAAAATGAGTAAAATACCACCTTAAAAAAGCTCATGATCTGCCTGTGGTATCTTTGGACATTACATTTTATTTTCCTTTTTTCTTATATGTGTTATGTTGCTAAATTTGGGGTAAGGAAAACTTGCACTGTTATATTAATTTGGCCAAGAGCTGTAGCCCAAAGCTTCATTTTTTCCCCCCGCAGGCCTATAGCAGAGCACTTCACATAGAAATAGAATTGATTGGACAGAGGTCTCATTATTCAAGCTTCTACTTAATGTATCAGATTGGTCCCTGGTGTCATTTGTATGTGGTATGGCAGGTCAAGTGTGGTATTCTAAAGAAAAGGAAAGCTGATATTTCCTCCTCAAATAGTGGTGGGCAATATGGAAAAGGAAAGCTATCCACTCTGTAAATCTCTCCATATATGGTTAGTACTCAGTAAATCAGTTGACACTAAACTTAAGTTTATCTCATAGATATGTACGTAAAAAAAGATAATCTCTGTTTTCTTCTTGGCAGGTGTCCTTGTAGACTTGGGTCTGGAGGAAAATGGAACAGCCTATCAGAGAGCAGAGAAATATGTTGTTCGTCTAGACAATGAGATACAAACCAAGTTTGAAGTTTTTATGAGAAGGGTGAAACAGAACCCGTGCACGCTGTTTGTGCTAGTTCATGACAACTCCCATGTGGAGCTAACGAGGTGATTGCTTCAGAGTGAGCAAATAGATTCCTTCTCAAACAGTAATGGTTATGTAACAAATGATTTAAAAGGTGGTCATTTGAAAGCGCATCTTCTCATGGGTAACTCATTCCCGCCCTTTCCTTGCTCTCCCAGTGTTTCTTACTGCTTTAATATTGATGTTAACTATACTGTGGGCGAATTTTCAAATTCAGAGTTTCAAGGTCCTGTTAAAATTCCCTCTTAAGAGCATCTTGGGACTCGGCTGCTCCAGGGAAAGGGTAACAGCAAGGAGGAGCTGGTGAGCAGCCTCCCAGAAGGTCCACGTGCTTCCGTGTTGCAGCCTCTCTTCCTCCTTGGTTCTTCTCCTACCCTCCCTTTCCGGGCCCTCTTTTCCTTCCTCTCCTGCTATTTCTCCTCCTCCTTACCTTTCTTTCTTCCCTCTTCCCTTTAACAGCAGTAGGGATGCCACATCCATGATCTGAGAGCATTTTCAGAATCTTCCACAATTTACCAGTTTAAACAAGAGAACGTTCTCTTTATGGGCTTTTTAATGATAGGGTAGTATGTGCGGTGTGATGGAGTCAGATCAAATCACAGTACTTATCTGGTAGGGGGTATCTTTGTTGCTATGGATTGGAAAAAGCAAAAAGATTTTTTTTAAGGAAAAATAGTTGTCACATATTACATATCATGGTTTGTCCGAAAATTTTAGCATCCTCAAGCACTCACAGACTTTCTTTCCTTGGGACACACTGAGGTTAGGCATCTGGATTTTGTTTTTTGATCTGTGATAGAGATGTTAGAATTACAAAAGCACTTGTTCAGAAGTTAGAATGTGCTTGGTACTCCATAATCTGGTCTAGAGCCCCATGCAGGTGTAAGTAAGATCTTGCATAACTTGTTAAATTTGCAGAGAAGGACAGAGGGGTGAGAAGGGGGTAGGAAAGGTAAAGAAAAGAAATTTTGCCCACATCCTGTTCAGTTACTGCTTGTGTTCTATGAGCAGAAATAGCTCACTGACCTTATATACCTCATCTTTGAAACTTCTGAGGGTTTCACACTGAATCTCTCTGTTTAATTCTCATGGGCATTGAGATTACTTCTTTGACTATATATATACACACACACACACAAACGCATATGTTTTTGAGGCTGCATGGAAACCTGGTACATCCACATTGAATGGAACAAAGATATAAAAGTGTTGGTCATGGGGAGAGGGCAGGAAGAGCCCTCTCCATGGTCTAGCAGCCTCAAGGGAGGAAGCAAAGTGTATTAACACAGCAAGGATTCCTTGTCGTTTGGGGCATCTCTCTAGGGGCACAGATCATCGCTCAGTTATAAGCATCATTTTTTGATCGAGAGCTCTCTTACACTGGTGAGGCTTTCAAACTAAAATAATCCACCTCAAGCTACAGACTTGGATATCCTTGGCTTGGATAATGGAGTTTAGACTTCAAGGTGTATCATGGACAAAAAAAAGGAAAAAAAAAATGTCCCTGAAAGCTGTCTGAAAGGGGTAAGAAAGAGGGTTGTTTCTGCTCTTCTACATCAAATGCTGATTGTTTCCACTGCTGGTCTCAGTTAATAAGAACTGAAAAAAATAGGAGCTAAGACATGACCTCTATTTTGCTCTCTGATTGTGCATCTAGTCACGTAAATGAGGAGGTGTTAATGTGACTTTCAATGTCTCTACAGTGTCATGTCGGGCTCTTTGTCACATGGTGAGCCGGGCCATGGATTGGCTGACAGGATCATAAACGGCAGAGAGGTTCTGGAAGCTTTCAACCTCCTGGTGCTCCAGGTCACCTCCTGTCCATACACTCTGCAGACCCAACAGTCCCGAATCAGCACCAGCAATGAGGTGCACTGGATGCAGCTGGACAGCACGGTGAGTCTCTCCCCTACCTTCATGTTCTCGGTTCCCTCGGGAGCAGAATAGCATCATAAAACATGATCAAAAGCCTCACGGATGCTTTAGCTTCTAAAAGTTCCATATACTTACAATTAGTATTCACTAAAGGCTAAAGAATGGGCTTCCCAGGTGACTCAGTGGTAAAGAATCCACCTGCCAATGCAGGAGACTCGGTTTTAATCCCTGGGTTGGAAAAATCCCCTGGAGAAGGAAATGGCAACCCACTCCAGTATTGTTGCCTGGAGAATCCCATGGATAGAGGAGCCTGGTGGGCTACAGTCCATGAGGTCATAAAGAGTCAGACACAACTTAGTGACTAAATAATAACAACAACAAAAGCTAGTGAATAGTGTTCTCTACGAATTTGATTCGGTGGGCTCTACTTTAGGTTATCATGCAGATACAAAACTATCCACCTGTGGAGTTTGTCCCCCTAAAATGTAACATGATCTGACATAATCATCAATATCCTGGATTAGTTCTGTGCTTTTGAATGATTCATTCTGAGACTTCCGTGGTGGTTCAGTTGTTAAGACTGTTTTCCAATGCAGGGCATGTGGGTTCCATCCCTGGTCAGATAGCTAATGCCTCCTGGCCAAAAAACCAAAACATAAAACAGAAGCAATACTGTAACAAATTCAATAAAGACGTTAAAAAAGTCCACATTAAAAAAAAAAGAGAGAGAGAGAGACATAGAGAAAACAGATTGGTGCTGGAGGGCAGACAAAATGGGTGAAGGTGGTCAAAAGGTACCAAAATCCAGTAATAAAATGAATAATGTACAGCAAGATAACAATAGTTCATAACACTGTACAGCCCGTTTGAAAATTGCTTAGAGAGTAGATCTTAAAAGTTCTCACCACAAGAAAAAAAGAATTACAACCATATGTGGTGATGGGTGGATGTTAACTAAACTTGTGGTGATAATTTCACAACATATGCAAATAGCAGATTATTATGTTGTACACCTGAAACTAATGTAATGTTCATGTCAATTATATTTCAGTAGTTTTAAAAAAGAAAAAAATCAAGTTATACACCCTGTGTGTTAGTCACTCAGTCGTGTCTGACTCTTTTGCAACCCCATGGACTGTATGTAGCCCATTAGGCTCCTCTGTCCATGGGATTCTCCAGACAAGAATACTGGAGTGGGTTGCCATTTCCTTCTCCAATATATACATCTTAAATAAATACAATTTTTATTTGTAAAAACAAAATGACAAACATAAAAAAAGAAAAGAAAAGAAAAACAAAGTAGAAGAAGACAATTGCAAAAAGCCAAAGTGCTCTGTGGGTTGAAGGAGGGAAAGTGCCACCCATTTGAGAGCATCAGGAATGGTGACAAGGAAGACAGCACACACGGGGTGGTCTCTGGAGGAGAGGAAGGACAGAGCAGACACTGCCAACAGCAGACAGCAGGGCAGGGCCAGAGAGGAGGAAGCACCAGGCATTGTTCAGAAAATACTTAGTGGGATTGAATGAAACCTGCAAACATACATATGAATCTTTGAGACAAGGCTGGGAAAGCTTACGCTTGTTACACGTCGGTGAATGATTTTTTTAGCAAAGGCACAGTATTATTAGAAATAGCAGAACCTACTCTTTTTTCTTTTTTGGCTGTGCACGCAGTTTGCAGGATCTTAGTTTCCTGATCAAGGATTGAACCCAGGCCATTGCAGTGAAAGTGCTGACTCCTAACTGCTGGACCGCCAGGGAACTCCCAGAATATGCATAATTCTTATATTTTTTAGTTTCACAATTATTCAATGTTAATATACAGCTCTGTGAATTTTCACGAACTGAACATACCCGTGGAACCAGCACCCAGATGAAAAACTAGAACATGAGCTTCACTGCAGAGGCCAGGCACTCTGTCGCCAGAAGGAGGCACTCTTCTGGCTTGGTTTGCCTCATTTTGAATGCTATATAAATGGAACTGTGCAATAGGCATGGGCTTTCCAGGTGGCGCTAGTGGTAAAGAACCCCCCTGCCGATGCAGGAGACGGAAGAGATTCAGGATTGATCCCTAGGTTGGGAAGATCCCCTGGAAGAGGAAATGGCAACCCACTCCAGCATTCTACCTGGAGAATCCCATGGACAGAGAAGCCTAGCAGGCTGCAGTCCATGGGGTCGCGAAGAATCGGACACGACTGAGGTGATGGGCAGGGAGGCCTGGTGTGCTGCCATTCATGGGGTTGCAAAGAGTCGGACACGACTGAGCGACTGAACTGAACTAAAGTGATGCAGACAAGCAGCAGGCGCTCTGTGATATATAACTTCTTTTGCTCAACATTGTGAGATTCTTTTATATTTTAATCAGTCTTGAAACAGTCGTTCTTTTGGTTGTATACAGGTTACGCTGGGTGACTCACCACAGTTGATTTATTCACCCTGTTCACCGATTTCAGTTGCTGCTTTGAGCATTCTAGCTCATGCCTTTTAGTAGACATCTGTATACACTTTTGTTGGGTATGTATCTGGGAGTGAAATTGCTGAGTGCAGAGTTCAGCTTTAGTGGATACTAAGAGGCTGCATTTTAAGGCAATTTATTGACTATAAGAGGTCAAGTCAAAGTGATTAGAAAGGTGGGGGTGAGTCATCTGGCTTCTCTGATAATTCAGGTTCGAATGAACGAGTACCTCAATCAGAATAGAGGTGCTGGCAATAAAGAGGATGGAAGAAATGGTAACTTTTCTAGGATTTGTTTTTTGAGGAAGAGGGAAAAGGCAGAGATATTTTTAAGGTGGTGCCTTTAGTGGGAAAAGAGAAGATAGTAGAGCAGTAGAGCTGCGTGCGGAGGGCACACAAGACAGATGTGAACTGAGCAGAGGCCAGGCAAGTGCGCCGTGGCAGACACAGAGCTGGGGTGGGAGCTGGGACTCTATGCTGAGGATTTGGAATATTTTTTCAGGAATGTTGATCAGTGACCGAAGCAGCTGGTATAGATAAAATCATGGAAGAAAGTAATGAAGAGAATGGCTGAGAGAGCAGCGAGGCCAAGGACTGAGGGTTTGGCCTCAGGAGTCCTTGGTGACCTTCCAGGGAACAGTGTCCATGGAGCAGAGGGTTGGGCTGGAGGGAAAGCAGAGATGGCCGCGCAAAGACAGGGAGTGCTAAGCTCAGGGTCACTGACAGGGCAGGACTCTGGGAGCGGAGATTTTTTTTTATTTTAAGCAGAGGAACATTTTCCCCAAAGATACAAGAATTCAGTAAATCATGTCACTTATGATTTGTGATACTGGGGGAGCCCAGTAGCTCTAGTTCTTCAAACCCTGCTAGCTCCAGGTGATTCTAAGCCATCTGTGTAACAAGCTGCCCCTATCATTTTGCTAAGAAAGAAGAAAGAGAAGGAAAAAAAAATGAAAGCATTTTGTTCAGATCTTCTCACTTTTTAACTGGATTGGGGGATTGCTGTTGAGTTATATGAGCTCTTTATGGATACTGGATATTAACCCCTCATCAGTAAATGGTTTGCAAGTATTTTCTCCTATCCAGTAGGTTGCCTTTTCACTTTGTTTCCTTTGCTGTGCAGAAGCTTTTTAGTCTGATATCGTCCCACTTGCTTATTCAAAATTTTTTCTAATTTTCAGGCAATAACATGTTACAGGTCCCTCCTCCCCAACCCTGAAAATCAGACACCTTGTGCCTTGCCCTCACTGGCTTTTGCTCTGTGTTTTGAACCAGGAGGACATGAGCTGTGAGGAGAAGCTGTACTTCGGCCTGAACGAGTACAGTAAATCTCTGCAGTGGGGAATCACGAGCCCCCTTCTCAGATGTGACGAGACATTTGAAAAAATGGTGAACACGCTCTTGGAAAGGTAAGTAAGGACCTTCAACCTTGTCTTTAGCTGCTCTTGTTTGTCTGAACACACCAAACATCTTTTTTGTCAGAGTCACAGGGAGTTTTGGTGGAGCCCAGGCTATGCAAATGACACTCAAGATCAGAATAAAAATAGCCTGTCCTGAGATGACCTTTCACTCAGCTGGGTTTTCTATCATCATCCAGGACCAGCAAAGGAATCCGGTGACCCCGAGTGGGAAGGAGGACCACCTTCCGTGCTCTGAATCATCTCCCAGGCAGGTTCACAGCTGCACCTAGAGATGATTCGGGCAGAGAGGGATTGGCTTATTAGAAGCCATTCCTCTGGGGTCTGGCTTCCCCCTCCCCATCATGCGCCCCACACTTTTCTCCTCTGTCTACCACAGGCAAGCACCCTCAGTAAAGAAATAAAACTTTACTATGAGAGACTTGAAGTGTAAACTGCTGCTGCTGCTAAGTCACTTCAGTCGTGTCCGACTCTGTGTGACCCCATAGACAGCAGTCCACCAGGCTCCCCCATCCCTGGGATTCTCCAGGCAAGAACACTGGAGTGGGTTGCCATTTCTTTCTCCAATGCATGAAAGTGAAAAGTGAAAGTGAAGTCGCTCAGTTGTGTCCGACCCTCAGCGACCCCAGGGACTGCAGCCTTCCAGCCTCCTCCATCCATGGGATTTTCCAGGCAGGAGTACTGGAGTGGGGTGCCATTGCCTTCTCCGGAAGTGTAAACTGGAGAACGCTAAAGACTGGAGAACACTAGAGAATAATCAGATTGTTTGAGCTCAGTTTCAAGTGGCCCTCCTCCAGTCCCCAACTTTGGGGTAAAGGCTTATGACTCTGTCTCCTTTTTCTTCCTCAATTTCAAGTCAAATGCTGGAAGAGCAAAGGGATTTTCTGTTTTGTTTGTTCATTTTATTTCCCCTCTCTGATCTTGAACTATAGACTCAAAAAAAGAGGCATAAGAATTTAATCTAATAGGGAATTCCACAGCAGTCCAGTGGTTAGGACCATGATTGAATCTGTGGTCAGGGAACTGAGATCCCTCAAGCTGGGCATGGCCAAAAAAAAGAAAAGAATTTAACCTAGCAGAGGTTCCTCCCTGTCCACTACAGTATTCTGTCTGATCATCCAGTGATGGGGCAGTCAGGCACTATGTGATGAGATACATTTTTAGTAGCTCTAGTTCTTAACACTGTCTCTCATTGATCACAAACCATCTATTTTAGAGCTGCCCTATAAGGTTGCTAAGAAAAAGAAATAAAGATGATCAGGGAGAAACGTCCTACCCAGCAAGTTATTGGGTGGTGTCAGGAAAAGGAACAGGCTTGCAGTGGGATTTTGTACTTTTGCAGCTGTTGGGTTTGAGAAGACTTAACAGACACTGAGATGTTAATCCCCTCATGGCACCTGTGATCTGAGATTTCTAAAACCACCTCATGAGTGTCCCCTCTAAGTGTTCCCCAGCCTCCTGTTCTATCTACCAGCTTGGAACCTATCTTTTCTTTCAGTAACATCTTGCAGTTTTATAACTTGTATTTTAATGGACAGTCCCATCAGCTCCTATACAACTTTTGTAATCCTTACAAAAACTATGATTACAATTGAATACAAACAAAAACAAAATTGGGAAAACTATTCACTTCTAAATTCATAGCTCTTTCAGTGTAAAATTTAAAAGCCTGTGTCAGATGGTAAAGAATCTGCCTGCATTGTGGAAGACCTGAGTTCATTCTCTGGGTTGGGAAAATCCCCCGGAAAAGGGATTGGCAACCCACTCCAGTATTCCTGCTTGGAGAATTCCATGGACAGAGGAGCCTGGTGGGCTACAGTCCATGGGGTCACAAAGAGTCAGACTCAACTGAGCAACTAACACTTTCACTTTTCATATCAAAGTTACCCTTTGATCTAACTTTGGTTTTCTTACATGCCGCAGCAAAAAAAAAAAACAAAATAGTAAGCCTTAAACTTGCATCATCTGTGCTCACTTCCTCCAGCCCAGGTCCCCCAGGCTCATAATAGCTATGATTTATTGAACACTTGAATGGATTGGTTCAGGAGGACCGAGGGAACTAAAGGAGTTCTTTACTTTTCCCCAGTCTACTAAATCTTTACCATTTGAGAAGACATTGTCAAAGAACTGAATAAAATCTACACTCTTGTCTCTGACTGACTGGATGATCTTAGGCAAGTAGCTGAATTTCCCCCAGTCCTTAAATCAGCATCTTTCCATGAGAAAGTGAATCAGAACCCAGGGAATCAATCCATGGTCTTTTCCAGCTCTAAGTATTTCAAAACCATAGTAGTCATTTGCTGACCTGAACTGGTATTTGACCCTGGGCTTTCCTGTGCAAGGCTGGTGATGACTGTTTCACTTTAAATAGAATTATAAAGTAGAGCAAAGGTGAAATTCCCCTCTGGTCTACCCAGCTGCTAGGAAGCTGCCTGTGCTACAAGCCAGCATCCAGGAAGAAAGTTCATAGACCCGCCATCCTTCCGCAGGCTCCACGGGAGGCCCAGCCAAGCTCTGGTCCAGGCCTTGCTTTCCCCAGGCCTACTTTCTTGACCAGCACCTCTTCAGGTCTGCGAGTGTGTCCTCTTTACCCATGTGTATGCCTTCTGTCTTCTGGCCGGGTCTTATGAGGAATAGCACGTAAATGAGAGGTTTATTTTCTGCCTGCTCTGTAATTGTAAAAAAGAAAGAAAAAAAAAAAACAGTCGAGTTGGTCTAGAGGAAGGTGGTGAGCGGGGAATGTTGGGGTGAGTCAAGGACACCCCTGCTATTTATTTCCCGGGGCTCCTTTCGCCCAGGTGGATGGGAGACCACACCACTAGGGGATGCTATTTCTCCAGCTGGCTCCAAGCTTCCTCCATTTTTATGAGAAGATACTGTTATTGCCCTGACTCAATGGACATGAGTTTGAGCAAATTCTAGGAGATGGTGAAGGACAGGAAAGCCTGATGTGCTGCACTCCCTGGGGTCGGAGAGACTCGGACAGGACTTAGCGACTGAACAAGAACAATTGTTATTACTACAAGGGAGCTGACCTCAAATTAGCCATAATAATTACTCTTTTTACTCCTTATACTTCACAGACATTACATTAGTGTATCAGTTTCCTCAACTGTAATTTTAAGTATCAGAGAAATAAGCTACCAAGCATTCAAACCCCAGGACAGCAGCAAGAGCTTAGAATTTAGGGATGATCGTTTACAACTCTGTGGATAGTCTGAGCGGACCAGTGCTTCTCAAGATACAGTGTGGTGCAGATCACCCAGGGACCTTGTCCAGGCTGTTTCTGATTCCGTGCACATCGGGTAGGAGGGTTTGGCACATCTAACAAGCTCCCCGGTGGGGATGCTGCTGGTTCAGAGACCACTCTGGGAGAAGCTCAGATCCCTAGACTGTCCCTAAGCCTCTTGAACTCGAGGTACCTGTGCCAGCAGGTGTTGTGAGCTCAGCTTTTCCTTCTAGTGATGTGGGCTCCAAGGTCATTCTTCTTTTTAAACTTTTTAATTTTGTGTTGGGGTATAGCCGATTAACAATGTTGTGGTAGTTTCAGGTGAACAAGGAAGGGACTGATCCATACATAGGCACGTATCCACTCTCCCCCAAACTCCCCTCCCATCCAGGCTGCCACATAACATTGAGCAGAGTTCCCTGTGCTCTACAGGAGGTCTCCAAGTTCATTCTTTTTTAACAAATTTATTTATTTTTAATTGAGAGATAGTTGCTTTACAATATTGCTTTGGTTTCTGCCATACATCACCATGAATCAGCCATAGGTATACATATGTCCCCTCCCTCTTGAATCTCCCTCCTACCTGCCATCCCATCCCACCCCTCTGGGTTGTTACCGAACCTCAGTTTGAGTTCCCTGAGTCATGCAGCAAATTTCCTCTGGCTATTTTACAAACGGTAGTGTATATGCTTCCATGCTTCTCTCTCCATTCGTCCCGCCTTCTCTTTCCTCCCCCCCGACCCGCGTCCATAGTCTGTTCTCTCTGTCTGCATTTCCACTGCTGCCCTGCGAATAGGTTCATCAGTACCATCTTTCTAGGTTCCATATATATGTGTCAATATCCGATATTTGTTTTCCTCTTTCTGACTTCACTCTGTTTAATAGGCTCTAGGTTCATCCACCTTATAAGAACAGACTCAAATCCAGGTCATTCTTGAGCTCAAGCCCACCACCCACCACTATCCCCTGCCCACCCTGCTGGGTCTCCGTTCCTACCGCACAGCCCTCGCGATCCCAGGGCTCCACAGCCCCCATGCTAGTGCCCCTGTGTTCTGTTGAAGGTACCCCAGGCTGCACAGCATGGTGGTTCGCTGCTACCTCCTCATCCAGCAGTACTCGGAGGCTCTGATGGCCCTGACCACCGTGGCGTCCCTACGTGACCACAGCACACCAGAGACCCTCAACATCATGGATGACCTCCTCAGCTGCCCGGGGAAGAACCGCAGCGGGCGCGGACACATGCTCATCCTCAGGGTGCCCTCCGTGCAGCTGGCAATGCTGGCCAAGGAGCGGCTGCAGGAGGTGCGCGACAAGCTGGGGCTCCAGTACCGCTTCGAGGTGGTCCTGGGGAACCCCGCCTCTGAACTCAGCGTGGCAGCCCACTTTGTGGCACGACTAAAGGTTAGCAATGGACAGACCTTCGCTCCATTTTCTAGGACCCCCCCCACCCCCACCCCGCGCAGGCGGCTCAGAGGCCTGCAGTTTGCTAGAGTTTTGCACAAGTGTCACGCAATCTTCATGACAACGTTAAGGCTAAGCTAAGGGATGTGTCCGCCTTCCTAGTTTATTAAACATTCAGTCTGGGTCCCCCATGTGAGTGCATGCGTGCAGTTGGTCTTCCATGCTCTCCGACTGCAGGTGCAAAAAAAAATGCGATGACCCAATTTCACCCCCTGTTTATTGACCTTGTTCAAGATTCATCTAGCCCTCGGCCATCTGTTTTCTCAGAAAAAAAAAAAAAGGTAAGTTGTTCTCTCGGACCTCCGTGGGGGCACGCCTTTCAATATCATCCATTCACTGGATCTTTTCTGTCCACCCAGAGTCGGTAAAGTATCCTGTTTTCTCTTCAGGGCTCACAGAGGACGATTGCCCACCCTGTTGCATGTGGATTCCCCAACAGTTTGCTGTTTCTTTGTACTTGCTTTGGCCCCAAGTGTGGGCTGGACTGAGACTCTTCCAAGCCTGTGCATGGCTAAGTCCCCCACCCCTCTGCACGGGGAAGGCATTGCTTTTTCTGAACCCCTCCTGTCAGGTGTGGTGGGGGCGGGGGAGACTTCTTTGATCAACTAACCTAAGTCCCTACCTCATGGCCCGCTCAGATTTTTCTGGGGACTCTTCTAATCCAATGTGTCCCAGCCCTTTGACAGCACTTAATGAAATTCTGCACACAGATAGGTGCGGTACTGAGCAAGGTGCTGTATGTCTGGGTTAGATCAACATGGTTTCTGAACTTTGCAGAAACTGAATACTAAGCTAACCTGGATGAAGAAAAGCCTAGTTTGGCACAAATTGTATAAAAAGAAAGCATGCAGTCTTAAAGGAGTTACATTTCCATCTGGGCTGCAGTTTACCAGCTGCAAAATGAGCATTAGACTGCCTGGTCTCTAAGGGCTGTAATTTGAGCATTATTATTTCATATTCATAGAGCATTTTACAAATGTAAACCTTTGTATTGTGTATAACTACCTAACTCAAATAATCCAAAATGCAAACAAAATGTCTTGTATTAGCTTGATACACAGTTGGAACAAATAAATCTGTCTAAACATAGAAGCTCCTATATTTAGTGGAAGTTGTAACATTTACATTTCACATATGGATATATAGATATAATGTTCACAGTTTTGAATTAAAGTCATAAACCACAATATAGCAGTATTCCAGGGATAAGTAAGAAGTGAGAATCCTGAAACTCTTCTTACAATACAACTTGTTAGTTATGAGACAATTTGAATGATGCTAATGATGAGGAATCTGGACAGGCAGGTAATCAGCACTGCTCTGTGAGGTCTCGCACACCTTCTGTAGGGAGATGTTCTAACAGGCTATGAGGCTGCAAGGTCTTCTCTGGGTCTCCGTTGGCACTGACCGGGTGTAGCTGCTTAGAGCGTCTTAGGTCGTTTGTTCAGATACTTACTAAGTCAGTGTAAATCAGCAGTCTTCAATAATTTGCCCCTGTGGGCCATAGTTTGAAAACCAGTCAATAACTGAGGTTCCTACCTGGCTGCAACGGAGAAGGCAATGGCACCCCACTCCAGTACTCTTGCCTGGAAAATCCCATGGACAGAGGGGCCTGGTGGACTGCAGTCCATGGGGTCACTGACAGTCTGACACAACTGAGCGACTTCACTTTCACTTTTCACTTTCACTTTTCACTTTCATGCGTTGGAGAAGGAAATGTCAACCCATTCCAGTGTTCTTGCCTGGAGTATCCCAGGGACAGGGGAGCCTGGTGGGCTGCCGTCTATGGGGTCACACAGAGTCAGACACGACTGAAGCGACTTAGCAGCAGCAGCAGCAACCTGGCTGCAAGCACATCAGAATCACCTGCAGGGCTTCCAGGGGCTGCTAGGGGTGTGCCATGAAGAGATCTCAAGTGATTTACTTCTCAAGCAGTTACACCTCAATTCGCATGAGTAGTGGCCAAGCACCAGCTACACAGAAGAGATTTCCAGGGACTTCCTTGGCGGTCCAGTGGTTAAGACTCTGACCTGTAATGCAGGAGTGCAGGTTTGATCCTCTTGGAACTAAGATCCCACATGTGTGGGGGATGGCTTAAAAACAAGAGAGAGAGTTTCCATATGTTCAAAATCCCTCAATCACATCGATCCATCCTTTTTATATTCCACCTTTTTATTTTTAAAAATATTTATTTTTATTTATTTATTTGTCTGTACCGGGTCTTTGTTTCCGCACACAGGATCTTTAGTTGGTAGCATGTGGAATCTAGTTCCCTGACCAGGGATCAAAGCCAGGCCCCCTGCATTGCAAGGTAGAATCTTAACCACTGGACCAGCATGGAAGTCCCTATTTTCCACTAGTGTGGAAGTGAAAATTTGAAACATTCACATCCCTAGTAAGACTGCCACTTGGCAGGTGGTCTCTGTTTCACCTGCTGATTTCTAAATTATTAATACCAACCTTTACCACTGATGAAACAGCACCAGGATCCCTTTTGTCTCTGCTGCTGCTGCTGCTAAGTCTCTTCAGTCGTGTCTGACTCTGTGCAACCCCATAGACGGCAGCCCACCAGGCTCCCCTGTCCATGGGATTTTCCATGCCTTTTGTCTCTAGCCTTGGGTAATATCCAGTGCCTCTTTTTCCATTAGGGGGTCTTATTTTTGTGCTTATCCTTTAGGTATTGTGGTTAACTTTTAAGTGATAATAAGTACTTTGGAAGGATATAAGTTTATATCTAAGTTAGTCTGTCCAGAAGGCCTGTGAAGCTTTCATTAGATTTCCTTGACCTCAAACCCCATAGGAGCCCCTAAGTCAATGCTCTCTCAGTCTTTCGTGTTGTCTTAACTGCTTCTGTAGGAAAAGCTCCCTGAGGGCATGATAGACAAGTAGAAGAACGGCAGCCATCCATCATCATAAGTAACAATGGGACAGGAAAACATTATATAGTGGGTTTGTCTCGCTCTGATTGCTCAAGAGTAAAAGTGGAATCTGTTTAATCATTTTTTGAAAATAATTCTCCTTATAAAACATGACATCTATTCTTCCATCATTATAACCCAACCTCATTCTTGCTAGAACCATGAAGTATATTTGGGGAGACCTAAGTATATTCAGGGATCTCATAAGTCCAACAAGAAGGTTTATGAGTAAAATTATTCTTATTTGCGGAAGTATTTGCTTTGACTTAGGTAATGTTCTAGTTCCCTTTGACATGAAGATATATGGAAAACTGAATTGGGGGTGGGGAGAAACTTTCTGCTAATGTCTTAATGTTTTTGACAGATTGATTTTCTAAGACATAGAAGGTCTCTCAAACTTATAAATAGTTATGTAGATCCACTGAGTTCTCCTTGGCATAAAAATATATGACAAAAGATTGAGGTTTGGGGGCTCTTCCGGTTTTACAAACTGTATGCATTTTACTTGAAATAATTGTGGGTATATTTATTTCCAAGACTGGTTTTTATAGACATCAACAACCCATAACCAAACTCTGTTATATTATATCATATCATATCTTGCCTGAAATATTTCTTTTTATCCCAGGTTGGTTTTAGCAAAGGAAATTCCAGTCTGTTTTAAAATAACATTATATGCATCTCTTAATACTTCACCTCATAGTTCTTGTTCCCCAGAACATCAGAAATGTCAGTTCATTTCTTATAATAATTCCTGCTAGAAAGCTGATATAAAGCCCAGTTAGATGCTACACACTTCATAAAAAGTAGTAGAAATCACCTTATCCACTTAAGAGATGGTTTATTTTCTTTCTGCTCTAAAATAGAAAAAAAATCTGTAAGATCTTTTCACTTTCAAGCATCCTTCAAGTTGAGATTTTCTTCCTCTTGATAAATTCCTGTATTTGAGATTGTTCCATTCATTAAAGATATACATATGTGTGTATATGTACATTTCAGTTAATGTATAGAGGTGATTATATATAAGTTTTGCTGTGATTATTTTATTAGTCATTTACAACCGAAATGATCTTTTTCAATCAATCAATCCCAAGAGTCTTTCCATTATACAAAGAAAGTCTTGTACTTAAGAGCACTGAGTCAGGTAGTTTAAGTAGGGTTTCTGTAAGATTTGTACCAGTGGTGGGATATTTCACATTGTATATTTCTTTGATGTGCATGGCTAATAGATGATATATTCATTAAGATTTCCTGTTTTACCTTATTGAGATAACATGAAAGCCCACGAGTACTTGGTGTATTCTTTTCAGTAGCAATTAAAATATATGTACACACACAAACACACTTATTGGAAGTCATTTGGAAGCACAGATGTGTGTAAAATCTGACTGTAGAAACAAAAAAGGTAGAAACTCAATGAGGGGTTTTAATTTTATCGTATGGGTCCCCTTCTACAGACCTGGAGAGGAAATGAAGCGGAAGAATGGGTCCCTCGGACGTACCAGGACCTAGAAGGTCTGCCTTGTATTGTGATATTAACTGGCAAAGATCCTCTTGGAGAAACCTTTCCCAGGTACGACGCGAATCACTAATTCTCATTTTCCATTGGTTGCTTGGCTGAGCTGACGGTTAAAACTTAGCTGATGCTCACCTACTTCCTTCACTTGGCAAGTGAGAAGGCAGTTGTTTTACTCGGGGATATAAGAAATTTAGCCTTCTTGAATTCTTTCAACTTTCCAGAGATTGCCTAGCAATTTGGGGAATGAGAGAGAAGCCCCGGAGGAGAAGTGTTTATGCATGAAAGCTGGGCAGCCAGAGCTTTTTGGATGAAGTGTCTCTGTTAGGCTGCTGTTCCCTCAAGGATCTGGGGCCTGTGGGTTGGAAGGCAATAGCAAGAATAGTCATTGTTGTTGTTTAGTTGCTCAGTTGGGTCCAGCTCTTTGGGGCCCTGATGGACTGTAGCCTGCCAGGCTCCTCTGTCCATGGGATTCTCCAGGCAAGAATACAGGAGTGGGTTACCATTTCCTTCTCCAGGGGAATTTTCCAACCCAGGGATTAAACCCAAGTCTCCTCCATTGGTAGGCGGATTCTTTGCTACTGAGCCACCTGGGAAGCCCAAGAATAGTCACAGCATTCACTGAATGCTTGCTGTGAGTTAAGTGAACGTTGCTCAGTCATATCTGACTCTTTGCGACCCCATGGACTGTAACCCACCAGGTTCCTCTCTCCATGGGATTTTCCAGGCAAGAATACTGGCGTGGGTAGCCATTCCCTTCTCCAGGGAGTCTTTCCAACCCCGGGATCAAACCCAGGTCTCCTGTATTGTGGGCAGGTTCTTTACCGTCTGAGCCACCAGGGCAGCCCACTGGGTATTGGTCTAAACACATTGCCTGTGCTGTGTCAGTCATTCCTTGCAATAACTGTCAGCTGGGCACTGTTACTCTATTCCATGTGTGGAGAAAGTGAAGTGACTGTCCCGAGGCCCTAACAGCTAGGAGGCGGCAGCACTGAGGTTTACATCGAGGATTACCTGGCACCGAAGCTCACCATTTTGACCGCTGTCAGCCACACGTAAACGCATCGCGCCTCACCAAAGACACCATTAATTTGTGCAGGTCTCTAAAGTACTGTGACCTCCGGTTAATTGATTCAAGCTACTTAACCCGTACGGCCTTGGAGCAGGAGATGGGGCTGGCCTGCTGCTACGTGTCCAAAGAGGTGATCCGGGGGCCCACTGCTGCCCTGGACCTCAGCGGCAAGGAGCAAGAGCAAGCTGCGGCCAGTGAGAATGACACCGAGGAGCTGCTGATCGACCTGGAGAGACCCCAGAGCAACAGCAGCGCGGTCACAGGAACTTCAGGTCAGTACCTTCTCTCTCCAGGGGTTGGGGCAGGAGAGAGGAAGAGGTAGAATTAGGGAAGGCAGAGGCACCTGCTGACTCCCATCCAGCTTTCAGAGCAGCGGTGGCTGACCTGGGCATCCCCTCCAGACCTCAGTCCTGGGGAGACATAGTTGACAAACGTGAGTCATGAGCAGCCACAAGACATTTGCCTGAGAAGCACTTAATGAAGAGCTTGCTAATAGGCTAAATGCATGCGTGCATGCTGCATGCTAAGTCACTTCAGTCATGTGCAACTCTTTGTGACCCTATGGACTGTAGCCTGCCAGGTTCCTCTGTCCAAGGGATCCTCCAGGCAAGAATACTGGAGTGGGTGGCCATTTCCTGCTCCAGGAGATCTTCCTGACCAATAGGCTAAATACAATAAGTAAATTTCATGAATCCTCACTAACACCACGTCTCCTAGTCTCTGTACCCTAATCATCTCATCGATATTACGCATCTGATATTTGCACAAAGGCCTTCTTTTCCTTCCAGACCCTGAAGTGGTTTGTGCTAATTGGCCTAGTACCTGGCACTGAGTATGTTTGTTTGAATGAGTGAATGAGTGACTTTTCCCCCAAGTACCTAAATGGCAAGTGTTTACATACGGAAGGCTACTCTGGGACCACTGGTTGATTGGGATGATCCAGTCTACAGCCTACCAACTGCCCTCTTATTATGTTTTTGTGTGGCTGATGGCAGTGCCTGGCAGCATTATTTCCAGGGCTTCCCAGGTAGCGCTAGTGGTAAAGAACCCGCCTGCCAGTGCAGGAGACATACAAGACGTCAGTTCAATCCCTGGGTAGGGAAGATCCCCTAGAGGAGGGCATGACAACCCACTCCAGTATTCTTGCCTGGAGAATCTCATGGACAGAGGAGGCTTGTGGGCTATGGTCCATGGGGTCCCAAAGAGTTGGACACAACTGAAGCAACTTACCCCCCCCACACACACAGCATTATTTCCTTTTTTTTTTTTTCTGATTGTGAAAGTTATAATAGAGTGTAATATAGAGAACTTGGAGAATGTAATGAAGTATAGAGAAGAGATGAAAAATGAAAATCCCACAACAGAGGGAACCAGCATTCATGTTCCTTCTGCCCCGTGTTTCCCTTCTCTTACCTCATGACACTGACACACACACACGCAAACAAACACATACATACACCCCTTCCGAATGGAAGAGGCAGGTGTCTGTCCCTGGAAGAGCATGAGAACTGTTTTACCGAGGTCTGCTTCAGTCATGGGTCAGGGCTGTACCCCCAGCCTCTAACGACAGGCTCCCCGGTTCTGCCTGGTAGACCAGTTTAGAATAAAGGAGGGAGTTTGGGAAGATGGTAAAGGGTAACAGAAGGAAGGGGAAGAACACACCTAGAAGCTTTTCCACACCAACCAGCATCAGTGAGGGAGAGGAGGAAGGTGGAGTGGGGTGGGGTGATTAGAGTCCACTTCCTCCCTGGGCTCCTTAATCAGCCCCCTCCCTCCCCTCCACGTGAAGAGCTGCCCCCCAGACTCTGGATTCTGGCCTTGCTCTCATGAACTCTGATGTCTGGAGTTCCCCCTCCCCAATCTTGGAGGACCCAGGTGCTGCCCTCCTACACATACCACCCTACCCACCACCCCACCAGCCTCCAGCTGACTTTCAGGGCCCTCAGGGGGTGCTCATTGCCCAAGGCATGCAGGCCAGAAGACTCAAGGGCCTTGAAGGCAGAAGAAAACCATCACACAGAAGTCAGCTGAGCAGCAGTGATGAGGTCACGAGCCTCTGGTTACTGGCCCTTCACCTAGGAGCTCCCAAGGTTGGGATTTGCCCGCATGCCTGGGAGGCACCAGTCTGAGCAGAAAGAGTCTTGCAATTCGATTCTGGTTTGTCTTCAAACCACTTCGTTGCTCAGTCGTGTCTGACTCTGTGACCCCATGGACTGTAGCCCTCCAGGCTCCTCTGTCCATGGGATTCTCCAGGCAAGAATACTGGAGTGGGTTGCCACGCCCTTCTCCAGGGGATCTTCTCCACCCAGGGATGGAACCCAGGTCTCCTGCACTGCAGACGGATTCTTTACCGTCTGAGCCACCAGGGAAGGGTTGGGGTGGGGGACATTTGCGGTGAGTTGGCTGCAGGGGAGCAGATCTCCGGCCCTGGCGGGTAGGGAGGGAGGAGGTTACGCCCCGCTTTCCCACGCCGGTCTGGGCATCTGTGGAAGGGGCTGCACCCCGGGGAGCTTGTCCACAGCCAGGAGGGTGGGGCCTTGGACCCCAGAAGGAGGCGAGTGCCGCTGGACAGGGCTTGGGTGTGGAGCGTGTATTGGTCAGGGTTCTGGAGTGATTCGGATGGCTTATCCAAACGACGTAACCAGAGGAGAGTTTAATAACCCGCGGTGTACAAAGACGAGAGGGCAGATGGAAAGAAGCAGCAGGAGGCGGCGGGGCGGTTGGCCCCAGGGCACCGGGACTACCAGCAGCCTGAAGACGTGGGGAAGATAGGACGTGGGTCCAGGTTTCTACTGGCCGGCCGGAGGAAACCGGGAATAAGTGGCCGTTTCCGAGCCCACCCAGCAGCCAGGGAAGGGGAGAGGGGGCCCGAGGGGGGCGGCAGGGCGCCAGGGGCAGGGGGGCGGCCCGAAGCCCGAGCGCCGCCTGGACCCCCCGGGCCTTCCCGCGGGGCAGGGGCGGCGGTGACAGCGCGGCGTGCGCTCCGCTTTCAGGCTCCATCATGGAGAATGGAGTCAGCTCGTCCAGCACCGCCGACAAGTCCCAGAAGCCGCCCCCGACGCCCAGCTTCCGGAGCCCGGTCCCCAGCGCGGGGCTGGACGAGGGGCTCTCGGCAGGCCCGGCGGGACCCGGGGAGCCCCTAAAGCAGGAGTGCGACTCGCTGGGGCCCCCGCTGGCCAGCAGCACCACCGCCAAGCCGTCGCCGTCGTCATCGGGGCCCGGGGCGCTGCCGTGGCCCGGGCCGCCGGGCCGGGCCGGCCGGCCCCCCCAGGCCGCGCTGCCCCCGGTGGTCATCCTGTCCAAGGCGGCCTACAGCCTTCTGGGCGCGCGGCGGGGCGGCAAGCTGCCGGCGGCCGCGGCCCTGCTGCCGCACCCCGACGTGGCCTGGGCCAGCCCGCTGCGCCCGCCGCCGCCGGCGCACGCCGGCCCCGAGGAGCAGTCGCTCTACTACCGCCGCTGGACGGCCGCGCGGCCGCACCACGCCGACCACGGCAACCCGCCCGACCCCGCCTCTGGCGCGCGGGCCTGCCACCCGCGCCGGCTCCTGCTGAGCGGGCCCCCCCAGGTAGGGGCAGGGAGGGCTGGGGCGGGGGGAGTCGGGGGTAGGGCGCGGGGGCAGGGGGCTCTGGGGTTGCAGGGTCGGGGTAGGGCGCGGGGGCAGGGGTTCTGGGCTTGGGGGGTCGGAGGCAAGGCGTGGGGGCACGGGGTCTGGGGGTGTCCCGGGTCGGGGGGCGTCGAGGCCCGACTCAGAGCCCAGGTGTGACCTCTCTTTTCTCTTTTCCTCCCCCTCCCCGCCTACAATTCGATACCCGTCCCAGGTGGGGAAGACGGGCTCCTACCTGCAGTTCCTGAGGCTCCTCTTCCGCATGCTCATCCGGCTCTTGGAAGTGGACGTGTACGACGAGGCCGAGATCAACACCGGTGAGCGCTGGGCGTGGCGGTGCGCGCTATTACCACCACATCCCGGGGCTGTCGGCGGCCTCCGGAGAGTTAGTGCAGGGTGATTGAGAAGTTAGAGGCCAGGAGCCAGCAAAGAGTTGTAAGATAAAGTGGCCGTTTAGGTCGGGGTGTGACTTCCCCTCCTTTGAACCCTGATCCCCACTGTGTCCCCCGAGTCGCTGGGCACAGAGGCATCTTATAAAGCCTGTCAGGTGGGTTCACGGCTCAGATGGTGACACTGCTCAGATTTAAAATTAGTAGACTGCGATGTTCTATGGCTTAAGGGTCCAGGGCACGATTTATACTCCATCAGGGTAACCTTATGTTTTGCCTGCTGGCTGCGAGTGAAGGTATATGGATTACTACCCAAAGGAAAACTTCCTTGAGCAGGACAGAACCCTGGCGCCATCAACAGCCCCTTGGGGATTGGCAGAAGGGTGGAGGGGCTGGTGCTTGACAGGCCATCCCCAGCCTGCCCCTCCTGCCCCACTTCTTGGCCCTGCCACCCTGCTGTCACTTGTGAGGGAGGCGGTTCCCCTCAGCCTGTCCAGCAGGGCCGGAGTGTGGGCCTGAGCAGGGGTCAGCCAGCATTAGCCCTGCAGCCAGGGGAGGGTGGCTTCGCATCTCAGAGGGACTGTGGTGCTGGAGGAAATGGGGGGTGGGGTGGGGGCAGGAGTAGTCATGAGTAGACCGTCTTCCCAAGCCCTGAAAGATGAAGCCAGAGAAGAAAAAGGCCTTGCATCATCCATCACATTAGCCCTTGGAGACCTCCACTCGCTTGCTTTTCCTAAACAGTTGGACCTGTCCTGTGACCAGCCCAAGGGATAGATTAGTTCAGAGCCAGACTAGGTAAAATCAGCCATGTTTAATCATCTTCCTGTGGCTTTTGATTCAAGTTCCATCCTCTGCAGTTTACATGCATGATTCCAGACAAACGCACACAGTCCTGACTTCCTGTCCACATCTCCTTGTCTGTGTGCCCGGCTGAGCTGTAGCAGACCCCAGGCCAGCCCAGAGGGGACTGAAAGACCCCAGGGGCTGCCCAAAGCAGGCAGGGCTACAGTGCAAAGGCAGAGCCAAGCTGACCAGGAGTGAGGGGCCGTCATCCCATTGACCCCCACCTCCTAGGCTCCTGGGAAGAACGATGCCTTTAATTTTCATCTCACATTTCCACTACAGGGCCTGCAGCTGTGAGAGTCAAACCTGGCCTTTGTGATGAGCGGCACTGTTAGGCTTTATTCCTTCACCCTCATTTTGGTGCCGGTGAATGCAGCAGGTGCACTGGAGAGGCATGGGGATATGTTTTTATTAAATGAGAATAAGCTCTAACTTTTAAATACAATGCATATTTTTAAATGAAACTTAAACTTTAAAAAGGTCCAGGATGTAAAAATAAGCAGTGTTGTGCTTAAAAGGTAATAGCTGTGCTCCTAGCTTGTAGGCTTTTGGCAGAGGGGAGTTTTTTGTTTCTCCTTTTGAGGGATTCCCCAGTGGCTCAGATGGTGAAGAATCTGCCATAATGAGGTTTAAAAAATCTGGACATAATGAGACATGGGTTCGATCCCTGGGTTGGGAAGATCCCCTGGCAAAGGGAATGGCAACTCACTCCCGTATTCTTGCCTGGAGAATTCCATGGACAGAGGAGCTTGGCAGGCTACAGTCCATGAGGTTGCAAAGAGTTGAACACAACTGAGCAACTAACACACACACACACACCCTCTACACTGTCCTAAGCTGATCTTATAGTTTTTATTGTTAATAACAAATATCACCTATTGGACACACACCATGTGCCTGCCACACGGTGTTAGCACTTTCAATATGCTATCTGGACTTCTTAAAACAATCAGGGAACCCTAAGAAATAAAGGTGCCTACAGGTGTGAAGTCACAAGATCAGCGGGGGCAATGGCCTGGACTCAAACCCAAGGCCCCAGGCTCTCAACCTCTTTCGAATGCTGGAAGCACTTGAAGGAGCTTTAAATACAACAAGTGCCTAAGGAAGGAAGGTGGTTCTAGGCCGTGTGGCCTGAGCACAGGGGTTTTACAAGCTCCAGTGGTTTCTAATAAGCGACAGACACTGTGAATCTTGCTTAATGAGCCCCTGAAATCCTTTCAGCTGTCAGCATCTTAAAACCCCATGACTAAAACTCTTGTGATAGGATTCAGATCATCCAAAGTTAAACAAGATTTTAAGGACATCTGGAGGTCGGGTGTGGGAGACTATTGGATCTCTTAGGTTTGGGAGTTTCTGGGCTGGGTGTGTAGAAGCTAATGGGAACCAGTGAGGGCCAGCATCCCTCCCAGCAGGTCTGAAGGATACTCTGCACCCTTCTCCCCCGGACTCGGGAGCTCATTTCTCAGAAAGGCCTTTGTCCACCTACCTGGGCTGTATGTTTCCCTGACACTTGGGTGAGAGGGAGGGAGGGCAGCCAGTCGGTCTGATTGGGCTGCTCTGTGCACTTTCCTTCTTGGCCTAGATCACAGCGAAAGCAGTGAAGTGAGCCAGTCAGAGGGCGAACCCTGGCCTGACATCGAGAGCTTCAGTAAAATGCCCTTTGACGTCAGTGTGCACGACCCCAAGTACAGTTCGATGAGCCTGGTATATACTGAAAAGCTGGCAGGGGTCAAACAAGGTCAGTGTACGTGGAGCCTGAAGGTCGAGGGTTCACCTAAATGAGGGCAGGAAACCTGGGGCTGTTTACTCGTTGAGAGCAGTTTGTCATACTGCTTTGCATGTCTCATTTTATTCACATGATTGTCACCTTTTGGGCTTCCTGGGTGGCTCAGTGGTAAAGAATCCACCTGCCAACGTAGAAGACGTGGGTTCGATCCCTGGGTCAGCAAAGATCCCCCTGGAGGAGAGCATGGCAACCGACTCCAGTATTTCTGCCTGGAGAATCCCTTGGACAGAGGAGCCTGGTGGGCTACAGTCCATGGGTTTGCAAAAATTGGACGTGATTTAGTGACTAAACAACAGCAAGGTCACCTTGTAATTTTCAGAGCTGCCTCTCGGGGCATAAACTGCAGAATCCTAGAAAAAGCCCTTCTGGGGGTGGGGGACTTTTTGCCGAGGCATAGGGGCTTCACACACAGCATGGGAAGGTATTTTTTTGTCTCTTTTTACACAGAAGTGATAAAGGAACGCAAAGCTGAGGAGCCCCGGAAACGAGAAACTATGTCCATGATGCTGACCAAGTATGCGGCCTACAACACCTTCCACCACTGTGAGCAGTGCCACCAGTACATGGACTTCACCTCTGCCTCCCAGGTGCAGCCCCTGTGCTCCTGCCTGTTACCCAGCCTGGGTTCTGTGTGCAAGAGAGGGAACGGCCCAGTTTCAAGCCCTAGACAAAGGGTGGCTTCTTTGGTTTTTAAAAAATATTTATTTAGTTGTGTCGGCTAAAGATGCTCTCTTTTCATTAGGCCAAATATTGTCTGCATTGTAAAGACCTGTCTTAGTTGCCACATGCAGGATCTTTTCATTGCTGCGAACAGACTCTGAAGTTGCAGTGCATGGGCTCCAGAGAGCACAGGCTTCAGTAGTTGCAGCCCGTGGGCTTTATAGCTGCCCCGAGGGACGTGGGATCTTAGTTCCCCAACCAGGAATCGAACCCACGTCCCCTGCATGGCAAGGCGGAGTCTTAAGGCGGGTCATCAGGGAACTACCAAGGATAGCTTATTCATGAGATGGAGCCACTCATTTGTGAGCAGAATGCATGAAGCAGTTGATAAAATGACTTTGGGTTTATTGGGATTATAGGCAGGGGAGAGAAAGAAACTGATTGGTGTCTTAAGTCACTTCATCAAATGGTTACATGTGTTTAGAAAGTAACTGGTATGTCTGTGATTCTGAAAAAGCTGGATATTACAGTATGTTTGGCAAAAGGGTCTCTTTCCCTCCTTCGGGTTGTTGATGAAGATGGTGTTACTATCTGCAAGTCCATAGGGTGTGCCCTGTGAGCTGTGATCTGCACAGACCCAGTCTCCCTCTTACTCCAGCGTGGGGTGGTTTTGCCCACTAGGCACACAGAGGAGTCAGAGTGTGCTCTTTTATCTGGAGAGCACTGAGAGGTAGAACACGGAAGCTGAGCAAGTATCCCGCACCACTGCACTCCTCCTTGGCCAGAGCATCTTTAGGCATAGAGGATGGGAAAGCAGCCAGTGATGGTTGTATCCAGCGCCTGTGTGGGGGCTGAGCTCCACATTGCTTCCCCACTCTATCTTCTTGACCTTTAGCGCTTGGCCCTGAACGTCTAGAACAACTCTTCCTGTCTATAGCATGTGCTGGGTGGGCACCCCGCTTCCTCCCCAGACTTGCTGCTATGCTTGAGGATCTGATCTCCATTTTCCCCAGGGAACCCAGAAGGATGTACTGGCCTTTCTGCTCTTCTGATAGAAGTTACCTTTCATACCTCAAATGGTTTCCCGTGTCACTGAAAACTTTCAGTGGACTGTTGGAAATCAGCTCGCAATGCTTTATGGAATATAGATGATACAAACCCCTGATCTATAAATCATTAGAAAATTCATTTTTTAGACAATATATTAAAAACCTTCTATTTAGTTTCTGTGTGATTACAGTACTGCCTGATACTTGTGAAGCAGAATGAAGGAGATCTTAAGGGAAGTATTACAATATTATTTTTCTATGAAGTATAATATTTAGGTTGAACCTCTTGGGAAGGCTACCTGGATTCTTCTCGTGCCTGCTGACTAGTGATGCTCTCTTTTCATTAGGCCAAATATTGTCTGCATTGTAAAGACCTGTATATAATTATTCTCTGAGGTGGGTTATGAGAGAGTGTGTGAACTTTCCAGCAACTTAAAAAAGAGGTTAGATTTGTATGTGGCTTGGATGAGTCAAAAGTCTTCTGGAAGCCAGAGTTCTAGGGTAAGTGATCATTCAGACATCTTCAGCTTCCAGTGTAGCCGGGAAAGATGGGCCCACAGGGCTGTTTTAATGATGCCAATCTTAATAGTTTATTTAGGAAAAATATCATTTGACCTGACCCACTCAGAAGAGGATCCCTTGGTCAGGAAGATCCCCTGGAGGAGGGCATGGCGACTCACTCCAGTATTCTTGCCTGGAGAATCCCATGGGCTGAGGAGCCTGGTGGGCTACAGTCCAAAGGGTAGCAGAGCTGGAGACGACTGAAGCAACTTAGCACACACGCATGCGCAGAGGAGCGTTTTCCCCCATAACTGGGCAACTTTGGGAGTGTTTGGATAGCAAGACCTCCCAGAGGTATACTGGACTTCTGCAGGGCTGAGCACTAGTGGTTCTAAGGAGGTGAGAAATCTTAGTTTTCAGCAGCAGTCACTGCGCCACCCTCAGAAAGGGTTTTTGGGGTGAGAAGCTTGGATCTCGTGTCAGCCACTAAAAGATGAAGTGTTTGCCTTTTCTGACACTGCACACACAGCCAGGTCTGGCGGGAGGTAGAAGTCCAGGATAGCTGGCCTCTATCAGTAACCATCTTGAGAGGAGCAGCCTGGAAGCTTGCCAACTGTGAGCTTACACGCCCTCCCTTTGCTCTTGGCAAACGCAGATGTCCGACTCCACTTTCCACGCCTTCACGTTCTCGTCCTCCATGCTGGGAGAAGAGGTGCAGCTCTACTTCATCATTCCCAAATCCAAAGAGAGTCACTTTGTCTTCAGCAAGCAGGGCAAGCACCTGGAGAGCATGCGGCTGCCACTGGTCTCAGACAAGGTAGGTGATAGAGCGTCTGGGTGCACGGCCGGCCGGCCTCAGGTGCTAGAGCCAGCTTTATAAGCATCTAGTATCTAAGGGCTCTAATTTTTCTTTCTGGCCTCTGGCCCTTTTTTTTTTTTCTTTCAGCAGAATCTGAACGTAGTCAAGAGCCCTATTTTCACCCCCTCCAGCGGTCGCCACGAGCATGGACTTCTAAACCTCTTTCATGCCATGGAGGGCATCAGCCACTTGCACCTCCTGGTGGTCAAAGAGTATGAGATGCCGCTATACCGCAAATGCTGGCCCAACCACATCATGCTGGTGCTTCCCGGCATGTTCAATAACGCAGGCGTGGGTAAGGGGGCACGCGGGACGCCGGGCAAGGGCTAGGAAGAGAAATACCAAGCTCCATTCCTCAGGCTTCCAGAGGGCCCCATGACCCTGGAAAGTGTCTTGTTCTGTGGACCAAAGGACTTTTGACTCTTCAAAAAAAAATTATATTTGGCTGGGCTGGCTCTTTGTTGCTGCAGACTTTTCTCTAGCTGTGGTGAGCCGTGGCTCCTCTCTCGTTGCGGAGCATGGGCTCCAGGGCATGTAGATGTCAGTGGTTGCGGCATGTGGGCTCAGTTGTTGTGGCTCCCCGCCTCTAGAGCACAGGCTCAGCAGTTGCGGCACATGGGCTTAGTTCCTCCTCCGCATGTGGGATCTTCCCCAGTCAGGAATCAAACCTGCGTCTGTGTCGGCAGGTAGACTCTGCACCCCTGTGCCACTAGGGAAGCCCTTGACTCCTCTTTACGTGAGTTTTCATTTCTCTTCATCTGCAGTCTTGCAGAATGTTTTAACTTCTGAGGACTAGCATCCAAAGAAGTCACTGATACACTGAGCACCCTGGGAGGGCTTGGGACTCTGGCCAGCACAGGCTGCAGGTGTTACTCGCTACCAGCTGGCAGCAGGGACCTCACAGACAGGAGGACGGCCAGAGGAGGAAGGGGTGGTTAGCAATTCAGACCCAGGTCTGGAGGGATCACTGGGGGTCATCGCTGATCTTAAAGGCACACAGCAAGTTCTCGGGGGTGCTGTACAGCTGGAGACTGGAAGCACCATCACTGCCAATGGCAGTCATCTTAAAAGTGCCTGGAAGTCTTTCCTGCTTTTCCTGTCTGGGTTTAAGGTCAGTGGGCTGATTTCTCAAGGGGACACCTGGCTGTCGAGTGTACTGACAGAGCGGGAGGAGGAACTAGAGAGAGAGGTCCAGAGCTCCTTCGTTTACCCCTGAAGGCAGGAGACCTCCAACTGGACCCAGTGTCCTAGAGCCCTGCCCTCTGCCCACTCCCTGCATCTCACTCACTTCCTGTTGGCTTCAGTGGGAACTTCAAGGCAGAGCTTCAGGAGGGCTGAGGATCAAGAAGAGCTTTAGAGCCCATTTCTGGAGTGAAGGCAGAAAAGACCCGAGTAGTGCCCTGGATCCACGTGGCCCTTCTCTCCAGGTCTCTCTCACCTTTCCTTCTTAAGACTCTTCCTTTCTTGTTCTCCATTTCATTCCTTTTCATTTCCTTAAGTTTTAGCCTTAATATTGATTAAAATATTTTCCAAACAGGTTTATATTTTTAATGTAATTTTATTTCCCATCACTTAACATCAAACGAGATAAGAATTTCACATATTTTTAGTCCTTTATCCTTCCCCAAAAACACATATCCCCAAACTTAACTAAAATCTTTCTCTATATTTACATGACCCTCACACTTTTCTGTGCCTAACTGACCTTTAGGAGAAAATACTTGCTCATCCCAGATTTGAGTGAATTTGTTTAGTGCCAGTTTTGCCATTTTTGTAATCATCTGGGGAGAGAAACCAACATATATGCAAATGAAGCAGCTTTTTTTTTTTTTATATTGATAAAACAGCACAAAATTTAGCCAGTGTTAAGTGAAGTGTACGGTTCAGCATTCATTAGTACATTCACATTGTTATGCAACCAGTCTCCAGAACTCTTGTCCATCTTGCAAAACCGACTCAGTAACATCAAAGGTTAACTCCCCATTTTTATTACCATTCACTCACTAATGGACCCTTGGTCTGCTCCTCACCTTACGACTATTGTGAATGCTGCTGCTATGGACATGAACACAAATCTCAAAACCCTGCTTTCCGTTCTTATGGGTATATACCCCAAAGTAGAACTGCTTAATCACACAGTAATTCCACTTTTAACTTTTTTTTAGGAATTGACATATACTGTTTTTTCATAATGGCTTGTACATTCTTACCAACAATGTAAAATGGTTCCAGTTTTAACACATCTTCACTAACACTTGTGTTTTTGGGGAATTTTTGCTGTTGTTGTTAGTAGCCAACCTAATGGGTATGTGACGGTATCTTGTGATTCCCATTGTCCTAATGGTTAGTGATGCTGACCATATTTTCATTTGCTTGCTGGCCATTTGTGTATCTTCTTTGGAGAATCTATTTTTTAGATTGTGTTGTTGACTTGTAGTTCTTTGTATATTCTAGATTTTCACCCCTTATCAGATAAGGTTTATAAATATTTTCCCCTATTCCATAGAAGAATGTGTTCTTTGCACAGTTTAAAATTTTTATGTGGTCCAATTCATTTTTCCTCTTGTTGCCTATGCTTTCAGTGTCATAGCCAACAAATCAACAAACTATTGCCAAAACCAGTATCATTAAGCTTTCCCCCATGTTTTCTTCTAAGAGTTTTATAAAAGCTCTTCGGTTATTTTGACTTCTTTATACAGCATTAAGGTGAGGGTCCAGCGTCATCGTTTTGCATTTGAATGGTTTTAGCAGCTCTATCAAAAATCACTTGATCATATATGCAAGGGTGTTTCTGGGCTCTGTTTTCTGATTCCATTGGTCTGTGTCTGTCTCTATGCCACTGCTACACTGGTTTGATTACTCTAGTTTTGTAATCAGTCAAGTGTGAGACCTCCAGCTTTGCTGTTCTTTTTCGAAGATTGTTTTGGTGATTCAGAGTCCTTTGAAGTTTCACGTGAATTTAAAAATGAACTTTTCTAACAAAAGAAAAACTGATATTTTGATAGGGATTGTATTACATTTGTGGATTGCTTGTGGGATTTGTCAATAGTATTGCACCTTCCAGTCCCTGAACGTGTCTTTCCACTTATTTGGAAACACTTTCAGCGGTATTTTGTAGTTTTTAGTATAGTGGTCTTTAGCCTCCTTGGTTAAACACCTATTCCAAGTATTCTTTTTGATGAAAATGAAGCACTTCTTAATTTCCCTTTTAGATTGTTATCATATAGAAACACAGCTAATTTGTGTTTTTTGTCTGCAACTCTGCTGAATTTATTCTAACATGTGCATGTGTATAATAGTTAAGGTTTTCCTCACATAAGTCATGTCTACAGATAATTTTACTTCTTGCCAACTCGGGTGACGCGTGTGTGTGTGCGTGTGCATGCGTGTGTGTGTGTGTAATTTCTCTGGCCCTTATAATGCAAAGTATTACACGCAATTCTCTTAACAAACTATTTTCCTGGTTCCTCCATGGACTTAACTGGGGTTTTTTGAGCTTCTTTATTTCTGTGTTTTGTTTCATTTTAGGGTCTGTGTTAGTCGCTCAGTCGTGTCTGACTCTGTGGGACTGTAGCCCAACAGGCTACTCTATCCATGGGATTCTCCAAGAATACTGGAGTGGAAGAAAAAAAATACTGGAGTGGGTTGCCATTCTCTTCTCCAGGGGATCTTCCCGACCCTGGAATTGAATCCGCGTCTCCTGCATTGCAGGGAAATATTTTACCATCTGAGCCATTAGGGAAGCCTCATTTTAGGGTGGCCCACTCATAAAACCTGGCTAATTCCTGATGGTCATCATCTTAATTGCTAACACTGAGTCCTCACTCACCATGTGCAGCACTGTCCTGAGCACCATACAGCAGTCTATGAAGTAGACATTATCATCGCCTTCTTACAGGTGGGGAAGCCTAGGCACGGGGATTCTAGCAGCACTCCTCAAAGTGCAGTTCACCAATCATCAGTGAAAAGGTCTCTGGCCCCTCATCAGACACCACTAGTGTGAGCCTTTGGTGGTGGGCTCCCGTAATCTGTATTTTAAACGATTTCCTGGATGTCCGGTCAACCCTGATGTGTACAGTCACCAGGCGAACACGCATGCGTATGGAGAGAATGTGACATGTCTGTGGGGCCTCTGCTAAGCCTGAGGGGAACATCCCAGCCTTGTGTTGCCTTCCAGGTGCTGCCAGGTTCCTCATTAAGGAGCTGTCGTATCACAACCTGGAGCTGGAGAGAAACCGCCTGGAAGAGCTGGGAGTTAAACGCCAGTGTGTCTGGCCTTTCATCGTCGTGATGGATGACTCGTGTGTCCTGTGGAACATTCACAGTGTTCAGGAGCAGACCAGGTAGGGGCAGTTCTGTGCAGTTCTAGGAATGTGACATGCCACCGAGCAGGTCCTCTCCTCGGCCATCATGGCACAGGAAAGTAAACGAGGGGCACAGCTTCCCAGAGCAGAGCCACCATCTGAGACCACTTACTCTCACCAGCACTTTCTGTGGCGACTTAGGGATTTTTTAATCTAGACATTTGGTATGCCATTAAACTCCTGGACTGTTTGTGTTACCGCAGCTTTGGTCTGCTGTAAGAGTCTGTTGAAAGACACTGTGGTTTATGTAGAAAGACCACTGGCTTCTGAATTGGAATGATTTTTAGCCCTAGCTCTTCTTCCTAACTGTCTGGATGAAAAGGAAAGTTATTCCATCTCTGTCTCAATTCCATCCCCTATAAAATTACGGCTGGGCCAAAACACATGGTTCTCCTCCTGGCGCAGCGGTGAGGGGATCCATGAGGACCATGAAATGCTAAACCTGGAGATGTCCTATGCAGTAAATGAGCCCAGATGTCCTCAGCCCCAGTGAAACACTGTGCCACATGGTCTCAAGGCCCTTCCAGCTCAGACGTGTGACCCTGTGCCCTCATTTCCCTGGTGGATTTGAAGCCAGGGACATTAAGAAATATTCCTTTATTATACCGTAATTACCAGGACTGACTGGGAAGAGTACCTGTGTGCTCCTAACCTCTGGCTGCCTCTCTTTGGTAACTCCCTGTTCATTACTCACCTTGAAAATGGGCCAGATTTCTTTCTCTGCCTTTGAGGGGTCAGCCTCACCCCAGGGGACTGCCCTAGTGGCTTCGTGGTAAAGAGCCTGCCTGCCAGTGCAGGAGGTGCAGGTTTGATCCCTGGGTCGTGAAGATCCCCTGGAGGAGGAAATGGCAACCCACTCCAGTATTCTCGCCTGGAAAATTACAGGACAGAGGAGCCTGGCAGGCTCCAGTCCATGGGGTAGCAAAGAGTCGGACACACACAAGGACACTCACCCCTGGAAGGCAGCTTCTCTAGATCAGCAGTGACAGGCAGCATGGAAACCAGGCTTGACATCCTTGTCCACTCCAGACTAAGAGAAAGTCATCCAGCTAGTTGTGTCCTTTACAGATAGTAATACCATACAGTAGTGTCAGCTCTTCCCAAGTGACCATGTCTTCAGTGATACTGAGTTATCTCTTATGTAAACGAACTCTGCATTTCATAGCCAGCCCATGGAAACAGGAGTTTCCAGTAAGAATGTGTCCTTGAAGAGTGTCTTGCAGCACATGGAGGCGACACCGAAAATCGTGCACTACGCGATCCTGGGCATCCAGAAGTGGAGCAGCAGGCTGACTTCTCGGAGCCTCAAGGTCCCGTTCTCTAGGTGCCACGTGCACGACTTCATCCTCCTCAACATAGACCTGACTCAGAACGTGCAGTACGACTTCAACAGGTAAGCTGGGCTCCTGGATGCACATCATCCTGCCGGTTACTGTTTCTGCCCAGCTCCAGCCTCTGTAATGTGTTTATTCGTCTCTGAGAAACTAAGACTGTTTATACGGACAGAGAATGGGGCATCACAAGCCTCCAAGTGCCCCTTCATCACTGTTCAAACTGACCCAGACTGTCATGAGTGCTGCAATGTGAAATGGTTAGGAAACATATTTCAGCCATCTTATTATTCCACAAGAACTGAAACAGGGACCAAATTGTTTCATCAGTGGAAATCAGTGTGTGGACCCATAAACCTGTTCACGATTAGCCTTTCACTCGGAACTCGGAAGGTAGTCACTTCCTGAGATGTTAGCAAGACCCTGAGATCTGGATCCTGTGGGGAAAAGCCAGCTAGCCCTGGCCTTGCCTCCCGAATGAACTATGCACTTGTCCCAGAAAATCCAAAATGGCCAAGGAAGAATGTCAGAGGCCGCCGAGTCCCTCTTAAGTCAACCCCCAAGCTGCAGCTCTTAAAATATTCTGTAGCGATTTCACTTCTGTTTTAAATTTGGCAGACGCTTCATCCTGTTTGCAGCCAGGATGTTAACACTGGGAGCAGCTCTGCACTCCTGTCCCACGAAGAGTATACAGAGTACGTGGTCCTGTTTCAGTTCAGGGTTGCCTAAGTAAGGGGCTGTGCCAGGTCTGGGACCAGTCCCCTCACTGCTCCTTCTTTAATGACTGTAGTGCCCCCATCAGGGCATTACAACACAAGCCGGTGCTCACGGAGCCAGCCCCACGTGGGGGAAAGGCTGGCTCTCTCTGAGGCGGTCACCTAACATCTGCCACAGGTGTCGTCTCTGTAAGTAGCACAGCTGAGAGGTGACAGTCCACGGACCCTGCCATTGTGGTTCTAATTTAGGTATTTCTGTGAAGACGTTGACTTTAACCTGAGAACCAACAGCAGTGGACTGCTCATCTGCCGCTTTAACAACTTCAGTCTCATGAAGAAACATGTGCAAGTTGGCGGGCAGAGGGACTTTATCATTAAACCAAAGATCATGGTAAGTTGGCAAGCTTGAGTCTCCTGCTGAAAATAAGATGATCCCTCAGTATCTGTTTCCTGGTACCAGCATTTAGTATGAGCCTTGTTTCCCTGAGGACTCATCTAGAACCAAACCTACGTTTTCAAATTTCAACAAATTACCTTTCTTTAGATTTAAGGCTTAACTCCATCAAAGCTTTAGTTTCAAATGTGTTCTATAAACTGGCAAAGTTAACATTTTTTACATTCTTTATGTAACAGGTGAGAGAAAGGTAAATCAAATTGCTTGCTTGCATGGTCCTTTGCCAGTTATAAAGTAAGGCAGATCAAAACGTGTTAAGGGTTAATTCTGTGGGCCTACCCTTTTCCGTTTATAAGATTTGCTGGTAGCTATCATTTATAGGGCTGCCCAGGAGGCACAGCAGTAAAGAATCTGTCTGCAATGCAGGAGACACGGGTTTGATCCCTGGGTTGGGAAGATCCCTTGGAGAAGGAAATGGCAACCCACTCCAGTATTCTTGCCTGGGAAATCCCATGGACAGAGAAGCCTGGCAGGCTACAGTCCACGGAGTTGGAAAAGATGGACTTGACTGGCCATGCAGTCATTTATAGCATGTGGACTATCCGGTGGAGCTTAAAGACCTCCTTGCTTTTTTCCCTGGTGCTGACAGGATGGGATTTAACCCATCCACGTCCAGCAGTGCTGTAAAAAGGTTTCTGTTGGTCCTTACAATGTACATGCTAAATGCGCAAACTTTCAAAGAAGCCTCCTTTAACATTTGCTCGGGCCCTTGCTGCGTATAAATTACGTTAAATCCAACGGGAAGAATTTCAGAACCCCAGGATGACAAGACAGTGCTGCTGCCTTTCCTGCGGGCTGTCAGGATGCAGGCGTGCTCTCCTGGCGGGGGTCACACAATGCCCACGCAAACATTTCCCATCACTCCCTTGGCTCTGATTCCAGGTGTCGGAGAGCATGGCGCCTATCCTGCCCCTACAGTACGTCTGTGCTCCCGACAGTGAGCACACCCTTCTGGCAGCCCCTGCACAGTTCCTCCTGGAGAAGTTCCTGCAGCACGCCTCCTACAAACTCTTCCCCAAAGCTATCCGAAACTTTCGGAGCCCCGTGTTGGCCATCGACTGCTACCTTAACATTGGACCAGAGGTAAAGGGGGAGGGGCCGGGGCGCTCAGGTAGAGGGGCTTGTTCTGCATCTGGCAGTTTCTCTCATAACTACCCTTTATTACGAGAAATAAGAGAAGCTCTAGGTAGGTTAAAACATGACACACAGAGGGAGTACAAAGCTCAGATAAGCAGCCCCCTTAAGTTCTAATAAAACATGTCTCCATTACCTGACCCTGAGAGGGACAGCTAGAAAGGTAGGCACGGATCATTCAACTGACAATGCAGAGGTTTTACTGGCTTCTGAAATGCTAGTGTGCTCTGTGCTTGATGGTTGCAGGTGGCCGTATGCTACATCAGCTCCAGACCCCACTCCAGCAACGTCAACTGTGAAGGGGTGTGCTTCGGTGGACTCCTCTTGTACCTCTGTGACTCTTTTGTAGGTGCTGATCTTCTTAAGAAATTTAAGTTTCTCAAAGGTAAATCAAATTCAGCATCTTGCTTGTGAGTGCTGTTAGTTCCCACTGGACAAAATGCAGAGGTGAAAACCATAAGAGCACTTTAACACTTTTTGCCAGTAAGCTGATATACCTTTCTTTGAAACTGGGGCACTGACTTTTTTCAAATAAGGGAGTTAGGCTAAATGTGGATAAATCTAGCCAGGTTTAAAGATGTTGTCGCTGCTATTAATTTTACATAGGAATGATGCAATGCAAAGGCTTCTCATATAAATCTAATTTCAATAAAAATTAGTGAGTTACGATTCTGGAATAGAAGCCAAAGTTGCTTCAACAGGTATGCAGCATACAGAGGTTTGCTTAAGAACAAACTGCAGATTAAGCATCACAAATAACCTTGATAAGGTGACTCCTGAGGTTGGTGAAAAAAGGTTCAGTATGTTGTGTACAGCGTGCCATTTTTATGAGAACAGTGTGTGTATAAAACACATCTGGAGGTGTGTGTGTCGGGGTGGGGGGACAGGAGGAAGCATCTTGGGGGCATTTGGCAATATCTGGAGACATTTCATGTTGTCACAGGGCAGGGTGCTGCTAGCACAGAGTGGGAAGAAGCCAAGGACACTGCTAAACATACCACAAGAACAAAATAGCCCCACAATAGTCTTGTGGCCCCAGTGCCAAGGTTGAGAACCCTTGATCTAGCGGGACTCACAGACCCTTACAACGTGGGTTTTAATGCTGGTTACCATAGCAGAAAGTCTTCCCTAGTGGCTCAGCGGTAAAGAATCCACCTGGAATGCAGGAGACCTGGGCTCAATCCCTAGATCGGGAATATCCCCTGGAGAAGTGAATGGCAGTCCACACCAATATCCTTGCCTGGAGAATTCCATGGACAGAGGAGCCTGCTGGACTGAGCAACACACACACAGACACACACACACACACGAAGGGGTGGGGTGTGGTTGGGAGGGCCTTCACTTTACACTCTTTCAAACTTTGGCATTTATATCAGTTTCTTTATTCAAAGTAAATAATCAAATGAACAGTCCTGACAGGTTACTTTTATACGTTGGTTCTCAAAAGTGTTCGCTTAGGGGATATAATCAGAGGGAGGTAAGAAAGGTTCTCTAAGTCCTTTCAACCCCTGAGCCTAAGACACATCCCTGCTCTCTCCTGAAGGTGCTACCCTGTGTGTCATCTGCCAAGACAGAAGCTCCTTGCGCCAAACAATTGTCCGCTTGGAGCTGGAGGATGAGTGGCAGTTCCGCCTCCGGGACGAGTTCCAGACCGCCAACAGCAGCGACGACAAGCCGCTCTACTTTCTCACCGGACGTCACGTATGACCTTTTGAAGAGACCAAAACTAGCAGAGGAATGCCTAGATGGGGTGGGGCAGAAATAATTATTGGGGATTTAATTTTTTCCTTTAAAGTACAATCACTGTGGAGCAAAGTGCAACATGTATTTGTCTGTTCTCCAAAGAAACCCCCCCACCCCCAAATCTGACCCAGATCTCTGGGGGGCATCACTTTCCTTCATTTCCAGTTTCAGGACCTTAAATTCAGGTTAACTCCACCCTAGGTAGTTATGCAGTTAACTCAAGATGTGGTCTGCCCACGGGAGCCTGAGGAGGAAATACTGTGGAGAAACCGCATGGATGCTGCGTTGTTTTTTCCTACTATGCTCTGTCAGGGGGAAAACTGACTCTTGGCGTTAGCGAGCCTGAATGTGTTATGTGAGACTCACGCCATTGGTGTGGAATTAATTGAAGATTAACATTTGAGGCCTGAGCCCTCAGTTTCTCTTCAGATCTGTACTTTGGTACAGTATTACTCAGGGGTCTGAAATGATAGAATGTAGAAGAAGATATTTGTATTTAAAAAAAAAAAAGTAGCCTTGTCTTTCTCTGTGCAGTGTTAGTTTATGATTTATAATCTTGTATGTATTGAAACTTTTGGCAAAATTTCCACAGGAGTTGAAAGTTTACTATTTAAACTGAACAAACACGTCAGTAAATGGAGAGCAGGCGCTGTGTGTATTTATGCAGCTTCTCCTGGCTTACGTTCTTTTGCTTTATCCATTCTTTAAAAATGTTTCCAGTCTCTTAAGCACATCATGCCTGTGAGAATATGAACAGTGATTAATCTTGTACAAGGAAAACCTGATTCAAAGGTTGAGCCAATTAAGAAGGTTTCAGCAGTCAACCCGCACCCACTCCACTGGGTTGGAATTAAGCATTTGGCACCAGCAAAGCTAAATGTCAGGCAGGCTAAGCTTCTATGTGGAGTGGAACTAGTTTGTTTCAAAGACTAAAGCGGAGTTTCCTTTCAAAGATACACTGAATTAGCTGCCTTATACTGACAATACCACAGAAACTGCTGAAATGGGAAACAGAGCCATAGAGAGATGCTGTTTTACTTAATTCTACCAGTGAGTGAGTGAGTGAGTGAGTGTGTGTGTGCAGTAAAGAAGAATTCCATTTAAGTCTTTTTGACTCAAAAATCAGCAGGGGATCTTTGTTCAGCATCAACAGTAGGAAGTGTAAGTTTATACAGACTTTTACCACATATTTTAATCAAAAACAGATTTCTAGACAATGTTCTAGAACATACTAAGTTTATTGGAAGTTGATTCTTCCAGATTACTTCAATTTTCATTGATGGCTTGACATTTTTCTTATTAGCCCATATATCACTTTCACTTTATCTCCACTTTACACAGCCATTTTTACTTGAATAGATGTCTTGTTTAAGGCCTGAAACTACTGAGGGGCCTGCTAAGCCTGCATTCACTCAGAACAAATAGTGTTACCTGACCAGCTTTACTAGTTTGTGATACGGAGTTTACAGAGAGTGAGAAGATAGAATGTACTAATCTGAAAATGATTTCATATCTCTTGGTTTTAATAGCTATTTTTGTTGTATATGTATCTTAAAATGAACAATTCCTTTTAAAAATTCCATTTTTAATTGATCCTGCCTTATATATGCTTTAAAAATACTTGTTTTTAGTACAGCAGAACTTTTGGCAAAGAGGTACGTTCTGAAGCAGGCTGATTTAGATATGAATGTATTTCACTTGTTTTGTTCAAAGGGCCTACTGCAGATGATATCAAGAAACCCACTGTTTGTGCAATATTCCAATATTTACTATATAGGGCAAATACAATACTTGAAATAATCCTAAAACAGCTGTTCCTAGGGCAGATGGCCTCTCAGGGTTTCTTCTGGCTTTATAGCTTCAGTTTAAGGAAAAAAATTTTAAGTACTTATTTGAGCTGTGGAGACTCCATATTTATTAGGGCTACCCTCTGAAAAAATCAGATGATTATCATCCCTTAAATTCTGTTTAACTCTTTGGAAGAGAAATGCCAGAATAAAGCCAAAAGACCATCACCCTGATGATGGAGAATTTAAACTGACCTGCCTATTCTTTCCAGTGTCTGTCTTACTAAGGCTTGGATCTTTTAAAATCACCGTATCAGTATAATTCTTTAGAGAATGTTAGGTCATTCTCCTTTAAGGATAAAATTGCACAAGCACAGACCACCATGATTTGGTTAATACAACCCCTGGTGTGTTCCACTTCGAGCCTTGCCAGCCCTTAGAATATCATGGTGTGGATGTGTTCACTTGGCCTGCAGAATAACTGACCTATAGACCTGTTAAACCCTGCCATATGTGAGGGTTCACACAGGTTAATACTGAATGTAAACTTACAATGAGAATTGCTGTATTCAATTTTTGGGGCTGTAATTTATGCAATTGCTTCTTGTGATTGTTAGAAAAAGAGGCACCCGTGTTACTTTATTACTGTAAAGTTTCTTAACCAAAATTTGGTGAATTTCACTAGTCAGTCTACCTCACATTTTGCTTATGATTCTAAATTGTCTTAAGTTGTGTTGACAGTACATTCTTGTCCTTTCATTTAATTTGGTGAATGTATTAAATTCTCCCTCACCCTCTAAAAAGAAAGTGTGTTTTCTTTACATTTTCTGATATGTTCAAAAATGGAATGAGCTGGTTCTGCCAGTGTCCGAGAAAGGCCACAGGTCCACCTGTCATAAGTTGGATAACTCTAAGATTCTACTATTCTGGCTTAACAGTGCAAGAAAGTGCTGAGTAAGTATTTGTGGACTGAAAATCTATAGCTTATCCAAAGAAGATACACACATATAAAGTATCTACACACCATGCCCACTTGCAGAGTGCCACATAATCATGAATAACAGGTCTAGAAATGATTAAAGAGATGTTAGAAATATCCATGGTACATCCCCGATCTTTTATAGATGGCAACTATATTCATTTCCATGTCCCAAGAGGCAGACTTTGGGACGGTAGAACTGTGTAGTATAACCTGAGGTTACTCTCCATTTTATTTCTAAACTCTAATTTCACCAGCTTTGGAGAATTAACTTATTATTCTGGGGGGGTGGGAGGGGGAATGCCTTTCAGTTCTATTATATTGACAGTGCTAAAATAACCTTTGATATAGAACTGTAAAAACATTCTTTAGGGTCAGAGGTCCCTGGCTGTTGCCTCAGGAGGGCCTGTAACTATTTTAAGTATGCTGACAGATTCAGGAGCAAGGAGGAAACTGCCCAGTGTCCCACTACAAACTCCAATGAGCTGCCTTGGAAAGACTACCAGCTGTGAAACTGACTGCTGTACCGTTGTATTCAACTACGTAGAGCTGAACAATATCCAGAGAACACACATTGCTCAGGCTTGTCTTCAGTCATGGCAAGAAGCTCATAGCTCCCTCTGGGTCTAAGAGAATATCGATAAAACAATGAAACCCTGGCTTCCCTGAAAAAAGACAAAAAAATCATAACTGAAGATGCAGGAAGGACCTCTGGGACCAAGGAAACACTGTAAACTCCTATGTCTTAGCTGTCAAGTATTAAGCTGAGGAAAGAATCTATAGTTGACCCTTCAACAATACAGGTTTGAACTTCACAGGTGTACTTATACACAATTTAAAAAAAAAAATGTACTACAGTATTACACAATCCCTGGTTGGTTGAATCTACAAAGTGCTAATATAAAGAGTCGACTGTAAAGTTACACCTGATTCACGACTACACGTGGGGTTAGCACCCCAACCCCCACGTTGTTCCAGGGTCAGCTGCACTTCAGTGATTATGACGGCGAATGGGATAGGAATAGCTAGGAAAAGCAACAAGTTTTCTTACCAGTTCTTTGCTGTTCTGAGACAGAATCTTCCCTTGATCTGCTAGAAAGCCCAAGAGCCATGAGAACAGGTAGAAGGCCTATGTGTGTCTGCAGTCGCTACCCCAGAAATCAATTTAGCCACCTTCACCGCCAGTGAACTACAGCCAGGAAGGAATGTGGCTGTGTTCCTACCAAGATCCCCTAGCTGAGCAGCCATGCAAAGTAAGCGACAATTAAAATATCAGTATATGTCTACTGTATTTACTGTTCTTATGATAGTCATGATTTTAGTAGATATATCAAGTTCACTCTTGCACATTATAAACTGATAAAATACTGATTTTTATAATGCTGACAAACTGAAATAAAACCATTGTACGTCCACGTAAACAAGAGCATAACATATAAGATCACAGGGTGTCTGTCTATACTGGTGGGTCCTATAATGTCAATATACCAGACATTCAGCCCAACTATTCAAGGGTAGCTGAGAAAACATTTACAGGCACCTTTGTATAATTAGCAATTACAGAATCAATCTGCTGATGTTTGTGACCACTAGCATTTACTCACTGTAGCGCTGGTGCCTCCACAACTCCACAGAGACCACAATGCTGCTTCTGTCGTCACTCTTTCATCTTCAGTGGTGTGACAGTGTAGACGGTTCCTGAGTCTTGGTTTCTGCCACTTTCTCCTGGTTCTCCCCTTGCATGTGCATCCTCACACGTTCTTCAATAAAGTCTCTTCTACCCTCTAATTTTATAAACCCCAGGGTGGAGATCTCCTCTAAATCTTCAAATAACTAAATAAATTGGCTTAGTTCAAACTTTCCCCAAACTCTAGGTCTACATGTTCCGTTATATACACCAAATAGATATCTCCACTTGGAGATTCAGCAACCACCTTCAAACTGTGAGCAGAACCAAGCTCATCCTTCCCCACCTAATTCTCCAGTATGCTCTTCTCGGCCCCAAATCCACCTACTCTGCTACCTAAACCAAAATTACCCAGATTCTCCTGTCATGATCTTTCTCTAGTCAGTTATCAACTCCATCAATTCTTCAATTTTAACTTCTCAGAGTTCATTTGTCTAATTTTCGTCTACACATCATAGCTTTAGTTCAATTTGCGTATCTTTCACAAAGACTGCAGCCTCTCCTATAAGCTTGTCTAAATTCTAGACTCCTCACCTGTAAACTACCTATGTGGCTGTCGTAATTAAATAATGCATCACTAGGGCTTCCCTGGTAGCTCAGCTGGTACAGGATCTGCCTGCAGTGCAGGAGACCCAGGTTCGATCCCTGGGTCGGGAAGATCCCCTGGAGAAGGGATAGGCTACTCACTCCAGTATTCTTGGGTTTCCCTGGTGGCTCAGATGGTAAAGAATCTGCCTGCAATATGAGAGAGTTGGGTTCAATCCCTGGGCTGGAAGATCCCCTGGAGGAGGGCATGGCAACCCACTCCAGTATTCTTGCCTGCAGAATCCCCATGGACAGAGGAGCCTGGCAGGCTACAGTCCATAGGGTTGCAAAGAGTCAGACACGACTGAGTGATTAAGCACAGCACAAACACAAGGTATGACACATGGCAAACACACAAATGTTAAATATTATTAATAATTCTCTTCTTGGAGAAATCGCTAGATTGTAAAATTTATTTGAGGGGCTGTGTCTTTAATATAAACATGAAAAGAAACAATCTTCCTAGTAATGGTAACCTTTAAACCAGCCAATAAATACAGCCTGTCTACTTCCAAGTCCCTTTGAAACCCACCGAGTATGGCTACCCAGAGAATCCTATTGCTTTTATGGGATCTGGGCCTATATTGTGAGTTTAACAGTTACTAGAACATCTATGCTACACCTGAAGTCTTCATCCTGTTTTTAAAAAATCATGGGTTCCCCGTCAGGCAAACATTGAGACCAGCAATGACTAAAAGAGTCTCAAGACCAAAGAGAAAAGCAGTGTCAAGAGTTGGACCATCATGATGAATGAGAAGAGTCACACTGCCTTACCATTCCACCCTACTGACAGGTACAGAGCCTTACACCACTCAATCACACATTTATGGGTGATAATGTGTGTGTGTGTGTGTGTGTGTGTATCACAATGATATATATCATATATCACAATATGTCGATCTTAATTTAAAAGTCTTAATTTTAGCTGGTTTTAATGTCAGCTCATAACATTCACCTACGTTAAATCATAGTGGTGTTTCATTCTTGGGCCATGGCTCTTCATTTCTTTGAAAGACCAGAAAATTCCCATGTTAGGATCTTGTCTTTTGGAGATGTTACTGATATACAGATTCTGTAGCAAACTGATGAAAACTAGCTTTTCAAAACCCACTGTTTTAATCTTATTTCAAGGTAGCAAACCTAACAGACTTCCTGAAAAAGCACAATAACAACATATCATTATCACATTTATCACTTAGAAAAAACTATCAAGTATTTTATTATTTTATTCTACACTATATACAAGTCATAAAAGGCCACAGCAGTTTTTCAACATATAAACCCTTTAAAAGTAGAGGGCACTATGAAGGATAGACAAGTATCAAAATGAAGTCCAATAATGAGGGCATATACCCAGTGCAGTATTTCTGAGGAGTAACAAAGCAGATACCAATTCATACATATTTAGCTTGCAACTAGTCCACAGGTTTTTATAAACCTCTTTGGGATTGTGAATAGCCAAAGTGTGCCAAGTTAACATTTATTTTAAAAAGTGAAACCAGAATGAAAAAATAAATAAACTAAAGGGCACCATTCTAATTCGAGTCATTCATAGTTCTCCAAGGAGGAAAGCTTCAATTCTTTTCCACCTTCTGCTTCGTGATGGCAGCAAGAAGCAGAAAAAGAGAAACAGAAGAACAAACTCAGTATTTCAAATTCTCTCTTGCTAAAGGAGCTTTGCTTTTTTTGTGATGATTCCCTTAAAGTAGGTATCAGACCCTTTAAGAATTAGATTTGATTCCTAAACATATCACACCCTTCTTGAATAATAATGTAAAAACACTGGTTTCCACTCTGTGAAAATACAATCTTTATAACTGGTATCAGCAGATCAATATAAAAAAATACAGTACCAAGCTACACTGGTATATTGCCACAATTAAGAACTTCAGATTATACTTATCACTGAGACCATAGTCCTTGCATTAGTTTTCAGTCCACTATGAACAATTATCTGCTGCATGTAAACATGTCTAAATAACTATAGATAAAATACATCAATCATAAATTTCTGTAAAAGATAATAAAATATCTTCTTTAAAAAACAAAACAACAATAAGCAATTACTTCATTTTTTTTTCCAATTTTATGAAAATGGAACAACCTTCTGGTTGTTGCCAGTCCTGAGTTCATTGTAATAAAAATGGCCCTAGTTCCTGGTTTAAGTCAACAACCAATCCATTCTCATCAGTAGATGTCTTCTGATACTGCAGGCATGAGTTTACGTTAGGTACTATTTTGTCCGTTAATAAAATTATATACCAGAAACTGACCAGTGCCACAGTACTGTGTTGCAAACAGTTTTCCATCAGGAGTAGGGTCTGAGAAAGCAATTTCCTCTTTACTCAAGTATGAGCCATATATAAAGTTACTCCTGTTTAAAAAAAAAAAAGGGGGGGGGGGTGGAAGGTAAAAAAAAGAAAATTATTTTTAACCATTAAAAGTGGAAAAAACCCATCAAATAATGGTGTATATTCTAGAAACTTAAAAATAATTGTTTTGTAAAAGCAACAATGGTTATAAAAACATTTACCCAACACCTTTTCATGATAAAAATACTCCAACAACTCTGAATAGAAGGAACTGATAAAAGAGCAACAAAAGACATCAAAGTTAACAGTTAAAAAAAAAAAGACTGAAAACTTCCTCAGACATCAGGAACAGGGTAAGGCCATACTGCTGACACCTATCTATTATCAAGGACAATTAGACATTAGACAAGCAAAAGAAGTGAAAAGCAACCAGGCTGAAAAGGGAGAAGTAAAATTATCTTTTCACAGATGACATGATCTTTTATATACAAAAATTCTAAGGAATTCACAAAATGACAGATCTAATAAAACACGAGTTCAGCAAGTTTCCAAATTATAAAATCAATATTAAAAATTAATTTTATTTCTATGACCAATTCAAAATGAAATTTAGAAAACAACACTGAAATACATTGTAAATACTCAGTAATCTAAGTAAAATACTTAGGATTAAATTTAACAAAGACATGCAAGACCTAAAAAATGAGAACCATAGAGCACTGTTGAAAGAAATTAAAGGAGACCTTACTAAACAGAAAGACATCCCATGATTATGAATCAGATGACTTAATGTTGCTAAAATGGCATTACTCCTCAAATTGATCTATAGTTAGTGAGTTTTTCTGCAAAAATTAACAAGCTGTTCCTAAAATTCATATGCAAATACAAGAGGCAAAAAAAAAAAAACGTAATTTTTGGAATCTCTATCCCTTTGATTAAAAATCAAGCAATATGTATATATAACTTTGTATTTTCCAAGTCTCTTGTAAATGTGTTATCATATTTTCATACTTTAAAAAAAAGAAAAAAGGAATAAAATCAAGAAAAACTATTGAGAGACTGAGATTATTTACAAATATTATTCTTAAAAATTTTCCTAAAAGCTAAACTCCCAAGAAATTTCCCATACTTCTTACATACTGACAGTCTTATGCAAATTTTAAATTAATATAAATAAAGGTTATACATTTACGATGAACTAAATGTCAATCTTTATATAAAACTCTGCTTAAATGCTAACTACTGACAATGACTTGAAGGATTACATCCAAGTTACCTTAGGCATTCAATCATGCGAGAAGCGATTTTCTTCCGACGCATCATGCTGAACACCCATATGCGGCTGATCCCACAGATTGCAGGCTCTGGCAATGTTGAGCAGCACCAGGCTTTTTGCCTTTCAAATCTGACCTTTTCTTCTTCTGACCTGATAACTGGAAGTTTTTCTTCTATAACTCTGTAGCCCTATATGCAGCAAAATTAAGGGGAAATTCGTAGGTGATTTTTTAAAAACTGAAGTATAGTTGATTTACAATGTTGTGCTACTCTCTGCTATACAGCAAAGTGAGTCCGTTATACACATACAGACATTCCTGAAGGGGGAGGGGGGGAGGGTGTTTAAAGTGAGACTATTATTAAGCAATTGTCTCATACTGACCTTTTGTGAGGTCATCACTACGTCCACCTGGCTTCTTAACAAACCATAGGAACCTTTGGTTCCCATGAGAGCCTTTTGCTCTCATTTTAGAAAATAAACAGACCTGGATCTACATTCTGTTCTCACTTATTAGTTATGTGACCACGAGATGAAGTTACTTAATTTAGCTTTGGGTTCCTTGCCTATAAACTGGAACTCTCCGCCATCTCTTTCAGAGACTTGCGAGAGATTAAATAAGGAAATACAAAGCACCTGGTCATCACGGCTGGCACATAATAGAAGTGAATGTTAATGTTCTCCACCTCCCATGTTCTAGGGCTAGCAGCGAAAGTACATGTGGTGAACTCAGCAGTCACAACTGTTTCGGTGATAGCTGTCATCGTTACAGGGTTCAAAGCTGTGCAGAATTGGGACTCAGGATGGCAGAGGAATCAGAAGTTTAGGAAGGTCCTTTCCCTACACTCCTATCTCTTAAAAATAAAAAAAGTACTTTGAAAAACATACATCTCTTCTGCCAGTCTAGTGGTCAAAAAGGGACACCACCAGCCTTTTGACAGAATGAGGTACAAAAGTTAAAACAATTAGACAACACAAGTGAGAGTTAACAAAGAATAAACAAGCAAGTACTGCACAGCTATGTTCTAATATAAACACTGCGACAAGTCATTTTTGGAACTGGGTAGAATAGGAATTAAAAAACACACAAGGGTGCTGAGGTCCCTGGTAGTCTAGGGGTTAGGACTCCGTGCCTTCACTCCCACGGCCCAGATTCAATCCCTGGTCAGGGAACTGAGATGCCAGAAGCCACGCAGCAGGGCCAAAAAACCCCGCAACACGCGCATTTATCAAAGAACATTCATTATAAACAACCAACCAAACAAAAAAAAACACTGTAAGAAACAGTCAAAAAACCAGATAGATGTCTGCAATTTTTTTTGAATGCTTAGTCATTTGCCAAACAAATTTAAGAATACTCTATATAAAATTTGCAAATACCCTTTATCACTCTGTGCAAATCTGACTTCAAATATCTTTTTCCCCTCCTCTAATTAACTTCATTTGTTTCAATGATCAATTCTGTCTGAAGTTATGTCCCATATAAAAAGTGATACTTCCTTCAAGTGGGTACGTTACTATTAACCCTCCTCAGGAGTCATAAATCATGCTAGCTGGATCGAATTTAAGGGGGATGAGTTGCTAAGGACAATCCTTAAACACACAAGTTATTTGATACACACAGGAAGCACTTTGACATATTGGTAAATCAAGCACAACATTGCTGATATCTTTTAAAAGTGGGTCAATCAAGACTCAGAGACCTATCAAGTGGACAAATGATCAAGCAAAGAATAAATCTGGGGCAATGGAAAAAATAAAGCCAAAAGATGTGCACTATGCAAAATTAACTCAATTACAGGATGGCAAGTTTCTATGACTTAGTCCTTTTATATCAAATTTATATCTCCAAACTACCTTGTCACCTATTTATTTAAATCAAATTTGTGATTACAAATAGCAAAATTCATAAACGTACACAATGTCAAGTTGAATTTTTTTTCAGATTCAATTTTTATGTAGCTTAATATATAGACATTAATCACACATATGTGTTTCAACTCTGCACCTTACTAGAAAATTTTATGATGAAGCGTATATACTTGGAGGCAACTATTAATATACTAAAAAATATCGACTAAACAAAAAGTCAAGTCCAATGCACACTGAATTCATGAAAATAAGACAATTCACAGGAGGTCTACCTCAAGGTGAGCATGATTAGGAAGTCCAAAGTCTTCTGTTTTCTTAAATTGGTCTAACTTGGGACCATCTTACAATATTAATATACCAATTCTACTATAATCCTATTATTTGTTTATGTTTGGCTCTTAAATACAAGCCGAGTCCTCAACAGAGCTCAACCAAAGAAGTGGTAACCTAATACAGGGGTGGGAAGTTTTTCGTGAAGGGCCAGGAAATAAGTATTTCAGGCGGTGCAGCATAACTGACCCCTTGCAACTACTTAATTCAATTTCTGCAGTGTGAAAGCAGCCACTGACAATACTTAAGCAAATCGACATAGCTATGTTACAATAAAATGTTGTAAAAAACAGGCTAGATTTTGCCTTCTGGACTATAATCTGGCAACCCTTGATTTATTTCAGTGCTGAAGGGGACTGAGACAGACATTTCATTAGTAGCCAACAAGCAAACTTCCTAAACAAAATTTAATACTACTTTTGATTTGTAAAATTTTTATCTTATATTTACTGACTTAAACAAACTCCCATGCAAGACAACTTCACTGTAGTAAAAAAATTATGCACAGGAGTTCTCGCATTCATACTCTTCCTTACACAGAATGTTGAAAAATTTACCAGAATGATGTTATTGCTGTAACTCTTTAAACACCAAACTACATACAACCATTCTTTAAAAATCACTTACCCACTGGATATGTTCTGCAATTAGACAACCAACTACCTTTTTGTCATTAGAAATAAACAGAAGTGTTTTTGTTCTGGAATAGCACATGAGTGGAGCCTGCTGGAAACCTAAATCATTATCAACCATCTCTCTAATCTCGTCAACCTGCCAAATAAAGAAAAATTATTATTTTGTAAACAAAAGCATTTTATATATGTAAAAATATGCTCTATTTCAGTTCAATAAATTGAGCATATTATTCCAAGCAGAACATCCTCTAAAGAGTGCCTCTGAATGACTATCCTGATCACTAAATGTTTTTCAAGCTCTGTGGACCAATCTGCAAAAGAAAGAAAGAATGGAGAGTAATGTCAAGCCCAGTAGTCTGGGAACAAGAGTGAGAGCTCCTCTGATAGGTAATAAGGACACTAAGGCTTCCCAGTGTAAGCATCACAGAATGGAGCACTGGAGAGAACTTCACTGGAACCTTAGCCAGGCAAGGCCACATTGTTCTTAGAAAGCCTTAATTTGTACTCTCATCAGTGGAGTGAAAGTGAGCACAGAGAAAAGGCATAAATGTTTATTCCTTATCAAAAGTTTATAGGGCCAGATATTATGCAAAGCACTTTATGAGTATTATCTAATTTAAATCCAACACCTCTTACAGTCTGATAGTTTCTCACTTTGCATATGGAAGAAATAAAATTCAGAGGTTAAATAACTTTCCCATGTCAGATATGGGACACTGGGAACCAAAGAGCTGGGATTTCTGGGATTTGAGCCCATAATGCTCAAACTGCTTCTACCACTTTACCTCCTAGAATTCTTGTCAAGGTCAAATACGATAAGCTCAAACTTTTGTAGGTATTCAAAGTCAAGATTTTTATAGGCACTCAAACATCAGTTCCTTTGCCAGTTAAAAAAAATCTGCAAATATTCAGTCCAATAAACATTCATCTGTGACACTAAGTTTAAAATGCAAATGACACATAAGGGGGTTAAGTATTCACACTTCTGAATTGCAGAATACCATGTAACACATTCCTTATTCAGTGATGAAAACCCAAGTCCTCTTAATCCTAGAAAAAATCCCACAATGCAACACTTGACTCAGTTCCTAAAGGCAAATGACTCACAATTCTTTGGATTTTTAACCTATTATGGGTTACTAACCAGTAACATAGTGCACTGTAGGTTACTAAGAACAAGGATATTAGAAATTTACTCTCAGAATAAAATGACATCTATTAGTTTCAGTTTTATAAATTATTATTCAGATTTGTATTTTGATTCTTAAAATCACTTATGTGGCACTTACTATGCCTTCTATATCATTACTCAAATTACTGATAATATGAGATACTAATCAATCCACTAAAAATTCATTTCACATATGCTAGACAGTAGTCATGTGAGGATATGAGAATTGGGCCATAAAGAGGGCTGAGTGCCGAAGAATTGATGCTTTCGAACTGTGGTGGTGGTGAAGACTCTTGAAGACTCCCTTGGACAACAAGGAGATCAAACCAGTCAATCCTAAAGGAAATAAGCCCTGAATATTCATTGGAAGGACTGATGCTGAAGCTCCAATACTTTGGCCACCTGATGGGAAGAGTCGACTCATTGGAAAAGATCCTGACGCTGGGAAGGACTGAGAGCAGGAGGAGGCGGGGACAGAGGATGAAGCAGTTGAATGGCATCACTCACTCAATGGAGATGAGTTTGAGCAAACTCCAGGAGATAGTGAAGTACCAGGAAATCTAGTTTGCTGCAGTCCATGGGGTTGCAAAGAGTCAGACATGACTTAGAAAATCAACAACAACAAATGACACACTACAAAGTTAAAGCATTCATTTTTCAGTTGGGTTGTGACTAAATGCTTATTTCTTATTCTCAGAATGGGGTGTTTAAATGTGCTCTGCCAGCAATACATTGTACTCTTAAAATCAGCTGCGAAATTATTCATTCTGTGTGAAATTTCACTGGAAATTTACCTTTTTCAGGGCATACTTTGGATCTTCAGGAAGAACCATTATTATCCTGCCATCAGGATATTCAGCTAGAATTCTTTCTTTTTTCCAACCCTAGATATATATAAAAAAAAGAATAGAATTTATTTATCACATTTCATACATCATATTCATGTACAGTAAGAAAAATACATCAATGTGTCTAAAAATTACAAACATGGAAAAGTATATATGCTCGTCAATGTTTAAAAAGACATGATAAATCAGCTAATTTGTTAAGCACACACAGGTACAATTAAAAGCTAATTTCTTTCTACTATTCACTCAGTGATCTAAGACCACAAAAGCATTTCTAATTTATCATTTTCCATTTTAAATTAATTTTGAAAATCACACAGCAAAAGCAAGCCCCTTAAAGTCAGTGACTCCCAGAACCTAAAGGATAACTCTCCCAGTTTCTTGATAAGAGAAGTAAAGTCTTAAATTTCTCTGGAACATGGTTACCTCCACAAACACACACTCGTGGTTTTATGTCTGGCATGCCAAAGACCTCCAGGAGGTTTTAAATGAACTGATTTGCATGCAGGAGCCCAATATGTAAGGAATAGTTTTTATTCTTATTGATCACAACTATCAAAAGTCACAAGAAGGATACTATAAAAATATAACTACCTTCTAAGAATCTAATAGGGAAGGAGAGGCTACGTTGTGTGTATCTGAAGTTAAACATACTCAAAAAAAGAGAGGTAATAAACTCTTCTTCAGATCCACACTCGTGGTGATTAATGAGCAGAACCTGCATGAAAAAAAAAACAAAACAAAAGCCACTTAAATCTAGTAAGATGGGACTGAACCAGAGGTTAAAACTAGGAGCTTTGAGGTTAAAAATAAGTACAGAAGGAATGAGCTTAACTAGTTGTTCCATTTGTCTTACCCAACCAACTTTAAATAAAAAGGTTTTTCAAGAAGCAACGTGTTTATCTTAAAGAAAACCAGCATCTTTCTGAAATTTGTTTCAGAGTATTAAAGCTCAATGAAACCAAGAAAAAGGCAACAATATTTTTAAAAAACACTACGGCAGGTCTGAAAGGAGACTGATTTTCCTAAATGATCCAGAATGGTCTTTTGGGAAAGGGTAGTTTCTTGGTTGGGGACAAAAAGCCTAATAACAAACTTGGTATAAACAACTGTTTGGATTAAAGTATTTAAAACCAGAATTTGTTTAAAAATAGAGCACCCAAAAGTAAAGCAAATTCAGATGATTATAATTAGGATGGTCACGTGTTCCCAAAATTTGAAAAGAAAAAAGGAGCAGAAACAATAGTCACAGAAGTCATTTTTTTTTCAAATCAGAAATGAAATCTGAATCATATCCAGACCTGAATATAGGTAAATGTTTTGAAAAGGCATGAGATATCATCCTCTTTAAAAAACAAATTTACATTAATGTTATTTTGGGGAAAAGCATTTAAAATAAATCTATTTTACACAAAATGAAAATGGAGACTTTTCATTTTAAAAACTAAGCTACAATTTCAATGAAGATTTAGAATTTAACTAACTCCAACTTATAACAAAGTCATAGTTTCCTGAGCTGAATTATCTAAAAATAATTTGATAAGTTACTTTCCTGTTGTCTTTAAAAATAACAATACTGGCCAATTATACTGTACCATCGGCACTAGATAAATTATTTTGCTTTATATATTCAGCACTATATAAATTATTTTGCTTTACTGACTTTTTTGTACAAAATTTTCTCTTGAAACAAGTTGAGACTTGCATGTTCATACAGAAAATGTTTCACAACTGGATTTGATACAATTTCAAAAATGTTTTAAACATGGTTGTTTTTTCATGTATGTGTATAAGCAGGAGCAACTGCAAAGGGCAGAGTTATTGCTGCTTCAGTTTCTAATACCCATGAAGACAGCATATTTAAGAGAAAACCTTAAGAGCTCTGGATTAAAAGTTGAGGGTTTAAATCCCATTTCTTGAGTTGCTAGCAATATAATCTTGGGCAAATCACTGCAACCCATTCTGTTTCCTGACCTAGGCCATGGACAAAACAGCTGTCATCACCCACATCACTTCGTAGTTTAGAGAACTGCTTTAAGATGATTCCTCACACAGAGGAGCTATTCAGAAACTCTTAGTAATTTCCACTCTACCCTCCTAGTGGTGTCAAACTACAATCAATGTACTACTTTAAGAAAACACAATTAATAAAGCCCCCAAAGTTACATGCAAAAATAAGTTCAAACCTTGGACAAGGCAAAGATGAAAGAACCAACATGGCTAAAAGCTGTCAAGTAAGATACTAAAGACATTTATATGCCTCAGTTGCAGTTAACTCTTTCCTGGAGTCAATAACCACATGATCCTCCTATCTTTAGAGAATTTAGATGAGACGAAGTCTGTCTGCTGCTTGAAACTGAGGCAGACAGAGGCTGTTTGCTGAAGGGTAAATGTGATTTAGAGGAATAACCAAATAGCCACAGCTTTCTCCAAAGATATAAATTTCAATGCAGTGCCTTTACACCTTTCACCTTTAGCTCTAAGATGTTACACACAGCCCTCTGCTAGCAAGTAGTATTTTCCAAATCCCATTCTTAATTCACCCATCTGGCTGCTAAAAAGCAGAAAGCTTTACACTGCTAATAGCAATCAATGATCTTTTTTTTTTTTTTTTTTTTGCCCTTTGCTGTTCTATTCTAGACTTTAGAGTCTCAAGAATGGAAGAGGTTTTCCTCTTTCTCTATTTGAACAAGATTACAAGTGAAAACAAAATACACTGGGTGGTAAATGTATTGATGTATATACAATTGTCAAAATTCATCAATCAAACATTTAAGATTTGTGTGTTAAAATTATATCCCAACTATAAAAGTTCCTACTAATCACTTCCATTAAAGGTTGAATGGAAATACTCATGAAAGAATACTCTGAGAAATAAAATCAATAACTAGCTTTTCAAAAAGACTAGCAACAAATGTGGCAAGGGAAAAAAAACCTAGAGGGAGAATCTTTAGATTAAAAGACATTTAATAGACATACCAACCAGTGCAATATATGGACCTTAATTCAAACAGTACAGAAAATTATGAGATATTTGGGGAGATTCTGAACCATAAGGGAATAGCTGATATTAAGGAATTAAAATTTAAAGGTGTGATTATACTCTTAAAATCTTGTTTATTGCTATGCTGAAGCTGAGTGAAAAATACATGGGGATTCGCTATTTGGTGGTGGTTGGGGGAATGGGGAATGAACTTTATTTTGGAAAATTCAAATCACCCAATTGTCAAACTATGCCAAAGGTCCAAGGCTTACGCAAATACCATTTATTCAGAAGTGAAAAATGAATGTAAAATGAATCCAGTTTGCAGAGTGATTAGACCTGAGGGTGAGACAAGCATTGACTGCAATGGGGGCACAAAGGGGCTTCTGAGATACTAGTGGTGCTTCTTGTCATGTGGGTGTTCACTTTGGAAAAATACACCATTAAGCTGTGCACTCGTTCATTACTTGTGTACTTCTCTTTACAAGCTGTATTTCAATTAAAATTTTATTTAAGTTACTAAAGGAATTTGAAAAACAGACATTTTAGTTCAACAGCAAGACTAACAGTTGTTATTTGTTTAAATAAACATACTCCAAATACCATTTTTAAAAAATTTTTAATCTTCAGAAACAAAAGTAAATTAAAATTAGCTCATTCAAAATTCAGTCACATGCTCTATTTGACAGTACCCATGGCACACAGCATAAAAAACTGCAGAAAAACTGCATAAAAGAAACAAATTACAGACTCTTGAAATACGTAAAAAGATTTCTGTTGAAATGATTTTTAAAAGCAAACATGTACTTATGAATATTTTAAAAGTCAGTAAGACTGTACACCAAATTATAAACTAAGGTTATTTATGTGATTTAATTTTTTTCCTTTTGGCTTATCTGTATTTCCTGGTTTTTTCTACTTTTATAAAATGGTATAATAAAAGTATTAATATACCTTAACTATCCCCAAGCAGAAGGTTTTAACTTCATGCTTGGTTACTGTGCAAAAATAATTTTGTATTAACAATACTGTTAAAGATGTGTTTCCATGTTCTCTTCAGACATACCACCTTTCCAAATCTCCATGTGTTCACCAACCCAAAACCTCTCTGAACCCTGTCCTGGCTTTTTGAAGGTTTCACCGGAGGTGGGACTGATTAAATCACTGGCCACTGGTAACAGAATTCAATCTCCAGTGCCTATTCCCTCCTAGGATCACTGTGTGAGAACTCAAAGTTCCAACCCTCAGTAGCTGGCTCCCATCCTTAGGCTAGTTCCAAAGGTCATCTCATTAACATAACAAAACACATTGTATCCCATCTCTTAGGAAATTTCAAAGGTTTTGGGAGCTGTGAGTCAGGAACTAAATAAATATTGTTCTTATAAATCACAGTATCACAAGCACTGAAGATGATAATCTGAGACTAGTTTGAAAGTGACTGAGGTCAATTTATTTCTGAACTAAATTTAATTGTACACACAATATAACTGCTGAAATTAAAATAAAATAATTAAAACCTAGTATCTTATATATGTTAATTTGTGGTAAAGAATCCACCTGCAATGTGGGAGACATGGGTTCGATCCCTGGGATGGGAAGATCCCCTGGAGAAGGGAAAGGCTACCCACTACAGTATTCTAGACTGGAGAATTTCAACTGACTCTAGTCAATGGGGTGGAAAACATGACTGAGCAACTCACTTATGTTCAGCTAACAAGACATGAGTGATATAATTGGTCTATTAAAGCATAATTAAGCACAATGCTTTCTGAAGCTAACCTTCAAATTTGTTAGCTATATTTATTATCACTAGAGTATTTCAAGATTCATGGTTTCCCATTTTGAATGACTTAACCACTAAAAGCAAGCCAACCTGTTTAAGTTAATCTTTCATAGTTTGACAGAAGGTATTCAGAAAAACAAAGTCCCATGACATAGTGGTTTTTTTCCCTCATTGAATAAGTCAGGAATAAAAGAATATACACAAGAATTTAAGTGTTACTTTAGAAAAATCGGATTCAATTCTAAAGATGCTTTAAAGACTTCATTTTGTAGGTATGCTATGACGGCAGGATCACCTCCAGTGTACTTCTCTCATTCCCTGCAATATTTGAACTGAACAGAGGCTAGAATCCCCACTCTTCCACTAAAGCTATTTGTTTTGATAAATCTACTTGTGGCAGCACTAACTGAACTCCTTATGACAATTCAAATACTCTACCTCCACAGTGACATGTAGCATCTAGCAACATGTGACAACGGAGCACCGGCTGGTGTCAATGAGGACCTGCATTTCTCATTTTCGGAGGCCTGGTGTTACCAAACTGGACAGTGCAGCTATACAGCCAACTAGGGATTGGTCCAACCTTTCTTCAAAGCTTCTCTGGTCACCAAGACAGGAAAAACAACCCGTCTTCTGATCACCGCTCTACCAAAGTAATTATCATTTCTAAACTGAAAAGTTAATCTATAATTTAAACAGTCAATATTGATTTATTGCTTTAATAGCTGTTTAAATCTTTTACTGTTAACATTTCATTTCTTTCAGGCTTTGTTCCTAAATTTGCAGGCCAAGGGCATATCCAATACCCCGCATGTAAGGTCCTCCACAATGCATTCAGTCATATAATCAACTCAAAGGAGGTTAAGTGAAAGACAGAGGTAAAGAAGGAGTAAGTCAGGAGTTTTTCTGCAAAAAACCCAAAATATTATTCCTCTTCTGCATTACTGAAAGTTTATAATACAGCTGAATTCTGGATAGTTCCTTGCTTGGCAATAAGGCTGAATGCTCTTGGGGGAGTTTTTCCTATTTTCTCCTCACACCTTTAGGAAAACACTTCATGAAGGGAAACTGAAGGGAAGCTAGGTCTAAACCAGAATCCAGGATCCCTAGGAAGCTTTAAGAGGCTCCTTCCTAAATAGTTTCCAGTAAGTCACGTAAAATACACTTCCACAAATGGGGTCAATGAAGCAGATGGAGTACAATGAAGGAATACACAGAGAGCACTGTCATTTTTCTCCCCTACCCCAAGTCAAAGAAAATACGTAAGGGATAAAATATTTTAGTCAACTAAAAGTAGGTTCTGCGGCATCAATTTCTACTATGACTATATAACTTATATATTATTTTAATCTTTTGAAAAGAAGACTTCAGACATTTTTACCTGTCATAGATTATCATCATGAAATAATTATAAGAAAAAATTTCTGTCAAGAAAAACTGCTTATGTTATAGACAGTGTTTGATTAAAATAAAAGAATTAAAACTTATTCTAATTTATTCTATTTTAAGCAGTAAAGAATTAATTCTATATTAAGCAGTACAGAACTTTATTCCCAATCCCTGAACACTGCCCATTTAAAATTAAAAATATAAACAAAAGCCACAGCACAAAATGACTTCTTAGTTCTAAGTGCTTCTCTCCAAGAAACAGACACGACAGATAAACTGGCATTTAAAAAATTTAGATGTTTCATCAAACACGAGTACTTAATGCAAAAGCACAACACTAGGTGCCCAATAAAAGATTCACGTAAGTGACAACCCAGAATCCAGAGCTGTGGTCACAGCAGAACATCTTTAATATGGGTGTGCTTTTTATCCTCTCCATACACTAGAAAAGAATGCTACAAAGTTCTGGAGGAGTTTCTACCTTACAATCTATGTATATCTATGTTCGGAAACAACAAAAGGTAAGAACGTTAACTTTGATGTTAGCAAAGGATGGCCAACTGCTAAACTCAATTCCTTCTCTTGAGTTTATGTCAAAGTAAATAAAATAACCTTTAGCTCTGTCCCATCAAGAAGCGGGAGAGGGGGGTCTGGGCAGGAATCAGTCTTCCTTAAGTTGCTCTGCTGCTTTACGGACTTGCAAGAGTCAGGATTTGTTAAGAAGTGATGCCTCCACCTTGTTCCATAAACTAATTTCCTTTGGTGTTGTGGAAGAGCAAAGTACATTATCTCCTGGTTGATTTCCTTACAATTGGTCTCAGAAATTAAGAACTTCCCTTAAAATAAAGAACTAAGTCTTTTAAACCAAATTTCTTTATAATTTTTGGAAATTGGCTGCAAGAATCAAATAATGTAACCTGAGCAGAATACAATTCTACCAGATTGATGGATGTAAAGTAAGTATTTCTGCCCCAGAAGTATTCCATAATTCAGCTACCTGAAGGCCTATTTTTCTTTTCAAGTTGTAAGGATATTAACAGAGTCAAATTGGAAAAGGACAAATTTCAAATGATAAATAAATATCTAGCTATATTCTATGTCCACACACCTTTTATTTTATTTAGTTAAGTGGGAGGAGGGTGTGTGGGGGGAAGAGCAGATGGAATAAGGAATATAAAGGATCACCACAGCAGGGAACCAAAAAAGGAAAACCCCACCTATCTTGGGAAGAAGTAATTGAATAAATAAAACCACGAATATGAATTCTTCAACCAAAGATAAGGATACAAATTTAACTGAAGCCAATAAAGACCTTTTAAATCTAGTGCCTATGTGAAATGAATTGGTGATCTCAGTTCAGATATCCTGGAGGTCTTATTAATGTGAGTGTACAGTACTGAAGGTAACATGTATAAAATAAATTCCATTTCAGATACGGGTAAACAGCAATTACATTAAATTACTATTTTCACAAGATATCTGAAATGGTTCAAAATTATTTAAAATTTTGCTATTTCCAAAAACAAATATTAAATAACATTATGCCTCAACTGCACATACATTAAAATATATATACTAAAACATATTTACTTTGTGGGATTTTTTTTTTAAGTATACTACAAATTCTGAGGTTTTAGCCATCAAGAATTGTTCTTTAACTTTAATAAGAAAAACTCTTATGTTAGCAAAGAGAAGGTAAAGGAAATCCCCACACAATCTATTCGGTATAATATATACCACTATCAACTCCCCCCCAAAAAAGTTGTGTCAAGCTATTCTGAATACTAAACAGACTTATCAATAGTTAACAATTAAAATCAAAGGCAATTAAAAAAAAATACTCAAGTTGAAGAGCATCACTTGTTAGAAGAGGTACAATAACACTTTAAAAATATAACAATTTAAAAATTAAGTTAAATTTTAAAATCCCACAACATACACCAGCCAGAATGAATTTGCTGGGTGGGTTTTATGTTTGGCTTTGTTTTAAAAAATAAGCCTGTATATATACTACAAGGGCTTTGTATATGGTGCTCTTTTCTAAAGACAAAATTTTTTCAGTGACTTGAATCTGACAATTCATCTCTAATGATCTGATTCTGCGTTTTAGAAGTCATGAATTCCACTTACCACGTATTTTACAGCACTTATAAATTGATTGTGGAAGAGCAGATGCTGTGTTTCATCCTCTGGATTTGAAGCAGTGTAAAGCATGCCACAAACATTACAGGAAACTGCTCCAAATCTTTTTTGTCCTGCATCCTATTTATAAAAAACAAACAGAAGGGTTTTTTTTTTCCCCCCACAAAAGAATAATTTGACAATATCAGTCTCTAAAGTTATAATGTGAACACAGAGTGAGAACTGTTTAAAACAACATTCCATGTTGATGACAAAAATGAAGATGCTAACTTTCAAAATCTGTATGTAATTTTATTAAGAATTGTTTTCCATTTTTGTAATCATTCACTCCACACCATTTAATAACGACTGAAAAGAACCGAGAAAGTATCTCTAACACTACACTCTTAGTTATAAAGCCTCAAATGGCAAATACTTATAAATGAGAACTAGTATGTATTTTGTATCTGTGATAATTTTACCATTGAAGTTTAGAAGAAATGCTTCATAGACTTTTTTTTATAATGTCTTAAGTCTTTTCTCTTTAATAGTTTTGTTCTAGTTATATTAAAAAGAGTATTTTGATGTCACCAGAAACTCTTAAGCAAAGGTAAAATTAAACATTCTCTATTTTCTTTATATCAAGTTAAGTGTGAAAGACTGACTATAATCACCTATACTCCAGTAATTCATACTTGTGCTGCAGCATAGTAACTGGTCACAAAAGGTTTTCTATACTTATCCTCATTTAAAAAGACAAATTACAGCAATATGACCTAACTTTAATATTAATTTTAAAAGCATAATTCCTTTATTCTTGCTGCTCTGAAACTGGGAAATTTCAACTAATTACTAAGAACAAAAAACAGAAGGTAACTATATCCTAGTGCCTTACAGCTAGGGCCACAGAGCAAAAAGAAATCAAATGGTAAACGAAAGATTGCATATAAAACTGAAGGGAAGCTCATTCTGAAAGACTGAAACTATTGACAAAATATTACCTGAAAATTCAGGGAGTTAAAAAAAATTGCTTGAATTATGGTTAAGATACAAAACATTGTATTTACCATGTTAACCATTTTTAAGTGTACATTTCAGTAGTATGAGGTACACTCACACTGTTGTGCAACCAATCCACAGAATTACTTTTATTTTGCAAAACTGAGACTCTAGGGACTTCCCTGGTGGTCCACTGGTTAAGACGCCACACCTCCACCTCTAGGGTCACAGGTTTGATCCCTGGTCAGTGAACTAAGACCCCACATGCCATAAGGAGTGGTCAAAAAACAAAACAAAACAAAAATCCCTGAAACTCTATACCCACTCAACAGTTCCCCAATCCTCCTTCCTCCCCAGCTCCTGGAAACCATCATTCTGCTTTCTATCTCTATGAATTTGATTTTTTTAGGCACCTTTCATAGAAGTAGAATCACGTAGTATTTGTCATTTTGTGACTGACATTTCACTTAGATAATGTCCTCAAGGTTCAATCATAGTATGTGTCAGAATTCCCTTCCTTTTTAAGGCTGAATAATATTCCACCGTCTACATACACACCACATTTTGTTCAACCATCCACCCACTGGTGGACTCTTTAGTTGCTTCCACTCTTTAATTGCTTTAGTTGTGAGTAGCAAACACAGATGTACAAACAACCTCTTCAAGCAGGCAGTTATCTTAGTAATGACTAAGTATCTACCTCGGTTTCTTTTCCTCACTGGTAAATGGAAAATAATAGTCGTACCTATCTCATACTTTCTTCTAAAGCTTAACTTAGTTAATATAAGTGGAGGAAACGGAACAATGTACTGAAAAATATTAGCTGCTATCGTGATCATTAACATCATCATTACCATCAACTCTTGACCAGCATTATCCAACAAAAACGTCATCCACAAAGGTAATTTTAAATTTACTAATAGCCACATTAAACTCTGCAGAAGCAAACCAATAAAATAAATATTTAACAAGACATATACCAAATGTTACAATTTCAATGTACATTAAATATTTGTAAAACTTAGTGGGATATTTTACATGTTTTCTTGTACTCATCTTTGAAACACAGCATATGTGTTTACACTTAGAGCATACCTCAATTCTGGTGAGTGACATTTCAAGTACTCAACAGTCACATGTGGCTACCACACTGGATGGTGCAGCTTTAGACTCTACTTGTCTAATTAATCCTGTTTCACTATCATACTGATTTGACTACAGAAAAGTATTGAATTTGATGAAACAACTTTTTCCCTCACTAATCTTTCTCAAAAAGATTTCTAGACAATTCTTACAAAATTATCCCCCCATATTAAAGCTAGAACCAATTATCCACTACCAAAAAATCTGATTACTTCTGTCAACTGGAACTACATTAAATGTTCCTATTATTTTGGGTTTCTTCATTTTTTTAATTTTGTGCTCACTCATTCAAATTAGATTTTTCATCAGTCAAACTATCTCCCTCTCTTTTCTACCTTGCCACCAAATTGTACTTATTTTCTATTTCAAATTAACTACTGGTTTATCTTCCTGTAAAATGTAGTTTTACAATTATACCATATACTAAAATATACATATTTAAAATCATCTGTATTTATTAAGTTCCATGTTATTTTAAAATTTAAACCAACTACTAAAAGAAAGTAGGGAACAAATGACACATTTAAGAAAATAATGTGAAATAAAGTATCAATCTGTTGTAAATAAAACTAGAAGTAAGGAAATTTGAATTTTTATTGTTATAGGATAGAATCACTGAGAGAGTGGCTGTCATAATACCAAGAATTATTTCCATAATGAAGAATTACAGCGACAAAAAGGCTCTGTAGGGGAAAAAAATGAACTTATTCCTTGACAATGTGCATAAATAAGATGGTGTAATACATTTTAGCTAAAAGGTCAAGTTGTATACTTACTATGATCAACTGTTTTTCATCAGCTTTCTCTGCTTCTTTTAGTTTCAAGTCTTTTGGAATTGTTATCTCCAAATGGGAATTACACTTGGGCCAAGAATGATTTGGTGGTATCTCCCTTTGAAAAAACAACCAACCAACCAAACAACTATTAAATGTTATAGATCCATATCATTTCAAATCACTGGTAGAAAAATACTTAGGATTTTCTATACAACACTGTGACAAATAAAATTTCAAGGGGTGTGGGGGCGGGGAAATAACCTTTTAAAAACCAAAAGGAAACCCAAAGAAACATCTTATTTACAACATAAAGACAAAAAAATGTAGTACCTACTATAGTATGAATAAGTTTTAAGTTTCATAGTTTCAGCAATTTGAGTCACTACAGTTTGTCCTAAATACTGTTTTCAGTAATCAGTAAAGCAAAAATGTCATACTAATTTATTTTGAAAATAAAGAAACAAAAAGCTTTCAATCTGCTGAAACACTTTTACATGTTGCTAATATGTATCATGAGGCTTTTTGGGCAAAAGGAGCACTCTCATATATTGTTGCTGGGAGAAGACTCAACCACTTTGCAAGGAAATTTGGCAAGGCAGGTTAAATCCTATAGCTATGAATTTATCCTAGAAAGAGCCACATAAGTGGACAAAGATAAGTGTTCATTGCAGGACTTTTTTTCTGACAGAAATAAACTAGAAACAACCAAGGTTTCAATAGAGAACTGCTTCATAAACAATGGAACATGTGCACAATGAAATCTAATACAGAATTTAAAAGAATGAGGAAAGAAGGTAGAAAATATCTATCTTCCATAACACACTGAGAAAACACTAAAAGCTGCAAAACACTATGTGTACACACAGGAAATAAGTACACTAAAAACAGAATTTCTATCACATCTGTGTGAAATACTGATGATTACTAATGCAAACTTTCAAGGGAAAAAATTCCCCAAACTTAAAACTTCCAAGTATAAAATCCTGAAGTTCTCATATTTATACTTATATTAATCTAATACCTTACCTGTTATCACTCATCTTAGATGTCTGATTACAGAATATACTGTGCTGTTTGGGAATTGAACCTGTGATTTAATAAAAAGATGGGTTATGTACTAAGCTTTGTACTAGCCCTCCACCTAACAGTTAAAAATTATCATGAAGAAAAACAACCTCAATGCACTAAATGCTTTATTTTTAATAAATACCATTTGTTAAAATTAGAGTCACCTTTCTAGGAATTTCTCTGCAGAGAAGAGGCGAAACAGCTCTTCAGAGCTACAGAGAGATCTAATAGATTAACAGTGTGTCTCTAGTTTCAGCAATAATTGTTCATAATAATGCTTTCATAGTTATTTAGTTTCTAAACGGAAATAAAGGAAAACATTAGCTTAAAAAAACCTGTAGTCTCTGGAGTTTTAATCACATTGGTGGTGGTTTAAGTGCTAAGTAGTGTTTGACTCTTTCGTCTCCATGGATTGTTGCCCGCCAGGCCCCTTTGTCACAGGATTTCCCAGGCAAGACTACTGGAGTGGGTTGCTATTTCCTTCTCCAGGGGATCTTCCTAACCCAGGGATCGAATCTGCACTGCAGGCAGATTAGATTCTTTACCACTGAGCCACCAGGGAAGTCCTTTAATTATATTACTAATCAAATAATGCAATAACAATTAATTTTCTAACAAATAAATGCATTTCTGGCATTCATATTATACTTCCCCTTCCCCCACTAAGGGCGTCCCTGGTGGGTCAGGGAAATTTCATGGACAAGGAGCCTGGTGGGTTACAGTCCATGGGGTCACAAGAGTCAAACACACCTTAGCAACTAAGCACTCCTAAGTGAAAAGGTTAAATGACATATGCGATGCAATCAATTATATGAACTCAATATTTAGGAATTTCTCTTCTGTATCTCCTGGTGCTTCATCTGATGTAGGTGAACAAATTCCTATTCAAGAGTTCAAAGATTATATTCCCCAATTTTTTTGGCCACGCCATTCAGCTTGTGGGATCTTAATTCCCCAACCAGGGACGGAACTCGTGCCCCTGCAGAAAAGGCGCTGAGTCCTAACCACTAGACTGCCAGGAAATTACCCTCAAAATATTCATTAGGTTACAAAAATAAAGTGTTTTATGGTAAAAGTGAACAGACTATAAGAACTGATTTAAATCAAAGATACAATTATTAAGATGGAAAACTGAGTAATTAAGGTTTAAAGATAAGAACCTGGTAAACTAGTCATTTATACTTGAGAAATAAACTGCCATCATTAATTTAAGCAATTCATTAAATAACACTTCTCCAGAAAGTAAGTTCACAAACAAAATAAAAGATTTAAAAGCAAAGTAGTTTTGGTAGGGAGTTAAAGAATCACCTTAAGTACTGTACACAACCCAATCAACAGACACAATTCTCCCCCTTCAAAGGTTATCACAAATTTGAAAAACATAAGCAATGGTTAAAAGGTTTATTTGATAGTGGATATAGTCTTCTGTTATGCTGACAAAAAAAATCTCTGACCACTGTGAAATCTAAACAATACTTTCAAAGTATTACCTGGACATTTATTCTCTCCTGTATCAATTTTTCCTTGACTGAGCAGAGCTGAGACAGTAGTGGCATTTTCCACTGGATTGTTTTCAAGCTTAGATTCCAAACATAGGCTGCAATTCTAAGCACATATAATCCAAAATGTTAATATTCACTTTTGTATCAACCTTTAGGTCTTACTACAATATTTTCAGTGAATTTTAGCACTATACTAAGAAAATTTAAGATCATATATGGAGTAATTCACACAAGATATGAGTCTCTTTATGATCTCCCTACAAGCTACCCTTCCTCTCAGCATCAACTCTTACTATTCCCCTTCATGCTAGACTGAAAACTTTACCTCTCCCACAGATACACTCCACATCTGCCAGCTCTATGCTTTTTCTGGGTTTCATCTACCTAAGTCCCACTGTCCATTACAATAGCCACTGTCGCAGCTCATTATTGGGCACTTAAAATGTGATATGACTGACCTGCGATTTACTGCAGATGTAAATCACCTACCAGATTCTGAGGTATTAGACAAAAAAAAAAGTAAAAACACCTCAATTTTTAAAACTCATGACACATTGAACCATTATTTTTACATGACAAGTAAAATATATTAACTTTACCAAATTTTTTAAAATGTGGCTAGCAGAAATTTTTAAACAATTTATGTGGCTCACACTTTATCTCTACTGAACAATGCTAATCTACAACAGCTTACCCCTGTATAAACTCAAGTCATTAAATATTAACCCCTTCCATCAAATCTCCTCCAAGTTTTCCATTCCTTTTTCCCAAATTTCCCAATTACCTCCTCCATCTTTCATGCCCTTATCACTTTCTATTTTGAATTATTTTTTTATTAATCTCCTATATACTCTTAAGTACGTATGCATATGTATATATGTAAGTATATTTTTGTATATATATATACTTAAGTATATAGTTTCAAGTATATATTTTTTAATCTCCTAATACTCTTAGGAGCAAGACTTATTATATTTATCCTTGTATCTCTAAGAGCTCCTAAATCAGAACTCTGTCAAAGTAGATACTCAATAACTAACAAAGGAAAATAGTGCAAACTCAAACATTAGCTATCTCAGAGGAATGGAAATGTGGTGGTGAACAGATAATTCTTTTGTGTGTGTCTGTATCTATCTGTATTATAACTGTTACAAAGAACACATAACATTATTCTTGAACATTACATTTTTGAAATATGAACATTTTTGTCATTAAAAGGTAGAAAAATTAAAAAATAAAAAAAATGACATGTTAGTAATCAATCTCCATTAGGAAGCTAGAATTACCAGTTTTTTAAAAAAAAAATCATAAAATAATTGAGCTTTAAAATTCGTAAAATCTGGGAGGGGGGTTCAGGATTGGGAACTCATGTACACCCGTGGCGGATTCATGTCAATGTATGGCAAAACCAATACAGTATTGTAAAGTAAAATTTTTAAAAAAAAATTAAAAATAAATAAAAACAAAAAAATAAAATAAAATTCGTAAAATCCAAATACTTTAAATTCAGCCCAAAGAATTCAGAAGGCCTATCAGACAGATGCTTAGCCTTACTAACCATCATCATTTTTCAGTATTTTTGAGACTGACACCATGTAATAAAAAGAAGAAAAATTGCAGACAGCCACAGAAAAAGTTTTCAAATGGTGTAAAGTCTGCTTTTTTACACTCTTCTACTTCCCCAAGCATAAATCCAGCTAGATTCTTAAGCCAGTTAATCTCAGTTGAAAGCCTGGCTCCATCACTTACATGCTACACAGATTGCTAAGCTTCACTTACATCTCTAAACCTCACTCTCCTCACCTGTAATACGTGGATAGTAATTAAACTCACACTGTAGAATGTGGTGACAATTATATGAAGCTCTCCTTTGCTTAATAAAGAAGCAGTATTCATTAAACAAAAGCTATTATGATGGCTTCACTAAACATCTTAGTACTTAAGGGAAGAAGAGAAATCTCTAAGTGACTAGTACAATGTAAGTTCATTAAAGGCAGGACACAGATTTAGCACGGTGTCTTGAATGCAGCAGGCACTCAATATGTCTTGAAACGGTATGTTCAACACCACATCTCCTAACCACTCTTTATGATAGTGATCACATTACATTGTTGGTATCAGTGAAAAAGTTGGAAACAACGTAAAAGGGCTTTCACAGAGGAAACCATAAATAAAGTGCGGTATATTTTTTTACAACTATTAAAATACCCATGTATCAATAAGAATAAACAATAATCTATTTTGGGGGCTTCTGACACAAACCCTGACTCCTTACTCACTCAAATTTGCTTCTAGACTGAAATGCCTTGAAAGAGAACTTTAATTCACTTGTAAAACTTTCAAGTGACTTTTTTTCTCAAATGATCTTCTTATATCCAGAGTATATCACTGTAGAAAGAATTAAGGACTGAAAATCAGGACATCTGAATTCAAATCTCTCTGTGCCACCAAACACATGGCCTAACCCACATTCTTCTACCGCTCTCAGCTTTCTCATTATAAAATTAAATAATTGAAACAAAATTGGTGGAGTTTTAAAAATCAGTGTTATAGTGCTAAAGTTCTGCCAATTGATTTTATATATTGATATTTTAACTATATCTTAATTTGGAAAGAAATGGTTCAGCTGCTTTTATAAAGTTTCAAAACTACTTCTTAGGTAATCAAGTTTCTTCCAGCTATTTAGATTTTGTTTTTCAATTTACTTCCCCATTTACAAACTTTTTGCCCACGATAATTTTATTCTTAGCCTGAGGACTGAATTATTTACATCCTTCAGGCATTTATTTGCCAACTGTTCAAAATGGCTACACAAGTCAAAGCAAAAGGCATTTCTGCTAGAAATATTCAAGTTTTATCAGGTGGTGAAAAGTTGACTTGTGCCAGATGAAGTTATTTTAACAACTTGATCAGAACTGAGCCCAATTTCAAGTTCCACATTTTAGTCTCTCACTATGCAACAGTTTCTTTGGTTATAATTAATAGAAAAAGGAAACAAACCAGTGTGTTAAATGAAAATGAAAAGCTAGAATTTGATAGGTTTGTGCTTCACATAAAATAAATATGAAAATAAGGAAACAATGACAAGCATTCATGTAAATATGAGCCATCTAAAGGAGTCAGTAAGTTCTATTACTCACTACAAGACTGGGTTAATGAAACTCTCACTAATTCCTTACCAAATAACTCTTCCATCTTTTACAACTTAATTCTTAAGCTAAAGTACATTATAAACACTTAATTCTTATCAGAAAATACTCAGACACCTTCAGATACATAATGAAAATAGATTACCTTATCCAGTGTTGATTCAAAAGCATCATTCTTCTGCTTATCCAATGGCTGGTCAGGAGGTGGTTTTATCTGATTACCCAAATGACAATTTTCAGGAGCCTTTTGGGGGATCTTATTCATTTCAACTGCAATATCATTAGGTTTAACATCTTCAGAATTAACTTCTTTCATTTCTTCCTGCTGGCAAGCTTTATTTTTATCACCATATGGTTTTGACCCTAAAAATGTACTTTGAGTCACTTGCTGATGCGTTTCTAACGCAGGTAGTGAAAAACTGGTTCGTAATAAGCCCAATTTAGGGGAAAATTGAGAGTCTAATTTATTTTGCTGCACAGAGTTAAATTTTGAGAGTTTAATTTTAGTCCAGTTGGAGTTCTTTTTAGTTGAGTTGTTTATTCCATTTAGTATACATTTCACAGGCTTTGTTTTTCTACTGGGGAAGAAACGATTACATTGAACGTCCTGATTCGTTTCCTTCTGATGAAGTATCTGTCTTTCAGTCTCTGCCTCTTCCAATTTTATTTCTGTAGGCTTCTCCTCCTTTACATTTTCCATTTGTGAAGATTCCTTTTTTACCTCTACAGTATCTGACTCAATTTCACCAGCAATTTCTTCACAGAGCTGGAGAATGCTCCCGCGTTTGCTTGTTCCTGCTTGCTCCAGCCCATTGTCTACCGTTTGTTCAGGCACTGATGGCTGTGGACTTTTTTGGGATTTTGCACTAGTATTCACTTGTGCGTGAACCGACTTCTTTATCTGGTTCTTTTTAGAGACCACTGAAGCAGCCACTTTGGATCTTTTTATCTCAGAAGCAGATTTTGTTTCTTCTTTTCTGGTATTCTGCAGACACTTTTCAGATCCTTTTACGCACTGAGAACTAGAAGTATAAGCCGTCTGATGCTCCATTTTGCGCTTTTTTCCTTTGGGGGAATTGATCGCTTCATTAGTTACAGAATTTTCTTCCTCTTTAGAATCAGGCTTTATTTCCAATACTTTTCTTTTCACATGTTTCTGATTTGTTTTAGCTTTATTAGATTTACTCTGAGTATTGCTACAGTGCTCTTTTTTTGTTGGTGGCAAACTCTGTTTAACTGCTTGAGCCTGACCCTGAATTTCTCTACTACGCAGAGACCTTGTTGAAACCTCTGTTAGCTGTTGTAGTCTTTGTGATCTCCGGTTCAGCTGTTCATTTGATTTAGGGGTTTCGTGCACTGATTTTTTCTGAGATATCTTCTTCTCTTTTGTAGATTCCTGTTGTGAATGTCCCTTTACAGTCACCATATTTTTATTAGTAGATTTACTGGCTCTTTTATCAGTGGATGCTGACCTTGTGCTCATGCACGTTCCTAATTCAGGCTGATTTACTTTACTTTCATTGGAAGATTTAACCAGTGATTTTATAGCTTCCTTTGGATCTGATTTTTTGGCTAGATTCTTTTGAGAACCTTGAACTTGTGTTTCTAAATTCTTATCTTCATTCTTTTTAATAACACTGGAGGAATTTTCTTTTGATTTCTCCTGAATGGACATCATTCCTGAGTAAGGTCCTCCTTTTCTGAGTATTTTCGAAATTTTTGTGTCCTAGTAAATAATAAATGCTGAATGTCTAGTATTATTACTGAGCAGGTCTAAAAAAATCAACTGATACTGATACACATTTTCAACAAAAGACTAGTCTGCTAAGATTTCTGTCATCCTTATGGCATGAAGGCTGAATGATATTTGCTTTACTTTGGACAAGGCAATAGATATTTGAGGAAAATTTAAATCTAAGCTGATATTTTCAGAACTTTTTATGACAAAAATTTTAATTCAAGTTTCATCTGTTTTGTTAATGTTTCAATTAAATTCGTTTTCAGGCCTAGGCCTATGACTGGAGAAGTTATTTATCACTGACCTGTCTGTTTTGACAAAGTTTTTGAAAATTTTTTTCTTCTGAAGTCTACAGTTATTGGACTTTGATTCATTAGAAACATGTCTTACAGCTAACACGTTTCTTTCCTTGTTTGCTGAGTCTGTTGATTTAAAGTTCTTATTTAACCACGTCCGTTTAATAAAATACTCTATTAATATAGATTTCCTTTTGTGCTGCCATTTCTGGAAAAATAAAAAACAAACATTAAATTTTGTACAATCCAAGCATTTGGCAATGCTAACACTACAAAGAAATAACCACAACTTACAAAAAATGTTACTCTCTCTTTCAATTACTGAGTGTGTATACTTAGAATACACTTTAAAACTGTATAAGCAATTGTTGCTGATTACACAGCTCTAAGCTGCTGTGGGTTAGGCTTTGCTGTGGGTGTGGGTGGGCTTGGTGCCTCAAAAGTGGTTTGGCTCCATTTTACTGTTTGTGTTTCTTCTGGGGCCAAGCTGAAGGGGCAGCATACTTAAGGCTAACAGAAAAAAGTATCCTAAGCATAGTCTTATAAATCGAAAACCTGTCTTAAATAAACAGAGAATAGCTGAAAATCAATCTATTCCTTGAGGTTACTTACATTTCCTTTCCCACAAGAAACATGTGATCTTTCAGCCACCATAACTCATAAGAATTTGACAAAATCATTCCTTATAATTTCTTTTTAACACATTATACAGCACCTAAAAGTAAAATATTGAGAAATGTTTATAAAGTACAAAGATGTAATTATTTACATCTCACCTATTAATCAATATATTAATCTATACTCCATAATTTTGTCTGAAGTCCATGGGGTCACTAAGAGTTGGACACGACTGAACGACTTCCCTTTCACTTTTCACTTTCATGCATTGGAGAAAGAAATGACAACCCACTCCAGTGTTCTTGCCTGGAGAATCCCAGGGACGGGGGAGCCTGGTGGGCTGCTGTCTATGGGGTCGCACAGAGTCGGACACGACTGAAGCGACTTAGCAGCAGCAGCAACATTAGTTTTCAGAGCTCTATTTACACATAACACTTAAGTATAGTATTTTGAATCTGAAGTAAACTATGGCACGTGCATTCAATGAAGTAAGCTTTTCTATTTCAATTCTACATTTTAGAAAAACTTTGTAATTAAAAAAAAATCATAATACAAGCATACAGTGGTTAAGCTAGTAAAGTAAAATCCTACTTTGAGGAAAAATAGAGCACATAAATAATTATATTCATAGAAAAATAGTGACACACAGTAAAAAGGCAGATTTAAATACACAACATTTATGTCTACTCTCATGTAATACTTAAAAAAAAAAAAGCAACAGATTAAAATGAAGCAAGACAAAACCATAAACCCAAAGGATAAAGAACAAAAGTGTAGATGATAAAAAATAAAAGTACAGAAGCTACAAAGAAGGACAAATAACCTCCAAACTCAAAGAAACCTGATCCTAAACTGGAAACTGAGGAAAGCCAAGTGAGCAGCAACTCTACTTAAACTAGAAAATCTCTCAAGAAGCAGAAATGGGCAGTACCACAAGATGGGGAGAAAGATCCCCACACAGCCATCCCAATTATTGCCCAGGTGAATGGGGAAACAAAAATATGGTGTTTCAGTACAACAGAACACTCAGCAATCAAAAGGAACAAAGTGCTTGGAACCACGTGAATGAACTTCACAATCATGATGCTGAATGAAAAGGGCTAGACACGAGGAGTACATAAAGTATTTTACTTTTATGAAATTCTAGAAAAGGAAAACTTATCTTTAGTAACAGAAAATAGATGAGTCACTGCCTGGGGTAGGAGTAGAGGGAGAGAGAGACTTTTGGAGGTAATGGAAATGATCCTATCGTGATTGTGATGGTAGTTCCAAGAATGTGCAAATCTGTCAAAATCCACCAAACTGTACACTTTAAAAGGCTGCCATTTTTTATACATACATTATGCTTTAATGTACCCTTGCCTGGAAAATCCAATGGACGGAGAAGCCTGGTAGGCTACAGTCCATGGGGTCGCAAATAGTCAGACACGACTGAGTGACGTCACTTCGCTACTTATGCTTTAATAAATCTGCCCATAAAATAGAACTGTAAGTAACTCATATGGTCCTACAACTGAGAAACACTGTTAAACCAAATAAAGCAAGGTGCATAACAGGGCAGACTTCCCCTTGTCATAAAAAGAAAAAAGGAAGACAGTGGGAGAAAGGAAAGGTATAGAAACATATGCTTGCCTGTGAACACAATAGGCTGGAAGGATGCCCAAGAAACTAGTAACAGTGAAGACTTCCGAGAAAGAGAACTATGGGACCAAGTGCAAGAGGTGTGGGAAAAAAATGCTTACTTTTCACTATATACTCCATTTTATTATGTGAACATATAATCTTGTCCAAAAAAGTTACATTTCTTTGAATATATTCAAGTGTATTTGGCATACTGACCAATTATCTCTGAAGGCACTAAATTATAACAATATAAGCTACTTACCTTATTGAAATGAAAATTACATATAATTTTTTTCTTCAAGTTGATAGATGATGCTTCTAATGAATGATGGTTCTAATAATTTCCATGTGTTTGGCTGTTAATCTTAAAAAAAAAAGAATTCTATATGGATAAAGTAAAACAATCTATTAAAAAACATGAGAATACAAAAACAGTATCATCTATTAACTGTCCATTAACTATTAGAACAACCTGGACTAAGCTAGACTAACAATAGCTTAGTGACCATTTTTCACTTGATACACAAAAATCTTGCAGTTCAATATGGTTACATCTCATTTTCTTATACCATATAATAAATTTGGTTTTTCTCTGAAAATAATCACTATCTTCTACCCCAAACCCCACCTCCATGGAAGGAGTATATTATTTTCCTTCCCATCAGAGGCTCAGCTTGACCATATGTCTTCCTTTGGCCTCATGGTGGACAGAGCATACTTCCCTGCCCCTACAGCTTTGCTATCTGATGACTTGGCCAATGGGATGTTAGCAGAAAAGATACAGAGAGATCTAAAATGTCTTTGTGCAATTGGTCTTGCCCTCTTGCTACCTCTGCCGTTACCAGAAGAAGAGTTTCAGCAGGTAGATGCTGCCTCTTCAGCTTAGGCCCCAGAAGAAACACAAACAGTAAACTGGAGTCAAACCCCTAATGAGGCACCAAGCTCACCCACACCCACAGCAAAGCATAACTCAAGTCACTTTAACATAAATCACCTAACCCACAGCAGCTTACAGATGTATTATCAACAACAATTGCTTACACAGTTTTAAACCACTGAGTTGTAGGGCAGTTTCTCATACAACAGTAACTGACTAATACATATTATAGTTAAATTTTCTGGGAAGCCCCAGATTTTCCCAAAATTAAGCCTCAGAGGTTTATCTTCCCAGGTGGCACAGTACTAAAGAATCTGCCCGCCAATGCAAAAAATGCAGAGAGACACAGGTTTGATCCTTGGGTCAGGATGCCCTGGAGTAGGAAATGGTAACCCACTCCAGTATTCTTGCCTGAAAAATACCATGGACAGAGGAGCCTGACAGGCTACAGTCCATAGGGTGGCAAAGAGTTAGACATGATTGAGCAACTGTGCATGCACACGCACACACACATACACAAACCTCTGAGGTACAATTACTTGAAAAAACTCATTTAAAGTCCTTTATTACTTAAGCACCAACAATTTCAATTTTAAAAATTATGTATTACATCTTTTCCTCCCAATTTCTAAATATTTTAACATCTGGCAGTTGTGCCCTAACAGAACAAAGAGGTTAATTGATACACAAATCTACAGTATTTGTGTCACTCACCTGTTCAGTTATGCTAAGGATTAGTTCACTTTAGTTTGCCTTATATGTTAAATCATTATTAACCTAGCATTATATACCGTAATAACATCCCTTTCTATTAAATAAAATCTTGTAAAAATGCATTCTCTCACCTGTTAACAAATTGGCAAGATCCCTCCACAAGCCAAAGCTAGCTTCTTAATAGAATTCTAATAAAATCAATATTGGGGCCAAAACACAATAATCAAACTTAACATAAAACGATCACTTCAGAAAATCCACAACACTTATATAGAAAGACAATTTACAAGACACATGTTAGAAAGTACCTGAGAATTTAAGAGTACATCCAATTTCTGAATTGTATGTTATAATAAAATATATTCAAATTTTAATCATTAAAGCATTTAGATTACATCACCCAAAATATTTTAAGTTTAAAGTGATTTGAAAATCATTTTACAATTGGGAATTCTCTGCCAGTCCAGTGGTTAGGACTCCAAGCTCTCACTGCCAAGTGCCCAGGTTCAATCCCTGGTCAGGGAACTAAGATCCCACAAGCAGTGTGATCAGGAATAAAAAAAAAAATTTTTTAACTGAGATACAATTTGAGATGGACTATAAAATTCACCTAATTATACAATTTAGTGGATTTTAATATGTTCAGAGTTGTATAATAATTGTCACTAAGTCCAGAATCTTTTCACCACCCCAAGCCCATTTGCAGTCATTCCCTATCCCCAACCCCATTCCAGTTCCTGATAGTTACAAATCCACTTTCCGTAGATATGGATTTCACTATTCTGGCTGTTTTATATAAATGAAATCATCAATACACATGGCCTTTTGTGGATGGCTTCTTTTGCTTCCCTGGTGGCGCAGAGGTTAAAGCGTCTGCCTGCAATGTGGGAGACCTGGGTTTGATCCCTGGGACAGGAAAATCCCCTGGAGAAGGAAACAGCAACCCACTACAGTATTCTTGCCTGGAGAATCCCATGGATGGAGGAGCCTGGTGGCTATAGTCCATAGGTCGCAAAGAGTCGGACACGACTGAGCGACTTCACTTTCTTTCACTTAACATTAACACTTTCAGGGCTCAAGTAGAGTTGTTTAGTTGCTAAGTCGCCTCTAACTCTTTTATCACCACATGGACGCTACGCTCTCCAGCTGATTCCTGACACCAAAGCAGCCAATACAGTCACTATGATGCAAGGTTTCCAATCTTGCCACTACTAATATTTTGGAGCAAATAAAAATCTTTGACAGGGAGTATGGGGGTGTGGGCATGGAGGATGTTTTAACAGTTAGCATCCCTGGTCTATACCTACTAGATACCAGTGGCACTTGCCCTCAGTTGTTACAATCAAATATATTCATATTCTCAGACAATACTGAATGTCTCCTGGAAGGCAAAAATCACCCCTGGATGAACATTTGGCGTATCTTGTAAGTAAGCCAAATGCCAGAGCTGCACCTTTTCTCAGCAACCTTCTGAGTCCTGAACTAACTTCTGATTTCTGTAAAGCCTAGTGTTGGTGATTCCTGTTTTCTCCTTCCACAAGATCTGGCTCTACAAATACAGTCTTCTCTTCCTTATTTCTCTGTGTATCCTGCCAATCCATTCATTATCCCCTATTTAGGGTAATCCAAGTGTTTCTCACGCTCTAAAATGCCCAAAAAATACTTAGAAATTAAAAAAACATGTTAAGGAACATAAAATTAAATGAATTACCACTAGCCAAAAACATAAAATGTTACAACCGAAGCAACAACAAACCATTAACAAAGAATGGAACAGAAACATACAGTAATACAAGGTACTATCCCTAATAAATTTTTCCAAACATTCAAAGACAAAAATCTCTTTATTACACTAGATTTATAATAGACATTCAGTAAAACAACGTTATTCTCAACATCATTAGTTAAAACTCTTAAGACAGACACTGACAATTTAATTTTTTAAATTCTCTTCCTCCACCAGTCTCTTACAAATTAGTATTCCCCAAGGTTTGGTTTCTTACCACAAAAGACACATATTAACTCATTTCATTTATACTCATACTTTCGATTACTACCGGTAGACCACTAACATACAAACGAATAGCCCAACACAATTTCCATCCCTAGTGCTACTCAGATATCCAACAACAAACTCGACATATACATCCTGATGTCTTAAAGGCACCTTAAATTCAGTTGTCAGTCAAGTCATTCCACTATCGCCATTCTCCACAATTTATTATACTACCATCTACCCACATCAAGAAAATAAAGCCCCCAAAAAATGAATATGACAGCAACAATGACAACAGGAACATTTCATTTCCTAATACCAAGTTCTTAGAACAGTTCCTAGAACCGTAAGCAGTTATTAAGTATTAGTTATAATAATTTGCTGTAATAATTAATATACTGATGTAACATTTTTTATGAAAAGAAAGCATGAAAAAGAAAATGTTTGTCTTAATTATGCCTCATTTCACTTAACTACTTGTCAGCTCTTTCCATACTACCATTATCCCTTTCAGCTTCAGTAATTACATTAATTCTAAACTATTAAATTATTTACCTTAAAGCAGTAGTTCTCAAAGTGTGGTACAGGGATCCTGCAGATTCCAGAGACCCTTTCAAAGGCTCATGAGATTAAAATTATATACCAGTAAAAGATCAATTCAAACTGCAAACAGACCAATGAAATTAATGCAACACCGTATGAGAAGGATATAGGTATAGTTTCAGACTCCACACCACAACTAACTGTTAAGAAACTACCACTTGAGTTTTGTTGTAAAGTCAAAGAATATCACAATTAATGCAAAATGTTATTCAATTACTCCTCCCAACACGTTCCTGTGCAGCTGGCCGTATGCTTCAAACAGAACAACATAAAGACTGAATGCAGAAACTGATAGGAGAATCCAGCTGTCTTCTATTAGATCAAACAATAAGGAGATTTACAAAAATGTAAAACAGTTGCTATTTTTTCCCTAATCTTTTTTTGGGGGGAGGGAGGAAATAGTAGTTTTGCATTTAAAAAGTTATTTATGGGAGGGAGTTTGGGAAAGATGATACATGTATATTTACGGCTGAGTCCCTTAGCTGTTCACCTGAAACTACCACAACATAGTTAATTGGCTATACCCCAAAACAAAATAAAAAGTTTAAAGTTTGAAAAAAAAAGAGACTATGCTTAAGGTTGTCATATACAACATGTATGGGAGAATTTCTAAAAAGTTATTTATATTAACCTGTAATTATTTATTAGCTATTATTATATATTAAATATATTTAAATTAATATATAGTAACTGCCAATAGATATAACAGACATAAAAGCTATTTGGAGTCCTATATAATTTTAAGAATGTAAAGGGGAAAAAAAAGAAGAATGTAAAGGGATCCTGACCAAAAAGCTTGAGACCACTATATTAGAGTAACACTTAAGAGAATTCCTTGGCAGTCCAGGAGTTAGGATTCTACCTTTTCAAAGCCAGGACCAGGGTTCAATCCCTGGTCAGGCAATGAAGATCCTGCGAACTATGAGGTGTGGCTGATAAAATAAAAATTTAAAAAGTAACATCTTAAACCCCATTTTAATTTATATACTGAGTTATCTCTTGTGAATTTCACATACACAGCCATAAATCTTCAAAGTAAGCTGAAGAGAGCAGATGACATAAATCTTGACTTCTTCAGGTGTACTATAATGCAACTAAGCATAAAATGTAGCTCTCACAAAAAAGAAGAGAGGGTGGTCAGGTCAACAGAATGATGTTATTCGTCAAAAGTAACCACAGTAGTTGATAGAAAGAACTTACGCAGAGAGTGAGCCAAAGAACTTTTACTGTGCCAAGAAAAAAGGATGCACAGAAACACATTAAAGTCTGGGCTTGGGGCGGGGGGCGGTGTAAATGAGTCCTTAAGCAAATTATGTATGGTTAAAATCTCACTGGAGTTAGTTTCTAACTACCGTCTCAACTTCTGATCACCTTCAGTTGAGGTTATTCAACTTACTCACAAAGTATAATATAAATCAGGTAACAAATCTCATGATAAACATTTTAACTATTTAAAAAAATCCATTGTGCAATGCCAGTATCCTTCATTATTAGAATAATTACAGTCAGCTTTGTGCTGTAATGAATGACCAAGCTAAAAAGGGCCACCCAGCAAAAGGGGTTAATGACATTCATTAATTAGAGCCTTTTCCCAGTTCTTCAATAATGTATTGATTTAAAGGGCTACCACAAAATCTTGCTTAAAGCTGATGTTAAAACAATTACTTTTTCACTACAAAATCATAATACTAATCAACGAATTTTCTTTACCCAAGAAATAGTAAGATGAGCAGATGTGCATAAAGTAGGACAAGTTTTTTCTAAGTCGGGTACTTCCAAAGTCATACATCTGACCTAGGGGCGTATACTGCATTCTGCCTAAAAAGGGGAAGTGTCTGTGTTACAGCTTTCTCACTTCCGCACAAGCTCTAGGCCTCAATTTGCAGCTTCCAAATTAAGCACTTTTCATCCTACTCTCATATCTAATTCCACGGTGAGATTTTTTAGTGTGTTAGTCGCTAAGTCGTGTCCAACTCTTTGCAACGCCATGGACGTGGCCCGCCAGGCTCCTCTGTCCATGGGGGTTTTTTAAGTTTTTCAAATTAGACCCAGTTCCGCTGCCGCTGGTGCCCGGCGTACTAAAGACCTGATCAGAAGTCCCTGAATATAGCATAATTCACGGCATTCAAAATATTTTAAACTGAACTCGTGCTTTACCCAGCTTTAAAAAAAATGTTGAGGTGGGAAAAAAACAAAGTACACCCACATCCTACTGTTCTACTAAGTAGCGTTCTTTTGTTGGTTCCTGCAAAGGCTATTTACTGAAACGGCATTTGATAATACTATCTAAATACTCTGTGCTGCAATTACTTCCTGCAGAAAGAATCCCTTTTCAGCCATCCAAAGGCTACCGGAAAACAAGGTTCACAGTACTTTTCAAACCTCAAAGCTTACTCCTTCCTCCTCCCCGCCCCATCTCCTGTAAAATACTGTGCGTGTGTTACTCACTCAGTCTTGTCCGACTCTGCGACCCCATGGGCTGCAGCCTGCCAGGCTCCTCTGTCCATGGGATTCTCCAGGCAAGAGTACTGGAGTGGGTAGCCATTCCCTTCTCCAGGGGATCTTCCCAAACCGGGTATCGAACCTGGGTCTCCTGCACTGCAGGCATTCTTTAGCATCTGAGCCACTAGAGAAGCCTTACTGTATGAGGTGGGTTTTCAATAAAAAAAAAAATTGGGGATGGGGGAGGGGAAGCTTGAGGGTGTGGGAGAGGGAGAGTTCTCCAGTTTTTGGAGTAGCTATCTCTCCCATTCTGCCCGAGGAAAACAACCCCCGTTGTAAAATAATCTTATGAACAGGGATCAAAATCGAGGACTCAACTCCCTTCTGCTCGCATCTCTCTCTACAAACTTCGCGATGGCCCTCAACAAACCCAATTTCTACTCCAGAGCAGCCTGGCCTGCGCCCAGATCCTCGGGTCCAACCAGAATCCCTCTCTGACCTTGGACCCAGGCCACCGCTCCCCTCCCAGGCTAAGGATCGTGAAGCCGGGATCCCCATAGCCCAGCCAGCAGACTGCAGAGGCCTCGGGGTTCACGCCGGGTCAGCGGGTGGGCGGCGGGCAGCAGAGCGAGCCGCAGGACAGCAGCTCCGCCGGGGCTGGAGCACCGGCTTCGGGGGAGATCGGGACGAGGCCCGGCTACCTGCGGGCCGACACCGCCCCGGCCGCCGCAATGGCTGCACGCCGCCACGGGGCTCCAGAAGCCCCGGCGAGACCCTGGCCACGACTCCTCAAATACCTCCGACCTCCCAGCGGGCCGCGGCAGGTGATGCGGCGGCCAGGCAGCCGAGCCGCGCAGGTTGGTTGCCTGCCTCCGGCGACCGCGTCCCGGAACCGCCCACTCCCTCCCGCGGGCGCCCGAAGCCGAGACCCTAGGAGGAGGAAAGGCGTGTGAGGCGACGCGACCCAGAGGGTGGGACGGGAAAGGGCAGAGGCGTCCGGCTCTCCGGAGGGGCTGGCCACAGGGAGACGAGGACGACAGAGGCGGCGGGGCGGGCGGGACGCTCGCCTACCTTCTTCGCTCCCGGCCGAGGGTCCGACGCGAGCCAGCAGACCGCCTCACATCCGGGTATCGGGAGACACTCAGCTGCTTCTGCTGCTGCCGCTGCCGCCGCCGCCTCCTCTCCCGCGGCACAGAAACGCCAAACTTCCGGCGACGACGGCGACGCCTCGCCCGTCAGAAGGGAGTTACCTGGGACCGTCTTGGGCGCGCTTGCGCAACGCTCTTCTTCTGCCCGAACCCGCTCCGTTGACGTGCCCAGAGGCTGAAGATGGCCGCCACGCTCGCTGCGTGTCACGCCGTTTTTCACCCCGGCCGGGACGGCGGGGCGTCGGGGAGAGGCGAGCCCGCGTCCGGCCGCAGCGCAGGCGCGGTGGGAGGCCTCGCGTGCGCGCCTCCACGGGTGGGCGCCTTGTACCCGACCGGCAGCCGCTTTCCTTGTTTCCCCCCGGTCGTCTCGGAATAAAGCCACCCACGCCCCCAGCGGTGGAGGTTTGTCTTGAAGATCCGTCGCCAGCGGTTCTTCTGTTGGTTGCAGGTACTGCTCTCTGCGACTTCCAGTTCAGATACCTCTCATCTTCCACACGAGCCAGTGTACAAAAAAGGGGAGGCGACTGATCCGTTCTCCCTCCTTCCCGGCATTGCACTCCAGCGTCTCCCCAAAATGCAGGGCTTCAGCGTCTCTTTGCACACTTTCCTCCTTAGGCATCAGAGCACAAGAGTCGACAAGAAATTGTAGGAAGTTCCAGCAGATTTAGTCACGGCGTGTGTTGAGACAAAGGCCTCCAAAGATTGAATCCAGGATCCTAGGATTCTTGATTCTACACTGCTTTTGAACACGCCCTCTCTGCTTCTCTTTGCTTATTTGTAGGACTGTGAGGATGGGTGAGTGAGTCCTCCTGCCTTTGAGAATCTGAAGAGGTGATCAAAAGTGGATTCTCCCCATGGTTCTTACTGCCCTCCTTTTTTGAAGCCAAGTCCACCCCAATATACCCTCTCAAGTTGGTGAAACCTGATTTTTTTTTTTTTCCATCATCTTCCATAAAACTTTATAGAGCTGCCTGTCAGTTTAGTTTGGAGAGGTGCTATGGTTTAAAAACCAAAATGAGAGCTCTTGGTGGGTGAGGCCATTGGCCACACCACCATATCTTCTGATAATTGGCAAAAACCTGTCTGCCGCCCCTCACCCCCACATCCCCAATCCTTGACACAGTCATTTGTCTCCTGGTCAACACAAGTTTAAACACACCCATTTATACGGGGATTTTTTTTTTTCCAGTAGTAAATACAAGAGTAAACAGTCATCATCAACTGATTGTTGGGAGGTTGTAGGACCCAGGATATGGATGGGCAGCTCTAAATTAGGCATGGATTTTCCACTAAGCAGAGGGTCTGTGCCCTTAATGCCAGGGAGTAGACTGCCAACCTGATTAAAGCTGGTTATCTCCTACTGATAAAATATCTGACTTATTAATACATTTACCTTCACCTTTAGATTGTCAAGACAATTGGTGGAATTTTTTTTGTGTGTAAACCACTTTATCTGTAATAACTCAAATTCTGACATACACACCTACACAAACCATATTTACAAGTTTCCATTCCCCCCAAATTGGCTTTTTTTTTTTAAAAAGATATTTATTTGGCCATGCTGGGTCTTCACTGCAGCATGTGGGATCTTTTTGCTGCTGCATGGGAGGTCTAGTTCCCTGACCCTTGCTATGGGAGCATGGAGTCTTAACGACTGGATCACCAGGGAAGTTCCAGAGCCTCTGCTTCTGAGTTGTCTATTCACTGTATTTGTGTTGGCCACAATCAGGAACATGGGAATCCTTACAAAGGTTATACCATATAAAACCATATGTATTTATTTTTGATACATAACAAATTAATTGTTATTTAGTTGCTAAGTCATGTCTACCTCTTTTGCAACCCCATGGACTGTAGCCTGTTGGTCTAATTTTACCCCTATCAAATTGTCCATAAAAAGATTGGTGACAATTACTGTTGGTGAAAATTTGCATAAGTGAATTTGGTGGGGGTTTGCATGCTGCTAATGTTCAGTTGCTAAGTCATGTCTGACTCTTTTGCAACCAAAGATTGTAGCCTTCCAGGCTCCACTGTTCATGGGGTTTCCCAGGCAAGAATACTGAAGTGGGTTGCCATTTCCTTCTCCAGGGGATCTTCCCCAGGGATGGAACCAAAGCCTCCTCCATTGGCAGATGAATTCTTTTTTACCACTGAGCCACCAGGGAAGCCCTTATCATTAAGACATCAGCCTCTAAAAATTAATGGAACAGCTGTATTGCCCCGCTGGTTGCATTCTCATTTCCTTATTCTTTTCTTTCTCATGGCCAATCTAAATACTTGTAACATACAAAGTGAAAGTGAAGTCGCTAAGCCGTGTCCGACTCTTTGCGACCCCATAGACTGTAGCCCACCAGACTCCTCTGTCCATGGGATTCTCCAGGCAAGAATACTGGAGTGGGTTGCCATTTCCTTCTCCAGGGGATCTTCCCGACCCAGGATCGAACCCAGGTCTCCCGCATTGCAGGCAGACGCTTTAACCTCTGCAGCACCAGGGAAGCCATTTGTAACATACAAAACCTCAGTTAACTCCAAGAAGACAGAGGAGTCTCATTTGCAGACTGACCCTCTAGCTAGCAGCAAATAAAGGCTTTTTCTTTGTTCCTGCATTCTTGCTGACTTTATTTCAGGACTCTTGACGGTTTTATACTATGAGAGAGTAAAAATTCTTAAAAATTTTCAAGCTAGAAAATAAAAACAAAAATGATGGCCATTTGGTCCACATTGGATCGCCAGGAGATTATTAGGAGCTGTTGGGAAGACAGGGGGATAGATGTTGAGAAGGTAGCACACATAAGTCCATTACAGTCTTGCTACTCAAATTGAGATCCATGGACTAGGGGCATCTTCATCAACTGAAGGCTTGTTAGTAAAAATAAATAAATAAAAATAAAAAATAAAAAGGCTTGTTAGAAGTGCAGAATTTCAGACCCCATGCTGACAGAATTTCATTCTAACATTTCCTCCAGATGACATTGATGTTTGATGAACAATGCCTCACAATATTCAGGAATTCTGATGACCAGGGATGAAGTCCAAGCTGGAGATACAAATTAAAGCTCTAGTTTTGGAGATCACCTGGACTAAAGGAGAAAGTATCCATTAGAGAAGCGTAACACGATCTCTAGATCTCTGGGCACCTTTTGAGGTTTGTGACCACAATTTAAAGTAAAAATAATCAGTTAAATTGTGTGATTTTCTTCAGGCACATAAAGCAATGTTGAAGTTCCTGCTGTTGGAACAGAATTAGCATAATCCTCTGGACTTCTCCCAGAACTAACTTTCATTAACGAGTAAATCTGGTGCTGCATAATACACGGAGCCCTGCCCTGCCCGTTAAGGGGATGTAATCTCTTCAAATCTCCATACTGAAAGTCTCCTAAACCTGCCCTAAACACCCTCAGCAGTTGCGAGGCACACCTCCAGCCGCCAGGGGCCGCCGTGGCGCTTCGCGCAGCCGGAAGGGAAAAGCCCAAGCACGGCCGCAGCGTTTCCGCCGTGCGTCCCTGCGCTCGGCGCGGTCTCTACGTCGGAGCCCCGAGAGTAAGTGTTTCCGGCCATTCATACGCCCAACCTCGGCTCTCGGTGGTCGGATTTCGTGTACTATCGGGCCGAAAGGGTGACGGCGCCTTTAGGATGAAGCTCGTGAGGTGAGGAGGTGACTGAGCGGAGTGGGGCCTCGGGAGGGCCGATCGGGGCCCGGAGCGGGAGGCCGGGCTGCTACCGACGCAGGAGGCGCGAAAGCCGCGTGCGCGCGCGGCCTGCCAACGGCCTCCGGCGCCCGCCACTGCAGCCGGGTCTGGCCCGCTCCCCCGCAGGCGCTCGGGCCTGGGCTTCAGACTGGCTCGTGCCGGGGTCCTGCCTGTCTTCCTAGAGGTGGAAATAAAGGCCAGACCCGGTGTTCCCACCTAGAGTCATAGAGGCCTTAGAGGTGCAGCGCCAGGCTCCCAAGCCCTTAACTCTGGGTGAAAGTCGGTAGACTTTAATTGGCGTCGAACTTGTGCTCTAGTCTGGGTTACTTTTCTGCTTCGTCTCAGCATGCAGCAGAGGTTTATTAAGAAATAATGTAACCCAATTCCCAAATGTTTCAATCAAAAAAGTCAGACTTTTTTGATTTTGTAAGTTGTTTTCTTAGTGTTTTTCCCCTCTTGTTACTCCCTAGACTTTAAGTTATACAGTCTGCATTAATTCCCTGTAGAGTAAGCTTTTGATTTAGGAAGAATCTGTTTGCTGTATTTTTTGACTAATTACACAGATACTCGAGATTTCTTCTGGTTTGTATCTGTGTTTAAATTTGGCCGGTTAGTTTTGCATACTGAAGACGTGCTGATTGATTGAAGTAATTCATTCTGTACTCCCTGCAAATAGATTGGGTTTGGTGGTTTTGCTTGAGACTGAGAGGTGGAACATAGAAGCAGAGGTTTCTGATAACTAAGTTTCTATTTTAGCAGGCAGTTATAAACTAACTTAGCTAGTTTACTGTCTGTTCAGTCAAGGATTGTCAGTTGTTTTTTTTTTTTCCAGGCAGGGTCCCTGCCTTGCTGGAGTTTTATGTTTTGTGGTGAAGGCAGACAAGTAGATAGTTTCTAGTACATTTGAAATAACATATAAAAATGCTCATTGTTATATTCAGGGTGGCATTTTAGAGAGTGCATTTAAGGTCAACTTTTTGTACATTGTTTTCCTTCCAGTTTTATTGAGATATAACTGGTGTGTAGTCAGTACCTGCCAACCTGAATCTATAGTTAAGTTTGATGTATTACTCTTTGAAATCAGTTTGTCTCATTTAAAGACAGTCCATGTGACAGTATTCATATAAATTTTAATGAATGTACTGAATCCTATTCCATGTCTTAGACTATAGAAACAAAATTTCTAATACCTGAAGAATGTATTTTGCACAGAAAAAATGGTTATTTGTGTAAGTGGCTTGCAGATTTGGTTGACTTCTTTCAGTATCTCAGTTGGTGACATCATTATTATTTTACTGTCACCCTGATCAAAAACCTGGGAGTCATCCATGACTTATTCCTCTTGATGATCCTAATAATCTGATAAATTGCCAGGTTTTGGCAGATTTAAGTACCTAATAAGTATCTTTCACTATTCTGTTTTGATTTTTTAATTTAATAGTGTGGCTTTGGATGCCATTTCAGTGGTATACTGAAGGATCCCATTTTACCTGACTATTTAAGTATTATCTGAGTATCTGAATTTCAGTAAGCAAAGGGAATTCAGATAGTGAAAGCTTTATCAGAAAATAATTTTAATTTGTTTGGTTCCTGGCTTGGATGGTAGTGTTTCTTTCTCCTGCCCTCCATAAACCCTCCCTGCCACTCCCATGACACCACTAAGCTGTTCAGACTTCCTTTTTTCCCCACCCAGGTTTTTAAATCTCACTTCTTAAAAGGTAAATGTCTCATACAGTGAAATTTAGCATGCATTTCCCAATTTCGAAAAGTGTATGCTGCTGCTGCTGCTAAGTCGCTTCAGTCGTGTCCGACCCCAGAAGACACCTACTTTGTCATCTAATGTGATGCTTCACTCCATTGATGAAAACCCTTCTGTTCTCGTAGGAGAACTCTTTAACAGAGCTGGGGCATCCCCTGAAAGGCAACTCTTCTCTACTTATTTTCTTGGACTTAATATTTCAGCAGTAATACATATAGTTTCTGTGTACATTGTGCTATTTCTTACTGTGTCTTTGCTTTTATCTCTCTTGCTGCATATATTAGCAACCTTTCAGACTTCTTGTTAGAAGTCCACTAAGATCTGATTCCTTCCTACTCATGCTACTTTATATTCATGATTTAAAAAAAAAAAAAACCTGTGCATATCTCCATAGTGCTTTAAATTTATGTAGTTACCTTAAAAAATTATTTTATGTGTCTCTTCTTCTCCTGGAGTTTGAACTCCTTGGGGGCTTAGTCTTGCTCACTTTTAATACTCATTACCAAGCACAGGGAGTACCAGGTACTATAGAATGGCATGTATTATTTATCAAAGAAATATCCTTGGACTGGATAAAATGTATTTGGATTCAGTTCATTAAGAGAGACTTTTTTCCTTGACAGCAAATATGGAAAGGGAAAGGATTTAACACTTGGGTTTTTCTTTATATGAGAGCAGGTTTGAGACTTGCTTTTATACAAGATCAAGTAGTTTCTCCTTTTTTGATGGCTATCTATACCTCTTAAAAAGTTACATTTTTAAGGCTGACTTCCCTTTAATCGTGGAAACATTTTTGCCAACTCTTAGTGCTTGTTACAGTCCAGGATTAGATACAAAGCTCCTAATCCCACCCCTCAAGTGGATTCTCTCTGTGGGGACATAGGGAATCCTCCAGTTGTGGTGGATGCTGTGGTAGAGTATACAGAGTACATACTATACTATAGACCAGAAATCTTGACTATGAGTTGCATATTAGATCATACTGTAGGATTATGGTTCACTTTCCTAGATGTGGTTGTGACTCTGTGAACTCTTCAATTTCCTCTGCATTGTTTCATAAGTTGGAGAGCAGAATAGGTGAAGTGAGGAATGGATGACTGTTCAGTGAATGTTATTGAGGCCCCTTTCTGTACAACTAGGGGAATTATAATGCACACTGTTAACGGGAATGGGTGCAGACAGCATCCAGAGCACGTTTTCTACATCTAGAAATTTCACTTTTGACTTCATAAACGCGTTTTTGGAGTAGTAAAAGTAAAAACTTGCTGTTTATTCTTAATGTCTTTATAGATTTTTGATGAAATTGAGTCACGAAACTGTAACCATTGAATTAAAGAATGGAACACAGGTCCATGGAACAATCACAGGTATGGAGGTTGGACTGAGTTTATAACACTTTTTTCCCCCCTGTCTCTTTGACCTGCAGGCCAGAATTCTTTGTTTGGTTAATAACATTTATTTAGTACAAATCTCATTCCTTTTGTCTGGAGTATTACATGCACCTTCTTACATGTGTCTCCCCTTAAGCTCTTGTGCTAACACCAGACTGGATTCAGGTTATCCTATGTGTAACCACTGTTTTCTTGATTTATGCCTTTTCCACTTTTGCCTGTATGTGCCCCCTGGAGTGTTACATCTTCCAAAACACATATTACTTTTATTAGAATTTTGTGTCCCCTGTTCAATGGTAAAGTCTTTGAAGATAGAGGATAGGGTTTCCATATCTGATTATCTTGGGTAAAACATACATAGGAAATGGGGAGGGGGTGTCTTTTTTTCTTAGATGTCTCTGCTTTAGTGATGTTAGATGTTTGATATGTAGTTTTATATTTAAAGCCACTATGATTCTTTACTGATAGTAGATGTTACACACACAGACACACACACCCGCCAAAGGGCAGATTTTTTAAAAGAATTGATGAAAGAAAATGCTATCTTAGCAGATGGCCCCATTCTACTCTCTGAAATATTTACATAATTGGTGATTTTTGTGAGTTTGCTAGAACTTTGCAACACCAATTGCTGTGAAAGGAAGTCCATGTAGTATAAGGTTTTGATACATATTGATCGTATCTAAGGAAGTATAATTTTGCTGTTAAAATTCTGTGATTTTAAACAATGATTTAGTCTGCTCTAGCTCAGTTAATAAATAATCCGCCTGCGATGCAGGAGACCCTGGTTCGATTCCTGGGTTGGGAAGATCTGCTGGAGAAGGGAAAGGCTGCCTAGTCCAGTATTCTGGCCTGGAGAATTCCATGAACTGGATAGTCCCTGGGGTTTCGGAGTCAGACAGGACTGAGCGACTTTCACTTTCACTTCTGAGCTTTGTGTTACATGTTGTGGAGGAGGCTGAGTGTTCTTCCTGCTTTTTACGAATTCAAAATACAGTGGTGGAAGAAGACAGAAGTAGTACAGTGCAAGGTCTGCCTCACAGACAGTAGGCACTTAATAAAAGTTTAGTAAATTGGGGGAGCAAAATCTAGTAAAAATCCAGTTCTCTCCCCTCACTGACAACCACTGTTACGTTTCTTCTATCCTGGCTATATATTTTAGTGTTCACAATAGGGATAATCATACCATCTGCCATAGGGACATTGAGGATTAAACTAGAATGCCTTAGTGAACCATTCCTGGAACATAGAGCTCATAAATCTAATATAGTACCAACTGTGGCCTGATAGATAAATCGGTTGCCTTCCTTTTTATGCTAATAATTGCCCTCTTTTTTCCCTCCAGGTGTAGATGTCAGTATGAATACACATCTTAAAGCAGTGAAAATGACCCTGAAGAACAGAGAACCTGTACAGCTGGAAACACTGAGTATTCGAGGAAATAACATTCGGTATTTTATTCTGCCAGACAGCTTACCTCTGGATACACTGCTCGTGGATGTGGAACCAAAGGTGAAGTCTAAGAAAAGGGAAGCTGGTAAGTTTGAAGGATTATAAACATTTTTGTGTATGGTATATTTATAACCTAATGCACTATTCAAAATATGTTTATATCTGCCAACAACACAGGTTGGTTGGTTGCTTTTAATTGCCTATACTTGTCATGAGTACACCTGCTGTTTCTTATGGTTCCTGGTATTGCTATTCAAAAGACCAGTGTTGTTTGTTCTTACCTGCTGGTCCTTTGTGCATGGCCTGGTTCCCCATTCCCTGCACACTTGGGAACATTTGGGGATGAACCCTTTATTCCTGCTATTCTGAAATTCCTTAATGACTTAGCTTTTTGTCCATTTCATTGTTCTGGGTACTTGGTGGGCCCTTTCAGTATGGATATTCTTGTATTTTAGAGCTAAGAAATTTACTTGTGTACCTTTGATAAATTTCTTCTGTTTTGCTTATTCTGTTCTTTCTTCCTGGAATTCTTAATAATTGAGTTTTCTGACTGACTCTGAGTCTTTTCTCTTACTTTTCTCTCTGTCTTTTATTCTAAACTTGGTGTATATGCTCTTTATGTTGAAGGCGTTACTATAGTATCTTGCACTTTGGCCATCCATGGTTTAAGAAGGAGAACTTCTGGGAAGGGAGGCTGGACTCCTTCGCTGGTGGATTCAAAGTAAATTTGCTTCTCCACCGAGGCAACCCCAAATTTTAGGATGTGGAAATCTTTTCTGGAACTGGTTTTCTTAGAAAAAGATTGTAGTCACATGGGAGACGTGTCTGGCAACCAGCATCGCAGGAGCAGGACAGGAGAAAGGGGCTAATACTGAACTTAGCAAAATGATTTTGAGACTTTTCCTCCCACCCACACTAAGAAATACACTTTTTGCATCATGACCTATTCATTCAAAGTTTCACAAAGAACTGTTTAGTCTTTATACATGCAGATGCCCTTAAGTTTCCTGTCCTATTCTTTCAGTTAAAAAAAAAAAAAACATTCAGGCTGTACCACATAGCTCGAAAGAAAAACACTGACTTGATCCCTCTCTTCGTCCCTCTGGCTCTGTGACTTTTGCTGCCATCCACTTTGCAACTGTTTTCAAATCCAAACCCTTTCTGCTTCAAAGTCTTTAGGTTAATTTTCTCTTTCCTTTCCTGCCTACCTGTCAGGGAAATAGGCATCAGCATTGCAGGATAGGAAGACGGCTAGCCAGTCAGCTGCCCCACACAAGGGTTGTCAGCCTCTCCCCCATGTCTTCAGCCTCCTGCCTCACCTTACCCTTGGCTTCTAAGGTCCTAGGTCTTTTTGAGGCTATTCTTCCTTTACTAAAAATTTGTTGTTCTCACTCTGTTTTCTGACTTAGAAATTTGTTGAAATGTTTAAACTGCTGCATTTTTTCTGTGCCCTCGCTCCATGGATATTTGCCATTTTTCTTTTCTTTTCTATCGTGAATAGAACCTCAGAGCGAATTGGAGATAAGTGTGGTTAATCTGCCTTGTTTCAAGAGAAGTGCTAGATTTACTCTATTGCTTTGAATGATAAGACTCCGAATGATGAGTAGAAATGTCAGGGTTTTAAGAACATTCATAGATACCTGAAAATAGGAAGCTCAGAGCTAGGATGACCAGTTAACAGGGATATTGTTACTGTATTAAAGTACTAAATTATGATTGGGTCAGACGACTTAAGATTCAGAAAAATCACGAGGTTGTTATTTGATGTAATGTATCTTAAACTTTCTTAACGTGAATTAACTTACTTGGATTCTCTTCAGTAGCAAAACTGGCACATAGTGTTTCTGTTCCATTAGTATGAAATCTCTTTCATCTTATGTGAAGTTCAGATCATTTGTGTTTCATTTTGTGGTGAATTTGAGGCATGATACAAAGAAAAAATATTTTAAACCTTGATGAATTTCTCAATAAATAAAGTCAAATGAAACAAATATTAAGGTATTAGGCCAGCAGTTCTTGGTTCTGTATGATAAAGTATAGGAAGAGGTGACTCTGAGGTTACATTTGAGAGAAGCTGAGTTAAAGTTTTCTTTACTGTAGGTGCTGTTGGCGGTGGCCAGGTCACATCAACACAGAAGAGAATTTACCTTACTTTGTTTTTCTCTTCCCTCAGTTGCAGGAAGAGGCCGAGGCCGAGGAAGAGGACGAGGCCGAGGCAGGGGCAGAGGAAGAGGGGGTCCTAGGCGATAATGTCTCCCAAGAAAGTAGTAAGTATTACGGTATGTTTTTTCGTACAAGTTTCATTTATGGCAACCAAGGAAGAGGGCGTGGCCAAGGCAGAGAAAGAGGGAGTCCCTGAGTGATAATGCCTTTTGCGATTATTGTTTCAGAGTGATAAGAATTATGGGATGTTTTTTGTCCTGGTTTTGTTTATGGCAGGTGGGGCAGGAAGATGGATACGTGACAGAGGAAGACTGAGGCCAAGGCAGGGGAATGTGAAGTCCTAAGCGATAATGTTGCTGGAGCTTACAAGTTCCACAGGGGAGGATGTTGCAAGTTTTTTGTACAGGCTTTGTTTGTTTGTAGCAGTTTTTAATAAACATAAATGTAACACATTTGTCTGTTGATTATATCATATTAAGTTTTTAAAGTTCATGTGTATATACTTGATTTCAACACAGTAAGAGCTAAGCATTACTACTAGGTCGTCCTACAGGAATTCCAATCTTAGATCAGGCTTTTAATTTTTTGAACTAAAATATTTCTTTTATGAATGTATGCAGAATATATACCTTTTTATTTCACATGCACTGGCGTGTTTTGTTTTACCTTGATTCCTTTCCGTGGAATCTTCCTACACGTAAAATAAGTCCTTTTTGATACTTCAGAAACTGAGGTCCTGTGGAATGAGGTCTAAAATTGATTCTCCTTTTCCTGAGTTTTGGTCCATGGAGATGTTTCTTAGTAAAAGGTGATGCTCATCTTCTAATTCAGGAGTTGATTTTGTCATCATTGTTAATGGGGTTTTTTTTGGGGGGGTTTCCAGACAATTTGTGGGATCCTAGTTCCCCGACTAGGGATCAAACCCATGTCCATTGCATTTGAAGCACAGAGTCTTAACCACTGGACCACCAGGGAAGTCTCTGTTGTACATTCTCTGCGTTGAAACTGTAAACAGTGTTCATTAGATTATCTGTTATAAGCAGTGTTGAGACTTGTAAATGTGTAATATACCTATCATTGGCTCCTGTACCAAATACTTTTACAAGTAGTTCTTTAAGAATGAAAAAAAGGCAACTGACTTATTTGCCAGCAAAACTGGATTCTTTCTGATCATTAATAAGGATTTATTGAATTGTTTTAATAGATTAGATTTAGAGAAAAATGTTTTAGTCCCCAAGTTGTATATGCCTCCTGTGCCAGCCCCATGGACTGTAGCCCACCAGGCTTCTCTGTCCGTGGGATCTCCCCGCAAGAATACTGGACTGGGTTGCCATTTCCTTCTCTAGGGAATCTTTCTGACACAGGGATCAAACCCATGTCTTCTGCATTGGCAGGCAGGTTCTTTACCACTGAGCCATCAGGGAAACCCTAAAGAACAACGTCTCAGTACATAGTTTCTTATAAAGATAGTTTACTGCTTCTGGGAAGTTAGGTAAATTGAGAGAGCAACAGCATTTGTGGGTGGTGTGTGTGTGTGTGTGTGTGTGTGAGTGAGAAGTTAGGTAAATTGAGAGAGCAACTGCATTTGTGGGTGGTGTGTGTGTGTGTGTGTGAGAAGTTAGGTAAATTGAGAGAGCAACAGCATTTGTGGGTGGTGTGTGTGTGTGTGTGCATCTCATGCTTTTCCATCCTCTGTTTTTGAGCCTATTAGTTGAATGCAAGCAGAAGGCAAAGGGACCCAGTGTTCATCAAGGAGGGGACGAACAGTAAAGCTCAAGTTGTGAATAAACATGCGCCTCCTGACCTCACTGCACTAACAGGCTGAAAGGGAAACACACACAATTGCAAACTGTGAACACTCTGATAATACTTTGTATTATCTTGTCTGTTTTGAAAACTGGAAGCTCATTTTAAGTCAAATGCCAATAACAAAAAAAATGTTTTAACTGTGCCATTTTATTTTTTAATTTTTTTGGCTGAGCCACATGACATGCAGGGTCTTACTTTCCCGACCAGGGAGTCAAAACTGCCCTCTGCAGTGGAAGCGTGGAGTCCTAACCACTGGACCACCTGAGAAGTCCCTTCAGTTCAGTTCAGTCGCTCAGTCGTGTCCAACTCTTTGCGACCCCATGAATCGCAGCACGCCAGGCCTCCCTGTCCATCACCAACTCCTGGAGTTCACTCAGATTCACGTCCATCGAGTTGGTGATGCCATCCAGCCATCTCATCCTCTGTTGTCCCCTTCTCCTGCCCCCAATCTCTCCCAGCATCAGAGTCTTTTCCAGTGAGTCAACTCTTCGCATGAGGTGGCCAAAGTATTGGAGTTTCAGAAGTCCCTTAACTGTGTCTTATTTTGTGAATTTTAGTGTTTCAAGATTTGTAGTGTGAAACCAGTCTGGGGACACAGTTTAAGGCTAAACCTAGTGGGTACTGGATTGAATTTGTCAACTTTAATAATAGCCAGTTATTGTATCAGCACAGTGACTTTGAGAATACCCAGAATTGCAATTTGGCAGCAAACTGGCCGAGCACAGGCAACTCCAGAGAACCAGGAAGCAGGCCTTTTTTGATAGGCCGTGGGGGAGGGAGGCAGGGAGGCCTGGGGAGGGGCAGTAATAAGCAGAGTCTTTTGCAGGAAGAGGCCTCTCATTGGTTGGGTAACTACAGTTTCTGATTGGCTGGGCTACCCAGGGGACAACAGATGGTTTTCTTCCTATTGGATAGCCAATAGGCATCACCCTCATCTCCAGATGTTAGAAGTAACTGGGTTCGAAGTGAAGCTGGCCAGTTGGACTGTAGAACTTTCCTCCTTGTCCTGTCCCCTTTGGTTTTCAAGGGCAGGCTTTACTAGGCATGTGGTATTACAAAAAGGATTGCCTTCTGTTTTTACGTTTTGGGGTGGGTTTTTTTCCCTTTTGGCCACACTACTTGGTTTGTGAGTTCTTAATGCCCCAACCAGGGATCAAACCCAAGCCGTCAACAGTGAAAGCACAGAATGCTAACCACTGGACTGCTGGGGAATTCCCAATTTGATATCTTTTTTTTTTTTCCCAATTTGATATCTTTTAAAGCTTAAGATTTTGTGAAATTTGGGGGTTTGTTTAAAGAAATTAATGAGTTTATATAGGGAACTGTAAGTGAGCTAATAGAGAAATTATATTTTACAGCGTGTTTTGTTTTACTACAACTAGATTGGTCAAGCAAGGATGGTTTAGTATTGTGAAATGTAATAATGTGTTTAGTAGTCAAAATTCACATGGTCTTCCATAATATCAGAATCAGTTCAGTTCAGTTGCTCAATCATGTCCAACTCTTTGCGACCCCATGAACCACAGCACTCCAGGCCTCCCTGTCCATCACCAACTCCTGAAGTCCACCCAAACCCATGTCCATTGAGTCAGTGATGTCATCCAACCATCTCATCCTCTGCCATCCCCTTCTCCTGCCCTCAATCTTTCCCAGCATCAGGGTCTTTTCCAGTGAGTCAGCTCTTTGCATCAGGTGGCCAATGTATCAGAATAACCTTTAATAACACAATAGTCATTCCTGAAAACCTAAAATGGACTTTGCTTATTATGTTGAGGAAGAATTTTCTATCTTCAACAACAGACATTTCTGGAGACATGCCAATTAAAACAACAAAAGAATATGTCTAATATTGGTCTTTATTTAATGTGAAAATTCATGGTGGATTCATAAAATAAGAGGTGTACTTTTGAGAAGGAAGAGAAATTTTGCTTTTTTTTTTAAATTTTCTGTGCAGGACCATGGTAGTGTTCCATTTATCTGAATCAGTCTTTCCCCTAAGTAAAAGTTTTAAAGTTCTGTGTATTTCCTGTATTTGGAGTAAAGTTAGTATATAATATGAGATTTAGTTTACAAAGAGCTTTGCTGGTGGCTCAGACAGTATAGAATCTGTCTGCAGTGCAGGAGACCCAGGTTCAATCCCTAGAGAAGGAAATAGCAACCTACTTCAGCATTCTTGACTGGGAAATTCCATGGACAGAGGAGCCTGACAGGCTACCTAGAATCCATGGGGTCGCAAAAGAGTCAGACACAACTTGGTGACTAAACAACAAAGAAGCCAAAATAAAATATACAAAGGCAAGTGACAAGAACTTCCAAGACAGTGGCCTCAGTTTTGTGTCTTGACCCATGGGCCGGTTAATGTTCCCTCGGCTGCTGCTTTTGCCCAGTATGAGCCTCTGCATCACAGACTGATCTACAGCTTGTACAATCTGAATGTGTATTTCATTCTACAGTTTTCAGATTTGAGCCGGGGTCTCACATTTGTTTTTATTGGGTATTTTCCCCTTAACTGTACACAGATAAAGCTTATGACAATTGCTTTTTGTTTTTCCTAACCGGAAATAGCAAATGTCACCTGAGGGATTTGGCTGAAAGGAATCTTAATGCATTTGTAGGTGAAAGAAAACCACTCATCTTTCTTGGGAAACTGTATTAGTGTTCCCTAAAGAAACAGAACCACTAAAAGATATTTACATATACAAAGAGATGTATTATAATGAATTGGCTCACACAATTATAAAGACAGATAGCCAGAAATGATCAGCCTTCTGCAAGATAGAGACCCAAGAAAGTTCTCAACTGAGCCCAAAGCCCAGGAATCAACAGTGGAAGTCCAAGTCCAGAGAACTGAGGGAACTGATGGTTGGAAGTTCCAGTCTGAGGGCAGAAGATCAGTGCTTATCAATCAGTCCAGTTCACAGAGCAAACTCTTGTCTTTATCTACTTTTTTCTGTTCAGACCCTCGACAGGTTGGACGGTGCCCACCCAAACTGGACAGGGCAATCTGCCTTACTCAGTCCACCAACTCAAATGTTAATCTCATTTGAAACATCTTCACAGACACACCCAGGAGCAATGTTAAGGCAAATACCCACACCTGTATAACCCAGTCAATTTGACACATAAAATCAACCTCATGAGAACAGGGCTTTACAACTGTCTTAATCATCTTCTCACTGTTGTATTTACTCCTTACTGCTAGTCAGCCTCACCTCTAATCCAGTTTCTCCCATTCATTAAGCTGTAGTTTTCCCTTTAGGAGTTACCTTCTGTGTCTATTTATACTTCTTTTGGGTAACATTGATAAAGTCCATGTGTAGAGGTTGTTGCTGGCACCCAACTTAGAAAAACCAAATACTCTGCTTAGAACATACTGTGCTTCAGTGAGAAGCAGATTTATTTAAACCAGGATCTTACACTGTGATTTCCTTCAGATTTATCTTTCAGTAAGAAATAATGTGCTTAAATTTCCTAATCATATTTTTATAATAGGCTGCCAACCTTTACTCAGTGTTCTCATAAAATGATAACTCTCAGGGAGTATCCCTGAAAATGAAAACCTAAATATTCTCTCTCATATAGGGGTAGGGTATCTCTTCCTCTCTCCATATTCCTGCTTGGGTCCATAAAATATTAGCTATTGGGATTCCCTGGTGGCTCAGATAGTAAAGAATCCACTTGGATTGCAGGAGTTTGATCCCTGGGTTGGAAAGATCCACTGGAGAAGGAAATGGCAATCCACTCCAGTATTCTTGACCGGGAGATCCCATAGACAGAGGAGCCTGGTGGGCTACAGTCCACTGGATCATAAAATGTTAGACAGGACTGAGCAACAAACACTTTCATCAGATATTGAGGGTAGAAGAGGCCTGGCCGTTTTATCTCCCCAAGGAAGACTGTTCTGTTGACATTCCTTAGAGGCATCTTCTAAGAGGTCCTCCACCCTATGACTTCCTCTTCTATTTGTGATCCATGGACTGAGTAAGAGTGCTCTTTATTCCCATAAGCTTGTTCTAAGTGTGCTTCGGGGGAAGAAAAGCATTAATTTTTATCTTCTAACCCAAGTTATGTTCTTTAATCTGTCTTAACCACTAATAAAGTAGGTAATCTGAACCTACAGTGTCTTCTCAGTTTTATTCAAAACCCAGAGATGAGGTATGGTCATCTTTGAAATTTTAAAAATCTGAAATTTTGAAGACCTTGGGTTAAATGGGTTTGGTAGCATACATGGTTAGTCACCAACTCAATATTCATGCTCTACTCTTACAAGAACCCAGTTTTCAGGGGAATAGAAATATGTCGAGCTCTAAAAGCTTTTTTTTCCCCACTCAATTTGGGCTTATCAGGATCCATTTGGCCTGGTTCTGATTAATGACATGTAAATAGAAATCTCTTACAGGGATTCTGGAAACGCTATTCTTTTCAGATAAAAAACAGAATCATCTGTCTTGGGTATTTTACTCTATATCCCTTCCACTTTCTTCCCTGGAACACAGATGGGATAACTGGAGCTAAGGCAGCTATTTTTTACAATGAGGAAAAGTCCAAGAGAATTAAAGACCTAGACCTTCACATTCTTAAGATGTTTAACCAGTGCCAGCAACTGTCTTCCCCTGAACTTACTGTTCTGCAAGAAAAAAATACTACTTTAGAACAAACTATAGTATATTGCTTCTTGTATTATCTGTTGCCAAATGCCATTCCTGTGGGATACAGTTTCTAATGAAAGAGACCGCTTAGCCCCTGTGCTACAGTATTATTCCTGCTTTGTTCAGTTGACTTAGTAAGGATAGGATGAATTGTAAAGGTAACAATTCTACACATTATTAGAGGTTTAAAATGGAATTTGGCCAGTCTATATTTGTGACAAAGAGCCTATGAATTTATAGCTGGGCAAGTTGGTTGTCAAAGTGTATCCTCCATTGCTTTAAGGAATGAGTCACCTGTAAAAACCAGGAATGTTCTACTTGATTAACAGTTTGCAATGTATTGCTGTACTGACTACTCTCAGCAGGATTTTGAAGTGGTTTGGTAGATAGTAATTGATTATATTCATCTTAGAGTAAGTATTTCCTAGTGGAATTGTATTCCACTTTGATTCTGTTTGACCTTTGAAACGTACGCAGAATAGACTGGTACACTCAGCTCCCTTATAGTCACTACCCACCTTCAACAACTGTCAGCTCTGGTCAAACTTGTTTCATCTGTACTGCCACCCATCTCCCCACCCTTGCCCCCTGCCATGACCCACTGGATTATTTTGAAGCAGATGTGAGATATTTCATCTACAAATGTTTCAGTGTATATTCCTGAAACATAAGGGCAGTTTTAAAAAATATAACCACAGGATCACTGATAGGGTTGGACTCCACACTTTGACTGCCAAGGACACAGGTTCAATCTCCAGTCAGGTTTCTAAGGTCCCACAAGCTACATGGTGTGGCAAAAAAAAAAAAAGTTTTATAGATGACATTTTTGCAGTTGATTTGTTTTCTTACCCTATTTTGTTTTTTTTTCCGTGCAACTTGTAAAGTTTCCTGACTTCTTCATTTTACTGATTGCACCCCCATTTGGTCTCTTAACATGTTCCTTTGACCCCGAACTTCCTATAAACTAGAAGTTTGAAGTTCACCTACTTCGTTTAATTTTTTCTCAGTAATTTTTCATGGATGCTATTCTTTTCCATTGCTATGTTTTTCACAGCTTCTTAAACAGTATGACTCAGTGATTGAAAGGCGAAGTCAGGGAATTCCCAGGTGGCCCGATGATTAGGACTTGGCATTTCACTGCCTTGACCCTGGTCAAGAAACTAAGATCCCATAAGCCATGTGTCGTGGCAAAAAAAAAGAAAAGTCACTATAAATTAATTCCTTTCTTTGGCCTTCAGAAAGCACAGCTAATCAATATTAGCTGGTTGGTGGTTGCCAGAGTCTGTGGGGATGAAGAGAATAGGTTTCTATTAATATGTGTCATGGGGGAATTAGGCAGGTGATAGTAAGTTTGAATAGGGAACTGTGGTAGTGGACATACAATTCTGTGCATTTGTTAAAGCTCATGGACTTGTTCATCACAGAGTAAACTTTACATATATTTTAAAAAATCCATCAGGATGTGGTAAGAAAGATAGAATACAAATCATGACAAATGAATCTGAGTGTATTACAAGTGAGTCACATAGCCACACTGAGTGAAGTTAAGTAAATTTTTCACCGGAGTGTAGGTTAGAAATTCTGAAACGACTTTGTCTATTTTTATTTGTACTGTTCAGTAAATAAGTAAATATATTATAGACCATCAGAGCCAGGTTTCTAACTTAGAGAAAGAAATTACAAATGAGGAATGGGAATTCATTCTGTTGCTGAATTGGAGTCAGAGGTGTCAGTATGGATGGACTCCTTTACTTATAGATGATAGATAAATATAGACATGTGCATGCATTATATTTGCATATAATTTTTTCCTACCTCCATTGAAAAGGGCTGTAAGCACTGGGATCCCTGTAGCAATGAGCATATCTACATCCAGATCTTGATTTTTACTTTTTATTTAAGATTTTTTTTTTTGGTATGGACCATTTTTAAAGTCTTTATTGAATCTGTTACAATATTGTTTCTGTTTTATGTTTTGGGTTTTTTTTTTTTTTGGCAGTGGGGCAGTTTGAGGCATGTGGGGTCTTAGCTTGCTGACTGGGGATAGAACCCACAACCCCTGCACTGGAAGGCAAAGTCTTAACCACTGGACTGCCAGGGAAGTCCCAGTATCTTGGTTTTTAAATATCATTCTTTAATAAGAGAAATCAGGACTCCTTGAAGAACTGTACTGATTCCAGGACTGGAGTAGAGAAAATAAAAGATGAGACTAGAGCATCGGGTGGTGCCAACCCACTTAAAAAAAAAAGGGCATATCAAAGGGACACAGAAGCCATCCAGAATGCCCAAACTGAAACAAATTGAACAATAAAATAATGATAGTATGGATATTTAATTACAAGCCAAAGAACAATACTCATGAATCTATACTGATGTCAACACCTAAACAAAGAAATTGGGCCAGTGGGGGAGAAAAGTGACAGCATTTTCTTTCATAAGGATTTCAGTTACAAACACAGAAGGAATGTGAGAAATAGAAAAAGACCATCAGAACACAACAGTACCTTGCTACAGGCGAGATAAGATCCACCAATGAGTAGAAAGAAATTTAAACAAATAGGATATTTGCATAGTCTCAAAATAGGCCCTCCTCCCTTCCCCACCCCACTCCTGAATCAATTACAAAGGAAAAATTAGTAACTTCTCTGTGGTGAATCCTGACTGACACCACCTCAGCCAAGGGATCAAGGTTAATATCACCACAGAGATCAACATGTACTTTTTCCCCTACCTAAACCCAATGCGTTTTAGATAGAGAAAGCTGTATTAGTAATAAAATGTTATTTGGTTTTGGTTTCTAATAGTAAACACCTTTTCAAAGCAACAGAGTACTAGCACTGTCACAGTTCATAAGGTATTGTCACATGTTATTAATATTTCTTTAATCCTCATAATAACTCTGTAACATTGATATTTCCATCTATATATATATATTTAACCATCTGCATTTTCTAGATGAAATCAAAGTCTGGACAGGACAAATGATTTCCTTCAGGTCAAATGGTGAATTAATAGCAGAGCCAAGAATCAACCTCATGTGCTCTGAATTCAAGCCCAAACTTCTTTCCCAAGAAATGATCTTAAAAATAGTAGGTGGAGAAGGAAATGGCAACCCACTCCAATACTCTTGCCTGGAAAATCCCATGGACTGAGGAGCCTGACAGGCTATAGTCCATGGGGTCGCAAAGAGTTGGACACGAAATGAAACTATTTGTATGGTGATCTGCCCTTCTTCAAGATTCAAGTTAATCATTTTATGGCCCAAGATGAACCATTTGGTGCCAAGATTATCCCCAAATGCATCTTATGGGTGAGGGGCCTGGTGCCATTCTGAGTTTTAAGACATTCCTTTCTTTCATTAACAGACTGCTAGTGACTATATAACATCAAGCTGAAGACTAGCAGGGGGGCACTCTTTCTGCCCCCTTCTGATGCCTATGTCAGAAGCTTTCTCTATCTCCTTTATACTTTAATAAAACTTTATTACACACACACACACACAAAATAGTAGGAACTATGGTTAATGATTATAAAGAGCTCTAGGTAAATATAGAAAATATTTGGCATTTTTACTTTGTATGTTGATATTTATATATCTATAATATCTATTCATATATTCTAGAATACATATCATGAAAACATATATGATAGTTTATTGTTTGTCATATTTTTCAGAGTCCCTTTAATTCTAGTAAGAAAACCTAGAGGTTTCAAAGGCCATACTGGATCACTTCTATATGGCATTAAAAGGAAAAAAAACCACCATCAGAGTCCAGGAATTAAGCACTATGCATGTTCCATTTTGAGGCTGGAAAGACAGGGGAAAAAATCTGAAGCTATCTGCCCATAGGTAGAGTAAAGGAGATAAGATGTTTAAAATTTGCAGAAACCAATTAGTAAGTTGACAGTTTAAAAGAGTAATGCTCTTTTGTGATCACTCTGCTCTGTTAATATTCTGACAGCCTGTCTATTCATATGCAGCTGGTACTGAATGCTTGACAATATAATTCACAATAAACTGAAAGTACAGATGGTGTAGATATGATCATTGTACTGCTTGCAAAATTTGGGTTCCAGAATCTAACTCTGGGGGAAGACAACCCTCTATAGAGGGCACAAATAAACAGTTGTCCTGTAATAAGTTAATACTGAGTCATGGTATTAACTGACAGTGAAGTCTTTCTTACTTGGTCCAAATTACTGTCTTTATTTAAAAGAGATACTCAGTGAGGTAAATTAGTCTTGTCAAATTCTCACCATTTACATTTTTCAAAGTAATTCCCAAATTTAAGTGGATGAAGGATAGAACTGGAAGAAGCTTCTCTTAATTTTAGGATAGAGATAAACAGCACGGTTGAATGATTCACAGCTTGATAATGCATGTGACAAAGTGAAAACTTTTTTATCACAAGGCCTTGAATATATAAATATTCAAGAAATAAAATATATAAATATTGTATATTCTAAATATATAAATATTTAGAAATAAAATTTTAAAGAATAAAATCAAATATACAACAATTTTTACCTCTTTAGGTATCAATATTGATATCAACAATATATCATTAGGACAAGATTATATAACATATTTTAGGACAAGAAACACCAGCTTCTATTGTATACGTTGGCCTGTTTGTAGAAAAGGTTAGGACTGAAAGACTCTTTTAAGTGAGAACTGTAGTTAAAATAGCATATTTCCTAAGTATTCTTTATCACCTGACCTTGCAGTTTGGCCTCAAATTTGGACTTAATTGAACTTAATTTGGACTCCAAATTAAGTTCCAAGAAGCCAGGTGCTTACCTCATGACCAGCACTTTCTTAGGTTCAGAGCAACAGTGAGATTTTTTATTGCCATTTTGGCACTGAAGTCTGCAGGGGAAACAGACACTGCTTTAATAGATGTTCTGATTTGGAATGAGGTTGCAAAAACCTCTTCTCTCCCCAGCTCCTGTTCTGTATGTAAGATGTACCCTTCCATCAGAGCAGAACCTGCATCTCTTGGCTCTCTGATCAAAGACTAAAACTTTTCTTTGGAAGCAAACTGAACCATGCTTGGTCTTGATCTACTGGCTCAAAAGATACCAGGCAGAAGGTGCCTTTTTGGGGACCAGCTGGGGAGGATCTGTAACAAAATATATGTGTTAGTACTGGGTTCAAGATGTAACAAAATGTGTAGTGTAGGACAGTGTCAAAAATGAAAGAAAAAGAAAGCCAGTGTATCCTCCGTATCCCTATTTCTAAAACAATGCTCTGTGAGGCTTTGAATAAATGTTTAATGATGATAATAACCAGCAGAAACTGAGGAGATGGCTAGAAAGAATTTCAGAGTATACTTCACATTAACTCTTCAAATCAGAGATCTAGCTTACACGGTAGTATTTTCATTCTTATACAGACCTCTGTTATTCAGCTATTGTTGACCTGCTCTGTTCCAGGCAATATGGTAAGTGCTTGGGATGTAGAAATAAACTACAGCCTTTCTTTCTCAGAGCATATTAGTGTGTGGAGATACTGGGGAGAATGTGACCCTCCACATCAGCACTTAAAAATGCTCATTTCATTATGATTAACACACAAAAACATACACACTATCGCATGCATGTAGAGCTATATTTTATTTTTGTTTATATTGGACTGGCCACAAAGTTTGTTTGCATTTTTTCATAATGTGACCCTATATATATGAATCAAATTGTTTTAGATTAAATAACCTATCAGAAATATCTTTATAAATTATTACATATAGGGCCACCTCATTATTTTTGATGGCTCTACCATGTGGATGTGTCATAATTTGCCCATTCCCTTATGAAATAGGTTATCCTGAATGTCCAAAGCTGCAGCCAGTCTTTACATACCTGTGCTGATTTTTCTATAGGATAGATTCCTCAACATGGTCTCTCTTGTATTTTAATGTGTCTGGCCCCACTCCTTCTGCCTTTTTCTTCTCAGAATACACACGTAATGTGTGAGCTGCCATCCTGTGTCTGCGTGCTAAGTCGCTTTAGTCGTGTCCAACTCTTTGCGACCCTATGGACTAAAGCCTACCAGGCTCCTCTGTCCATAGGATTCTCCAGGCAAGAATAGTGGAGTGGGTTGCCATGCCCTCTTCCAGGAGAAGAACTTCCTGACCCAGGGATTAAACCCGTGTCTCTTACGTCTCCTGCATTGGCAGACAGGTTCTTTACCACTAGTGCCACCTGGGAAGCCCAACATTAAGGTCTGGTAGCTTGAGTATCACAGTCATTTGCCTACATATGAATTTTAGAGTTCATTTTGTATCTTGTTTCTAGGAGATAACTAGCTATCCTGACTGCCAGGGATATGGCATCAGAAAGAGCCTGTTTTTTTGATGACACTGATGAACATCTGTATCAGCCCTGCCCTGCTTACCTGGAGACTTCTTGTGATGGAAGATAATTAAATATCATTATTCCCAAATCAGTGTCAGATGGAAATGGTGAGAGCTCAATATTCTGGAATCAGTGAAACAAAACAGTTTTAATATTTGTTACTAGCACACTTATGAAATGATCATAAATTACATTCTCGGGATTACTTTTTGGTGGATAAAAACTCACAAACAATTTAAAATGGTAGAATTTATTTCATATAATGATAAATATGTATGCACATATACTATTTAAAAAATAATCATGTGAACTATAATCATTATAAAACATAAGTCAGCCTTAATTTAATATTATCAGAGTAAAAGAGCATGTAAAGTCAAACACTGTTGCATTTGCTTTTCAAAGTTAAGATACATAAAAGATTTAGCATGTTCTATTTTATGTTCAGTTTTCATGTTACTATCATTAGGTATAAATACCCTTAGGAATGTGCCAACTTATAACTTACATTCAAATAACCAAAGTCCTATTACAATTATTGAAGTAGGATAAATCACCTAAAATAAGTAATCTAAAAAAATACTAGCCTAAATTAAAACCCTGAGGAATTAAAATCTTTTTACATACACCATAGATTTGGTTAAGTGCAATTCCATGTTTGTACTACTTTATTTAAGGTCATACTTGGTAAGGCATAGTAAAAATAAAATCTACCTAAATTACCATCTAAATCTATATTTTATTTCTTGCAACAAAGTTGTTTGTTTCTCCAAAAAAGTAGTTTTTGCACGTCATTCTGGACCTCTTCACCACCTGCTGGCTTATTTGCTTTATATACAGTAGTCAAGAGTTGTGCACTAAGCTGAGCTGCCTTTATATACGGTAGTTCAGACAAAGTGCACCTGAAGAACTACATGCTTGAGAGTTCATGTCCGTGTTCAATCATGGCCTGCACAAACTGCTTGAAGACTCGGTCCATGTAGGTGGACTGCCTTGGCCAGATTCCCTCCAGAAAACCAATATGGCCTCCATAAGAAGTAAGGACCAAAGCAACATTAGGGTTTTGCTTAGCAGTTTCTATTGGAATAGCTTGATGAAAAATGGGGAATGGTCGGGCGGGAGGGTGGATAAGAGAGGGGAAGGAGAGAGAAAAAAATATATCAACTGTTGTTAGGAAAAGTGTGCAACTTTATCATTTCTAATCATTTTAAACCAAAATACTGTTAAACAAATATTCATAATGAGTATGGCTAATCAAATAAGTCTAATTTATATCAACCATCCATATTCTTCTAACAGTTCATGTTCACGTTCATGTACTGGATCATCATTTTTGGAAGAATCAATCAATTGGTTATAACAAAAGTACAGGCCTAGTCTTTTGAGAAATTAAATAATTCAAGAAATGGTAAATACTTCCACTATGCTATAAGATTCCCACTTAGGTGTTACACCAAGGGAAAAAAAAACAAATCTTATTACCTTTGTGAGAGTTAGAAATTCACTATGTATGACTTGGTTAACTTTACATGAAGTTAGATTCCTGAGGCCAATTGGTGGCTGTGTTAAGAATCCAAAAGTATAGATACGATTTATAAAAACATATATAGATAGCAAAAAAAAAAAATGGCATAAAATACTCCCCAGCGGTAACAGTGTTTATCTTTGGGTGGTAAAACATTGGTGATTATATGTTTTCTTCTCTGAATTTTTATTTATAGTTAAGCTCTCCCTACTCCACACCCTTCAATGGAATGGAAGGTAATTTTACTATAGAACAACTGAGACCAGTTCAAGAAAGGGCTACCGCAGGACCCCAACTGCCTGTTTAGGTGATACTCTAACCTGACCTTTCACTACATTCTTTGAAGAATAAACCTAGAGACCCTAGATCAAGGCCTAGGAAGCCAAGTCCTTGTCCTTAATGGGTCCTGAACTCAGATCCTTATCCGGCCAGCTACACCTAAAACAGAACATCTCTCTTGGGATCAAATGTGAGAACTTAAGGGGAGGGGCAGATGAAATGACTTGATACTATTTTTGCTTTTCCTTTTTCATCTTACATTAAGGGCTTAGATTTAAAGTGCTTCATTTGTCTCTGATGGAATTATTAAGAGCCCCACTTTCACATTCTGGATGCACTCAGGAATTTCTAACACACTGATAGTTACAGTCATGTCAGCAGAACAAAAGGCTGGGCCATGGGAGGCATGTGAAAGATGTTGGCTGCCTGTGCTCTCAGAATGCAGACAATTGTCCACTATATTCAGTGCAGCTTGGGAAAGAATAAGAAATAATGAGTCTAAACTTCAACCAAGGTCAAAACAAGTTAAATGCTGGGAAATTTTTGTTGGTGGAAGAAGAGCCTGTGAAATATAAAAACAGATGGAGAAATACTAGACTTCCTTAATCCAATGAAAATAGGCTAAACAATCTCCATGATTTTCAACTGATATTAAAGTTCACAGTTTAGGGAATTTCCTGGTAGTCCAGTGGTTAAGACTCCACGTGCTCACTGCCAAGTGCCCAGGTTCAGTTGCTGTTTGGGGACCTAAATTCCCACAAGGCTGCACAATGTGGCCAAAAAAAAGTTCATGGTTTAATTTTCTGATTTGTGGTCAAAGGCCAAGAGTTCCAGCCGTCTAAAACTACTTTGATTTAATCATAAATCACACAATGATATCCCATAGAGAGATGGTAAAGTGACATTTTTTAAAAATTTGAGGGATTTTATGAAATTTTGGCAATACATATGTGCTGTGTTTGTACTCAAAATAGTTTATTTTAATAAAGTACTTGGGGAAAATGTTTTTAAATTATTTAGGGGAGAAATAAGAAAAAAGTTTTATAAGAAGCTTTGTGAAGTTTCATTAGAAATAAATTAGAGGTCAAATCTATTTATCCTTAAGATAGGTATGATTACTGATAGGCATCTTACATTGCTTTAATGTATGAACACAGGCATGTATATTTTTGTTACAAAATTATATATATCTTGAATTAAGAGAGTGAGGAAGTTAACTTGGGCATAATTTTCTTCTATACAGTATCCAGGGGTAAAACAAACTCTTTCCCTTCGGATATGACTTTATTGTCTGAATGTGCTACATTCATTGAGTTATCCAAGGACATCTTATTAATAAAGTCTCAAGCTCTCTTCTAAGTTTAAAAGGGGAGTAATATTCCCCTTTACAAAGCTTTCTGTATAAGAACCTCAGGAAGAAAAGGCCAACTATGTCAATGTACTCTTGAGGTAAAGGTACTGTAACATAGCCTGTCCAAAGAACACATACTTGATAAGAAAGAGAGGTTGTAAGAATGAATACAAGCAAAATACTGAGAGCCATTAATTTGTTCTGAGGCTCTCACAGTAGACTAGAGAAGAATATATGAAAATGTTTAAAGTGATATGAAGCATTTAGATACTAAATTATGAGTATCAAGCTATTTTTTTTCTGTTTATCACAGTGGAAAACAGTATATGAGTGACATTTTGGTTCTTATTATTGTATTTTCCCACAAAGAACATTATTTGTAAACAGTTGATTCATGTCAAAATGTATACAAAGATGTTAATTTACCATGACTGGGTGAAAAAACATCATCCACAGAATTCAGACACAATACCGGAATCCCTACTGACTTCAGTCTCCGATTTGGACTGGCATCAGTGTAATAGTCATCAATTGTCTGGTAGCCAAACATGACAGAAGTGAATCGCTTATCAAATTCTCTTATGGATTTAGCCTGAAAAACAGAAAACAACTATATATGTTCCTGGAATCAAAAGAGGAAATAAAAGTATTACATAAAGTTTCTCTCCTACCTTCATGACATGGTCCATGTCAATTTGTTTTACAAACATATGCCGGTGCCTGGAAACAAAATTTCAAAAATAAAAAAATTAAGGTCATTCCCATCTCAAACACACCTAATAATAAGTAATTTAGCACAGGACATAAAGTTATTACTCAATAAAATGTTTATTGACCTTCCCTGGTGGCTCAGTGGTAAACAATCTGCCTGCCAGTGCAGGAGACGTGGGTTTGATCCCTGGGTCGGGAAGATGCCCTGGAGGAGGGCATGGCAACCCACTCCAGTATTCTTGCCTGGGAAATCCCATGGACAGAGGAATCCAGGGGGTTGCAAAGAATTGGACACAGCTTAGCAACTAAATAACGATAAACAACAACAAAATATTAATATTTACTTAATCAGACATAGCAGGAATATATTGGTAATTGTTCTGAAGACTCTTTTTAAAGATTATTTCTTTTATTGAATGAATCTTTAAATTCTATAGGGCTTTACCATCTTGACAAGTTTCATACATATGATTTCATTATATATAATACTGTGTGTGCCCAGTTATGTCCCAACTCTTTGCAACCCTTTGAACTGTAGCCTGCAGGCTCCTCTGCCTATGAGATTTTTTGAGGAAAAAGTACTGGAGTGGATTGCCATTTCCCTCTCCAGGGGATCTTCTGGACCCAGGGATTGAACCCATGTCTCCTGTGTCTCCTGCATCTTTTAAAAAATCCCCTACCCCTGTATTGCCCCTCCCTCTATCCCTATCCCCACTGGTAACCATTAGTTTGTTCTCTGTCTGTAAGTCTGCTTCTTTTTTGTTTTATTTGTTGTACAACTATTTGTTGTATTTTTTAGATTACACACATAAGTGATACCATACAGTATATGAAGAACCTGAAGACATTTTTTTAAAAGGTACTTTTTTCTTAATTATGGAAGAAGCGACCAGTTGCGCAATAATAAACAAAAGTGTTGTTTCATAACAAACTGTACCTACACACTGATGCTATGAAGCTAATTTGGCCAAAAAGGCCCCCACTGAAGCCAGAAGCTTTCAACTGGGTAAATCAATTGAAGATTTACTGTACTCTTTAAATTGGTGTACTGAAAATTAGGATTTATATTTTTGTGTACCTATTTTTAAATGTTGGTCATTTTTCTTGTATAACGCACATTTTAATCCAAATCTTTCTCTTCACTTTTCTTGCTACTGTCCTCCATTTCAGTGACCATGAATAAAAATATGATTCTGTAGTATTTCTAGCAATATTTTATAGTCAACATCCGTGATGTAACAAAGAGGTTGTTCTTTAAATATTTTTTTAATTTTAAAAAAGAATAGGTTAAGTATTTTTTAAATAAAGTAATTTTTAATTAAGGTATGTACGTTGTTCTTTCATTAAAAAAAACAATTGGGCTGTGCCACTAGACAGAATCTTAACCACTAGACTGCCTGGGAACTCCCCAAAAAGTTGACAGTGTCTCATGTCAACTTTCAGGGTAACAATGGTTTTCAATTAAGTTATGTGCAAATTTACTTTTTATTTAAAGTTGTCAATTCACTTTAAAATGCACAGTAACAGTCATCAAAAAATAAACAGAAACATTCCATGTTCTTTGTTATCATACTGTTTATTGTTATCATACTGTTTAACTGTTAGAAGATAACTAAACAATTTCAGAAGGGGACAACAGAGGATGAGATGGCTAGATGCCATCACCGACTCAATGGTCATGAGTTTGAGTGAACTCGGGGAGTTGGTGATGGACAGGGAGGCCTGGAGTGCTGTGGTTCATGGGGTTGCAAAGAGTTGGACACGACTCAGCGATTGAACTGAACTGAAACAATTTCAGAAAAAAACTAATTCACATATAATATTTTGGTAATGTTAAGAATTGTGGGGGCTGAGAATATCCTTATTTTAGGGCCATGCTCCTAAGCCTGTAAAACATACTATGTTCATAACACAAGCTTTAAAAAACATATTATTTAGCTCTGAAAACACTTAACACATTAGTTACTACCCAGGGGAGAATTAGGTACTAATAAGATTAGCGACAAGTAGAAAACCCAGGGAAATAGCCCATAGTTATTCAATACATTCAGTACTATTGTTTTTATTCTCTTAGAATAATTTAGAACAGTGATGAAATGGTGATCTTCAAAATGGGGCAGAGAGACTAGAGGTTGTACAAGGTACATCGTGGTACAGAAAGAAAACATCAGAGCTCTTATCTATATTTTTAGCTTATACAACCCTTTTTATTTTTGTACATATTGACAATAGAAAGACTAATTTGTTACAGTATATAACATAATAGTGCATATAATAAATATATATATACACATTAGCAGTGTTGTCCTTTGAAACATTTTACTGTGGCACTCCAAAAAATTTGGAGACACTAGGTGTTTAAAATGACTTACTTATTCACGGAAGACTGGAGACAAGTTGTCAAATAATAATTAAAAAGCAGCCAGTTCAGTGGTTTCTCCAATGACTCCGAGCAAGCAAAGGTATTCCAACCAACTGAAAAAGTTGCAGCTGCCTTCAAAGGAGTTTTTGGTCCAATTTTGCCCAAATAATTTAAAAGCAGCATTCTAAAATGAGGAAAAACAAAACAGTGACTATATCACAAGACATCCTATTTCTAATTGTGGACTTTTAACTATGGAGAAGAAACATATAAACCAGTGTGTCTAACCCCTTTATCTTGGAAAACCATGAAAATATCTTCTTTCTTTCCTTCTGTTCACATATTTATCTTGAGAATGGATAAATATGGATAGAGAATTTGAGAATGGGACAAAGCATACTGTTGTTAGTTAAATGTGCATCTTTCTTGGAGGTAAAACATCAGGAAAATCCATCATAAGAGTGGTTTTCTTTTTCTTTTTTGAAAATTATATTGGGGTCTATTAAAAATTTGCAATTCCCTGGCCCCACGCCCCCTAGCTGAGTATTTAACTTACTATGGGAGGGGTGTTTCAGGCAAACTTTTTCTATAAAGGGGCACAAAGCAAATGGGTTCTGGTGGCCCTAAAATCTCAGTCACAACCATCAATACTTAACCTTGCGACTGTATTTTAAAACAGCTATAGACATGCGTGAAGGAATGGACATGGCTGTGTTTCAATAAAATATACATAGACATTGAAATTTGAGTTTCATATACTTTTCACATGTTGTGAAATAATCCTTCTTTTCCAACCATTGAAAAATATCATAACCATTCTTAGCTCTTGCACAAAAACAGTCAGATTTGGCTTCCGGCTTGGCACAGGTGAAAGATCACAAGTGGTTTTCAAATGTGTTTGCACACTGAAGTCACCTGAGGAGTTCTAAAAACTGACTGATTTCCGGGTCTCACCTGGAGATTCAGAGTAATTGGTCTGGGTGGCCATTCCAATTGTCTATGCATCCTTCTCCCTGGGCTTCCCAGGTACTAATGATAAAGAACTGCTCTGCCAATGCAGGAGACATAAGAGATGCAGATTTGATCCCTGGTTCAGGAAGATCCCCTGGAGGAGGGCATGGTAACCCACTCCAGTATTCTTGCCTGAAAAATCCCTGGCAGGCTCCAGTCCATGGAGTCACAAAGGGTTGGACATGACTGAAGCAACTTGGCACACATGCACACCTTGCTCTCTACAGCAGTGTCTCAGGGCTCCTTGTCTAGAGTTCAGTTGAGTTGAGTTGAGTTCAGTTCAGTTGCTCAGTCGTGTCCGACTCTTTGAGACTCCATGAATTGTAGCACGCCAGGCCTCCCTATCCATCACCAACTCCCAGAGTTCATTCAAACTCGTGTCCATCGAGTCGGTGATGCCATCCAGCCATCTCATCCTCTGTCATCCCCTTCTCCTCCTGCCCCCAATCCCTCCCAGCACTGGGTCTTTTCCAATGAGTCAACTTGTCGCATGAGGTGGCCAAAGTATTGGAGTTTCAGCTTCAGCATCAGCCCTTCCAATGAACACTCAGGACTGATCTCCTTTAGGATGGACTGGTTGGATCTCCTTGCTGTCCAAGGGACTCTCAAGAGTCTTCTCCAACACCACAGTTCAAAAGCATCAATTCTTCAGCACTCAGCTTTCTTTATAGTCCAACTCTCACATCCATACATGACCACTGGAAAAACCATAGCCTTGACTAGACGGACCTTTGTTGAAAGTAATATCTCTGCTTTTCAATATGCTATCTAGGTTGGTCATAACAGTCCTTCCGAGGAGTAAGCGTCTTTTAATTTCATGGCTGCAATCACCATCTGCAGTGATTTTGGAGCCCCCCAAAATAAATCTGACACTGTTTCCACTGTTTCCCCATCTATCTGCCATGAAGTGATGGGACCAGATGCCATGAATTCGTTTTCTGAATGTTGAGCTGTAAGCCAACTTTTTCACTCTCCTCTTTCACTCTCAAGAGGCTTTTTAGTTCCTCTTCACTTTCTGCCATAAGAATGGTGTTATCTGCATATCTGAGGTTATTGATATTTCTCCCGGCAATCTTGATTCCAGCTTGTGCTTCCAGCCCAGCGTTTCTCATGATGTACTTTGCATATAAGTCAAATGAGAAGGGTGACAATATACAGCCTTGATGTACTCCTTTTCCTATTTGGAACCAATCTGTTGTTTCATGTCCAGTTCTAACTGTTGCTTCCTGACCTGCATACAGATTTCTCAAGAGGCAGGTCAGGTGGTCTGGCATTCCCATCTCTTTCAGAATTTTCCACAGTTTGTTGTGATCCACACAGTCAAAGGCTTTGGCATAGTCAATAAAGCAGAAATAGATGTTTTTCTGGAACTCTCTTGCTTTTTCCATGATCCAGCGGATGTTGGCAATTTGATCTCTGGTTCCTCTGCCTTTTCTAAACCAGCTTGAACATCTAGAAGTTCACGGTTCACGTATTGCTGAAGCCTGGCTTGGAGAATTTTGAGTGTTACTTTGCTAGCATGTGAGATGAGTACAACTGTATGGTAGTTCGAGCATTCTTTGGCATTGCCTTTCTTTGGGATTGGAATGAAAACTGACCTTTTCCAGTCCTGTGGCCACTGCTGAGTTTTCCAAATTTGCTGGCATATTGAGTGCAGCACTTTCACAGCATCATCTTTCAGGATTTGAAACAGCTCAACTGGAATTCCATCACCTCCACTAGCTTTGTTCATAGTGATGCTTTCTAAGGCCCACTTGACTTCACATTCCAGGATGTCTGGCTCTAGGTGAGTGATCACACCATCGTGATTATCTCGGTCATGAAGATGTTTTTGTACAGTTCTTCTGTGTATTCTTGCCACCTCTTCTTAATATCTTCTAGTTCTGTTAGGTCCATACCATTTCTGTCCTTTATTGAGCCCATCGTTGCATGAAATGTTCCCTTGGTATCTCTGATTTTCTTGAAGAGATCTCTAGTCTTTCCCATTCTGTTGTTTTCCTCTATTTCTTTGTATTGATTGCTGAGGAAGGCTTTCTTATCTCTCCTTGCTATTCTTTGGAATTCTGCATTCAGATGCTATGTCTTTCCTTTTCTCCTTTGCTTTTCTCTTCTCTTCTTTTCACAGTTATTTGTAAGGCCTCCCCAGACAGTCATTTTGCTTTTTTGCAAACCTCCATCCATAATTCATCAGGCACTCTATCTATCAGATCTAGTCCCTTAAATCTATTTCTCACTTCCACTGTATAATCATAAGGGATTTGATTTAGGTCATACCTGAATGGTCTAGTGGTTTTCCCTACTTTCTTCAATTCGAGTCTGAATTTGGTAATAAGGAGTTCATGATCTGAGCTACAGTCAGCTCCTGTTCTTGTTTTTGTTGTCTGTATAGAACTTCTCCATCTTTGGCTGCAAAGAATATAATCAATCTGATTTCAGTGTTGACCATCTGATGATGTCCATGTGTAGAGTCTTCTCTTGTGTTGTTGGAAGAGGGTGTTTGCTATGATCAGTGCGTTCTCTTGCAAAACTCTATGAGCCTTTGCCCTGCTTCATTCCGTATTCCAAGGCCAAATTTGCCTGTTACTCCAGGTGTTTCTTGACTTCCTTGTCTGGAGTTAGACTTCCTCAACTGTGGTAGAGCAGTCAACCCAAAGTCACTAGTTTTCTTTTCCTACTCCCTCCGGCTGTTTGTCCCTATCTCCTTTCACATATTTTCCTCTTTTCCTTTTGTTCTATCATTTTTCCAGATTCTACTCTAGTTTTACTTTGGTAAAAGGGACAAGGATGGAATTTAACACAGGACACCAGAAATCCAAGTTTGACATTGACAACTAAGAGAAAGGATAATAGTATAAGTTCTGTTTCTCCTATTTTGCATCCTTTATTTCTCTAATTTCTCAGGTTCTGAAATGAGTAAAAATTCTCTCTCATACTTTTTTTTTCCAACCCAGATGGACTACAGAGTGAATGAGATAAGATATTAGATCAAAAATGGAGATTTCAGGGTTTGCTGTTTTTTGGGGTATTTTTGCTGTTGTTGGATGAGGTTTATTGGAAATGTTAACAGCAGAAAGACACAAATGGCTCCACACTGTGTTTTGAAATTCATCCCAGCTGTAGACTGAGTGACCTGCAGGCTGGACAGATGCCAAAACCCAAGAGCTTCAGCATTTCCATCATGTCACAATCTCCTTCAGTGATTTCCTGATCCAGGGCAGAGACCTCAGGCTGGAGATTTCCCTTTTGAGAACAACTCTTCATAATGACTGCATTCCTTTTTTTATAGTACATGGCTCCCTAAGCTAGTTAAAGGATAATGCTTCTCTCCTGCAAAGGGGTCATTCTAGTGTCTAGTTGTAGTGGCCCAGTTCTTTGGCTGGCAGTCAAGAGGTTTCTGTGAGGCCAGTGTAATGGGCAAATTGAAAGAGCTAGAAACGAACCTCGTAGGAGCAGGAAGCACCAAGAATAGCTGTGACCAAGTAGGTGGGGACACTTTTGGTTATTACTCAGGAGTAAAATAACATCAAGATATTACCCCATAAAAAGACCGTGTCACTTTGATAAGAAAAAGACTCCCTTTTTTCACCAAGAAAAAAAAAAAAGCAGATAGAAAAGATAAAGAACTCACAGATTAAGAGATTTAAGAGACATAATCTGTCCCATATGTGGACTTTATCTGGCTCATGCATGCCTCAAACAAACTGTAAAAACCAGCCAACAGATTGACAGTGAAATGAAATACTGACATTGAATATTTGATGACATTTAGGAATTACTGTTAGTTTTGTTCAGGTGTAATAATATACTGTGGTGGGTTGCTGTTATTGTTTCTTAAGAGACTCTACCTGTCAGAGACACATCAGTTCAGTTCAGTCACTCAGTCATGTCCGACTCTTTGTGATCCCATGAATAGCAGCACGCCAGGCCTCCCTGTCCATCACCAACTCCCGGAGTTCACTCAGACTCATGTCCATCGAGTCAGTGATGCCATCCAGCCATCTCATCCTCTGTCATCCCCTTCTCCTCCTGCCCCCAATCCCTCCCAGCATCAGAGTCTTTTCCAATGAGTCAACTGTTCACATGAGGTGGCCAAAGTACTGGAGTTCAGCTTGAGCATCATTCCTTCCAAAGAAATCCCAGGGCTGATCTCCTTCAGAATGGACTGGTTGGATCTACTTGCAGAGACACATAAATCTCTATAAATGATGTCTGAAAATTATTTTAATGTAATCAAAGTTAAGACGGAATGGAGGGTAGATTATCCTTGAACTAACAGTCACTAAAGCTAGGGTGATGAATATATATGAGGAATCATTATACTCTTTCTACTCATACATACTTGAAAATTTCTGTACATTTTTAAAGCTAGTCTAGGAACCCATTGGGAGACTGGAATGTGACAGTCTCGAGCAGCGTTGATTCCTTGGTGAGACTTAGTTCTGGCTCAAACTGCTGCTTGGCCCCAGGCATAACAGGCGTGGGGATTACCCAGTCTGGGCATAAGGGTCTTAGATGCTTTTGTCTACTGCATCTCCATAAGGAAAAAATGTCAAGCTCTAAACCACATCCCAGAGTGGTAAACCCTCTTGGGAACATGTCACAGTGCTAGGCAACTAGAAAGGGGACTTCCCTTTCAACAATTTACAAGACATTATTATTCAACCAGCTGCAAAGGCTAATGGTCAAGTTCTGCCTTCAGGCACTGAGACTTCAACTCGACAAGAATAGGCATTTCCCTGGAGCCTGTGAATAAAGAATCAGGGCCTGTTTACATAAAGTCTGGCTTTTTACAAATTCAACAATTTATATGATTAAGGGAAGAAAGTTCAGCTGCCACCCTGTCCTTTAAGGTTCTCATTATGGGGCAAAGGAAAAAGTGAAATACTTTCCTTTAAGCACGATTCACAGATTTTGTCTGGGTTTTCTGTACTGATTCAGATTTCTTCCTTTTTAGTAGGTCAAGCCCGACCTTCCATGCTAATGTAAGAAACGTATTCTTTCCTTCTTAGTTTTATGTTTATCAGAATCTAAAAAACTACGGTTAGAGCCAATCTTTCAGAGCCTATCATTTGTAAAGCTGTTCATTTTCAAGTAAGCATGCTCCCAAGACATTTTGAAAATTGACAGATAAATTGACTATAAAATTAAGAAAACATATTTTCTGTTTCCATGTGTTTGCTGATTTTGGACAATGGTTTAGGTCCTCTAAGCACAGCAAAATGCCATATAATAAAAATTTTGTTTCTTATTAAAGCTCACTATTACTACAACAACAACAATTAAAAAAGAAAAAACACAAAAAAACAAACACAAAAAAAATTAGCACAAATGACGCTAGGCTTCCCTGGTGGCTCAGATGGTAAAGAATCTACCTGCAATGAGGGCGACCCGGGTTCAATCCCTGGCTTGGGAAGATCCCCCTAGAGAAGGGAATGGCAACCCACTCCAGTATTGTTGCCTGGAAAATACCACGGACAGAGGAGTCTGGTGAGCTACATACAGTTCATGGGGTCGCAGAGAGTCAGACACGACTGAGCAACTAACATTTTCATCCAACCACATGCAATGAAATATGAAATGTGAGAAACCCAAACATTTGCTTTTAAATGCCCATGTAGCTTATGGTCATCAAAAAGAGGCAGGCATTAGGACCACTTCCCTCAAGGACATTTTAGAAAGGAAAAATCTTACCCTCCCATTGACACTCCTGCTGCCAGAAATGGAGCAGAAGGGTACAGACTGTGAACGTGGTGAATGACTGTCTCCAAGTCTTCAGTGTTAGAACAACAGTAAGTCCTTGGCGTCTGCAAGCAACGACAGGTAAAACACAAAAATTAAAATTGGGAGGGGAATCATTTATATAACACAGAGATGTAAAAAAGAGCAAAAAGTCATAACTAGGAGAAAATGACCTTTGTTTGCACATACTATATGAGTCAGGATAATTTTCAATTTTCTGTCTTGCAGTTCAAATTGATGCCATTTAGAGTCAGTACTACCCGAGTTGGCACTAACAAAAGACTCTGATCACACAAGGAAGCCTGGAGGGAAATGGGACAAGACCAATATAAATACTTTAAACTAGATAGATATGCAGTACTCTATTCAAACGTGTCTCTAACTAAAGAACAGAGTCAATTTAGGAAGAAAAAGTGGAGAATGATACTTTTTTATAGGAAACCAACAACAACTTAGGCCTGACAAAGCCAGAGCAATTGTTTTTTTAATATATAATTTTATTTATTTATTTTTATTTTTGGCTGTGCTGGGTCTTCGTGGCTGAGTAGGCTTTTTTCGAGTTGTGGCGAGCAGGGGCTACTCTAGCTAGGCTCTAGGTGCGTGCAGGCTTCAGTAGTTGCAGCATACGGCAGCAGGGGTAGGGGGGTGGCGGGGGTGGGGCGCAGTTAGCTGTTTCATGGCATGTGGGATCTTCCTGGACCACAGATCAAACCCTTATCTCCTACACTGGCAGGCATATTCTTTACCGCTGAGCCACTAGGAAAGCCCCAAAGTAATTCTTATTTTAAAAAACACACAATCAAGCAAACAAAAAAGGTTTTCAATAATCCACAAAAAAATCTAAACTCCTTCCTGCTCAGGTATAACCTGAGTGCTGTCCACCATGAAGGAGTGTGATTTTTTTTCTGACACTGCCTTCACTCTAGATCAAGCAACATGCAGTCTGCTTTATTAATGAGATATTTTCTTTTTCAATAATACTTCCATATGACCCCAGCTGTGCTACACTGAAAACAGACACTTAAAATGTTAAAATATGTAAAGCTGATTATGCCTCAATACATAATGCATTAAAACTAATGATTTTCATGTGAACCCCATCAATAAGGGCTCTGTTTCCAGCAGAACAGCTTCACAGATGATTTATTTGAGATCTGGGAGCAGAGGGCACTCCTGTCTGTACAATGTATGTGAGAGTGTGTGTGTGAATAAAATATGCATGAGATAAAATAACTAGAAATTTAACAACAAAGAGATAAATCTGGTAACATTGCCCTAATAAAAAATGCCAAAACCAGTTATCTGTACAACCCGGATGGTAATATACCAATAAAATATGACTGGAAGGTTATGTGTCACCCACCATTCAATCACTAATGTGTAGTCTTAGAAAACTGCAATTTTCACTGATCCCTCCAACTAAACTCAAGGTTAGAACACTCCTATTGCCTACTACCATCTTTTTGAGATCTGCAAATATAAAACTCTCCAAAAGACAAATGTTAACCTCACAGTATTTACAATGGCTAACATTTATTGAATAATTAAATTTGTGTCCACAAAACCCCAAGGAAGATCCTATTTAGGAAACCGAGTTATTAATAGAAAATTGAGTTTAGAGAGGTTAAATAATTCCTATAAACTCATGAACAGCTAATACACAATGAAGCTGAGATACTTCCAAAAATACTTTGTGATTAAATGCACTTGAGGGGCACAAATTCAATGTAAAATCTATACAGACCAATGTCTACTACCATGCTTATTCATAGTGACTGCAGAATTTATCACAAGAATTCAGGTGAAAAAAATATCCTTCTTTAGCATTTTTACTGTATTTGTGTTTATTCACATTGCATAGCTTTAAAATTTCTGTATTACTTAATATCAACAATTACCAACACATATTCTTGTTATGCAGGCTTCAAGTGAAGTTAAGTGTATACACACTTGCACACACACACACACAGATACATAAACATACACACAGAGTTGGTGGTGGTGGTTTAATCTCATGCCTGACTCTTTGCGACCCCATGGTCTGTACTGTAGCCCACCAAACTCCTCTGTCCATGGAATTCTCCAGGCAAGCATACTGAAATGAGTAATTTGCCAAAAGTCACAAAGCAGCAAAGCACAGGGTTTATGTCTGTAGTAAGTAAACTAGTTCTCATAAAGCACTAGGATTCCATGAGATATTTAATAAGCAAATCGATTATCTGGGGCCCTCAGAGATAGGAGCTTCTTTTTCCCTTAATGTTTTTCTCCCAGTGGAGTACACTGAGTTGGAAACCAATAACGCTGGTGTGGAAATGTTAGGTAAGTAGAATAGGAAAAAGGAGTCCAGAATGGCGGTGGCTGAAAGCCAAGGAAGGGCAAAGGCTGCGAAAATAGAACAAAGGAAGGTCCGAGGACCGGAGTGAGGACCTCAGGGAGGACAAACAGCGCTCCTGGCTAGCCCAGTTTACATAGGGCGGGCCCGGGGGGGAGGAAGAAAGATACAAGAAGAGGAGCCAAAGCGCCAGGGGTCTCTCTCCCGAGAGCACACGCTCTCTTTCCCGTGCGCGCGCTCTCTCTCTTCACTTCGCATCTTTTCGGTTGGCATGCCCTCACACCTCGAGGATGTATTTTCCTTTATTTTCTAAATAAAACTGAGCTGCAACACTGAGAGCTGTGATGCGCCGAGGGCTTTAACGTCCATCACTTCAGATTTTTGTTGTGACGAGACAGAACCGAGGAAATGACACACTCCCCTAACATCTATGGTGCCGTGACTCGGATTTAACCTGGCTGAAACAACCTCAATGCGGCCCCCCGCGAGGAGGAGGCCAAGCAAAGCAGGAGCCCAACTCAGCGAAAGCTCCCATGGTGGAAGCGAAACGCGAAGAAAACCCAGCGCAGGGGAAGTGACAAGAAGCCCAGCGTGCTGGAAACCTGGACAGCGAAAAACTAACTCAGCAGAAAGCTCACATGGCTGTCTCAGATTCCAGAAGACCTCCGGTTAAGGTAGGAGGTCCTCGCTGCTATGGCTGGAGGGACGTATGCCTAACGAAATCTTAATTCCTTTAAAATCTCTTGTTTCTTGTCTCCTTGAACCCCGCCACGAACAGGCGAGCGGCAGTGGGCACAAGTGAGGGACTCTGGAGAGGCTACATCTCAGTATGTCCCAAAGGCTCCACTCTCTCCTGAGCCCCAGTAGCTGTTACCCAAGCTGGTGGGGGTTCTTTTGTCCTTAATCTTCTTTGTGCCAAGGATCAAGCCAATGAAAACTGTGAGCACAGGTCAGGTATTCAGCAGATTTTCTGGCAGACTATGAAGGCACATTTTTTCCACTCCTTTTTCCTCTTGTCCTTCAGCTCCTCTCTCCTGGGACTTGAGCCTGGCCAAAACCCATGTTGCCTGGATTCAGGACCTAATGAAGCGCAGGCTCTGATGTCTCATTGCAAACATTCAGTGAGAGACACACCGATAGGTAAGAGGTGGATTTGATAGGATTCAGAGAGAAGCACACTGTGTCCGACTCTTTGCGACCCCATGGACTGTAGCCTATCAGGCTCCTCCATCCATGGGATTTTCCAGGCAAGAGTGCTAGAGTGGATTGCCATTTCCTTACAAGATTAATTTGACATGTCATCTTGGACCCAACTGATTTTAATTGGTTTATGTTATGCCCTTGTGCTATATCATTCTTTCAAAAATTGTGCCCAGCCCCCTTCCCTCCTGTTTCATGCTCTTTTCCAGAGCCCCATCCAGGCCCACAGTGTTGCCTCTACAGTCTTCTAGAGGGACAACCAGAAAATAGCTGGCCCTTGGGAGGGAAATACTGTGTAATATCCAATCCCTCTAGATATTCAGGCCTTATCTTCCATGTTTCCTACAACATGTGCAACACCAGCATCTCTCAGTGAACCCACTAGGGTGGGTGACAGGCACACAATGCCTGCTAGAAGTCCATCAGTTGGCATCCCTTCAAAGGCAACTGGGCTCCCAGGGATAATGTTTGCCACTTTGGGAGTTAGCCCTGCAGGCCATTTGGGCCCAAACCCTTACCACCCTTCTCCTAAAGTTATAATCATACCTCCGGATCAAATATCCACTCCACTTTTATGGAACATCTGGTCTTTTGCCTCTTACCAATTTGTTCTTAAGACAATTATTAACTCCTACAACCAGGACCCTGGCCCCATGTAGGCAACATCGCTCCACCCAGCCTAATTATTAAAATATTTTAATGCCCCTAACAGGGCCAGACAACCCACTCCTTTGTCATTACTCCTGTTATTACCTAAAGTGGGTCTATGACAACGAAATGTTTACCATTGGAGACACCCTAACCTGCTCTTACGGAGGACTAGGGGAGGAAATCAGTCACTTACAATCCCTTAGAGCAGTAAGAGGATAAGGCTTATGACCACTTCACCAGGTTCCCGGTCTCAGGGCACAGGCTTGGATTGCTTTGTCATGATATCTATTGCCACCTGTGGTGAACAAACTGGTAATGAGTTAAAATTAAAACCCTTTAATCTTACCCAGCACTGGTCACACTGGAGACCTTGGGGATGCCCAACTCCGGTCTGGGGGTCCCAGGAAGTCAACCTGCCTTGACCTGCTTAGGGATCTGGACCTCGAAACGTTGTCACGCCTCAACCTGCTTGGGGATCCGCCAGTTCAGGGGTCGCAGGAGGTCTTCACGGCTCAACCTGCCCAGGAGCCCAATTCTCTGGAGGCCGACCTGCCTCAACCTGCCTAGCGGTTCGATCTCCAGGAGGCCGTCACACCTCGGTCTGCCTGGGGATCTGCACCCTGACCCGGGGATGCCTGGCTCTCAGGCTGCAACAGTACTGGGTAGGATAAGCTTCAGAAAGACTCACTCCTAAGGAAGTCCACCCATGGAAATACTTGTGGGACTGTGCCCAGTCTCAGCAATAACTCAGGACCCCAACAAGAACACCATTGCCTTTCTGGAAAGGCTAAAAGAGGCCCTCCAAAAGTTTACCAATCTGGACTTGGACTCTTACGAGGGACAGGTGATTTTAAAGGACAAATTCCTGTCCCATGTGCATCAGATATCAGAATAAAGTTACAGCAGCTACAGCAGCAGGCCTCTGCTGCCTCTTTAGATGAGGTGGTCCAGACAGCCATCAATACCTTTTATAACAGAGAACAGGAGAAGGGGGCTAAGGCCCAGGAGAAGGGGGCTAAGGCCCAGGAGAAGGAGAAAAGGAAAGAGACCAGGCATGCCCAGATGCTGGCCGCCTTCTGGGGAAGCCCTAAGGCAAACCCCAAGTCCTTGAAGGACAAGGCATGAGGCAAACACCTAATCTGTAGACAGATGACACTGGGCCAAAGAGTGTCCAAACCATGACAAGTCTCCTAAAACAGCTTGCTATAAATACTATCAACTGAGACATTTGGCAGCACTATGCCCTCGGGACCCAAGAGCCTCAAGGTCAAGTGCCAAGCCTTCCCTCAGGATGGTTCAACAGGACTGAAGCAGCCTGCTCCAACCAGCATGTCTGTCACAGATAACCATCATGGAGCTGGAGCAAAGGGTGCAACTGGATATGGCAGGTAGGCCTGAGAATTTCTTGGTTGACACAGGGGCTACTTACTCTGTCCTAACCTGCTACTCTGGAGCATTCTCCTTCCAAACCTATACCATTTGGGGAGCTACAGAAAAAACAGTTACAAAAAGATTCAGCTAAGCACTTTGTGGCTGGGATGAACAAATATTTTCCCACCAGTTTCTAGTGGTCCCTGACTGTCCTCCTCCCTTATTGGGAAGAAATCTCTCCCTGCCTTTGAAACCTTGCAGCTGTTGCAGTCCTGATAGAAGATGCTTTAAAACTGTCTTTTGAGGGCAAACTAACTATTTTTACCAGCCACTAAGTGAAACAACTCCTAAATGAGAGAGGCCATTTGCAAGCCAGGCTTCAGCAGTACGTGAACCGTGAACTTCCAGATGTTAAAGCCGGTTTTAGAAAAGGCAGAGGAACCAGAGATCAAATTGCCAACATCCTCTGGATCATGGAAAAAGCAAGAGAGTTCCAGAAAAACATCTATTTCTGCTTTATTGATTATGCCAAAGCCTTTGACTGTGTGGATCACAAGAAACTGTGGAAAATTCTGAAAGAGATGGGAATACCAGACCACCTGACCTGCCTCTTGAGAAACCTATATGCAGGTCAGGAAGCAACAGTTAGAGCTGGACATGGAACAACAGACTGGTTCCAAATAGGAAAAGGAGTACATCAAGGCTGTATATTGTCACCCTGCTTATTTAACTTAATATGCAGAGTACATCATGAGAAACGCTGGGCTGGAAGAAGCACAAGCTGGAATCAAGATTGCCAGGAGAAATATCAATAACCTCAGATATGCAGATGACACCGCCCTTATGGCAGAAAGTGAAGAGGAACTAAAAAGCCTCTTGGTGAAAGTGAAAGAGGAGAGTGAAAAAGTTGGCTTAAAGCTCAACATTCAGAAAACGAAGATCTTGGCATCTGGTCCCATCACTTCATGACAGATAGATGGGGAAACAGTGGAAACAGTGTCAGACTTTATTTTGGGGGGCTCCAAAATCACTGCAGATGGTGATTGCAGCCATAAAATTAAAAGACGCTTACTCCTTGGAAAGAAAGTTATGACCAACCTAGACAGCATATTGAAAAGCAGAGATATCACTTTGCCAACAAAGGTCCACCTAGTCAAGGCTATGGTTTTTCCAGTGGTCATGTATGGATGTGAGTTGGACTGTGAAGAAAGCTGAGTGCTGAAGAATTGATGCTTTTGAACTGTGGTGTTGGAGAAGAGTCTTGAGAGTCCCTTGGACTGCAAGGAGATCCAACCAGTCCATCCTAAAGGAGATCAGTCCTGAGTGTTCATTGGAAGGGCTGATGCTGAAGCTGAAACTCCAATACTTTGGCCACCTCATGCGAAGAGTTGACTCATTGGAAAAGACCCGGTGCTGGAAGGGATTGGGGGCAGGAGGAGGAGGGGATGACAGATGATGAGATGGCTGGATGGCATCACCGACTCGATAGACATGACTTTGAGTGAATTCCGGGAGTTGGTGATGGACAGGGAGGCCTGGAGTGCTGTGATTCATGGGGTCACAAAGAGTTGGACACGACTGAGCGACTGAACTGAACTGAACTAATCAAAGAATCCTCAGATATCAAGTCGTGCTAATGGAAAATCCAGGCCTCACTATATCCCCTTGTGAGGTTCTAAACCCAGCCACCCTCCGGCCTACCCCCGAGGGCTCTCTCCCCTTTCACTCTTGCCTAGAAACCTTGGACCAATGGACAAAACCCCAAGAGGGATTGTCAGAAGATCCTCTGACCAATCCTGAGAAAATCTGGTACACTGATGGAAGCAGTTTTGTCTTGGATGGAAAAAGAAGAGCCGGATATGCAGTAGTCTCCAATTTTGAGACCATAGAGGCTAAACCAGATACTTTGCTACCAGGTACTTCAGCCCAATTAGCTAAGCTCATAGCCCTGACTCTAGATTTAGAGCTGGGAGAAAGAAAGAGTAGCCATTTACACTGACTCCAAGTATCCTTTTCTGGTGCTACATGCACATGCTCCTATTTGGAAAGAAAGAGGCCACTTGACCACCCGAGGGTCCCCAATCAAATATGGTGATCAAATCCTTAGACTTGGAGGTAGTCCATCTGCCCACTGAGGTTTCAGTCTCCCACTGTAATGGACACCAAAAAGGGAGCATGGAAGTCGCACGGGGAAACCAAGCAGCTGATCAGGCAGCTAAAAGAACAGCATTACAGAACAATGACCAATAGGGGTTGCCACCTTAGTTCCACAGACTAATTTGCCAGAAACGCCTTCATATACTGAAGGTGAGACTCTTAAAGCTAAGAGTAAGGGCTTTCGAGATCATATGGGGTGGTTCCAAAAGGAGGGACTCCTTTTTCTGCCTGGGAACCTCCAATGGAAGTTGGTTAACTGCTTACATGCCACCACTCATTTAGGGGAAAAGACCCTCCAAAGATTACTAGAAAGGTCCTTTAGAGGAACAGGCCTCCAAATGACTATAAGGCAAGTGGTCTCCTCTTAGCCCAATTTAACAACACCCAAGGAGCTCAAAGACCCCAGCTGGCCCATCCCATCCGACGACGTGGGACCTACCCAGGAGAGGACTGGCAGATGGACTTCAGCCAGATGCCAGTTTCTCCAGGGTATAAATACCTATTAGTCATGATAGATACATTCACAGGATGGATTGAAGGCTTTCCCACTCAGACTGAGGGCTGAGGAGGTGGTAAAAAAATCTGCTCCATGAAATCATTCTGAGATTTGGTCTTCCCAGGTCATTACAAAGTGACAATAGGACATCATTTACTAAGTCACCCAAGGGGTCTCTAAAGCATTGGGCATTACTTATTATCTCCATTGTACCTGGAGGCCTCAGTCTTCAGGAAAAGTAGAAAGAGCCAACCAATTCTTAAAATCAGTGATAAAAAAGATAACCCAGGAGACTTCCCTGGGATGGAAGGGAGCTTCCATAACAATAGCTTTCCTCCACACCTGTACTGCCCCTAAGGAATAGGTTGGTCTTGGTCCTTAAGAGATGCTATATGGGAGACCTTTTGTTTATGTCAATGACCTCTTCCTAGATCCAGAGGCTCAGACTCTCCAGTCTTATACCATGGCCATTGGTCAATTCCAACAGGATATACACTTGTGGGATGTGAACCAGGACCCAAAGGATTCTAACCAGTCACCACTATATGCTCCAGGGACTCAAGTCCTAACTAAAGTCTGGAAAGATGGCCTCAACTCCAGCCCACATGGAAGGGCCCCTACCCTGTAATACTTTCTACCCCACAGCAGTCAAGGTACCAGGACATGACTCCTGGATTCACTACTCACGAGTCAAGCCGTGGAAGAAAACAGAAGAGGACACTCAATACACCTGTGAGCCCCTGGGGGATCTCAGATGCCTATTCAGGACTACAAATGAGTGCCATGCTAATGAACACCCCAAAAATCTGGTTTCTGGGGATAAGATTTCTCAGGACTGCTCTAAAGAGCCAACGGCTTGGCAGGGGTTGTACTCCAAAACAGACAGGAGATAGATCTTCTGATCCCTGAATAAGAAGGCACTTGAGCCATCCTGGCAATGGGAATTTGGAGTTGACTAATGCCCCTACTAGTCCTTGTTATGCCATATTGATGCTGCTTATGATTGCTCCATGTTATTATCAATTGTCTAACCTGTTTTGTCTCGGCCCAGGTCAACAAGCTACAACATGCAGTGCCAGTTCAACAAGGGGATATAAAACTACCGCTGACCACGGAAAATATCACTGACCGGTGGCTGGACACTATTATAAGGATTCTGAGGCCTGAGACTAGAAAAGGGGGGAGGCCCAATGCCCCTCGCCATCCCAGTTCAGCAGGAAGTAGCCAGAAAGACCTCGACGCCCCTATTCCCAAAGAACTGGGCCTCCCATCTCTTGAGGGGGGAATGTTAGGTAGTTAGAATAGGACAAAGGAGTCCAGAATGGCAGTGGCTACAAGACAAGGAAGGGAAAAGCCCGTGAAAATAGAAGAAAGCAAGGTCCAAGGACCGGAGCGAGGACCTCAGGTAAACAAACAGCACTCCTGGCTGGCCCAATTACATACGGCAGGCCCATGGGGACGAAATAACATATACAAAGAGGAGCCAAAGGGCCGGGGGTCTCTCTCCCGCGCGTGCATGCTCGCTCTCCCTCTTCTCTTGGCATCTTTTGGGTCCGCATGCCCTCACGCCTCGAGGACGTATTTTCCTTTATCTAAATAAAACTGTGCTGTAACACTATCTGAGATCTGTGATGCGCCAAGGGCTTTAACGTCCATCGCTTCAAATTTTTGTTGTGATGAGACAAAACCGAGGAAATTACACTCCCCTAACAGATCAAAGCTCCCAGCATTCTGAAACTCAGCACACCCAGAGCCTTTCTGGCATCATCTGCCTGGTTCCAGCCCTTCCCTAGGCTCCCGTGATGACTGTGTCCCGTCTTCCTCTGGCTGCTGGCTTTCCATTTCCTGCCAGTTCCTGTCATTCTTCCTACCACCCCAAAAGGGAGAATTCAGTTCTAGAAGTTCTGTCATAGGCCTGCATCTGCTCATTCTCGGGTCCACACCCAGTTCCTGGAGGTCCCATTTACCCTCACAGCTTCACCAACTACCTCTTGTTGTTCAGTCACTCAGTAGTGTCCAGCTCTTTCCGACTCCATGGACTGCAGCATGCCATGCTTCCCTGTCTTTTGCTACCTCCTGGAGTTTGTTCAAACTCACGTGCCCTGAGACGGTGAAGCTATCTAACCATCTCATCCTCGGCCGCCCCCTTCTCCTGTTGCCTTCGGCTGCAACTAAACCTGAATCTCCAGGCTCTTCTTCTTCCTGAGCTCCAGATGCAAATTCTAAAGTTCTAGAAGTAAAGTACTATCTGTACTTCAAACTCAGACTGCCCCAAAGCAAACCCTTTTATCTCTTCATGAAAATTCCGAATGCTTCCCCTAACTTCCCGTTTTCCTGTGAATGACGTCTTCATTTTCTTAGTTAAAACTGTAGGTGACATTGCCTTCTTCCCTTCCCTTAACCCACAGTCAATACACTTCCAAGTCCTATAGCTTCTTCCTCTCCAGAATCTTTGCAGAACACACAGGCAAGCCCTTCTTTCTACTCGAGTAAAGACCTGGTATGTTAGATTCTCTCAGAAGGCCCCTGGGACAAAGGTGAGTGGTTCATTTGAAGATATAGCAGCAAGTGGGACCAAGGGAGTGGTGAGTGAGTCAGGAAGGGTAGGAAGCAATCAGGAATGTTAGCCAGCAGTTTGTGGCGGTGCCTGACTGGGACTCAATCCCATTGGGGCACTTTGGGAGACTGTTGAACAAAGCTGAAAGTCATCTCAACTGAGTGGCAAGGGAGCTGGGTTATTGATCCACCAGGAAATGGCAACCCACTCCAGTATTCTTGCCTGGGAAATCTCATGGGCAGAGGAGCCTGGCGGGCTACAGTCCATGGGGTCGCAAAGAGGCGGACACGATTTAGCGACTAAGCACGCCCAGTTAACTTCACCATTGGTGGAAGGCATCCTAGAGATTAACCCCCTGGCACCTGGTCTGCCCTCAGCAGCCTTCTGTGGCTAGAGGAGGCCCTCCCCAACGCCCCCGTTGGAGATGCGAGTGCCTGCAGTGGGAAGCCATCAGGAAGGCTAGGTGGGAATGGTATGTATCAAGAGGAAAAAGTCGTGGGAGGGGTGTGGCACCAGCCTTCTCAGCTCCCAGGCCTCTGTATCTTTCACTTGGACCATGAGGTGATACCCTCTGACACGGTTAACTCCCAGCCTTTCCTAATAACCATCCATAATCACACATCCCACTCACTGCAAGATTAATCTTCCTAGAGAACATTTCTAGCTCTAATCAGGACAGTTTCTGATTAAAATGCTCCATTAGCTTTCCATTGCTGACTGAATTAAATACAAAGTCCCCTGTTAAGGCCCTTCATAATATGCCCAGTCACTTTTCCAGCCCTGTGTTTCACTATTCCTCCACCTGTATGGATTCTGGTCCATGGACCCTGCCCCTCTCTTGTCTGCTAAGTCTCTCAATACCCTTGCAACCTGTGTAAGCTTCTGCCACATGCCCTGCAAGGTCAGCTCTGCCTGTGAAATCATGCCTTGAACTAATTCAAAAAACGTCAGACCAAAGGTCAGACTTGGCCCCTATTATCCCAAGGAACTCACAGCCTTTCCCAATTCTATCCCGACTTGTCCTGGCCAGCCTGCTCCCAGCCCTTGTGATGTTTGTGAGGTTCTCTCTCTTACTATCTTGCTCTTCTCCGTCTTGAACAGTCATTAAACACTTGTCAGATTACACGGAAATACACAGGATGGAAAGTGAGATGATCTGGTAACTTCAGACATGCAAAACTATGTAGTTATATCACACAACCTCTCGCTACTTGACGGGGCTCCAACAGGAAACATCATATGCTTTCTTCATAGGACTTCACTCCCACTAAAGAAAGAATTCATCTAGGACACACAGCGAAGACATTTTTTGGGGGTAATACATCAAGTTGGTAGGTCTGGCAGAAATTTTATTCAGATTTGAAGATATAATTTTATAGCATCTTTTAAATTAACTGGAGGATGATTACTTTACAATATTGTATTGGTTTCTGCCATACAGCAACATGAATATACACATGTCCCTTCCCTTTTGAACCTCCCTCCCACCTCCCACCCCATACCAACCCTTTAGGTTGCCACAGAGCATCTGATTTGAGCTCCAAGCTTCATGCAGCAAATTTCCTCAGGCTATCTATTTTACATATGATGATGCATGCGTTTCAGTGCTACTCTCTCAATCTGCCTCACTCTCCTTTCTCTGCTGTGTCTGCAAGTCAGCTCTTTATGTCTCTGTCTCTTTCACTGCCCTGCAAACAGGTTCATCAGTACCATCTTTCTAGATTACACATATATGTGTTAATAAATGATATTAACGTCTTTTTAGATAAAACATGTTAGTTAATTCTCTTCTTCCCAACCCAGGGATTGAACCCAGGTCTCCTGCATTACAGGCAGGCTCTTAACCGTCTGAACCACCAGGGAAGCCCCAGTTGCTGAGTGAAGTCACTCAGTCGTGTTCGACTCTTTGCGACCCCATGGACTGTAGCCCACCAGGCTCCTCCATCCATGGAATTTTCTAGGCAAGAGTACTGGAGTGTGTTGCCATTTCCTTCTCCAGGGGATCTTCCCGACCTGGGGATCGAACCTGGGTCTCCCGCATTGCAGGCAGACACTTTACCATCTGAGCTACCAGGGAATCCCACTAGCAACTATCATATTGCAGTCATCCTTGCCTTATTTCATGCTTCCAGAAAAGAGGTAAAGTAAGCCACATCTAATCACTAAAGGAAGGAAGAATGACCTGGCAGGATTCAATTGAGTGATGAACTCCTTTTATAGTAAAAAGAGGATGAGAAAGGTATTCTTAAAAAATGCAGAAAAATCTAAAGCAAGGATAACCTTCAAGCAGACATTGGACACAAGTATTTTTACAAGTTAGACAGAATAATTTGATGATAATTACAAACCAAGATTATTCATATTATTCAACTGCAACTATGATCAGAGAGAAACAATAGTAATTTCTTAAATGGCTATTAGAGTTATTTTTTTTTTTAACACCAAAACATTTCATATTAGGATATAGCTGATTAACAATGTTGTGATAGTTTCAGGTGAACAGGGAAGGGACTCAGCCATACATAAACAGGTAACCATTCTCCTTCAAACCCCCTCCCATCCTTGCCGGCACATAACACTGAGCAGAGTTGCATATGCTATACAATAGGATTTTGTTAGTTATCCATTTTAAATTAAGCAGTGTGTACATGATTGTCAGAAGTTAGTTTTTTAAAAAAAGCCTTGATGAGAATAATGTAGTAAAATTAATTATAAATTATACATAATAGATCAGAAAAGAATAAAGCATAGATTTTATATTTATCTATGAATGATATCTAATTTACCCATAACTTCCAAAAAGTAGACACAGTGATTTCCCCTTATCCTGAAAGAGAATTTTCTTGTCCTGATTTAAAAGTCATTTGTTTTATAAAATGCAAATTTCATTTTAAAAATGTGGAGAGTATAGAAAAAATTAAAATTCACCCTGTTAATCGGATAGCCTGACTCTCCCTAGCTATTCTGGGAGCAGATTAATTTGTTAATCTGAAGAAAAAGCCATAACCCAGGACCTTTCAATGCCTGCCGCATTTCCTACACTGAACCAGGCCAGCTCATAAAAAGAGTTCAGTTTTCTATCCAGAAAAAAATAAAACTGGAAAAGGTACACAAATATCTTTTTTTAAATCACTTACATTTCACATTTACTCTAATGTCTTGGTAAACACCAAGAGCTTAAGATATTTCATTTTACAGTCTTCTTCTTACTAGTATTTAAAGGTCTGTACTTAAATATTTGATAAGATGATGCTTAAATAAACTCTGTGAAATCTTGTATGGATGTAGGCTACCCTAAAAGGGATAATCCACTTATAATAGGACTAACTATGCTTCTGTCAACTACAAATTGGCACTTACCAAGGGCATTGCCAACAACTGAACAACAAAGGCATTTGCCAACTGCCTCTACGGAGATTGAGCCCCATGTTGCTATAGCTGTTGACCTGCAACAACCCCTGCGGGAGTTCAGGGGAGTGAGGCACTCTGGGCTCCAGGGAATCTGGTGGACTTTAGATAGTTGGATGTTTTTAGGAACAGATTTTATGATCTCCGTCCTTGCATCTGCTCATATCTAGAGGAGCACTAAATCCCTCATGGTGACATCAGACTCTCATGACTAACAAAAAACCTTTTGTAAAACGCGTGCTTCATGGTACTGAACTCCCCCTTCACCAAAACCTTATATACTGACTTTCCCCCACTAGCCGCTTTGGAGCAGTCTCTCAGAGCTATCTGGGATGCAGCTTCCCGGGCTGCAGTCCTCATTTTGCCACAAATAAAACTTAACTCACAACTCTAAAGTTGTACGTCATTTTTAGTTGACACTTCTGAACTGCTCTCCACATTTTTGTTGTTGCGTTGTTTTCTTTTCACTCAACCTACTCCCAGTCCAGTACTTAGTGAGCTGCCCAAATCATTCTTAGGAAAACTGACCCTATTTCTGGAAGCTGAGTTTGTTAAATAAGGAGTCAGAGAAAACAAATGTATGTGCATCTCTAAGCAAAACCAGCTCTGTAATGAACAATCATTTCACCTCCATGGATAGACATACAAAACCACCAGATAGTTAAATATGCCTGAGAATTCGTTAATTATTTAAAATAACCAACCACAAAACAAAGGGCCCCAGGAAATATCTTGGCCAACTCTGAGGCCAAGATAGCCCGTACGCCCTGTTCCTGCTAACATTCTGGATGGCTATCACACATGCTTATGCCGTCATGCTGCAAAGCAACTCCGATAAATGAGCACAGTTTGTTAGTGGCTTAGAGCAGGTCAGCCATACAGACAGGAGTTCTCAGATCAGGATCTTAAGAAACCTGGGACTCCCCACCACCTCACAGTGATTTTCAGCCCGGCCTACAGAAAGAGGGCGTTAGGACAAAAACAGACCCGGGGACTCCACCCCAGTTCAAACGAATCAGAATCTTTGGAGGATGGCATTCAGAGATCAGATTTTTTGAAGTTCTCCAGAGGATCCTACTGTGCAGCCAGGGCTGAGAAGCAACTGCTCAAAGGGAATAAAGAACCAGGGTGAGAGCTGAGCCAAGAGAGGAGGAGGCTGCAGTGACAAGAATGACAAAGCCTACCTAGAGTGACTGGGGAAGAGAAACGTCTAGTTCTACAGGGATTGCCTGCAGCGCACGGAGAAGTGCTGCTAAACAGCGCACAGCAAACCCCTGGCGGCTCAGACGGTCAAGAATTCGCCTGCAATGCAAGAGACCCGGGTTCTATCAGAAAGAACCCCTGAAGAAGGAAATGGCAACCCACTCCAGTATTCCTGCCTGGAGAATCCCATGGACAGAGGAGCCTGGCCAGCTACAGTCCGTGGGGTCACAAAGAGTCAAACATGACTGACTAACACGGCACAGAGAAACACTTCAATAAATGGTAGCTGGTTAGCACATCATTGTTACTCCTAAAATTATAACTGTTATTCCTTAAAGATATACCATTCCTAAAATTCTTTTTTAAACTTATTTTTAACTAGATGATAATTGCTTTACAACATTGTGTGGTTTCTGCCATACAACAACATGAATCAGCCGTAAGTGTACATATATCCCCTCCCTCTGGAACCTTCCTCCCACCCCACCCCCACATCCCACTCCCCTTGTTGCTGTTCAGTAGCTAAGTCATATTTGACTCTTTGCAGCCCCATGGAGTGCAGCGTGTCGGGTTCCTCTGTCCTTAGGATTTCCCACCCCTCTAGGTTGTCACAGTCCTGCAGTCCATGGCATGCTGGAGTCCATGGGGTCACAAAGAGTAGGGCACTACTTACAAGACTGAACAACAAGTTGTCACAGAGCAGCAGGCTGAGCGCCCTGTGTTATAGAGCAACTTCCCTCTAGATAGTTCACTGAAAATTGTTTAAATATAGAGAAGTGTACAATCTTTTGCACACCCACCAAGAGTTGATATTAGTGAGTGATATCACCTCATAACATTGATAATACTGAGATATTATAAGATATTACTGAACTGCACCTATCAGTACTAGAAGAAAATTCTAAAGGATTCAACACACTCATATCCACAGCTGACTGATGACCTTCCGGGGTTGTTGTGATAGGTAGCAGAAGAGGCTATCTGGGGAAGCATTTAGGAAAGAGCAAACGTGGGTGGCACACGATGGCTGGGTATGGGAAAGGGGGTGCCTGAAGGTGAGAGTCTGAACTGTGCCCCGGCCAGCCCTGCACTGTATGTTCCTCCTCCCTCAGACTAGCAAGTCCTTTATCCCTTGTGAATTTCCTAAATCCTGCCCTACCCCATTAACTTCCAAGGTGGAAAAGCTCAGCAGGGAACAAGAGCAGATTTCTCTAGATCTGAGTCCTTAATTAACCACCCAAAGCATCGGAGATTGAGGCAAGATCCCCTCTCTTTGAAAACCTTCTTTATCTCAACCTCCAGCTTTTCAGCCTGACTTGACCAAAAGCCAGAGCTGAAATGTTAAGACACTGGACAGTTGGAGTTCCTGCCCTAAGACCATTAATCAGCTTTACAACCTCAGGCCTGTCAGCCCACTTCTCCAGAGGTGTCCTCATTTATTAAATGAGGGTTTTTTCGTGTTTTTTTTTTTTTTGATTAGAGGATCCCTGAAGCAGAGCTACTTAAAGGGCCAGGCCAGGGTGAGATAAGGGGCTGAAGTCAGAATGTAAATCAGTGCGCTGCTTCTCTCGCCCGGAGAGTGTTTCTATGAGAAAAAACTATCAGCTCACCTCGGAGCTGAAGTTGGCTCACATTCTCTCATCCCGTCAGCGATGGTGTCTGATAGTTTGAAAACTGGAAGTTGGCCCAGAGGCCACATTTGGAGTAGCATGGTTTTAAAGCATTTTCTGGGCTTCCCTGGTGGCTCAGACGGTATAGAATCCGCCTGCAACCCGGAAGACCTGGGTTGGATCCCTGGGTTGGGAAGATCTCCTGGAGGAGGGCACGGCAACCCATTCCACTATTCTTGCCTGGAAAATCCCCATGGACAGAGGAGCCTGGCAGGTTGCAGTCCATGAGATTGCAGAGTCAGACATGACTGAACGACTTTCACTCAAAGTATTTAAAAGTATTTTCTGGCTTCTGCTCCACTGTTGACCCTCCCCCAAACTCACTGAACCAGTTCTAACTTGAACTGGAAAGTACTTGAAGGAGGCTTTCCTCTCTTTTTTTTAATATTTATTTATTTTTGTTTATTTCGCCATGTCAGGTCTTAATTGCAGCACGTAGGATCTAGTTCCCTGACCAGAGATGGAACCCAGGCTCCCTGTAATAGGAAAACAGAGTCTTAACCACTGGACCACCAGGGAAGTCCTAAGGCTTTTCTTTTTAAGAACTTCATGAGGCGTGGTTCACTTAGCATACACTTCACTCATTTAAGATGTGCTTTTTTTAAGTATATTTAGAATTGTACAACTATCATCACAATTTTAGAACATTTTCATCACTCCCCAAAGAAACCCTCCACCATTAGCAGTCGCTTCCGCTTCCTTAGCCCAAGGCAGCCACTAATCTACTTTCCATCCTACAGATTTGTCTATTTGGAAAATTTTGTATAAATGAAATCATATAGTATGTGATCTTTTATCTGGCTTCTTTCACTTAGCATAATGTTCTCAAGTCTCTTTCATATTGTGGCATGTATCAGTACTTTATTCATTTTTTAATGCTGAATAGCAATCCATGACCTAGCTGTACCACATTTTATTTATCCATTTGTCTGTTGATGGACATCTGTTTCCTTCCTTCTTTTGGTTATTATGAATGTGTGTGTGTGCTTGGTCGTGTCCGACTCTTTGAGACCCCATGGACTGTAGCCCACCAGGCGCCTCTCTCCATGGGATTCTCCAGGCAAGAATACTGAGTGGGTTGCCATTTCCTCCTCCAAGAGATCTTCCCGACCCAGGGATCAAACCCTCATCTCTTACATCTCCTGCATTGGCAGACGGATCCTTTACTACTAGTGCCACCTGGGAAGCCTGGTTATTATGAATAACGCTGCTATAAACATGTGTGTACAAGTTATTGTATGAATAAATATTTTCATTTCTTGTATATATACCTAGGAGCGGCATTGCTGGATCATACAGCAACTCAATTTTTCAGTTTTTGAGAAACTCCCAGAATATGTTCCAAAGTGGCTGAGAGGGTTTTCTGGTTGGGTTTAGGGACATGGAAAGCTCATAACCCTATAAATAAAAGGAGAGGGGAGTGTAACCTTTAACAAACTCAGGTTTCACTGAGTTCTTGGTAAATCATCATTCCAAAACTAAGCTGGAAACATGACAGTTCCCAAAGTAATCACTAATCTGAGGCAGTTTGTGTATAACTTGGCTTCCTGGATTCCTGACCTTGAAAACCAACCTGCAGAAATTCGAGAAAAGGCACTGTCCACCTTGAGGGTGCCTGCAGGGATATCTGAGGATTAGTCTACTAAGACTGGGACTCTCTGTCTTCCACAGCTCAGAGGCCCAGAGAGGGAAAAGTGCAGGCTTCTCATTTCCCAGCAAGCAAGGCTTCTGGCTTTCTCTTAATCTTGCAAAGACTAATTAGAAATAAGGACAATATGGTGCTGGAAGATTTCTACTTTCTTATTCTGCTTTGCAGGGGCCATAACCACCCCTATAAATTCTAAGTATATCACCAACTTATTTCAGCAAATCTTTTCCTCTTGCTTTTCTTCCACCCCTAAGAGAATGGCTTACCCTAAATTCCATGTCACCTTTGCTAACTCTCTTGGATTAATTTCAGTGAGTCAGCTCCTCTCCCTGTTTGATCTTTGCTGACTCATCTCTTGTTCTTTATTATGACTACCCTAAAGTCTTACTTACTTTGGTCTGGGCTATATCCAGTTCTTTCTGGAACAGGGAAGGTATAAATACTCATAGAGTTCCTCTAGTCTGAAACAGTCATTGTTCATAGCTCTAAGGCAGAAAGAAGAAAGGCTCTCAAGAGCTCTCAGTATCAAAGCCAGCTCTAACAATCAATATTGGCAATTCATTTTTTTTGATCCATTTGGCTACAAATGTATATTAAATTATATTTCATTTTTTGTTGTTGTTCAGTCACTAAGTCGTGTCCCACTCTTTTTGATCCCATGGACTGCAGCAGGCTTCCCTGTCCTTCACTATCTCTCAGAATTTGCTCAAACTCACGTCCACTGAGTCAGTGATGCCATCCAATCATCTCATCCTTTGTTGCCCCCTTCTCCTCTTGCCTTCAATTTGTCCCAGCATCAGGGTATTTTCCAATAAGTCGGCTCTTCTCATCAGGTGGCCAAAGTATTGGAGCTTCAGTTTCAGCATCAGACTTTCCAATTCAGGCTTGATTTCCTTTAGGATTGACTGGTTTGATCTCCTTACTGTCCAAGGGACTCTCAAGAGTCTTCTTTAGCACCACAGTTCGAAAGCATCAATTCTTCAGTGCTCAGCCTTCTTTATGGTCCAACTCTCACATCCATACATGACTACTGGAAAAACCATAGCTTTGACTATATGAACTTCATCAGCAAAGTGATGTATCTGCTTTTTAATACACTGTCTAGGCTTGTTATAGCTTTTCTTCCAAGGAACAAGCATCTTTTAATTTCATGCCTGCAGTCACCATCCGCAGTGATTTTGGAACCAAAGAAAATAAAATCTGTCACTGCTTCCACTTTTTCCCTTTCTATTTGCCATGAAATGATGGGACCAGATGCCATGATCTTAGTCATTATGTTTAAGTCATTTGATATCCTATTCTTTTTAAAGCTAGATCGAATTAGTGTTTAGGATACAGATATTTGCTGGGGGTATCAGTTCATCAGAATTAACCAAGGCACTGTAAAAGACGCCAGAGACCAAGCTTCTCTTATCCTGTTGTTGTTGTCCTGCTTAAAACTCAGTGAGTTATTTACAAGTAAAAAAAAAAAAAAAATTGTCTAATTACTGTCCCTTTGTAAAATCTCCGGAAGTATTCTTGTAGAGACTTTTTAAAAAATCTATGCAAGTTTATGGGGCTTTCCCAGTGGTTCAGAGGTAAAGAATCTGTCTGCAATGCAGGAGACTCAGGTTTGGTCCGTGGGTTGGGCAGATCCCCTGGAGGAAATGGCAACCCACTCCAGCATTCTTGCCAGGAAAATCCCAGGGACAGAGGAACCTGGCAGGCAGAGTCGAACATGACTGAGCATGTAGGTGCAAAATTTATGGCTCAAAGTTACTGGGTTGCTGCCTTCTTTCAAAGTAAATTTCCAATTAAATGTAAATACTCAGGGCAGAAGTCTTCCCAGGCTCCCTCCTCTTCATCTTTTTCTCTCCTCCTTCCTGTCTGTTGTATTCGAAGACTCTATCCTTTGCTAGACCAACGGTTCCTAAGCAATCTCATCTACTCCTGACCTCCTGGTTCCACTGTATACCCATAATCCATGATGCCTTTCTCCAGCCTGTATGTCTCTTCTGACAGCCAGTCCAGTGCATCTGAGCGTTTACGAGAAATTTCCACCCGGATGACATCAAAGCATCCCCAACATCTAAAACTGAACTTGGTATTTCGATAACACCAAAATGTTGTAGACTGTCCTACATTTCCTATTTCGGCAAATATTACCCTTCACCATATTAGCCTTTTACAATTCAGCAAAACTAGACATGCTGACGTTGACTCCCTTCTCTCCACTTCCCACAATACAATGAATACTATTCTTTCTGCCCCAGAAAAACCCCTCATTTCTGTTCTCTCCCCCTACCTCTACATTTACACTCTGGATTGTTGTTGTTTGGTCGCTCAGACCAGGTAGGCTGACTATTTGCTTATGTTCTTGACGTTTGCTGTTTGCTGTCCAACTCTTTTGCAACCCTGTGGACTGTAGCCCAGCAGGCTCCTCTGTCCATGAAATTTCCCAGGCAAGAATACTGGAGTGGGCTGCCATTCCCTTCTCCAGGGGATCTTTCCAACCCAAGGATTGAACCTGCATCTCCTGCACTGGCAGGCAGATTCTTAACCACTGAGCCACCAGGGAAGCCCCTCACTCTCTGAATAGATCTTTAGTAATTGCCAAGCCTTCAAGCCTCCTTCCCCTCCATCACTTTTCTGCTGTGGTTTTCTTTCTAAAACATAACTAAGTTATTTTATATGTCAATTATACATCCATAAAGAAACTTCAGAAAGAGTCAACGGTTCAACAGTAGGTTCCTTGGGGTTCTCCACATGATTCTTCAAAATCTGGCCCTCCCTTTCTGGGAGAATTCCTAGCACTCCTTGAGCAATAAGAAGGAGTACAGCACAAATGTCAAGAACGTAAGCACACAGTCAGCCTACCTGGTCTGAATCCTGGCTCTGAATTTCTTGGTGAGGGCACATTCTTAGCCTGCTTGTGCCTCATTTTCTTCATCTAGAAAATGGGGATCATGTGGCTATGCTCACCTAAATCACAGGGTTGTTTCTATTGCTGAACATCAATAGGAAAAGACATAACTGATATACTCTAAGGACTCAATAAACATTAGAGAAAATGATCACCATCGTTATCCCTCCACGAATAAGGACTTGCTGTCCACGCTCTTTACCATCTCGTTCTTTAGGCTGAGAAAACTTCTCTCTCCTCTCTGCTGGTTCAATACCATAACCTTTAAGATCCAGCTCAAACCCACCTCCAATGTTATGTTCTCCCACCTCCCCCAGGAGTTAGTTACTCCTTCCCTCTAATCTCTGTAGCCTTAATATACCTTTTTTTCTGGTCACAATTAGCACTGTACTATGTGTATTTTTATATATCTCTTGCAACTTATGTACCCTCTGTTGCAACTCAAGTTTCCTAAAAAAGGGCTAGGGCTGTGTGTAATAATGTGTGCACTCCTCACTATGGCCTTGTACAGGTACCTGATTTAATAGGCATACAACACAGCTTTGCTGAACAAACAGATCCTTTGTTCTCATTTTATGGGACCAAATGTCCTTTACTTTTCAGCGCGTTATTTTCTTGAGAGCCTAAGACCATGCCTTTCCCAGCTTTGTGTCCTCTAAGCATCTGGAAGGACACACAGCTGTTCAGAAATGACTTGCTTGGTCCAGAGCCAGTGACGCATTCAAATCTTCCCTTTTAGAGTACCTACAAACTTACCTATGAGATTCCTACAGGGCTGGACCAAATAAGGAAAGCGGAATCTTCACCTTCACAGGGAACTGGAGTAAGACTCTAAACACTTTATAACTTTAGCTTTTGCAATCAGGTTGATCTTGATCCCCCCCAGGATTTATCAAGCAAAGTGCAAGAGCTCTTTTCTCCTCACAAATTCTCATAATGTACCAACACAGTGACATCATCATAAATGTTTATTTAAAGCATGACAATTATTTATAGTCTTAATATCATTCTCTATCAATGACTCAAAAAAAATGGTTCTCTCTATTCTGATAGAATTGCCTTTGACCTGTTGAAGTGGTGAGGGACTAACAGTTGAAAAGCTTCAAGAAAATTTCAGTGAGTGTAATATTTCTCATTCCAACTCACAGGTAAAACACCAGATAGTGATGATCTTCCAAGAGATGCAAGAAATTCTACCCTAGCAAAAGCTTAGGGGTTAGAAAAGGGGGAAAAAAACTGATTTAAAATAATATCTCTTCTATGTAAACTTTGGCAGGCAAATAAGCATATAACATGCAGTCAGTCTGTTTTACAATAATAGTAAATTTCTTATGTAAATCAAGTATTACTCTATTGGTTAATTTTTTTGGCACTAGTCAATTTTTAAAGAAAATGTGTTTTTCATTAAAAATGATGTTGATAAATATTTGTTGATGCTAACCTACAGTAAGTATAAAAAGTTAAGTTACAAAATAAACCCTTATTTTAAAAAACAGAAATATATAACATTTAAAAATTTAAATATAAGATCTGGATGGACACAGGCTAAGAGGATTCCCCTGGTTGTATAATTATGGGTTTTACAAGTTTCCTTTTTCTCCCCTTACCCGTATTTTTCCACAATGAACTTGTATTATTGATATAATAAGTTATCTTAAATCAAAAAGAGTATCTTTTGTTATAAAACTGGATTTCTTTAAAAATTAAGCTGCTGTCATTTTAAATTTACTTACCAAGAGATTCTCCCCAGCTACTCCTCTGTTGTTAAAAACCACATATCTAAAAACCAAGAAGATAATTTTTGTTATTTTTATGCATGATCTTAACAATATAATATTAACATCCTCTTCTTGGGCCTGTATTAGAGCACTAAAAGGTTCTTAGAAATCTATTCCAAAGAAACAAGGACGCTTGATAATGTCATTAAATGCACTAAAATACATTTCTAGTTCTCTAAAGTCAACATATGGATTCAAACCAGAAAACTATATATCAAAGTGGTATTAAATTTTCCTACCAAAAGCAGAATCTTTACAACTTCTTCCTATGTAGATGTGTAGGCCTCTAATAAGTATTATTAAAACAATTCTGAATACAAGTCAAACTTAAATGTTTTTGCTTCAAATTAAAAAATGTCTTCTAACTATGCTATTTGTAGCATGAAAGTGTTAGTCACTCAGTCGTGTCTGACCCTTTGTGACCATATGGACTGTAGCCCGCCAGGCTTCTCTGTCCATGGGATTCTCCAGGCAAGAATACTGGAGTGGGTTGCCAGTTCCTCCTCCAGGGGATCTTCCTGACCCAGGGATTGAACCCACATCTCCTGCACTGAAGGCAGATTCTTTACCATCTGATCCACTAGGGAATGAGCATCTATTCCTATCCTGAGAAATAGCTCTTGTCCCCTCAAAGCTCAGCAAATAGAGAGATTGGAATTTTACCTGCAGTGAAAACATCATGGCAGGTAGAACTGCGACGGACATGGCGCCTGAGCTGGAAGGCTGGGACCCCTCTATGCTACTGCTTGGTGTTTGGCTGACCTAGGGGAGGAAAGAATAGCTCTGTGTCCTACAATCCTGTTTGCCTGTCCTGGGTCAGTGGTCATAAGTGAAGGGCTTCAGAGTAGCACTGGCTGACAGTAACTATACAAAGACCATTAGCTAATTAGCAGCAGTGGTAGTTGCAACACCACGCTACCTTTACACAGTCATTCTGCACTGACAAAACTTTCCATCAACCATAACCCCAGATATGTATTTTTGCCATCCTCACACAAAATCCTGACTTGTATCTGCATAGGTTCTCTTTGGCTTAGTGAATCTATATTCATGTCAATTAAAATTCATTTTCTTTTTGTCTATCTACTTAACTAATCAATCAAGATTATTTAAGGTTCTAATTTAACCCTACATCCCTTTTGTCTATTTAAAGCATTTACTATCTTTGTTTTCATGATGTATTTAACACAGAAGAAACAAATACAAAAAGCCTATAATTAAGAATATTCAGAATAATTGTGTATATACTCTAATTGCCTTCTTTCAAGGTACTCTTGATCACCGTATGGGTTCTATAACCAGTGAATTGAATATTCACTAATAAATATTCATGACTTGGATGGACCGGGTAGGGGGTTAGATTTTACTTCAGGATGTTTTTGCAAAGGAATTCTTTCTCGCATCTGAAAGGTCATATAGACAGCTTTATTATGCCCTACTGAAAGAAGAGCCCCTACTAAAAGGCCCCTACTAACAGAGTTTTGCCAAGAAAACCCACTGGTCATAGCAAATACCCTCCTCCAACAACACAAGAGAAGACTCCCCATACGGACATCACCAGATGGTCAATATCGAAATCAGATTGATTATATTCTTTGCAGTCAAAGATAGAGAAGCTCTATACAGTCAGCAAAAGCAAGACCAAAAGCTGACTGTGGCTCAGATCATGAACTCCTTATTGCCAAATTCAGACCTAAATTGAAGACAGTAGGGAAAACCACTAGACTATTCAGATATGACCTAAATCAAATCCCTTATGATTATACAGAGGAACTGACAAATAGATTCAGGGGATTCTATCTGATAGAGTACCTGAAGAACTATGGACGTAGGTTCGTGACACTGTACAGGAAGCAGTGATTAAGACCATCCCCAAGAAAAAGAAATGCAGAAAGGCAACATGGTTGTCTGAGGAGGCCTTACAAACAGCTATGAAAAGAAGAGAAGCAAAAGGCAGAGGAGAAATGGAAAGATATACCCATTTGAATGCAGACTTCCAAAGAATAGGAAGTAGAGATAAGAAAGCTTTCCTCAGTGAACATTGCAAAGAAATAGTGGAAAACAACAGAATGGGAAAGACTAGAGATCTCTTCAAGAAAATTAGAGATACCAAGGGAACATTTCATGCAAAGATGGGCTCAATAAAGGACAGAAATGGTATGGACCTACCAAGCTACTTATTATAACCAATAGCTCCCTGGCTATGATGACTGAGAAAGATGGGTTATAACAGCTTCTAGTGACCTCCTTGAAGAAGGCAATGGCACCCCACTCCAGCACTCTTGCCTGGAAAATCCCATGGACGGAGGAGCCTGGTTGGCCGCAGTCCATGGGGTCGCTAAGAGTCGGACACGACTGAGCAACCTCACTTTCACTTTTCACTTTCATGCATTGAAGAAGGAAATGGCAACCCACTCCAGTGTTCTTGCCTGGAGAATCCCAGGGATGGGGGAGCGTCATGGGCTGCCGTCTATGGGGTTGCATAGAGTCGGACATGACTGAAGCGACTTGGCAGCAGCAGAGATCTCTTTAAGAAAATTAGAGATACCAAGGGAACATTTCATGCAAAGATAGGTACAATAAAGGACAGAAATGGTATGGACCTAACACAAGCAGAAGTTATTAAAAGAGGTGGCAAGAATACACAGAAGAACTACATAAAAAAGATGTTCATGACCCAGATAATCACGATGGTGTGATCACTCACCTAGAGCCAGACATCCTGGAATATGAAGTTAAGTGGGCCTTAGGAAGCATCACTACAAACAAAGCTAGTGGAGGTGATGGAATTTCAGTTGAGGTATTTCAAATCCTAAAAGACGATGCTGTGAAAGTGCTGCATTCAATATGCCAGCAAATTTAGAAAACTCAGCAGTGGCCAAAGGACTAGAAAAGGTCAGTTTTCATTCCAATTCCTAAGAAAGGCAATCCCGAAGAATGCTCAAACTATCACACAACTGCACTCATCTCACACGCTAGCAAAGTAATGCTCAAAATTCTCCAAGCCAGGCTTCAACAACGTGTGAACCGTGAACTTCTAGATGTTCAAGCTGGTTTTAGAAAAGGCAGAGGAACCAGAAATCAAATTGCCAACATCCACTGGATCATCAAAAAAGCAAGACAGTTTCAGAAAAACATCTATTTCTGCTTTATCGACTCTACCAAAGCCTTTGACTGTGTGGATCACAACAAACTGTGGAAAATTCTGAAAGAGATGGGAATATCAGACCACCTGACCTGCCTCTTGAGAAATCTGTATGCAGGTCAGGAAGCAACACTGGTTCCAAATCGGAAAAGGAGTATGTCAAGGCTGTATATTGTCACCCTGCTTATTTAACTTATATGCAGAGTACATCATGAGAAATGCCAGACTGGATGAAGCACAAGCTGGAATCAAGATTGCTGGGAGAAATATCAATAACCTCAGATTTGCCTCTTGATGAAAGTGAAAGAGGAGAGTGAAAAAGTTGGCTTAAAACTCAACATTCAGAAAACGAAGATCATGGCATCTGGTCCCATCACTTCATGGCAAGTAGATGGGGAAATAATGGAAACAGTGTCAGACTTTATTTTGGGGGGCTCCAAAATCACTGTAGATGGTGACTGCAGCCATGAAATTAAAAGATGCTTACTCCTTGGAAGAAAAGTTATGATCAACCTAGACAGCATATTGAAAAGCAGAGACATTACTTTGCCGACTAAGGTCCGTCTAGTCAAGGCGATGGTTTTTTCCAGTAGTCATGTATGGATGTGAGAGTTGGACTGTGAAGAAGGCTGAGCGCTGAAGAACTGATGCTTTTGAACTGTGGTGTTGGAGAAGACTCTTGAGAGTCCCTTGGACAGCAAGGAGATCCAACTAGTCCATTCTAAAGGAAATTAGTCCTGAATATTCATTGGAAGGGCTGATGCTGAAGCTGCAACTCCAATTCTTTGGCCATATGATGCGAAGAACTGACTCATTTGAAAATACTCTGATCCTGGGAAAGATCAAAGGTGGGAGGAGAAGGGCACGACAGAGGATGAGAAGGTTGGATGGCATCACTGACTCAATGGACATGAGTTTGAGTCAACTCCAGGAGTTGGTGATGGAAGGGAAGCCTGGCGTGCTGCAGTCCATGGGGTCTCAAAGAGTCAGACATGACTGAGCGACTGAACTGAACTTAAAGAAGACAAATTATTTAAAATCTCAGAACTCTGATTTGAGACAAGGCTAGAAATATTAAATTTTACTGATTAATCAGAGAAAGATTTTTAATATACTACAAAAACATGCAGGAAAGTTAAAGTGCTACACGGTCAGTTAATCTTTGCTAAAAAAGAATGGCAAGACAGCCACCTGTATTTATTGCATAAGCACCTAAATAACACAGGAATTGGAGCTAAATTTAATTATGACCTTGAAGCTTTCTGTCATTGAGAAAAGAACCACTTTCAGCATGCAAACACCACTTCAGGATAAAAAATGGCTTCCGGGGTAAGATATCCCCTGAGAGAAGGGGACAGAGCTAGTGAGGAGAAAGAAAGCGATGGTCTGCACACTCAGGAAAGAGCAGCCTACGCACCTGGGATTTTCTTCCAAACTGCAGACAGAGATGTCTGCACTTTCTTTTAGGCCACTCTGAACAGTGGCTCATAGCTCCAATACCTCTCGCTAGAGGAGAAAGTGTACTGACCCCTCCACAGGCCTTTGTTCTTGACCCTGTTCAATCATCTGTATGTACTTCTATGGATTAAGCTATGCGTTCACCACAGTGTCTACCTCTAGCCTTGGGAATGAGGCAGAGAGATACAGGAGGATAAGACAGAGCAGCTTTGGAGGCAGGAAGCCTGAAGGCTTCCACATGGCTCCCTTCTCCCATCCAATTGGTGACAATCAGTTAGCTGCTCTCATTTAACCCCTTTTCTGCCTTCATCATCGTCAGGGGACACTTTAGCAAAACGAAAAGAACTGGTTGAAATACAACTACTCTTCCTAAGACATTTGATAGGCCCCTGTTAACTTTATAACTGCTCTATCCAAATTATTTTCACAATTTCTCCCAAACTATTTATTTTTTTTTTTTAAGTTTTATTTATTTGACTTCACCAGGTCTTAGTTGCAACATGCAAGATCCATTCAAACTCTTAGATGTGGCATCTGGGATCAAGTTCCCTGACCAGGGTTCAAACGCGAGCCCCCTGCAATGGGAGTATGGAGTCTTAGCCACTGGATCACCAGAGAAGTTCCCTCCAAGTAATTTTAAAGGGTATGTATATGAGGGAAATTTTTCTGTAAAACTTATTTTTCCTATGCATTTTAACTATTTAAATTTTCTTCTTAAAACAGGTAAAATACAAATAAAGAGGAGACACTAAATAAATAAAATCTGGAATTGAGGATTTTCTATGACAACAGACCACATTAACTAGGAAAGCTCTTAAAGAAGGTTAAGTAAGAGGCAGAGAGCTACCCACAAGGCAGGATTTCTCAACGTTGGGCACTATGGGCATTTTGGATCAAGTACTTCTTTGTAGAAGGGCTATTGAGAACCACTTGGTTGAGAACCACTGTTACAAAGAAATGGGTCAGATAGCCTTGAATCTGCTCAAGCCCAGTGATCCACAAGAACAAAGGAATTTTTATCATACAACTTTATTTTTCAGTTCTAAGATTCCACGAGTCTTTGAGTCTATGAATGAAAAGAATAATCAGCAAAGGCTGGAGTGAGAAGAATATTAAGGGATCACTATTTTGATTTCAGATAATAACAACAGATAATATTTATCAGTGTTTACTATGTGCTAGATCATCTTCTAGGCATTTTATATGAATATTAATATAGAATGACTCATTCATTCAAAAATTTATTCAACAGACTAGTTACTGAATTAAAGATTCAGTTAGTGCTTGTAGGAGAAAAACAAAATAAAAATATAAGGTTTCTGGCCTCAGGAAGAAAAAGTGAAAGTATTAGCTGTTCAGTCGTGTCAAACTCTTTGTGACCCCAAGGACTGTAGCCCTCCAGGCTCCTCTGTCCATGGTATTCTCCAGGCAAGAATACTGGAGTGGGTTACCATTCCCTTCTCTAGGGGATCTTCCCGACCTAGGGATCGGGAAGACCAAGTCTCCCGCATCACAGGCAGATTCTTAACCATCTGAGCCGCTATGTAAGAATGTATAAAAGTTTCTAAGGGATGAGAAAATAGATCATGTTAGTTGAAACATGATACTAGGCTAATGATAGAAACTAAAGAAAATTTAAAAAAAATAAGTTAGGATCAAAATAGGCTTAGGGTGCAGGTTGCCAGGCTAAGGAAAAATGACAAGGAAGTTCTGCTTCCAGAAATGTCATGGTAGATCCTGCAAGGCCAGCCCTTCCATAGAATAATAACTAAATGCTTGCTAAATTATAAACGCAATGGAGAACACCCAAAGCAGGCAGAAACTAAATGGGACTTGACACTTGGAAGAAAAAAAAATGGCATTGGGTAAGTCTCGTTCACAGCTTTTTGCCTGAGGAGAGGCACCAGCTGGTATTATCCAGTAATAGATAAAGGTCAAATAAAAATGTTCAGTCTCATGGGCTTGAAAATCAGGAAACAGAATCTGCTGCAACTATAAGAGAAAATGAGGGAGGAAACCTCAGAAAAGAGAGAGATACAGAGGCAGAGGCCTAAATTCTCAATAAAAACACGGGGTGCACAGCTCTGACTGAGTTTTCTGTGACATGGGCCCCAAGCAGTCCAGGTAAGGATGAAAACCTGGACAGAGACCTCAGCTGCTATCTGCTGCAGATGGGGCAGAGTTTGAAGTTTGAATTTACCCAAATTATCTGCCTGAAGAACAAAAATCAGTCATTAGAAAATGTATAGAAACTCTTTAGAAATACTTAACAGAATCCAGAGTCTGTACAATGGGAACAAAATCCACAATTACTATACTGTGAAGAAACGGAAAAATGTGGCCCAACTCAAGAGATAAGATAATCAATGTAACTGAAGCCGAGACAGCCCAAGGTGTTAGAATCAATAGGTGTGGATTTCAAGCTGTTTTTATAACTATCCTCAAGGACATAGATGAAAATTAGCTTGTAATGAATTTTCTTTTAAAGGAAATATCAGAAGAACAATAAAACCTATCAAAAATGGAAAGCCTAGGTTAAAAAAATACAATACTGAAATAAAAAATACTCACTGGATTTGCAAATTGCACTTCCAATCTCAAGATGAGAGAGGGAAAAAAAAAAGATTGGAAAAAAATGAATAAAATTTCATTGATTTGGGGGACATTATCAAAAGATAAAACATGCCTGTAATTTTGGAGCCAGAAGGAGAGGAAAGAATAGGACAGAAAATTTAAAGAAATAATGGCCAAAGTTTTTACAAATTTGATTTTAAAAGACACAATTCATAGACTCAAAAAGAGAGAGAAAGGTGACAGGGGAAGGAGGGAATCAAAAATCACAAAACAGTAAAATATTAAACAGTAAAACAGTAAACTCGATATCTAGCATATCAATAAAGACATTAAATGTGATTGGACTTAAAAGCTTTAATTAAAAGGTAGATGTTGTCAGACTGGATAAAAACCTTCAAGACCCACCTATATGCTATCTACAAGCAATGCACTTGAAAATAAACACAGATACTTTGAAAGTTAAAGTATAAAAAAAGATATTCACATAAATGATAAGCCTAAGTAGGACAGAGTGGATACAGTAATATCAGATGGATGTTATAATCAGAGACAAAGAAAGACATATCATAATGATGTAAGAGTTCATTCACAGGAAGATTAACGATCATAAATGTACACGTGACTGATAACAGAGGTTCCAAATACATGACATAAAAATTGATGGAATTAAATGGAGAAATAGAAAATCCATAATCATAGTTGATTTTAACATCCTCACATCAGCAAGACAAAAAAATTAGTAAAGATATATAAAGTATATGAATAACATTAACAACTATCTTAGCCTTATTCACATTTGTATAACCTAATCAACTATCTTAACCCAATTTACATTTGTATAACACTACATCCAATAGCGTAATACATTCTCATTAAAAAATGATAATACCTGAATATTTCCAACATCACTAAGATCAGAAAGACATCACGACAGATAAATATAATTCATATACTTTCGTCTAGAATATGAAGCATCAGAAATCAAACACATAATTAACAAGAATATATTAATGACCACATTAATGCCCAGCTCCTGATTATCACATGGTAATGGAGAAGAGTGAAAGTTAATTCATAAATCATGAGCCTCATTCTCTCATTCTCTTGTTTCAACTCTTTCCCTATAAAATCTATTCTCTGAGTAGGAAACATGACTTATTTGCCTGTCGTGTCTTTAGTTTCCTGATAAAATTGAGTCCTGTGATATTACAGGTCTACATTATCTAGTCTATAAGCAAAAGTCATGGGACTTGAGGAGCTAATTGTTCCCAAGTTGGGAGCCTGAGATATCCAAGGATGTGAAAATGTAGTAAAGGAGAGTTTTCAAAAATGACCAAGATTTCAAAGAGCCTGACAGAAGTCAGTTGCTGATGGACTGGGAAGCCTGGCAAGCTGCAGTCCATGGGGTCGCAAAGAATCAGACACACTGAGTGACTGAACTGAACTGAACAGAAGTCATGTATCTTTCTGCAGCAAGGCTGCACAGTGGAAACTTAACCCTGTCACACTGTTTAATTCTGGTTCAATTACTAATACCATAGTTCTGTTTTTGGTTGGTAAAATGGGGTTAGTAATATATATCTTGGAGTTGAGTTCATATTAAATAAAATAACTTGTGTATAGCACCTATTAAAAAGCAGAGACATTACTTTGCCAACAAGGGTCCATCTACTCAAGGTTATGGTTTTTCCAGTAGTCATGCATGGATGTGAGAGTTGGACTGTGAAGAAAGCTGAGCGCCAAAGAATTGATGCTTTTGAACTGTGATGTTGGAGAAGAGTCTTGAGAGTCCCTTGGACTGCAAGGAGATCCAACCAGTCCATCCTAAAGGAGATCAGCCTTGGGTGTTCTTTGGAAGGAATGATGCTAAAGCTGAAACTCCAGTACTTTGGCCACTTCATACGAAGAGTTGACTCATTGGAAAACACTGATGCTGGGAGGGATTGGGGGCAGGAGAAGGGGACAACCGAGGATGAGATGGCTGGATGGCATCACTGACTTGATGGACATGAGTTTGAGTGAACTCCGGGAGTTGGTGATGGACAGGCAGGCTTGGTGTGCTGTGATTCATGAGGTCGCAAAGAGTCGGACATGACTGAGCGACTGAAATGAATGAATGAGTGAGCACCTAGTATGTGGCAGGCACTCAACAAAGCTAAATTTAATTATGGTAAACAAAAATAGCAATTCTAATTATTTCTTGCTGATCACAAGCTCTAAGTGCCCTCGTGAATTTAAAACAAAAAGAGACCAACAAGTTAACATTTAACTAAATGCAATGTATTAGGCTAAATATTTCAAAACCAGTGCCACAAGGGGAAAACGTCAGTTATCTTTGATGTGAGGAAGCTGAAAACCTTATTATACCATCAGTGTCAAGAGTTCTCTTTCAACAATCTCTGAAAATGTCTTATTGGAATCTTTTTTCCCCATTAGTGCTCCCATTTTCCCTAACATTTACTCAGTTGTTTTCTGACATTCTCATATTTTATCTTACTAATTAGAATTCTAGCTGGGTCTCTTTGGTATTTCTGTTAACTTAAGACCCAGTTGAACTAACCTACAGAAAATCCTATTTAAGAGCAAAAGAGTTCTACATCAATAATAATAATAATATTTTAATAAAAAATAAAATAAATAATAATAATGAACTAACAGGAATTACTCTACGTCACAGCTCACTGCTGGCAACTTTATCTCCCCAAACTGAGTCAGACATGTATGTGTTCTACAACGTAGATTCCAATGGCTGCTCCACCTTAGCCAGGTCTCACCTTCCTTCTCCCTGTTCTGCCCACTGCCTGGCCCTGCTATCTCTGGGCCCTCCTAGGATGGTTTCTCAGCTGATAACAGGGCCAAGGCAGTAAGTACCTCATTTCCATCTGAACAGACTAAAAGAATGATGCTCCTTGGCCAGACTAAAAGAATGTGAGGCATGTGGGATCTTAATTCCCTGACCAGTGATGGAACCCACCCCAATGCCCTTTGCATTGGAAGCTCAGAGTCTTAACCACTTGATCACCAGGGAAGTCCAAGGGTCTTTTCTAAACCAGACCATGGCCTGATTCACTTCTTTAACTTTCCTAGCTTAGTGCTTTAACAAATGTTCATCATGGGCCAAGGTTCTTCATATACATTACATGCAATCCTTATAACCCTATGAAGTATAGGTGTCTTTACAGGTGAGAAAATTGAGGCACAGAGTAACTAAATAATTCGTCCATGGAAACACAGGTAGTATGTGACAAGGCTGGAATCTGAATGCAGGCAGATTTGACTTGGTGATCCAGTTAAACAGCTCACTATGCTGCCCCATGCTATCTAAGCTAGTAACATTAAAGTCTCTTTTTCCAAAAAGATGGATGCTCTGAACACAGAGTACCCTTTGAGTGCATGTCAGCTCTGATAAAAAGAGCTTTGTCCCTGAAAGTTTGTTAATTAAGGTATCATTTTATAGTGGAACATCTAACAGCGAGTTCCCTAGAGAACAGGATCACTTGTTGGCATCCACCATATCCCTTCCCAGAAATGCCATTAAATAAGCTAAGTACCTCATTCAGTGCTTTCTAACATTTAGCATTATCTCGCCTAGCCAGTCTCATGAATAATCAAGTTAACTGACTCATTCTCAAAACTTCAAAAATGAAATTATTTTAACAACAAATCATAAACATACTTTCAGATAAAAAACATTCTGATGTTAATTTAAAATGATGTCTTATCTAAGATACTGCTTTTAGACTGTTGTTCAGTCACTAAGCTGTGTCCAACTCTTACGACCCCATGGACTGCAGCATGCCAGGCTTCCCTGTCCTTCACCATCTCCTTGAATTTGCTCAAAACTCAAAAGCTCAAAACCATGAATTTGTGCAAACTCAGGTTCACTGAGTTGGTGATGCCATCCAATCATCTCATCCTCTGTCACTCTCTTCTCCTGCCTGAAATCCTTCCCAGTATCAGGGTATTTTCCAATGAGTTGGCTCTCTGCAGCAGGTGGCCAAAGTACCGGAGCTTCAGCTTCAGCATCAGTTCTTCCAATGAATAATCAGGGTTGATTCCCTTTAGGATTGACTGGTTAGATTTCCTTGCAGTCCAAGGGACTCTCAAGAGTCTTCGCCAGCACCACAGTTCGAAAGCATCAATTCTTTGGCATTCAGCCTTCTTTATGGTCCAATTCTCACATTCGTACATGACTACTGGAAAAACCAGAGCTTAGCTCATCCTTTCGTTTTTGTGCCTGATTTTCGATAGTTCATTCTCCTCTTCCTTCCTCCCTCAGGAAAAGTTTCCGGACAGCCCTCCACTGTGCTCTTAATGCTTCAGGGAAAGCTAACCATCTAGCCTCCACTGGAGCTACTTCCTCTACATAGAAAAATGCGCAAGCCCAAACTCCAAACTGGAAAGTGAAGGAACATTTACAATTAGTCAAATTTTAACCTCTTGAAAATCACCTCCCACTTTAACGGAAAGGAGAATAAAGGAGTAGCTCTTAGGCTAAAATAATCTACAGTAGCAAAGAGAGAAAATTAAAAAGACAGAGAAAATACAAAAAGTGATAAAAGGAGACAACATAGATATTAGGTTGATGTATCTGTATTAGCAACTGTGTGGCGTTATCAAGAAATTTTGAGTTCTCTGCATGTGATGTGTATTTATTCTTCCTGAAACATTTATAGCTCTTAGAGTTACAATAATGGTAAGTTTTAAACTAGGAAGCATAAATATATCGAATTTTCTTCTTTCCAATAGGTAAAAGAGTTATTGATGCTCAAAGGTTGACACTGGAATTGTTTGTATTTCTGCATTACTTTCATGTTGAAAAGACATTTGCTGAAGCATTTTGATACACTTGACCTTTACTTCTTTGTCAACTTCATACATCTATTAATCATCCTAAAATTTAAAAAATAAGTCATCACCCACTTTAAATATCTAAGAAAGATAAATGATGGACACTGACATCCTTGCTCTCAATAGTGGGCTCTGCCATGAAGGACAGGAGATATCAGTCCTGTCAAACCACAGAAGAAAATCAGTGCTTTCTGTATTGTTTTAATGTTCTTTTTTGATTTTTTAAAAGATTTCTTTCTTTTTGGCTGTGCTGGGTCTTCATTGCTGTGGGGGTGGGCTTTTCTCAAGTTGCAGTGAGCTGGTGTGTTAGGTGTTCAGTTGTGTCCAACTCTTTGCAGCTCCATGGACTATGGTCCGCCCGTCTCCTCTGTCCATGGAATTCTCCAGGCAAGAATATTGGAGTGGGTAGCCATTACCTTCTCCAGGGGACCTTCCAGATCCAGGCTTTTGAGCTCAGGTCACCTGCATTTCAGTCAGATTCTTTACCACCACAGAAGCAGTGAGCTGGGGCTACTCTCTGTTTGCACTGTGAGGGCTTTGCCTTGCTCTGGTTTCTCTTGTTGCTGAACACAGGCTCTAGGGCACACTGGTTTCAGTAGCTGCAGTGCAACGGCTTAGCTGTTCCACAGCATGTGGGACCTTCCTGGGTCAGGGATCAAACCTGGGTCTCCTGCATTGGCAGGAGGATTCTTCACAACTAAGATACCAGGGAAGCCCCTGTGAGTATTTTTTTAAGCGTGGCAAGAAGGAAATTTTTTGAAACATACGCCTGCAATCTTGACTAATTCCTCAATTGATCCTTTTGTCCTCTTCTGCTGTTTCCCTCATTTCTCTGTCAAAATTTAACTGTGTGACCCAGGAATTCCCTGGCAGTGCAGGGGTTAGGACTCCACACTTCCACTGTAGGGGACCCAGGTTAAATCCCTTGGTCAGGGAACTAGGCTCCTGTAAGCCGTTTGGCCAAACAAACAAACAAATGTGTGACTCACTCTTGCTCTTGTCTCCTGAGGCCTTTTTTGCCCAGCAGCTGGGCTTCCTTCCTCCTGCCCTGCTGCTGCTGCTAGGTCGCTTCAGTCGTGTCTGACTCTGTGAGACCCCATAGATGGCAGCCTACCAGGCTCCTCTGTCCCTGCTACATCTTCTCAAATTGTGCTTTATCCACCCTCATTCTCCTGGCCCTTTCAGTTGCATCCAACCATGCTGACCTATTTCTTCCCTCTATAAAATGTCTCGCTTGCTTCCTGGTAGTACAGAATCCTGGCACTTTCAACGCTCTGATCAGTCAGTGCTGGAGACTGTCAGGGATCTCTCAATATCCACCCTCCCCTTCTTCCTCAGTAACAGAGTCCCCCAGTTTCCTCTGGGTACATAGCTGCTCCAAATAAAAATTTTACTCTCAAACATCCTTTCCAGCTAAGAAAGAGCAGACCCATGTGAGGAAAGCAAAACTGACAAGCACATTTGTTGCAAAGCATCCTTAATAAAAGATGGTGCTTTCTCTAGTCTCCCTTTTTTCTTCTTCTTGGGGGTTGGAATGCAGATGTGACAGCTGGAGCTGAAGCAGCCATAAGTTATGAAGCAACATGAGAAAAGAAACTTACTTTTTTCCAAAAAGTATTTATTTATTTATTTATTTAAAGTATTTATTTATTCGACTGAGCCAGGTCTCGGGTGCAGCATGTGGGATCTAGTTCCCTGGCCAGAGATTGAACCTGGGCCCCCTCCTTGGGAGTGAAGAGTCTTAGCCACTGGCCCACCAGGGAAGTCCCAAAACTTGCTCTTCTGATGCTACAGAATCTCAGTCCACCTTCTTAGATTTTCACATGAGAGAGAAATAAACCTGTATCTTGTTTAAGTCACTGTCATTTTGAGTTTTCTGTCACTTGAAGCCAATCCTGGTCCTCTCTAATGAATTCCTTTCTTATTACTGAATATTCTCTGTCAGTTCCACTAGACTGTGTTTATGCTCTTTGGGAACAGAGGTTCTGATACTGTACTTGATTGTGCCAAAATACTTAATAACTGACCTAGATGTCAATGAACTTATTATTACACAATTCTAGACAGGTCACTCTTTTTAAATATTAGTTGGGGGTGGCATAAAATAGATGAATGGTCTCAATAGAAGATGATTAAGATGCTCTTAGAGTTACCATTTTTCTCTCTGACCTTACTTGAAGTAGTATACAGTATAGTGTTTGTTTCAATCATGTCTGACTCTTTGAGACCCCATGGACTATAACCCACCAGGCTCCTCTGTCCATGGGATTTTCCTGGCAAGAATACTGGAGTAGGTTGCCCTTTTCTCCTCCTGGGGCTCTTCCCAACCCAGGGATCGAACCCGAGTGTCCTATGTCTCCTGCATTAGCAGGCAGATTCTTTACTACTGAGCCACTGGGAAAGTGTTGGAACTTAATTCAGAGAATGGGAAAAAGATTTAAGAAAACAGGATATTATCCTTGTATATAAAATAATACCTCTTAGGCTGTGTTATTGAATAGAATTTCTTTTTAAAGAAATCTTAGAGAAATGAATGAGATTTCCAGCTACTTTATCAATTATATGATTATAACTTGTTACAGGGAATAATTTTTTCTCTAGTACTCTGGTTTCTGTGAGGGCTTCTCTCTAAATACACTTTTGGCCTCCTGGTCTTCTTACCTTATTTGCTCTCTGGGAGAGGAAGGACTTTTCTAATTGATACAATTTGGAAGAATGACTGGAGTTGTCCAACTCAGCAAATTCTCTTCTCCTCCCAGAGGCAAGTTAATTCAGCGAGTACATGGTGCACTCTGCCAGTGAAGGCAGGCCAAGTATTCCCCATTCAGTTTCATTTACCTTTGCCCTCCTTTGCTCACCATTACCTTAAACGACCCTCAGCTTAGTTTCCTTTCATTATTAATTTTGAATTACTGGACTTTAACAGCAAAGTTCTGCCTCTTTGTTAGTTTTGGGGTACAGAAAAAGACATCTACTTAAGAGTAACAGTAAATTTTTAGGTTTCCCAGTTGTCCACATGAGAGGAGTTAAGTTGTCTCTAAATCATATCTCACCAGTGAAACACCAATGATTCCCTGGTGACCTGACAGAATGCACAACCCTCCCTATAAACTTGAACTTTTTGTAAGATAGTAATTGAGGCTTGAAGGCACATGCACCCTCCTGATGATATTGGGGTGCTCATGCAACTCTACTGTATAAGAAACATTATCATAATGTACAAGCATTCCTCTGAGGAAACTAGATGTTTCCCAAGAAGCAGGTTTGCTCGTACTTGCTCTTTAAACTATTAAAAAAAAAAAAAAAAACTGTTCTACTCTGCTCAGGGAATAGAAAGCTCACGAAGGAAGACAAACATAGCTACAGATCTACTTTGTTCAAGGCATGAAACCACCTGCTACAACCTAATTCGTTTCAGCTCTGTAGTAAGTGAGAAGCTATATTGGGGAAGCTAAAAATTAGTTGCCCAGGGTCCCTCAGCAAGTGGTAGTTCCAACATTTGAACCCAGACCTGGCTTTAAAGCCCATGTACTTCCCGCACGTCACACACCTTTCCCCAAGCTCTGTTATCTGCTTCATCCCATGCAAGGGATCATCAGTGACTCAGATCTGTTTTGCAACCTAAGAACTCAGTCTAGACTTGTACCAAAGCACAGGATCCTTTTTTTTTTAAATGTCAGCGGCACTGAAACCACCTGACTGTCTCCAATAGATTGCAAACATACTTAATAGGAGGTGGAGTCTAAATTCTTACCTGCTGATTTAAGGTTGACCACATGACTTGTTTGGAATACAATCTGGCAGAAACAATGTTGTGAGAGTGCTTAAACCGTAGTGTTGGTTGCTCAGTCATGTCTGACTCTTTGTGACCCCATGGACTATCGCCCGCCAGGCTCCTCTGTCCGTAGAATTCTCCAGACAAGAATACTGCAGTGGGTTACCATTCCCTTCTGCAGAGGATCTTTCTCATTCAGGGACTGAACCTGGGTCTCCTGCACTGCAGGCAGATTCTTCACTGTCTGAGCCACCACCAGGGAATGGGCCTGAAGAAGACTTGCAGCTGTCACTTTAGATTCCTTAAAAAAATTTTTTTTAATTTTATTTATTTATTTATTTTGGCTGTGCTGGGTCTTCATTACTGAGCATGGGCTTTCTCTAGTTGTGGCGAGTGGGGGCTACTCTTCATTGTGGTTTGCAGGCTTTCCATTGCTATGGCTTCTCTTGTTGCAGAGCACAGGCTCTAGAGCAAGGGCTCAGTAGCTGTGGTGCACAGGCTTAGTTGCCCTACAGCATGTGGGATCTTCTTTAAACCCATGTCCCCTACATTGGCATGAAGATTCTTAACCACTGGACCATCAGGGAGGTCTGACTTTTGGACTCTCGGGACCCTCTGCCACCCAGTGAACACTGGTGAGCCTGATGGAGGGTGAAAGATCACACGGAGCTGACATGAACCATTGCTACAGCTGACTCCCAAGCCCAGAGTTGCCCTGGCTGCTGACCACAAATGCATGAATCATTCCACCCAAGGCCAGAAGAACCACCCAACTGAGCTCAGCCCAAACTGTTGATGCACAGAATTGTGAGTAGAAATGCTGCTGTTTTTAGCTACTATGTTTGGGGATAATTTGTTATACAACAAAAGCTAGCCCTCTCAATGTAGGGTCAGAGATTCCTTGCAGTTAAAAACAAATGAGGTTGGGCTCAAAGGCTATTGAAAAGTTTACTGGTCATTGCTTATTCATACATTCTGCTACCTTCAATCCAGTGTGATCAGCATTAGAGTTCCTGAAACCCAAATAAGCTGTGTCTTCAAGCAGCCAACAGTGAACTGGTCTAGCCTGTTGCTCTCTAGGCTCCTTGTGATAAGGGCAATTGGCCATAACTCTTTGTTTCCCCTCACAATGTAAAGCCTTCTTTATTGTACAGTCTCAATAAAATTTCTGAATCAGTAGAAGAGATTTTAGCCCTTAAGGAAACTAGAACCTTCCTAAAGTGTTTGTCTGTAGTGCAGGAGACCCGGGTTTGATCCCTGGGTTGGGAAGATCCCCTGGAGAAGGAAATGGCAGCCCACTCCAGTACTCTTGAAAATTCCATGGATGGAAGAGCCTGGTAGGCTACAGTCCATGGGGTGGCAAGGAGTCAGGCACAACTGAGCAACTTCACTTTTTCACTTTCACAGCTTTGAAGCACAGTGTAATGATAGCCATGGTAATAAAATTTGTAAACTTTCACAAGTGATGGAAAAAGCCACACCTATGGGCAACTCTACAGCTGATGAGATTCAGTCTTTGAGATTTTCCTACATTGTGTTTTATTTATGTATATAGTTATACATACATGTATACATTCTTATTTTCTTTCCATTATGGTTTACCTTGCTGCTGTTGCTAAGTCACTTCAGTGGTGTCTGACTCTGTGCGACCCCATAGACGGCAGCGCACCAGGCTCCCCCGTCCCTGGGAGTCTCCAGGCAAGAACACTGGAGTGGGTTGCCATTTCCTTCTCCAATGCATGAAAGTGAAAAGGGAAAGTGAAGTCGCTCAGTCTTGGGAGACTGGATATAGTTCCCTGTGCTATACAGTAGGACCTTGTTGTTTATCCATTCGAAACGCAATAGTTTCTATCTATTAACCCCAAACTCCCAGTCCATTCCTCTTACTCCCCATCTCCCTACAATTACACTGTTTTCATTTTTTAAAGATTATTTTTTGATGTGGCCCATTTTTAAAATGTCTTTATTGAGTTTGTTACAATATTACTTCTTTTTATGTTTTGGTTTTTTGACCAAGAGGCATGTTGGATCTTAGCATCACAATTAGGGATCAAACCCCACTCCCTGCATTGGAAGGCAAAGTTTTAACCACTAGAGTGCCAGAGAAGTCCCCCTCCCCCTCTTTTTTTTCTTCAAAGATATTTTTGATGTAAACCGTTTTTAAAAAGTCACTGTTTTTAAAAGCACTTTCTAAATCTTGGGAGACAGTTCAGGCAAAGTATAGAATTAGCAATTTAAATATGTACAAAAGGCTTTATGATCTCTACTTTTTCAGCATGACTAAGTTTCAGCAAGATAACTGGAATCAATTAGAACTAACTAAATGGTGCTTAAACATGGGATAATAATAAAATTCCTCCTATTTCTGAGTACAAATTTAACTGGAACCATAATTCTGGAATACCATCTTAAAGCTTCCAAGAGACTGTCACCTCATGAACAAAATCAGCTTTATATATAAAAAAAATCAGAGTCAACTTATTAAAATTGAATCAGCTATTATGGTATTTTCTTCTTTTTTTTGCAATTTCTTCTTTATATGAAAATGTTTTTTATTAATATAAAGTCAACATCAGTTTTTTACACAAACAAGTCTTCTAAGTTTAAGAAAAGATAACAACTCTACTTTAACCGCAACTCACAGCATTCCACAACCATAATTACCACTGGCGAAAAAAGACAAAGGTTCAAAAAAGCAGTACCTTTCACATGACTCTGCTTTAAAATTTTAGAGCTGAACCAGAAACTTAAAGTTGCTAAGTTGCTCGGAAAAATTAAATAGTATCTGGTGACTGAGTTGAATAATAATTACTTAAAAATGCTGCACCATCATTAACTAGGCCCTGGCCTTGTGCACCTGCAAACTCAGGTGGACAGAAATGGCACAGATCACCTTTGGAAAAATAAGGATGACCTACAAGCTGATTCTGAATATTTTGTACCACTTGGTATCCGATCTGATGAGAGAAGATTAGTGGATCCAGGGTTCAAATATGAAGTCTGACATGGGGGCCCCTGTGTGGTCTCTTAGGGGTTTGTAATCACTGTTCTCCCAGCAATCCCTTCACTGTGACCTACTGCTTCTCAGGCCTAGATCCTATAATTCCTAGGTGATTCTAATTTCATTCGTTTGGCCAAAATCTGTTACTCAGTGATGAAGTGCTATTTTCTGTGAAATGATTCAGTTATGCATTTTCCTGAAAAAAGAGGGAAAGGAGGAAGCAGGGAAAAATAATAATTTAGGGGATTACTTAATCCATGAAAGAAATAACAAGTATTTCAGAAACAAACATAGACACAGTGAAGCCTCACTTAAAATGAATTAAGTGAAAAATAAAAGGAATCATTCATGGGTACCTGTATCCTAGTTCTTCACTGAGGTGGATCATATGAAGGATATAGGATTCCTTGCTTGTTCCAGTGAGGCCAGGCAACAATAAGACAGTAGGCCGGGTGCTGGCATCCGTATAACGCTTACTGTTATCATTATCAAACCAGTCCAGGGAGATCTGTCCTCCATCTGCAGTTTTAATAAGTTCACTGAAAGAAATAATACAAAAGATATACTCCTTTAGTGTTTCAAGTCACTTTTTTTTTTTTGGCCACACCACATGGCATGTGGGATCTTAGTTCCCTGACCAGGGATCAATCAAACTCACAACCCCTGCATTGGAAGGGCAGAGTCTTAAATTCTGGACAACCAAGGAAGTCCCACAAGTCATGTCTTAGTGTTAGTTCTTAATTTCATATATATACCTGACATTATTTAGTCATCTTAACTTTTTTCTGCATCCGCTAACACACACATCACTTTCTTCCATTGCATGGATGTCACGAAATTAGTACAATAAGTATTTTCAGCAAGATCAGTAAAAGGTAGTATATAAAAATGAACTTCAAACTACTTCACATACTTATTTTAATCATTTCCTCATTACTCTGAAATACCCAGCATTTAACCCCTATTTGATTGAGGTCACCCAAATAATTCAACAGGGAAATGATGAATAAGTAAACTGCTGGTATGGTCACTGCTCTTGCTGTCTTCATTCTATAATGCAGTCTCCTTATAGTGCCTATTACAAAACTGGCTTCTTAAAGGTTTCAAGTACTTCTCACACAGTATCTACAACCTTGAAGAATTTTCCCAAATAAATAGTGCAAGTTCCAGGCAACAAAAGAAATTCCAGAAAGGAATAGATGACTCAGGAAAATTAATAATAGGCGTCATTTAAATCTCCTGCTTACTGATATATTCTGGACCACATCTTTTAACACCTTAAGGACATTATCATTGAAACCCATTTGTTTATCAATATGATAAGCATTTTACTGGGGTCCATCACAGAAAGTCCAAATTAACTGGCATCCATCTCACCCCCACCACCAGCTCAATGTACATCATCAAAGAATCTAGGCTCTCAGAGCCAGATGCAGGGCAAATTGGGAAAAGATAAATCCCAAGCACCTCTGTCATCTTAGAAATAAACCGTTTACACCAGAGCACCTCCCCCCGCACAGTGATGAAAGGTGACACGTGAATATCTTCCTGCGGTTGCGCGTGTGTGGCACACATACCTTCCACCTTCATCCCTCCTTGCTCTTCTATATACTTTCTAAGCCAGAGGTTCTATGAACCAAACACTGAAAGTATGCAAAACACTGTGACTTTGAAGAAATGACTGAAAAATGGAAATTTACATACTTCCTGTACTGCACCAGGGGCTTGGAAGTGATGAAAGGTCTCAGCAGCGTCTGTCCTCGACTCTCCCAGCACCAGACGGTCGGGTAGTAGGTTTCTGTCACCACGGGACAGTGGTCCTGAAGGAAGCGGCTGAAACTCTCACCCCCCGTCACTAACTGGGGCTTCTGTGGGGAGAGCCAGTATCAGTGAAGGGCCCAGAACAGAGCAAAGTTTCTGCCGACCGAAAACCAGTAACAAGCGCAGACTAGTCCCCCAGCGCGCGAGACCCGTCTGATTAATATCCTTCTTGGAAGCCTGATGCAAGTTCTTCAAACACAACGAACCTAAGAGTGGTTTATTAAACCTCTCTAGGGAAAGGCGAGAGTTGACGCCCGGGAGTCACCCTGAAAAATGTTAAGAGAGCATCTCGGGGGCAGCCCCGCCGGGTTAGCGAAAGGTGACCGGGTAGCGCCACCCGCGCCGAGGTCAGCAGGGTCCCGCGCTCTCGGAGGGCATCCATCAGATGCCGGGGAAAGGGGCCCCCCGGACGGCCCTGGCCACTCGCCCTTGGCTTGCCAGCGGCACCTCCGGCTTCGCCTGCTCTTGTCACTCCAGGCAAAGCTGCCCGCGGCCCTGCGCCAAGGCGCCCGCGCCATCCCCCGGCTCACCTTGGCAATGCTGCTCAGGTAGTAGCAGGCGTAAGCGACGCTGAAGCCCAGGATCAGGGAGAAGCCCACGCCTGAACCGAAGAAACCCACCCGGACCTGATGCTCCAGGTAGTGCGAGAGCTCCCGGGAGAGCATCCGCAAGTCCATGGCTAGGCGCTGCATGGCGCGGGGACCGCGGGGGAGCGGGTCTTGGGGCGGGAGGCCGGCTAGCCGGCGACAGCGGGCGCGGCGCTGCCTCGGACCTTCTACGCGAGCGGCTCCAGCCGGGCTAAGCGCGGCTTCCGCTAGCGGGCGCGGTCGATCAGCCCCCGGAGGCGTAGCCCGGCCCCTCGGCCGCCGCCGGCTCCGCCCCGGTTTCCCCCGGGCCGCCCCCACCGCCTGCCACTCAGGAAGCTTCCAGAGGAGCAGTGCCTAGCCGGGCCACCGTGAGGGCGGAGGCGTCTCCGGACCAAGTCGCCGTCAGCCCGAGCGAACCCCCGGAGTAGGGGTGGGAGTGGGGGTGGGAGCGCGAAGATGGAAATGGGCCTGGAAGCGCGCTTTCAGGTTCTGGGGGACTGGCACCTGCCCCGGTGACCTTGACCGATTCTGCCAGGGTCTTGGTTAATCCTGTATGTAATGAACTAGCAGGTTTAGGGTGCCGGGGAAGGATACCTTGGACTTACAAGATTTGGAGAGTTCATGCATGTTGGGAGAGTTCATGCATGTTGGGAGAGTTCATGCATGTTGGGAGAATGCCCTACGTAGTGAAAAAAATCCTACATCGCCCAAGGAAGCTGTGTTGCCTCAAGAAAACTATCAAAAGAGAAACAATAGTCTATAAACAGTCAACGGTGAGGGCACTCGTACTGACTTTAAATCTCCCTGAATCCTTTAAGTAGCTGAGTATGCCTTAAATGAGAAGTGGTTCCTGAAGATAAATGAGATCAAGAGTAGGAACTGGGATTCAACATTTTTAAAAGCTTATTTGTGGTTCTTTAACGTCTTCAACTTATTGATACATGGAAATTGAGAGTTACCTAATGTACAGAGGAGAAACCATTTGTGAAGTAGCCCCTGCTAGGCTTATTTATGGCAACATGACTAAAGCCAGGAGCTGCTCACATGCATCTGAAGGGATTAGAAGATTTAACAATCCGTTGTTATGAGCTCCTTGCGTCAAAATGTACCAAGAGTGAAAAGGGAAAAAGGCAAGGGCTGTGCAGACTATGACAGACTTTACAGAACTGTAAATTAATGGTATAAATAAGTGATAGGGAAATGGGCAAGAGTGAGCAGTTTATGTTGTTTGGCTATGAACTTGATGGTTGCCGTTACTCAGAATAATTGTTATCTTCACTGAGCCTGTGTTTTTCAGTCTGTAGAACAGTAATTTTTGCCTTTATAGAGTTATTAAGATGACTAAATTGAATGATGTATGTGTTGGCCTCCACCTGAATGTAAGTAATTCTCTTTCAGTCACTGACTCTTGTACTTGAACACACTCAGAAACTCAAAGGCATATGGTGGTTGCCATGATGGTTGCCATCTTTGACAATTTACTTGCCGCATTCTTTGCAATGCCTGTTTCTGCTTTGTACCCTGCCCCACTAACAGGTACATGTAGTTGTCATTTTGCTTAAGTTTGAAGTGAAAAATATGAAATTCTTCATTGGCATCCCAGTGTGCAGAATAGGTGCTTCCTGCAAGTAAGCAATTCTGAACTCATCCACCAAGCTTAGATCATGTACTCTTTCAGAGCCTCCAATGTCTTGTGTCTAAAATAAAATGGTTGAAATGGAAGAGGCCCAAGTTTCTGTCACTAAGTCCAGGCTCACTCTCCACTCCCCGCATGATAGCCTGATGAATCCGAAAGAGGAGGTCATGAGGCAAGGAAGAGACTTTAATTGGAGTGCCGATAGACCAACAAGATGGCAGGCTAGCGCCACAAAAGAACCATTTTATTGGGGTCTGGATGCCAGGTTCTTTTACATATTAGAGATGAGGGGAGGTGAGGAAGTGAAGTAAAAAGGCCATTAATCTTGCAAATATCTCCTAGAATGGCAACCCTCAGGCAGGGGATGTGTTAATTTCTTCTTTCTTGCCATCCACTGGTGAGCAGGGTTCTGAACAAAGGCACTTTAGTTTAACAGTCAGGCAGAGGGTCAGGATTCTCTGAGGCAAACCACCCTGTATCATTATAAAACAAAAGCAACAAAAAGCAAGTCAAAGAAAGTTCCAACGTGGAGTCAGAATTGGCTTCCTCCCTGCAACGTTTCCTGTAAGAAGCACATTCAGAATCTTCCTTAAGAAAAGAGCCATTACTTCCAAGCAGAAATAGAAGCACAGACATAGAGACCAAATGTATGTACACCAAGAGGGGAGGGGAGGCAGTCAGATGAGTTGGGAGACTGGGATAGTCGTACGAGCACGAAGACTTTTGAGAGTCCCTTGGACAGCAAGGAGATCAAACCAGTCAATCCTAAAAGAAATCAACCCTGAATATTCATCACAAGGACTGATGCTGAAGCTGAAACTGAAATTCCGATACTTTGGCTGTCTGATGTGAAGAGCCCACTAATTGGAAAAGACCCTGATACTGGGAAAGATTGAAGGCAAAAAGAGAAGGGGGCAATGGAGGATGAAATGGTTGGATGAAATGGCAACTAATACACACAATGAGAACCTACTGTGAAGTATAGGGAACTCTGGTGACCTAAATGCGAAGGAAACCCCAAAAAGATGGGATATATGTATATGTATAGCTGATTCACTTTGCTGAGACTAACACAACATTGTAAAGCAACTGTACTCCAATTTAAAAAAAAAGAACCATTACTTCCTTTTTTTTTTTTTTTTTTTCCTTTGTGGCTCCACCACCCAGTTTGTGGTATCTTAGTTCCCTGACCATGGATTGAACCCAGACCCTCAGTGATGAAAGCATGAGAGTCCTAACCTCTGGACTGCCAGGAAATTCCCTATTACTTCCAATTTAGATATGGAGAAGGAAATGGCAACCCACTCCAGTATTCTGGCCTGGAAAATCCAATGGATGGAGGAACCTTGTAGGCTACAGTCCATGGGGTTGCAAAGAATCAGACATGACTGAACGACTTCACTTTCTTTCTTTTCCAATTTAGATAAGGAAATGAGAGCTCAGACCCCAACACAATCCCAGTGATCTCTTCTTCCTGGTGCCCATGCCTTTGTATAGTCCTTTCTCCTTGAGTGCAGATAAAACCTGTGACTGACTTCTATCTGATAGAATAGGAAAAAAGTGATGCAATGTCACCACTCCTGTGATTACATTATATGATATGATTCTAGCTTTGCATTCCCTAAGAAAGGCAATGCCAAAGAATGCTCAAACTACCGCACAATTGTACTCATCTCACACGCTAGCAAAGTAATGCTCAAAATTCTCCAAGCCAGGCTTCAACAATGTGTGAACCGTGAACTTCCAGATGTTCAAGCTGGTTTTAGAAAAGGCAGAGGAACCAGAGATCAAATTGCCAACACCCACTGGCTCATCGAAAAAGCAAGAGAGTTTCAGAAAAACATCTACTTCTGCTTTATTGACTATGCCAAAGCCTTTGACTGTGTGGATCATAATAAACTGTGGAAAATTCTGAAAGAGATGGGAATACCAGACTACCTGACCTGCCTTTTGAGAAATCTGTATGCAGGTCAGGAAGCAACAGTTAGAACTGGACATGGAACAACAGAGTGGTTCCAAATAGGAAAAGGAGTACGTCAAGGCTGTACATTGTCACCATGTTTATTTAATTTATATGCAGAGTACATCATGAGAAACACTGGGCTGGAGGAAGCACAAGCTTGAATCAAGATTGCTGGGAGAAATATCAATAACCTCAGATATGCTGATAACACCACCCTTATGGCAGAAAGTGAAGAAGAACTAAAAAGCCTCTGGATGAAAGTGAAAGAGGAGAGTGAAAAAGTTCGCTTAAAGCTCAACATTCAGAGAACAAATGTCATGGAATCTGGTCCTGGTGGTCGGGGGGCGGGGGCGCCATGTGGTTCATCCGCCGGACTTTATTACCTGGCCGAATTGATAGAAGAATACACAGTTGCAACCAGCAGGATCATAAAATCCATGATCTGGTTCTCCACAGCTGTGCTGATTGGCTTCTACGTTTTTGAGCGCTTCCCCACCTACATGATTGACGTGGGCCTCTTCACCAACCTTGTCTACTTTGGCCTCCTCCAGACCTTCCCCTTCATCATGCTGACCTCGCCCAACTTCATTCTGTCATGCGGGCTAGTGGTGGTGAATCATTACCTAGCGTTTCAGTTTTTTGCAGAGGAATACTATCCTTTCTCAGAGATGACGTGGTCTCCAATTACTTCACCAAAGGCAAGCGGGGCAAACGCTTAGGGATCCTGGTTGTCTTCTCATTCATCAAAGAGGCCATTCTACCCAGAAGGCAGAAGATATACTGACCCCCAAGGGAGGGGATGCTAGCGCAGGAGACGGAGAGTCAGGCCCCTGGGCCTCTGCACTGGGTGGGGGCTGGGAGTTGGAAGGCACCTTCCCCCAGCCCTGGCCCTCCTTCCCTCCACTCCCCTGGAAGCCCTCATCCCCACCCTCCTCAGGAGGCTCAGCTCAGGTCAAATCTGATACTGCTGGAGGCTGAGACCTCAGAGGCTGCCAGGGAGGAGTCAGGGCCTGCTTAGCCAGGAGGCCGCCACCCACCTGGGTGCACAGAAGCCGAGCCCCTGTGGCCCTCCTGCTCCCTCCTGTGATCGGTCAGGAGTTCTGGCTCAGCCCGGGCAGGTAGTGCCAGGGCCATGAAGCTGAAGGGCAGACAGTGATAACTGCCAGTGGACAGATGGCCGTGGGAGGGGCTGTGACTTAGCACTCGCAAGAGAAAGTTTTTGCTGTTGAACTGTGATTTCTGTCCAAGTGCTGATTCCCATTTGAATAAAGATTCTAGGTGGCACTGTTTGCCTTAATACCCTGAAAAAAAAAAAAAAAAAGAATCTGGTCCTGTCACTTCATGGCAAATAGATGGAGAAACAGTGGAAACAGTGGCAAACTTTAATTTGGAGGGCTCCAAAATCACTTCAGATGGTGACTGCACCCATGAAATTAAAAGACGCTTACTCCTTGGAAGAAAAGTTACGACCAACCTAGACAGCCTGTTAAAAAGCAGAGACATTACTTTGCCAACAAAGGTCCGTCTAGTCAAGGCTATGGTTTTTCCAGTAGTCATGTATGGATGTGAGAGTTGGACTGTAAAGAAAGCTGAGCACCAAAGTGTTGATGCTTTTGAACTGTAGTGTTGGAGAAGACTCTTGAGAGTCCCTTGGACAGCAAGGAGATCCAACTAGTCCATTCTAAAGGAAATTAGCCCTGAATGTTCATTGGAAGGGCTGATGTTGAAGCTGAAACTCCAATACTTTGGCCACCTGATGCAAAGAGCTGACTCACTGGAAAAGACTCTGATGCTGGGAGAGATTGGGGGCAGAAGGAAAAGGGGACGACAGAGGATGAGATGGTTGGATGGCATCACCAACTCGATGGACATGAGTTTGAGTAAAATCCAGGAGTTGGTGATGGACAGGGAGGCCTGGTGTGCTGCAGTCCATGGGGTTGCAAAGAGTGGGACACGACTGAGCAATTGAACTGAACTGAACTTAGCATACTGTGTTGTGCTTAGTCGCTCAGTCACGTCCCACTCTTTGCGACCCCATGGACTGTAGCCCGTCAGGCTCCTCTGTCCATGGGGATTCTCCAGGCAAGAATACTAGGGTGGGTTGCCATGCCCTTCAGGGGATCTTCCCAACCCAGGGATTGAACCTAGGTTTCCCACTTTGCAGGCGGATTCTTTCCCATCTGAGCCACCAGGGAAACCCAAGAATACTGGAGTGGGTAGCCTATCTCTTCTCCAGGGGATCTTCCTGACCCAGGAATCCAACCAGGGTTTCCTGCACTGCAGGTGGATTTTTTACCAGCCGAGCTACCAGGGAAGCCTCTAGCTTAGCATACTGGAGCTAAAAGCTCTCCTGATGACCTTGAGGAAGCCAACAGCCACATAAACTGCCCATAGAGCCACATGACAGGGAGCTAGTGATGGTCTCTAGGGTTTATGGGTAGCCTCTAGCTGACAATCAGCTACACCTCCTGGGAAATGAATTACTCCAACACCCTGAATGAGCTTGAAATCAGATTCTTCCCCAGTTAAGCCTCCATATGAAAACACAGCTGACCGACATCTTTACTGCAACCTTGTGAGAACCCCCAGAAGAGGGTTCAGCTAAGTTGTGCTTGGACCCTGGACCAAGGAAACCATTAGAAAATAAACATATTATTTTAAGCTGCTCATTTTGTAGTAATTTGTTATGTGGCAATAGAACACAAGTAGAGAATATAAAATGGTCTTAAAAATCATTCAAGATTAATAAATATCAGTGGCTCATTATTTATTGTAAAAATGTTTGAAATAAAGATTTCAGCTACTTCAATCAAAAGTTAAAACTAAGCAACCCACAGAGAGATTTTTTTTTTCTTTATACTTCTCTTTTTAAAATTGTCACAATTAATATTTACTTTTTAAAAAGTTTTTTTTTTGGCTCTGCTGGGTCTTCATTGCTTGGGTGGCTTTTCTCTAGCTATGGCAAATGGGGCTACTCTCTAGTTGAAGTGGGCAGGCTTCTTATTGCAGTGGCTTCTCTTGCTGCAGAGCACCAGCCCTGGGGCATGCAGGTTTTAGTAGCTGGAGCTCCCGGGCTATAGAGCACAGGCTCAGTAGCTGTGGCCCACTGGCTTAGTTGCCCTGGGACATGTGGTATCTTCACAGACCAGGGATTGAATTTATGTCTCCTGCATTGGCAGGCAGATTTTTTCCTACTGAGCCACCAGGGAAGCCCTGAACATTTCCTTTTTAAACATTAAAAAAGGTGATGGCACCCCACTCCAGTACTCTTGCCTGGAAAATCCTATGGACGGAGGAGCCTGGTAGGCTGCAGTCCATGGGGTCGGAAGAGTCAGACACAACTGAGCGACTTCACTTTCACTTTTCATTTTCATGATTTGGAGAAGGAAATGGCAACCCACTCCAGCGTTCTTGCCTGGAGAATCCCAGGTTCAGGGGAGCCTGGTGGGCTGCCATCTATGGGGTCACACAGAGTCGGACACGACTGAAGCTACTTAGCAGCAGCAGCAGCATGTATGTATTATACATATACATATATATATACGTATATTTAAATTTGAAGCTAATTGTAAAGGAGTAAGTCACAGAAAAAGATATATAGCTAAAAGTAAGATAGGCTAAAACATTCTGAGACATAAATGAAGACAAGTTTTAAATAGGAAAGCATCTTCACAAATTTTGTATAAAGTGCCCTTGTACTTTTTATTAAGGAACAGTATTTATTTATTTATTTATTTATTTAAGGAACAGTGTTTAGAAACCAAGAGCTGGGTCCTTGTTTTATAGTAATAGGTAGATAGGTAGGTAGATAGATAGATAGAGTTGTTTCTGTATCTATCCCTCTGTATTTCCATTAAGATAAAGGTGAATTCAGAATATAACTCTTCTATGTGGACTCCCTGGCAGTTTTAGGAGAACTTGCATCTCTTAGCGATGTTTCTGGTTTGTTTTTTTTCCCCCTTTAATTTTTGGTTAAAGCAAAAATCCTACCTATAATCAGAAATGACATAAATCCTTAACCTCCTCAGTTATATGGCGTTTCAGCCACAGAAATCAGAGGACAAAATGGTTTACATTGACAGAGAATGCAAGAACTGCAAATCATAAGACACACATTTAATGAAACACAAAATTTTAGGTTACATTCAATTTTTTAAAAATATAACTCTATATGGATTGTTATTAAAAATTGCAGATGGTTGCCAAATTATTATTAATCAACTACTCTGGCCCTAAATCCCTCAGTTTTAATTTTTATTGCACTGACTGCAGCACTAACTTTAGCACTAACAATCCCCAAAACTAACAAAGTCCAACCTTAACACTAACAATCTGACTTCCAAGTGATCGAGTTTTTTGGGAGATGTGCTGTACCCTAGGAACTGAACCAAGAGACTTGAGGATGAGAAAAGGAGTTAAAATAAGGAAGGGCTCAAGAAACAGGCAAAAAGTTGTGTTGAAAAGGAGGAATCCCCCTGTGGGACCCCCTGTGGAGGCCTAGGCAAGAAGCAAGTTGAACTTTTCGAAAGCTTGGGGAGTGGTCAAGGGGGCAGATGAGTCTCTGGTCCACAGCCCAGCCTGTACTGTTTATCATTGTGATGGTTAAAGTTTCCTCAAGGTTAATTTGTGTTTATTAGATTCAGAATATGGCAGCCAAGTAGTATCCACAATAGGGAGATGAATTAGCCTGCTTCCTCCAAGGTAACTAGAGTCATTTGAGAATACCTTCCTATGGAGCAGATTAATTTGCAGGCTCTAACCCAACTGGAGGAACATAGAGTTGATGCTTCTTCTTCCTCCTTCCCCAGGGGAAGGCCAAAGACACATTCTGTGTAAGACAGAACGACTAACAGACAGATAGAAAGAGAAAGAAAGAGAAGTTATCGTATGGACTCCAAGAGAAATGGTTGAAATCAAAATTGTCTTAATAGAATGTCAATATAATTACCCTTCATGCAGAGATGCAGCTTTCTGATCACATGTGGTTGGAAAGAGAAATATTTTTGGCCACTTTGACATCTGTGAAAACACCCTGCCCTGTTAATTCCCAAATAGATTGTTTACAAGTTAATGTGCCCATGGTAGGCAAGTGTGGAGTGGTCATGAGAAACACTGCAAGGATGTGCTAAAATCAGTCCTTAAGCAAGGCAACTCATTTAAGTTAAATTTAAAAAACAGAAAAGAGAATAGTATATTCTTACCTTCTTTGTTGAAATCTCCAAACTTACCTGTATACACATTCACATGTGTATGATTGATGGTCTTTGAAGGCTTAGGAGAGGGGACAATGATAGCCAAACACAAGTGAAGGTAATGATATTTTTCCTACTTCATCAAAGATCATAACCTATGGTAGCCAGAATTCTAAGATGCCCTCTTCTCAATATTCCTCCCGCTGATGTTCAAGTTTACTTTGGATACACTGCATTTGGTTCTGCTGCTGCTGCTGCTAAGTCGCTTCAGTCATATCCGGCTCTGTGCGACCCCATGGACTGCAGCTTACCAGGCTCCTCTGTCCATGGGATTTTCCAGGCAAGAGTACTGGAGTGAGTTGCCATTGCCTTCTCCCCATTTGGTTATAGATCACTGCAATAAAACAAATATCAAAATAAACAAGTCATACAAATTTTTTGATTTCCTAGTACATATGAAAGTTATTGTTTACACCATAGTGTCGTTTATTGAGTGCAATGATAGCATTATGTCTAAAGAAAATAACGTACATACTTTAACTGAGAAATACTTCATTGCTAAAAAAACAGTTAACCATCACCTGAAAAAGCAGGGTTGCCACAAAACTTCAATGTGTAAGAACTCAGGATCTGCAAGGTTCAATAAAACGAAGTGTGATAAAATGACGTATGCCTATGCACAGATTTGTATAGCTCCCTTCATGTGTAAATATGATGGCCCGTAATTTCTGTGATTATGTTGCCTTCTATGGCAAAGGTGAAGTGATTTTGCAGATGTAATCAAGGTCTGTAATCAGTTGACTTTGAGTTAACTGAAGCGGAGATTATCCTGGTTGGACAGATATGAGTTTGAGCAAGCTCTGGGACATGGTGAAGGACAGGAAAGCCTGGCATGCTGGAGTCCATGGGGTCACAAAGAGTCCTACACGACTGAGCAACTGAAAAACAACAGTAAATCAGATGAGCCTTTTAAAAGAGGGTCAGAAGAATCTCTGCTGGTATTAAAAAATATATATATATTTATTTGGCCATTTCAGGTCATAGTTGTGACATGCAAACTCTTAGTCAAGGCATGTGAGATCTAGTTCCCAGACCAGGAAAGGAACCCAGACCCCTATACTGGGAGCATGGAGTCTCAGCACTGGACCACCAGGAAAGTCCCTCTGGTGGCCTGTAAGAATCAAGTCTTCATGAGTTCTAAAGAGGCAAGGAAAGGAATTCTCTGAATAACCTTGTGAACTTGGAAGAGGACTTTAAGCCTCAGATAAAAGTATAGCCTTGACCTTTGAGTAGAATGTTAGTAGTGAGTTTTTCGTAAGTGATGTTTATCATGGTGAGAAAATTCCCTTCTACTCCTAGTTTGTTGAAGGTTTTCATCATGAAAAGGTGCTGGATATTTTCAAATGCTTTTTCAGCATCAAATGAGATGATCATGTGTTCATGTGTTTTTTTTTCCCCTTCATTCTGGTAATGTGGTATAGTTTTCATAAGTTAAACGACTCTTGTCTTCTGGGATAAATTCCACTTGTTCATGATGTATACTCCTCTTAGCCTGCTGCTGGGTTAGGTTTGTTACTATTTTGTTGAAGATTTTTTTCATCCATATTCATACGGGAAATTAGTCTTCACTTGCCCTTTGTTGTGATAGTTTTAGTATCAGGGTAAAACAGGGGTCACAGAGTAATTTAGGAATGCTTCTTCCTTTTTTATTTTTTGTAGGAGTTTGAGAAGTGTTTGGTGTTAATTCTTCGAATGTTTGGTAGAGTTCACCAGTGAAGCCTTCTGGCCCTAGGCTCTTTTGGGGAGAAAGTTTTTGATTTATGTTTCAATTTTTCCTTGTTATAAGTCAGTTCACATTTTTCTGTTTCTTCTTCCTTTTTTTTGGCTGCTCCAGGCGGCTTGTGGGATCTCAATTACCCAACCAGGGAGTGAACCCTAGCCACAGCAGTGCGAGTGCAAAATTCTAACTATTAGAACACCAGGAACTCCCCCCAATTTTTCTCTTCTTGAGTCAGTTTTGGTAGTATGTATTTTCCTAGGAGTTTGTCCAGTTTGTTTAACTATCTAATTTGTTAGCATATAATTGATCATGAAAGTGAAAGTCACCGAATCGTGTCTGACTCTTTGAGACCTCATGGACTATATAGTCCATCGAATTCTCCAGGCCAGAATACTGGAGTGGTTAGCCGTTCCCTTCTCCAGGGGATCTTCCCAAACCAAGGATCCAACCCAGGTTTTTCGAATTGCAGGTGGATTCTTTACCAGCTGAGCCACCAGGGGAGCCCATAGTTGGTCATAGTATATTTCAATAATACTTTTTGCCTCTGTTCAGTCCCCACTTTCAATTTGATTTTAGTTAATTTACATCTTCTTTGTTTTTCTTAATCTAGCTAAATGTTTGTTCCTTTGGTTGTTTTCAAAAAATTAACTTCCGGTTTTATTGGTTCTTTTGTTTTTCTATTCTTTATTTCATTTATCTCTGCTCTAATCTTTATTATCTTCCTTCTGCTAGCTTTGGGTATAACTTGCTCCTTTCTCTTAGTTAATTGGGGTATTGTTGTGGTCATGGTTTAGTTGCTAAGTTGTGTCAGGCTCTTGCGACCCCATGGACTGTAGCCCGCCAGACTCCTCTCTGTCCATGGGATTTTCCAGGCAAGGATACTGGAGCGGGTTGCCATTTCCTTCTCCAGATCTCCCAGACCTAGGGATCAAACCAGGTCTCCTGTGCTGCAGGTGGTCTCCTGCATTGCAGGCGGATTCTCTGACTGAGCCACCAGGGAAGCCATTGATTTGGGATCTTTCTTCTTTTTTGATGTGAGCACTTTTCAGCTATAAATTTCTCTCTGAGCACTGCTTGTGCTGCATTCCCGTGAATTCTGACACATTTTCATTTTCATTCATCTTAAATTATTTTCTGCTCTTTCTTTGGATTTCTTCTTTGACTCAAAGGTTGTTTAAGAGTGTGATCCAAAAAAAAAAAAAGAGTGTGATCCATTTCCACACATTTGCAAAATTTCCAAGTTTTCTTCTGCTATTAGTTCCATTCCATGGTCATATAGAATACTTTGTATGATATTCAATCTTTTAAATTTATCAAGATTGTTTTGTGGCCTAATGTAGACCTCTCTGGGAGAATCTTTTCACATTTAGCTGAGAAGAATATGCACTCTTGTTGTTGGGTGGTGTATTCTATAGATGTCTGTTCGGTCGATTTGGCTTATACTGTTGCTGCTGTGGCTAAGTCGCTTCAGTTGTGTCCGACTCTGTGTGGCCCCATGGACTGTAGCCCACCAAGGCTCCCCTAGCCCTGGGATTCTCCAGGCAAGAACACTGGAGTGGGTTGCCATTTTCTTCTCCAGGAAATCTTCCCGACCCAGGGACTGAACTCAAGTTTCCTGCATTGACAGGCAGATTCTTTACCACTGAGCTACCTAGAGAGCCAAAAACAGTTTTACTGAAGTATAATTCATGTACCATACAATTCACCAACTTAGAGTGTATAACTCAATAGTTTTTAGTATATTACATCATAAATTTGAAAAAATTATAGATTCATGTAGTAAGAACATATGCTGTGTTGTTACCAATGTATGTATTATACATAAAACAAACTTATCACTTAAAAATTAGTCACTTAAAAATTAACCATTTTTAAGTGTAAAATTCAGTGACATTAATTACATTTTCATGTAATCAAGCACATTTCGTATATTATGAAATCATCACCATTTCCATTTCCAAAATGTTTTCATTGCCCCGAGTAGAAACTCTATAACCACTGAGCAGTAACTCCTCAATGCTTTTCCACCAACCTCTCTGGTGACTTCTAATCTACTTGCTATCTCTATTAACTTGAATGTTATAGGTGCCTCGTATAAATGGGATCATGCAATATTTATCCTTTTCTGTCTGGCATATTTTACTCATTATAATGTCTTCAAGGTTCATCCATGTTATGGCATCAGAACATCACTTGTTTTTGCAGCTAAATAATAGCTCATTGTATGTATATACCACATCTTGTTTGTCCATTCACCTGTTGATGAACACCTGGAGTGTTTCCACATTTTGACTATTGTAAATTACATTGTCATACAAATATTTGTTTGAGTAAAGGCTTTCAATTTCTTTGGGTATATATCTAGAGGTGGAATAGCTGGACGGCTTCCCAACTGGTGCTAGTGGTAAAGAATGTGCCTGCCAATGCATGAGAGTTGGGAGATGTGGATTTCACACTTGGGTCAGGAAGATCCCATGGAGAAGGGCATGGCAACCCACTCCAGTATTCTTGCCTAGAGAATCCCATGGACAGAGGAGCCTGGCAGGCTAGAGTCAATTGGGTTGTGAAGAGTCAGACACAACTGAAGTGACTTAGCATGGACACGTGGAATTTCTGGATCATATTATAATTCTTGTTTCATTATCTTTTTATTGTGTCAAAATGCACATAGCATAAAATTTATCATTTTAATTATTTTTTTCATTCTAACCATTTTTAACTGTATACTTTGGTGGCATTAACTTCATTTGGATTGTTATTCAACCATCACCATCACCTACCTCTAGAATTTTCATCTTCCTATTAGAATATTTCCAGTGAAATCGTGTAAGTATGGCAGATCATGGAGGTAGAGAAGTAACAGATAAGACGAAGTTTGTACAGTTTAGCACTTGGAATTATAATTGGACTCACTGTCTATTGGCAACTTTTTCTGTGATGGAATGCTTGAGAGGACTCAAAGGGTTCACGGGAACACAAAACACTACTGAAATTTATATGTTCCCAAGCCAACAGGAAGGTAAGGATTGCTCTCTCATCTTTCTGGGAAAACAAAACACATCTTAAGATTTCACAAGAGTCTTGTTACTTTACTCAGGTTCTCATGGTTGGTGAACCTGATTTGGGAGGACAAAGGAAAAGCAGTAGTATTTGTTGGCTGGGATTGGGGGGGACGTGGGAATGATGCAAGTGTGCCTCAGCTCTCCAAGACAGATTCTTCTTTTTTTTAATTTATTTATTTTTAATTATTTTTGGCTGCACTAGGTCTTTGCTGTTGCTCACAGATTTAGTTGCTCCAAGGCATGTGGAATCTTCCAAGACCAGGGATCAAACCTGTGTCCCATGCATTGCAAGGCAGATTCCTAACCTCTGGACCACGTCGGAAGCCCCCAAAGACAGATTCTGACTGGCAACAGATGTGTGGGGGCTGATATTGTCCCTACTTGTGAGTGTAGGGGCTCACAAGTAGAGTGCCTTCAACCCATCCTGACACACAGGTCAAAGATTTTGGCTCCCTAGATCTTCCCTGGTAGTCCAGTGGCTGAGAATCCACCTGCCAGTACAGGGGACATGAGTTCAATCCCTGATCCGGGAAGATACCACATACTGTGGAAAAAATAAGCCCGTGCACCACAATTGTGGTACTGAGCCTGCACACCTCAACTGCCGAAGCCCGCAAATCTAGAGCCCATGCTCTGCAACAAGAGAATCCACAGCAATGAGAAGCCTGCTCACTGCAACTACCGAAAGCCTGCATTCAGCAATGAAGACAGCACTGCAGAAGGTAAATAAATAAATAAAACATTTATACAAGGATTATGGTCCCTAATATGTATGCGTTTCCAAGTTTGGCCACAGAAATGCTTGAGCTAACTCCTCAGACACTAGCCTTAGGTGCTTCTCAAACCTAAGCATGTTGGGATATATTTTTTAAAAAAGAATCAAAAGCACTATTATGTACAAAGATTATTAACCCTTTTGTCTTACATGTGAAGTAACTGAATCAGAGAAGTTAGGTGATTCGCTGAAGCTCATAGAGCGGGTAGCCTCAGTGTAAGCTTGAATCAGTGCCTTGAGTTCAGTGCTCATTCCGTTCTATCACGTTGTTTCTCTTCAAAGGACTGGCCCTATCTAACATGTCAGATGATTTCCCCTAAATCTGTTTCAGAATTCAAACAATTTCAGCTTAAGCACTGGCATGATACGTTCCAACAGAGTCATTAGTATTCATTTTCTGAAACATTTTTTCTCGAGCATTTATCCCGTTTTTCTCTGGCACTGGTATCCTTGCTTCTACTGCTTTGGGTAGGGCTGACACCACATCTAACTTATGAGTGACATGACACCCAGATGGATCATGACCTCAGCGTTTGATTTAAGGATGAAGTCATTGTCCCACAAGGAGACTTTTGCTGAGACTGTTGGCAGGGGGTGGGGAACCTCTTTTCTGGCTGAACTTCTAGCAGCAAGGATGAATGGAGCCAGGAGCTTGAGGCCACTTTCACTACAGAGGAAGTCAAGAAAAGGAGAAAAATGAGAGCTGGAGAAAAACTGAAGAAAGAAAATGAGAGCTGGAGAAAAAACTGAATTCTGAAGATGTAGTTTGAGCTCCTTAGTCAAAACACATATTAATCTAGAACTTGTGTGTGTGTGTGTGTGTGTGTGTGTGTTTCCCAGTAATATGACCTAAGAGATTCTCTTTTGGTTAAGCCAATTTGAGTTGAATTTTCTGTCTTTTGAGATGAAAAGATCCCAACTAATATAACATTGTTTTGATTGTTTAAAAATAATTTTAGGAAGGAAGAGAATGAAAGTCACTAAAGAGTAGCATTTTAAAGTATCATATCTAATTATGAGTCAAGAGCTTGAATTAGGGCTGCTTTCAGCTTCAAGTTACAAAAACAACTTAAACAAGAAAGATATTTGTGTCTTCACAGAAAAAGATGTCTGTAAGCAGAAAAGCAAGGAAGGGTTGGTTAACTCATCACACCACATAACTGAGGGCCCAGAATCCTTTCTACAGGCATAGATTGGGAATCTCACTTAAGTACTTCTAGATTTATACAATCAGAGTCTCTAGCTCTACTTGTCACAGATACGAGTCATCACAGTGAAAAGCCATGGCTTTGCATCCAGTGTGCAGATATATGCCATTTTGCAGGTTCTTGAATAAAGAGGAAGTTGGATCTTCTTGAGAAAGCCCTGGAACAGCCAAAAAATTTATCTTGTAATTCTCCCCACTATTTCCTCTCCCACTCCCCTTCCCAAAACCAGCAGCCATTTTCCCAATCAAGTGGGCACTAGGAAGGGGAAAGTTCCCTTAATGAACTCCTATATACTGGCTATGAGTAAGCCCATCCTCATAGGCACCCAAGAAGACACTGGGACCCACTGATCAGAGCGGTAGCTTGTGAAGGTCACGTGGTTAATCAACTCTTGTCTAGAGCGCATTGTACAAATATGTCAGCGAACCATTTATATAGTTCGTTCCCTAGTTCCTGAATACATAGTTGGAAGAGACATGCTTGGCAACTAGAAGAACATGCATATTGGCCGCCTGATCTATGGAGCAAAACATAACAATAAGGAAGTCCAAACAGAAGTCCTATAACTGCCCTTCCTTGTCAAAACGATAAACTCAAAGCAAATCACATCCCTAAGGGAACTGCAGAGATTAGTGCCACCATCAGACTTAAAAAAGGTGGAGACAGTGATTCCTGTCACCCCTCTATTGAACTTGCTCTTTAGCCTGCAAAGAAAGATGCCTCTTGTGTATTACAAAATTAACCAGGTAGTGACTGAATTGTAGCTACTGTTTTAGATATGGTCTCTAGTGGAGCATACGATTGTGTAACTCCAGCTATTGCTGATCTACAAAGAGCTTTTTTTTCGGTACCACTTGACAAGCATCATTGCACACACATTGCTCATATCCAGCAGGAGCAGCTGCACCCCTTTCACGTCTTTCTTCAAGGCTATGTAATGTCTACTGCTCTCTGCCATAATCTAGTTTATAGAGACCTTGATTGTCTCACCATCTTACAGAGAATATCATGCTGGTCCACTCCAATAATGTCATTACATTGACTTGATTTGGAGGGCCAGAAGTGATAAGAACACTAGATTTAGTAAGACACATGCTTACCAGTGGATAGCAGATAATCTCTAGGAAAATTTACATCTTATCACTTTAATGAAGTTGCCAGGAGTCTAGTAGTCTGGGGCACATCAGACTATCCTGTCTGAAATATAAGGCAAATTGTACCTTTAGCTGCTAAAAAAAGAGGGAGAAACACTGGAGCCTTTTTGTCTTTTAGACAAGATATATCACTTTTATATTGCTTTGTATAAGCCAGTCTTGAGTAGTTCCTAAAACAAGAGAAAACTCTGCAGGGCAAGCTTCTCTGTCATGTGGGCCATATGACCCAGCAAAGCCTGTGTTGTCATGTGTCTGTCACAGACTGTCATACAACATGGATCCTCTGTCAAATGTTAATGGTAGGATCCCAGTGCGAAACTCTGAGGGTTTAGTTCAAAATTAAGTCCTCTTCTGTTGATAAATATTTTTCCTTTTGAGAAATAGCTTTGAGTTATGGTTGAATTGAAATGCTTAACCATAGAATACAAACTGAGGTATATGCTTTGAACATGTGACCAGCATATGGTACTCCCATACTGAATAGGTTCAGGAACCAAGGGGTCAACATGGCTTTACTCATTTTTATACTATTACATAACCATCCTGGAAAAACTGTTTTGATTCCCATTTCTACACCTGTGTGTTTTATTGGTTGAAAGAACTTATTTTTCAAGTGAGGAATGTTTCCACCAGAGAATACCAAAATATCTCCACTGAACTGAAGGTTGAGACAGACACTTGAACACTTGGGGTTTTTCAAGACTGAAGACAAAAAGAAGGGGATGACAGAGGATGAGATGGTTGGATGGCATCACCAACTCAACAGACATGAGTTTGAGCAAACTCCTAGAGATAGCAAAGGACAGGGAAACCTGGTATGCTGCAGTTCATCGGGTTACAAGGAGTCGGACACAACTTAGCCACTGAACAACAACAACAAATTGACAAGCACAGAAGAGGGTTACTGTGTTGACTGAGTCATGGATTCTGATTACCAAGTGGAAATGGGATTCTTGCTACAGAAACGGTTAAGAAAGAACTGCATTTGGAATCAAGAGATACTTTGAGGCATATTTCAAAACAGTACACATAGATTCTAGTAAAATTTAATGGTAGACCACATGCATCAGGGCTCTCCAGAGAAACAGAGCCAATAGGATGTATATATATGTAAACACACACACACACACACGCACATACACACACATGGCACAGTTCTCAGGGGTGTGGTGGGTCAAAGAATCTGCCTGTCAATGCAGGAGACGCAGGTTTGATCCCTGGATTGGGAAAATCCCCTGGAGAAGGAAACGGCAACCCACTCCAGTATTCCTGCCTGGAAAATCCCATGGACAGGGGAGTCTGGTGGGCTAAAGTCCATGAGATCGCAAAGTTTGACATGACTGAGAGACTGAACACACACACACGCACACACACACACATTTGTCTTCATATAGATAACATATACAAAAATATAAAATATATTATTAATATATGACAATGTGTAATAAAAATACACATCTTTATAATAAAGAGACCGATTATGAGGAATTGGCTCATGGATTATGGAGGCTGAGCAGCCCAGAGATCTTCAGTCAGCAAGCTGGAGATTCAGGACAGTTAATGCATTCAGTCTGAGTCCAAAGGCCTGAGAACTAGGAAAGTTGATGATATGTGTCAGGTCTAGTTTAAAAGTCCACGGACTCAAAACCCAAGAGAAGTTGATGTTTTTAGCTAAGTCTAAGGACCAGGAAGAAAAAAAGCAATGTCGCAGCTGAAAGTAGTAAAGCAAAAGGAGCTCCCTCTTATTCAGACTTCTTGTTCTATTTAGGTCTTCAATTGTTTAAAAGAGAACCACTCACATTACGGAGGGAAGTCTGCTTAACTCAGTCTACTGATTCAAATGTTAGCCTTATCTGGACACACCTCACAGAGACAGTCACAATAATGTTTGATCAGATGTCTTGGTCCCCTGTCAAGTTGACACATGAAATTAATTATCACAGTAAAATGACCCACTAAGGACTGAGAGTAAAGTCCTTCAAAAATGAATACTTGAAGCACCTGCCAGGTATGGGACTACAGTCAGCTGACGTGTTGGCAGAGGGAAAAGGAAATATGAGCTGTGTAATGGAAAGAGGGGAGTTATAAACATCAACTATGGTCTTGTGACCAGTAACAGAAAAGAGAACAGTAACAGCTAGGCTTATTTTCATCCTTGCTTGTTGCATTCATTTCCAAGAGATGCCATAAGAAAGTATCACACATCTGGTAGATTAAAACAACAGGAATTTATTCTTTCACAGTTCTGGAGGATAGAAGTCCAAAATCAAGGTGTTGGCAGGGCTCTGCTCTCTCTTTGAAAGCAGTAGGGAAGAATCTTTGCTGGCTTCTTCCTGGTGGCTGGCAGCCTTTGACCTTCTTGTCTTACAGGGGCATCACTGCATTCATCCTCTGCATCTCTTGACACAAGGTCTTCTCCCCCATACATCTGTGTGTCCACATCTTCTAGTCTTTCCTTTTGTAAGGACACCAGTCATTGGATTCAGGGCCAACTCTATTCCAGTATGACCTAATCTTAACTTGATTACATCTATGAACACTCTTTTTTTCAAATAAGATTGTTTCACAGGTATCAGGGGTTACCTTTTCGGAGGACATAGTTCAGTCTGCAACACTTACGTATGAAACCAATTATTTTCCTCCTTCTCATTTCCCAGACTAATTTTTTTTAATTGAAGTCTAATTGCCATGTAACATTATATTAGTTTCAGATGGACAACCTAGTGATTTGATATTTGTAGATAGTGTAATGTGTGCTAAGTTGCTTCAGTCATGTCCGACTCTGTGACCCTATGGACTATAGTCCTCCAGCCTCCTCTGTCCATGGGATTCTCCAGGCAAGAATACTGGAGTGGGTTGCCATGCCCTCCTCCAGAGGATCTTCTCGACCCAGGGATGGAACCCAGGTCTCTTGATTCTCCTGTATTGGCAGGTGGGTTCTTTACTACTAGCGCCACCTGGAAAGCCCATATGGTGCAAAATGATCATCAAAGTAAGTTAACATCCGTCACCACCCAGTTACAGTTTTCTTGTGATGAGCACTTTTGAGATCTATTCTCCTAGCAATTTCAAATAAGCAACACGATATTTAAAAAGTTTTTAAAATGCATTTTGTTATTTTTGGCTGCGCTGGGTCTTTGTTGCTGCATGTGGGCTTTCTCCTGTTGTGGTCTGAGGTCTTTTCATTGAGGTGGCTTCTCTTGCTGAGGAGCACGGGACCTAGGACGCATGAGCGCTTCAGCAGTTGTGGCTCAAGGGCCCAGTTGCCCTGAGACATGTGGAATTCTCCCAGGCCAGCGATCAAACCCATGTCCTCTGCACTGGCAGGTGCACTCCTAACCACTGGACCACCAGTGAAGCCTGCAATATGGTATTAAACCATAGTTGTTAAGCTCTACATTACATCCCCATGACATTTATTTTATAACTGGAAGTATGTACCTTTGACCTCCTTTACCCAATATACCCACCCTCCAATCACCGTTTCTGGCAACCTCCAATTTATTTTCTGTAACTATGAGAACTTGTTTTTCTTTTTTTTTTTAATTCCATATATAAGTGAGATCACATATTATTTGTCTTTCTGTTTATTTAATTTAGCATAATGTTCTCAAGGTCCATCCTTCTTGTTGCAAATGGCAAGATTTTATTCTTTTTATGGTTGTATACTATACCATTGTGCGTGTGTATACACACATCACATTTTCTTTATTCATTCCTCCATTAATTGACCTTGTGCTGTGTTGTATTGTACAACTGCCTAGACACGACTCAGTGACTAAGCACAGCACATGTTGTATTGTTGGGTCTATGTGCTATGTTCTATGTCCAACTCTTTGTGACCCTATCAGGCTCCTCTGTTTATGGAATTCTCCAGGTAAGGATACTGGAGTAGGTTGCCATTTCCTCCCCCAGGGGATCTTCCCGACCCAGGGATCAAACCCAAGTGTCTTCTGTCTCCTGTCTTGGCAGGTGGATTCTTTATCACTAGCGCTACCTGGGAAGTGTTGGTGGTTGTCTGAATCTTCTCTCTTTTCTCTTGGTCTGTCTAGGAAAATGTGAATTTCATTGGTGGTTGTTTACATTAAAATGTAGGTTACAGGCTATCTAGGAGGAACTGGCTGAACTCGAATTAATATCTCTCAGATAAAAATATGCCAATAGATGGGAATTTGTGTCTTCTCTTCTTGGCGGAGAGAGCGAGATGGTGCAGGTATCTTCGTGTTCAATAGAATAGTTGCATGCTGTTAGGCAGATGCTTGATGTTACTTCTTTGTTATCTGTAAGTATTTAAGTACAACAGAGCGAGAATGGTGCTGAGTACCCCAGAGGGTAGACTATTCCCATTATTCGTGGGAGATCACTGATGAGAGAAGTCATTTTGGTTTCCTGCTTCTGAGATGGAGCTTACAGCAGCTCTGGTTTCCTCCTCAAGCAGGATGGTTTCAGGGGTTGCAACAGCAGAGTGTGCCTTGCACTCATGGAGCTCTGACTTTGGCAGTGGCAGTGACAACAGGAGGCAACTTTGGGCTCCTGGTCTCCTGCAGCTTCAGTGAGCATGGGCCCCTGATTTCCTGCAAAATAGCGTTGTTTCAACACCATTAGCTTCAATGGCACAGTGGTCATGGGTCCTTGGTAACATTCTTTTCTCTTCTAGTCCTGAGGGATAGTGTTCTACAGTATTTTCTAATCTCATCTTGCTTCTGTATCCCTTTGAAAACTTTTGCAAACAATTGACTACATTCATTAAATTCCTTGTTTGAGTATTTAGCATATTCTGTGTTTTCCTAAGTGGACACTAGCTGATACACTTTTCTTCTTGGGCACCCAACTAAGCTACATTTTTCCTCCCTTCAAGTTACATGTGGCTGACTTTTAGGAGATGGTATATAACTGAGTGATATATGCTGTTTGGGTCCAAGACTTTTGAAAAGTGAGTATGCAACCTTCTCTACTTTTCCTCCACTTTCTTAAGTGTGACATGGATAACTTTAGGGGATGGTGGAATAACAATAAGTCTCTGGATGGCCATGTGGAGGAAACCATTAGGCTATTATTTGAATGGGAAACAAAAATTGTATTTGAACCTTTATGTGCCTTGGTGTCCATGAGAGCAGATGGTGTTACTCTAGCTGATAAAGTTATTCTCCAAATATTACACATTTTTGCTGACTATAAAGCAGCCACAAATGCATTCATAGTAAAACAGTAGTAGGTGAACAGCAGAATTACTACATTTCTGGAACAAGGATTTATTTATCTTACTTATGGTTGGAATAAAAAGTCTACTATTTTTGAATACCCCTAAATGTTTCTGAACAAATGGGAAGATAAGCCTACATATGTGCAAAATGACTGGCATATTCGGAGATGTGCATATTTTCTAAACATGACAGACACATGTATGACACAGTGTTTTCCCAAGTGTGGTGTGACTACTAACTTAAACATCTAGGGATGCAGAAGATGATCCACTGGTGTCAAAGAAAGTGTGAAAACTTTCCTATTTATTTGGTTTCTTATCCTCTTGTAATTTCTATTTTTGAGTATGTTATGTAACATGCTACTACATATGTAAGTTATACAGTCATAACTACATATTGGAAGTACATGTTCAAAAATTTTGCACTGAAAAGGATGCGTGAACAAAAATATTTAGAGACCATTGGCAAACTTAATTTAAGGGCCTTGAAGTAGTCCTAGTGACATGATAATGTTATAAATTCACAGTGTTTTTAATGAGGTAATGGATGTATAGGAGAGTGTTTAATATATAGAAATTCACCTAGTATTACATGGGTTATAACTTTGCTTCTTTCTTAACTTTCTCTGAAATCCTGGATGAGTTACTTATTTAGTGCTGGTCTCATTTCTTATCAAATATGGGGATTAGGTTAATTTGATTAATTGTGCTCAGTAGTACTCCAAAAGTTTTGATGAGTTTCTCTAGAGCGCCTGCAAAGGTAGGAGGCAGGGAAGACTACGGGAAGACTATAGACAAGACTTTCAGCCTTGCTCTATTACTTCGTCTCGGGTACTTAGCTCCTGTTATAGGTCATACGTACACGGTAAGAACAGACGATTTGTCAAACGGCAGGGAACGGATGGAGGAAGAAAGGAAAACCCCTGGGCTAGATCACTTCTTAGCATCCATTTCCATTTTAAGGGCCAATAAAAAAACTATTATAACTAACCTCTGGTATTGAGAATAAATGCCTACTTAAATATTACATGATGTCCTCTTAGGTAGCTTCCCTGGTGGCTCAGACGGTAAAGCGTCTGCCTACAATGAGGGCGACCCGGGTTCGATTCCTGGGTTGGGAAGATCCTCTGGAGAAGGAAATGGCAACCCACTCCAGTACTCTGTCCTGGAAAATCCATGGACGGAGGAGCATGGTAGGCTACAGTCCATGGGGTCGCAGTCGGACATGACTGAGCGACTTCACTTTCATATAAAACTCCTAGGTGAGATAAATACAATCAAATGTATGGAAAGTCATTATCAATATACTGGGCTTGATGTAAAATGCAAGGTTGTGCTATTAAGAGTCTTAGCATCCCAGTTGGCTTTTTCTTAAGTTAGCTTACTTTACAAAGTCAACCACAGTGTAACTTGTGCTGTGGCTATATTTTTTCCTAAAATCTTTTTATCAACTTATTAATGCGTGTCATATGATCAATTTAACTGGTTAACAAGAAAAGAAGGAAACCAGTAAAGATTCCAAGAGGGAAGAGTTGGCAGAGAGAGAAAAGCACATCTAACACTTCCAGGATGAAAACGCTTTAAAATAGACTAGATATTAGGCTGGTCTATTTTGAACAAATACTTTAACTGTTAATTTTCTAAAATAAGCTCTGTTTGGTCTTTGGGATTCCATATTGTTTTTTTCCTGTTCTGAACATGAAAAAGTAAGAATACTTATTTCGCTACATTACTATTCATTGGTTATACTTTACATCTGATTATTTGATTTGGCCAGAATATTCCTTGCTCCCTTGACTCTCAGGAAAAGCGACAGCAGGCTGATTCGCGTCCTTGCTGCGCTGTGAACCACTTATTTTAAATCCCATACACCATAATGTCATTTAAGTAAAAGCAGCCAGAGACCACTCTTACAGCCCTCTTATTTTGTTGTTTTGTGACTGGGGGCCGAATTATGTAATGGATAGGGGTTGTTACAATGGGCAAGGTGCTTGTAAACTCTTTCCAGGAACTTGTGCTGTTTGGGGTCTACTTACCCCTCTGACTCCATATAAAGGTAAGACACATGTCATTCAGAACCATTTTGGTCACATTAGAAACACACCACTAATTACCCATGGTGGTCTGAAATGCTTTCAGTTTACATAAACAGAAACACAGGTCGCCCTTAATTTGTGTCATAATCTGTCCTACTCCTCGCCCTGTAAAAAGGAAGACTAAAATGTTCAGTTGAGTCGCTCATTATGTCCAACTCTTTGTGACCCCCATGAATCGCAGCACGCCAGGCCTCCCTGTCCATCACCAACTCCCAGAGTTTACCCAAACTCATGTCCTTCAAGTCGGTGATGCCATCCAGTCATCTCATCCTCTGTCATCCCCTTCTCCTCCTGCCCCCAATCCCTCCCAGCATCAGGGTCTTTTCCAATGAGTCAACTATTCACATGAGGTGGCCAAAGTATTGGAGTTTCAGCTTTAGCATCAGTCCTTCCAATGAACACCCAGGACTGATCTCCTTTAGGATGGACTGGTTGGATCTCCTTGCAGTCCAAGGGATTTTCAAGAGTCTTCACCAACACCACAGTTCAAAAGCATCAATTTCAGCACTCAGCTTTCTTTATAGTCCAACTCTCACATCCATACATGACCACTGGAAAAACCACAGCCTTGACTAGATGGACCTTTGTTGACAAAGTAATGTCTCCGCTTTTTAATATGCTATCTACGTTGGTCATAACTTTCCTTCCAAGGAGTAAGCGTCTTTTAATTTCATGGCTGCAATCACTATTTGTAGTGATTTTGGAGCCCCCCCCAAAATAATGTCTGACACTGTTTCCCCATCTATTTCCCATGAAGTGATGGGACCAGATGCCGTGATCTTCATTTTCTGAATGTTGAGCTTTAAGCCAACTTTTTCACTCTCCACTTTCACTTTCATCAAGAGGCTTTTTAGTTCCTCTTCACTTTGAGAAGGAAATGGCAACCCACTCCAGTATTCTTGCCTGGAGAATCCCATGGACGGAGGAGCTTGGTGGGCTACAGTCCACAGGTCGCAAAGAGTCAGACACGACTGAGCGACTTCACTCACTTTCACTTTCTGCCATAAGGGTGGTGTCATCTGCATATCTGAGGTTATTGATATTTCTCCTGGCAGTCTTCATTCCAGCTTGTGCTTCTTCCAGTTCTCATGATGTACTCTGCATTTTAAGTTAAACAAGCAGGGTGACAATATACAGCCTTGACATACTCCTTTTCCTATTTGAAACCACTCTGTTGTTCCATGTCCAGTTCTTTTTTTTTTTTTTTTCATGTCCAGTTCTAACTGTTGCTTCCTGTCCTGCATATAGATTTCTCAGGAGGCAGGTCAGGTGGTCTGGTATTCCCATCTCTTTCAGAATTTTCCACAGTTTATTGTGATCCACACAGTCAAAGGCTTTGGCATATTCAAAAAAGCAGAAATAGATGTTTTTCTGGAACTCTCTTGCTTTTTCCATGATCCAGTGGATGTTGGCAATTTGATCTCTGGTTCCTCTACTTTTTCTAAAACCAGCTTGAACATCTGGAAGTTCACGGTTCACGTATTGCTGAAGCCTGGCTTGGAGAATTTTGAGCATTACTTTACTAGCATGCGAAATGAGTGCAATTGTGCGGTAGTTTGAGCATTCTTTGGCATTGCCTTTCTTTGGGATTGGAATGAAAACTGACCTTTTCCAGTCCTGTGGTCACTGCTGAGTTTTCCAAATTTGCTGGCATGTTGAGTGCAGCACTTTCACAGCAACATCTTTCAGGATTTGAAACAGCTCAACTGGAATTCCATCACCTCCACTAGCTTTGTTCGCAGTGATGCTTTCTAAGGCCTACTTAACTTTGCGTTCCAGGATGTCTGGCTCTAGGTGAGTGATCACACCATCGTGATTATCTGGGTTGTGAAGATCTTTTTTGTACAGTTCTTCTGTGTATTCTTGCCACCTCTTCCTAATATCTTCTGCTTGTGTTAGGTCCATACCATTTCTGTCCTTTACTGAGCCCATCTTTGCATGAAATGTTCCCTTGGTATCTCTAATTTTCTTGAGGAGATCTCTAGTCTTTCCCATTCTGTTGTTTTCCTCTATTTCTTTGCATTGATCGCTGAGGAAGGCTTTCTTATCTCTTCTTGCTATTTTTTGGAACTCTGCATTCAGATGCTTTTGTCTTTCCTTTTCTCCTTTGCTTGTCGCTTCTCTTCTTTTCACAGCTATTTGTAAGGCCTCCTCAGACAGCCATTTTGCTTTTTTGCATTTCTTTTCCATGGGGACGGTCTTGATCCCTGTCTCCTGTACAATGTCACGGACCTCCGTCCATAGTTCATCAGGCACTCTATCAGATCTAGTGTTATGTAATCCCAAATTCACACGTAGTACAATCAGGCCACGGTAGAACTTTAATGAAAGACTGACCCAGAAGGACTCCGTTTCAGCAGCCGGGGCGGCATCCAGAGCCTCACTTCCTCCAGCCCCACCTCCAAGCTGTCCAGATGGAGTTCCCTGCCCCGCCCTCCCCTCACAGCGAATGGGACACGCCGGACCACCGGGGTCCGCCGGGACCATGGGGAGCCGCCTCTCCTTTGCCCCAGACTGGGGCGGGGCGTCTACCCCGCCCTGCTCCAGGCTGCGCACATGCGCAGTCTCACAGGGCCTGGGCGAGACGCTTAGGGCTGGATTTTCCTCTGCTTCTTTTCCCCACCTAGTCGCGCGACTTCCCCAAAGCCGTACACCGCAGTGTTACTGAGGGTCCTTTTCCTAATCCCTCAGAGGACGTGCTGCTCCGGCCTTGGGTGCGCCAGTACCCGGATGTGGAGCCGCTCTCGCCCGGCGGGGACTCTGTGGCGGGGCGGAGCGCGGCGGCGTGCGCGGGGGCAGAGAGAAGGGGGCCCCTGGGCCCGGGCGCTCGCCGGACGCCGGGAGGTACCATCACCGCCCACGGGGGAGGAGGCGGCGCCGGCGCTCGGGCGTCTACCCCGGGGCGAGGGCCCGGGGGAGAAGATAGGCCGGCAGTTAAGCTTGCTCCCCGCCGCCCGCGCCGTCTCCTCCGGGCGAGCCTCCCTCGGCCCCCTCCGCTCCCCGCGCTCCCGGTCGGGGGAGAGCGTGGTTTCCTGGCGGCCGTCGCTGTAGCCCGGCCGGGGAGCCCGGAGGAAGCGGGGGAGTCCCCGCCCACGGCCCCCTCCCCTCTGCCCGCCAGCAGCCGCCTCAGCCTCCGAGCCGCTGCAGTCCGGCCTCCAGTCCGAGAGGGGGGCGCGGCGGCGGCGACGACGGCTGGGGAGCGGCTGCGGGCTCGGGGGGGACCGCGCCGCCGCCCCCGTGAATTATTCCCACGTCCCCCGGGGCTCGCTGCCGCCCCCGCCGGCGCCGAGAGTCCGGCCCGGGCCCAACTCCCTTACGGGCCCCCCGGCGGCGGCGGCGGCGGCGGCGGCGGAGCCCGCGGCTCGGGCCCCAATGAGTAACTCCAGGAATAACCGGGTGATGGTGGAAGGGGTCGGGGCCCGCGTAGTGCGCGGCCCGGACTGGAAGTGGGGGAAGCAGGACGGCGGCGAGGGCCATGTGGGCACGGTCCGGAGCTTCGAGAGCCCCGAGGAGGTGGTGGTGGTGTGGGACAACGGCACGGCCGCCAACTACCGCTGCTCCGGGGCCTACGACCTGCGCATCCTGGACAGCGCGCCCACGGGTAAGGGCGGCCCCCGGGGCTCGGGGCCTGCGCGTGGGGCAGGGGCGACGCGGGGTGGGCCGGGGGGCGTCGTGCGGCCTGGGCGAAGCCCCGCGGTCCAACGCCTCCGTCGCCGCGCCTGGCCGGAGGGAGCGGGTAGGGAAAGAGCCAGAGGGAATTTTAGATTCCTTACCCGGTAAACACAGACTTACAGAAAAAAAGACTCCCTTCCCTTCCCTCCGCCCAGTCCCCAAGGGAAATGATGGCTGCACCAGTACAAGGATGCTTTCAAGCCTGGAAGGCACAAAGCACCGGGAAGACCACAGACCCCTCCCCTCTTCCAGGGAAGGGATCTGGAGAGGCCTGTCCAATAAGCCATTGAAATAATCAGCCGCCGATAAGTGTCTGAAGGGAGGCTTGCCTTGCCATATGGTGTTTCGTTGGCCGCTTAACAATTGCCGAGGGGCCGTTGGTACCTCGGTTTTGTTGCGATTCCCTTTCTTCCTCCTCTGACGTGCAGAAAGACTTGGGAGTTCTGTAGCTGAATGCCACTTGATACCCTGTGGACTGATTTTTCATCTTAATTGTTTCGTTGTGTATCTTTATAGCAATCGAAGGAAAAACAGTCTCAATATTGAACCCTTTCTTTGTGTTAAATACTCTCTCAAGTGGAAGATAGGCATAGGGGTCACCTGGTATCTTTTAACCTCTCAGTTCATCTGTAAGGTTAAGGCAGAGACTTATCCATTAACAAGGCTCTGAGTCATTGTCCTTGATTCACCAAATTTCAGGGAACTGTTGGTTACTGATTCTAGAGCTTGTTCTCAGAATAATTTAATCGAATTCATTTTCACGTAGATTTATCCTTGGGACCCTGTTCAGTAGGAAATAGTTTCAGATTTCATATTTGATAGTTTTCAGCATGCTTTAGCTATTTCTAAAGCTTTATGATTGAGTTTGGCAAAACCTAACAGATCCTGAAATGGGTACATAGTTATTGTTAGCGGCCAATAGAAAGGAAATTAACACAAAGGCAATTCAGTTATTGAATAGATAATGCCTAGAATTGTGTTTCTTAGCTGGTTGTTTAAATATTGCAGAAGATTTATGTGCAGGGCCAAAAGAAAAGATTTCCCAGTACAGGAAGGGACCACCAGTGTGTTCTTACAGAATACTCATTGCAAGCATATGTAAATATCAATGTATTGTAAATCTGCAACCCTTTTAAAACAGTGTTAAGAACCTACTGTATTATTCTCTTCTGTACTTCTGCTTCTTAACTTAATAGTACCTATTATTGATTGTTATACTATGCTATGCTAAGTCGATTCAGTCGAGTCCCACTGTTGGCAAGCCCATGGACTTTATAGCCTGCCATGCTCCTGTGTCCTTGGGATTTTCCAGGCAAGAATACTGGAGCGGGTTGTCATGTTCCTCTCCAGGGGATCTTCTCCATCCAGGGATCGAACTTGCATTTCTTATGTCTTCTGCGTTGGCAGCAGGTTCTGTACCACTCGCGGCACTGCGCCACCTGGGAAGCCCCTTGGTGATTGTTCCATGTTAGCGGATATAGATCTACCTTATCATTTCATAGCCGCATAATATTCCAGTGATTGTATGCAGTACTTTATTTAACCAGTGCTGTGTTGATGGACATTTGTATTGTTCCAGGTCTTATTTACAATGGTGTTCTGAATAAGTCCTTGAATATGTATATGCATGTGTATTGAGCACTCCGGAAGTGGAATTGCCGCATTAAAGGGTACATATATGTAACATTTTGGTAGATGTTGACTACATGCCCTGCAAAGACATTTTTACCAATTTGCCCTCCTAACAACACTGTATGGGGCATATTCTTGTTTCTGGACACTCTTAATTAAAATTTTATTCTGCTGGCGCAAGCTAAACTTTGACTACAACTCAACAATTTGAAGGCATCTTGGGATCCGTAATGGTAGGTTTATGGGGAATTTTAAGTATCTTTCCAGGGTAAAGGTAAAGTGTAACAAATCCTCTGCTGCAGCAGGTTTGGAAGGGATATTCCTGTTCCCTGTATGTTTTATAGTATGGAATATATCTGTCCTATAAATAGTTTCATTATCTTATGTAAAAACAGGTATTTTTCAGAGGTTTAAAAATCTTAGTTTACAAGATAATTTACACATTATTTAGTTTATTGGTATGTATCAATTCATCTTGTTCATCGGATGCTGTTAGCAAACGTTTTTAAAACCCCTATAGAGAATTAGTGTTAAGCAAATAAAGCAGGAAGGTAAAGTTTCTTAAAGGAGAAAACGTCTGCTATGTTAAAATGTAGAACAGTCCTGTTTACTGTTTGGGACAAGGTTTCTCAGTTTTGGCACTATTGCTGTTTGGAACTGATTAGATAATTCTTTCCTGGAGGGGCTGCCCTGTGCACGCGCCTCTGCCCACTGGTTGTAGCCATGATAACCAAGAATGTTTCAGACAGTGCCATGTGCCCCCTAGGGAGCAGGGTTGCCCCCAGTTGATACTCATTAGTTTAAGGATTTGTGCTTATGTGGTAAAAGTATACCAAAAAGTAATAATAAATGCCAAACTCAAGGGAGTGGATATCTTTACATTGAAGGAAGTGTAGTGTGGTAATTTTTTTGGTAAATTTTATGTTGTTAACTGGGTTGTGGGTGTGTAGGTGTTTGTTATATTTTTATGCCTTTTGTGTTCTTAAACTTCGTTTTTAAAATTCTTATAATATTTACCAGGACAACTGAGATTGGTTATTCAATTTTTTGTTTCTTATGTGTACTCATTATATGAACAGAAAATTTATTGAAGTCTGTTTGGGAATTAAGAAATGGGTGTGTTTTAAAATAAAATTCTGTGAAACTTTCTAAGAATTAAAGATTCTGGAGTGGTTGAGTCATTTTGAATCTTTCTTTTATTCCTTTATTGTGTTTTGGAGATTTTGTCTGAGGGTTGAATGTGGGATCTGTCACGTTTTGGCACATAAGCTTTATTTCTTTCGGGTGTCATATGATAAGTTTGAATTTATGGCTAGGATAGTCAGGCTTTGAAAAGAGGAGCATTTAGTGTATGTTTGAATGATATAACTTCTGTCTTGTATCCAGATATATTTGGTTAATTTGTAGTGAGTAAGAAGATTGTGTAAATACATATGTTATTGAATTCGTTGGGAGTTAATTTTGGGAAGTGTGTAATCAAGTAGGTATAGTCCATATTTTCTCATTTAGGTACCGACTTTATAGGATTGGGGAGAAATGTATTTTTACTCAGTGCTTTCTTTTGGTCACTTGACCTCAGTGTTGTATTGTTACCAAAGAAAGAGTGGAGAAGATAATTTGCGTTGCCTATCAAGGTTCTTTCTACCCTCCTGAGTATGCATATTGAAAGTTAGAAGTATAGATGGTTAGGTTTACTTAAAATCAGCTTCTGGTATTGTTGGTCCAGGCTGTCTTGGGGTGGTTCTTTGTCCTTTTCTTCCACCCCTAGCAAAGAGTGCTTCTTTGGTCACACATGGACCAACTCCTTAGACGTCATTACTCAGTTGAAGGCCTAGGAGTGCTCACCCTGGATAAAAAGGGAAGTCGATTAATAACCCTCAGCATTTCCTTCCCGAACCCCCCTATTTCTCCTCTGATCTACAGGAGAAAAGAGTGTTATCCGGGGAGAGAGCCTTGGGAAAAAACAGGACTTGTGTGAATAGTGTTTGCAGAGTAGGATGCCAGACCTGGAAAGGATGAGATATTGTGAGATGGTTTTTGCTAAAGGCATCTGTAAGGAAAGCTTGATTTTCCTAAAGAGCCTATCTATTTTAAGACTTAGGTAACATACCTTTTCCTTTTTTATCTTCATCTACTAAAACGATGTTTTAAATTATGAAAGTCCATCTAGTTTTAATACTCCCTGAAGATTGCAACTTGGTTGAATGAGGACCTCAAGAAATCAACTTGAAGTTCTCAAGAAATAGTTACCCCTCTATCAGTACTTGTCAGAGAGTAAGCATGCAGGTCACCTGGGAACCTTTAAAAATGCAGATTCTGATTTACTAAGTGTGGAATTCAGCAAGAGTAGTTTAAAGGCTCCCAGGTGATGGAGATGATGCTGGCCCTTGGACACACCTGGTCTTAGTTGTGGCATGTGCTTAGTTGCTCGGTCGTATCTGACTCTTTGCGACCCCATGAACTGTACCTGACCAGACTCCTTTGTCCATGGGATTCTCCAAGCAAGAATACTAGAGTGGGTTGCCATGCCCTCCTCCAGGGGATCTTCCTAACCCAGGGATCAAACCCAGGTCTCCTGCATGGCAGGCGGATTCTTTACTGTCTGAGCCACCAGGGAAGCCCTAGTTGTGGCAGGCAAACTCTTGAATTGCAGCCTGTGGGGTCTGGTTCCCTGACTAGGGATTGACCCCAGGCTCCCTGCATTGGGAGCACAGAGTCTTAGCCACTGGACCACCAGGGAAGTCCCCTGTAATGCTGTCTTAATATATGGTGATGGTTTAGTTCCTGAGTTGTATCCAACTCTTGCAACCCCACGGACTGTGTAGCTTGCCAGGCTCCTGTGTCCGTGAGATTTCCCTAGGCAAGAATACTGGAGTGGGTTGCCGTTTCCTTCTCCAGAATCAAACCCAGGTCTCTTGCATTATAGGCGGATTCTTTACCAACAGAGCCACCAAACTACAGGCTTATCTCTGTGGTTAGATTAGATATTTCTTTTTGGATGTGTCTCCAGGTAGCCTCCCACAGGTTCTCTCCTCCACCTTTAATTGCTAGACAGTGTGATTGCAGAGTACCCTGTGCTCCTTTCTGCTGCTACAGGGATGCTGGTTGTAATTGTCTTTTGCATGAGATTATTAGTTGGAGGGAAAGGAGTGTGTGTGTGTGTGTTTGTTCCTTGTATCTCCATTTTCTAGCAAAACCATAGCTCTGGATGAGTATTTTCTGAATAAATCACTCTTCTCAAAGAGCTTTGAACTCATTAGATGTGCAGTTGGATTCCTAACACAGATAAAAACAAACTCAGGCTTGGAGAGATGAAGAAACTTGTTCAGTTCCAAAGCTGGTGAATGGCAGATTATAGGAATGAAAACTCAGTTAATTCATTGCTTTTCCCCATCATCCTCTCTTCTGTTTATAGTAGTTCAAAAATGATCACCATTTGTACTACTTTTCCTGAGGGAAAGTTGACTAGAAAATTGAGGTAAATTGTTCTAGTCTGGATATGGTTGGTTGATTAATTTAATATAACACTGTTGTTGGACATTAATGGTTTTTCTATATGTGTATTCCACGTGTAACATGTAATCCAGCAGTATGGCACCCCTCCTTTAAGCCTCTTACGTTTAAATAATCCTGTTTTTTCATTGTTTTCCCATTTTTAGAAGTGGTGAATTGGTGTGGTTTCCTGTCTGCTGACTGGACCCTGATTAATGCAGTGTGTTTACCTAACTCAGTCTTATGTTTCTATTTCATTTACCAGTCAAGTAAACATTTTTATTGAAATTTAGCTGGTAGTTTTCCATCTTTTCTGGTCCTGATCATTTCTTACAAATGAATTAGAAGGTGTTTCACTTTTATATTTTGAATAAATGAATTCAGAATCCACTGAATTTAAGATGAAATAAAAGTGATTTTCTTTTATGGATGCAGATATTAGAGTTTATTGGTGACACACAGTGTTTCAGCATTAAAGACCACATAAGAGGGAAGTATCTTCAGATGTCACTTTTCACCTTGCTTACTCTAGTTCCCTTTGGACTGCATTGATTTTCTTATTTCTTGTCAGACATCACCTTTACCTGGAGGGACAGATTAAATGGTATAATTAGAAAATATATGTATCTTCTAGGGAGCATACTGTTAGCAACCACTTTTCATTCTAGAAAAGGTGTGCAATTTGGAAATACTCTTATTTTGTAGGAAAAAAAGAAACTTATTTTTGATTTTGACTCTTAAGCACTTTATCTCAAGATAATCAACATGTTGTTTTATATTATTAAGATGTATTCTGCAAGTCTGCCTATGTCTTAGTGTGCCAGAAGTGAGCAACATTGTTAGACCCTCAGCTGTCAAACTCCCACCCATCCTCAGTACACCTTGTGTGTGTTGTATGATTTTTTTTAGTGACCCACTGAGGGTTCTAGTATCACCTGAGTAATGTATAGTTACTAACCTAATTTCATTCTTTGGTGTTTAGAAAAAATAGTAAATGTGAAAGTTTTAATGGAAGTCCGTACCCTTTATTCAGAATGCTTGGGACTGAGTTTATAAGCTTTTGGATTTCAGAGCTGTAATATGGTATTCCACAGAGTACATATCTCCCACTTCCAGGCCTAGAGCAGCACCTGTCATATCAGATACACCAGTATTTCTGCAGAAAGCATATGAATACTTATACTAAGGGAAAAACATCTGCTTCACTGAATACGCTGAAGCCTTTGACTGTGTGGATCGTGACAAACTGTGGAAAATTCTTAAGAGATGCAAATATCAGACCACCTTACCTGCCTCCTGAGAAACCTGTATGTGGTTCAAGAAACAACAGTTAGAACCGTACATGGAACAATGGATTGGTTCAAAATTGGGAAAAGGAGTACATCAAGTCTGTATATTGTCACCCTGCTTATTTAACTTATATGCAAAGTACATCATGCAGAATGCTGGGCTGGATGAATCACAAGCTGGAAATCAAGATTGCTGGGAGAAATTTCAACAACCTCAGATATGCAGATGATGTGACTCAAATGGCAGAAAGTGAAGAGGGACTTAAGAGCCTCTTGATGAGGTTGGAAGAGGAGCGTGAAAAAGCTGGCTTAAAACTCAGCATTCAGGAAACTAAGATCATGGCTTCTGGTCCCATCATTACATGGCAAATAGAAGGGGAAAAAGTGAAAACAGTGGCAGATTTTCTTTTCTTGGGCTCCAAAATCGCTGTGGATGGTGACTGCAGCCATGAAATTAAAAGATGCTCCTCGGAAGGAAAGCTATGACAAACCTAGACAGCATATTGAAAATCAAAGACATCACTTTGCTGACAAAGGTCTATATAGTCAAAGCTACTGGTTTTTCCTGAATATTCATTGGAAGGACTGATGCTGAAGCAGAAGCTCCAATACCTTGGTCACCTGATGTGAAGAGCCGACTCATTGGAAAAGACCATGATGTTGAGAAAGATTGAAGGCAGGAGGACAAAGGGGACGACAGAGGATGAGATGATTAGATGGCATCACTGATTCAACAGACGTGAATTTGAGCAAGCTCCGGAAGATGGTGAAGGACAGGGAAGCCTGGCATGCTGGAGTCCATGGGGTCGTAAAGAGTTGGACACAACTGAGTGAGTGACTGACAAAACAACAACTTAGTCTTTTGTTCATTCAGATCAGGGTTTACCACTCAGTTTGCTGCTCATTTACAAAAAATTTGAGAGTTTTGGTATTTTGGAATAGATAAGAGATTGTGAGTGTATCTCTTCGATTTCAAAGCACATTCTTCTGTATTTCCTGGGTCATGTACCTCACTTTGCAAACTGTTGTACTGAGTTACTGGACAAGAGTTTATGCATGTTAAGTATCTGTGGGAAAATGGCTCTTTTAGAACGTTCCTCATTCTTTGCTCATATACTTTCAGATGTCCCCATGGCCAGTTTAGCTTGCCCCCTACCCCCTTTTAAACTGGGATGTTTGCATTACAATATACCACCTCCTCAGACCGAACTAGGAACACAGAAATAATTTGATCTTTTCCCCATAGATTAGCTCTGTGTAAATAGGTTCTTATGAAATAGTCTGGTATCTAAGTTATCTTTACAAGTTCATTTCTGAGGGAAAATGATCCTGAATTCTAAACAACTGGCTTTTAACTGAACTTGTAGAACACAACTAAGATAAAGTGGTGTTTAAACTAATGGAGGAGATAATGGAATGTAGCAGGTAGTCCAGACACTCACTTCTGGCTTGGAGTGACTTTGGGAGCATATTTACTTCAGTAGATGCTTGCTGTGGTTAGGGTTAGTTTATATTCTCTTTGCATACTCATGATAAGAGTATATGGCTTTCTCCCAGGGGTGGGTTTATCGCCTTGATAATTTCGTTCCTAAAAAAGCAAGAAATGGGGTGGAAATTTCTGATATAGGGAGTTTTGTAGGGCTAGTAGTGATAATAAATCATGAAAGCTTGGGATTGTGATGTTTTACATTATGGTGCCTTGCTTACTTCCCTTTCCCAGCCTCTCTTCGTGGAGTAGTGGACAATGCACTGGGTTAGTAGGAAAGTTAAAGTGTTTGTTCATTCTCTGTTTCCTCATGTGGACTTGTTAACTAGAGGAACAGACATTTACCGGACTCGTATCATGTATCAGAAACTATGCCAAGCTTTTTACGTACTTTATCTCATTTAGTCCTGATAAAAGTGTTATTTGATTGCCTTCATTTTACTGATAAGAAAACAAGCTATGGGAAATGAACAAGTGTGCCCAAGATTTCATAAGTAATTGGTTGATGGTTGAGGTTCACATCCAGGCTTGTCAGTTCCCCCCACCCCCCATACTTTATAACATTAATCTCTTTAAACTTTAATTCTTCACCTGTCAAATGAAGTTGGAGTAGGTCAAGATACATAGATGTTTTGCTTCTAAAATGAAATAATGAAGTTTTATCTGTTAGGAGGGAAAAAAGTGGATAAAGTTCTCATTTTTGTTTGATTTCATTTTCTACTCTTGTGTAACAAGTGCTAAAAATAGCAAATATATTACTGAAATTGCTAGTTATGTGTCTAGTTTGACACCTTGTTTCTTTGGTTTGAATTGTGTGAGGCATGATTGTTATGCAAGCTTTTCATAAAGTAGAATAGAAAAAATAGATGAGAGACTAACTTGGCCAACAGAAAAGATGAGAGAATCATAGATTTTGAGTGAGATGCATTCAAAGACATCTCCTTAACTCAAAATAAGAGTTGGTTGGAAGTCGATCGTGTTTCACTTTACTGCACTATTGAAATTAACTAAGAAATAGATAATTTTTTCATTTTTCCAGGGAGCACTAGTGATACAGAACCTGCCTGCCAATGCAGGAGACCTCAGTGACAAGAGTTCAGTTCCTGGATGAGGAAGATCCCCTGGAGAAGGGCTTGGCAACCCACTCCAGTGTTCTTGCCTGGAGAATCCCAGGGACGGGGGAGCCTGGTGGGCTGCCGTCTATGGGGTCGCACAGAGTCGGACACGACTGAAGCGACTTAGCAGCAGCAGCAGAGTCAAGAGCATAAGAAGCCAGGCTTTGTAATCAGACTCACATGGTTTGAATTTGAGCCCACATATCCTCAATTTCTTCATCTATAAATGAGAATAATAATGCCTACCTTTTAATATTGTTAGGAAGGTTATGTGATACATGTGAAGCACCTAGCTTGGTGTACTGATTTAAGTAGTAGTTAGTATTAATAATAATCTTATTTTCACTAATTTACTGTTTCTCAAGAGTAAGGAATGTGGAGTATACCAAGCAGCTGGCAGGTCACAAAGGCCTCACCCTCATTAGGAATTTTAATTACACTTCAGTCAGTTTCTAAACAATAAGTACTTTGATGGTTCAGGGAGGATAAGATGCATATTCTAGTTGGTTAACCCTCTTTAATCTCTGTAAACTTTTTGTCACATTGATTTGGGGTTAAAATTGAGTGAATCCATAAATCAGAAATAGGAATTTCTGGTTAGTTGAATGACCTCAGCAAATAGTTACGCGACAATAAGTAATTGCGTTTAAACACTGGTTGATGACTTGTAAATTACTTTTTACTGTTAGGTGAAATCTTTTAATTAGGGCGAAAAGGTAGAGGGTTAACTAGGCACTGTACTAGTCTACTAGGAATGCTTATCTTTTATTTTAAAAGTTTATTACATATATTTAAGATATACATGTACATGAGTGATTAATAAATACCTGTGCACCTATCTACAAATAAAGCACTTCTGATGTTTGAAACACTGTACTTCTTCCCAATTTCATTCCCTTCCTCTCCTAAAGTAACCACTATGTAGAAATTCTGCTACCACTATGTAGAAATTAGAAGTTCCTATGGATGTCTTTACATTTATGCTATGTTGTATCTATCTGTAAACAATCAACAGTTTTGTATTCTTATATAATTTTAAAATGGAGCATTATGGTTGAAGAGTTCATCCATGGCGAATTGTGTGGCTCTTAAAAATTCATTTTAGATACTCCATTATTTATCTAATATATGTCTGCACTCTCTTGTTAATGAACATTTATATTATTTACTTTTGCTTCACATAATGAACTGCTTATAGTGGGAAACCTCTCTTTCGATCATCTTTTCTCTCTAGAAATTTAGCAGTTTACTTAGATAAATCAATGCTTTGTGGATTTGAATTGTTTTCCTTGCCTCTTTTAAGAACTTGTGGTTATTGATTTCAATTAGCATGTTTTACCGTTCTCATAAAATTAGCCAACAGAAAGACTTAAGCTATGTAAATTCTCTAAGTTATTGAATTTAGGCGAGATGTCATTAAATGTAGAGCAGATGGTCATTTAAGTATTAGAATGAGTCAAAAGCTATCATCAGGTGGTTCATTTAACAGTGGCAGATGTTTTCATAAAGCTTAGCAAAGGGAAAGAGCATTACTCTCTAGGGTGATATGGTATTCTATAAGGAGAAAAAGCACTAATGGGTTTAGTTAAGGAATTAAATTTCAAGAAAGGGAAATTTTAAGGAATAACTCTTGCCAGGTTTTGAATGGAAGAGAACAGTTTTAGGTGAGAATGAATTGGGTGGATGAAGTAAGGGCAAACAAAAGAACTACCAAAGTAAGAGGTTAATGAAATGTTGGCCTTGTTCGTTTAAGGCTCTTTCTCCTTTTTAATGTTTTCTTTAAATATCAACTTTTGTTTTAAAGTCAATTCATTGCATTGTCATTAAAAATTCTCGCCTGCTCATTTTGGTGTTGGAGCAGCTGCTTTGTTGACTTTGTCCAGCTCTCAGCATTGGTCTGTTTCACAGCTGTTCAGTAACATTGTTGGCATTTGAACTGTGGGAACCAAGAAAGGATTTGGATGTGCTTAATGGTTTTCTTGACGTATTCTTAAAACCATGAATTGTAGGAGGGTTTTTTGGTTTTAACCAGTTATCATTGTGTGTTTAAATGGTTCCATTTAAAGAAAGCGTGTACTCAGATTATGAGCTGATGAATGTTATCATTGTACTGTGTGGAAAATGCACTTAGAGATGAAAAATATGTAAATAGGGGACTAGCTGAAACCTGGACTTGTATTTTTTTGGTCAGGTGGGGATACATTTTCCCTTTGGCTCTCATCAATCCGCACTCCTTTGAAGAGCTGGACCAATAGTTTAGGATGTGCCTCTCAGTGTGTATTGGGCCAGTTTGTTTAGTATGCTTGGCTTTTTGTGATGGCATAGGAGACCTATCTTAGACCTTGTTCAGAAATGTTACTATTGTGTGGACATTTACTGTTACTGCTCTTTGATATTATGAAGTTTTGGGTCCCGGTGTTTTCCTTTGTTAAGACAGATTAAGGAGTGTACGTGTTAGGTATGCATTTTATTTTCATAAGCATGGAATAACTAGGTTAGGCTATGGGTTAAAAGAAAAAAACTTTGAGTTGTAGTTATGTACCACATTGCTAATGTAACAATTTGAAAATTAGTTACTATAAATCATTGGAGTTCCTTGTATTTTTATTTTCAGCTTTTATTTTAATTGTAAGGGACATATACCAGCATTTCTGATGCTTATGCTGCATATTAAATGCCCCTTCTTACCCAGCTGCTTCCTAGAATTAACATACACTGAGTGTAGAAAACTTGAAAAACCACAAAGGGGAATGAATCCCATCAAGCACATTTTGGGGGTTGTCTTTCTAATTTTTCTGTGCACATGTGTGATACATATAATGTAATTTATTTACCAAAGTGCTATATTGTAATTCTTAGCAAACTACTTTATAAAATAGTAATATTGTTTACCATCTCAGTAATGTTTCTTCTGCAATGTAGTTTAATAACCGCAGAGAATTTTCCATTATGGATTACCTTAGTTTATACATAAATAGTCTCATATTTTCAACATCAGTTATGTTAAATTTTTATTCACTACAAAAAATTTAGTATCATGGGGTGTACCTTTTTAAAATTTTGAAGGTGGGGGTCAAAATCTTATAAAGCATTTAAAACATTTTGTAGGTACCTTCTGTGTAGAGATTGTATCAATTTATGTTTCCCTCTCAACAGTATCCATCTGACTGGCTATCTTGACACCATCTTCACATACACAGATGTGTTATTTGTAATATGTGCTGATTCAGGAAGATAAAGTTGGTATCTCTTGTACTTCCTTTTTTAAGTTATGAAATTATAATAAACAGACATTTCTCCAAAAAAGACCTACAGATGGTTAATAAACACATGAAAAGATGGTCAGTATAGCTCATTATTAGAGAAATTCAAATCAAAACCCCAATGAGGTATCATCTTACGCTGGTCAGAATGGCCACCATCAAAAAGTCTACAAACAGTAAATGCTGGAGAGGGTGTGGAGAAAAGGAACCCTTTTACACTGTTGGTGGGAATGCAAACTGGTTTAGCCACTATGGAGAACAGTGTGGAGATGCCTTAAAAAACTAGAAATAGAACTGCCATACGACCCAGAAATCCCAGTGCTAGGCATAGACACCGAGGAAACCAGAATTGAGACACACCTGTACCCAATGTACATTGCTGCACTGTTTACAGTATCTATGACATGGAAGCAACCTAGATGTCCATTGGCAGATGAATGGATAAGGAAGTTGTGGCACATACACGCTATGGCCTGTTACTCAGCTGTAAAAAGGAATGCATGGGGCTGAGTCAGTTCGAATGAGTGGATGAAACGAGCCTCTATTATACGAAGTGAAGCAAGTCAAAGAAACACCAATACAATATATTCATGCATATATATGGAATTTATAAAGATGGTAATGATGACCCTACATGCAAGGCAGCAAAAGAGACACTGATGTAAAGAACAGACTTCTGGACTATGTGGGAGAAGGCACAATCATCTTATGTGGGATGATTTGAGAGAATAGCAAGTTCGATGCAAGAAGCAGGGCACTCAAAGCCGGTCTGCTGAGACAACCCAGAGGGATTGGGTTGGGGAGGGAGGTGGGAGGGTGGTTCAGGATGGGGGACCCATGTACACCCATGGCTTATTCATAATCGGTGTATGGCAGAAATCACCACAATATTGTAAAGTAATTATCTACCAATTAAACGATTTAAAAAACCAAAAAACTAAATAATTCAAAAGTGTGCAAACAGCAAACAAATGTGGAAGTGCCCTCCCCTTCCTCATCTGTGCTGCCTCGACCCACTGTGTGCAGTTGGGAGGAGTGGCTTGGTTTTCTCTGTTTGTACACTTTCTGTTCCGGTGTGCTCACATGGGTATGTGTGTGACTTCTACATTTTGTGTCATGCTTAGACTTAAGATTATAAAAGATGCTGTTCAACTATTTTTTCTAGCACTTTTATGATTTCCTTTTTTCATATTTAGCTCATTATCCTTATTTTTCCTACACTGTACTGCAGAGAACTATAATTTAACAAAGATTGTATCTTATTTTTAACTTGCTTTGTTTTAGTTGCAATGGTTGCATAACAAATATCCCAAAACTTTGTGTTGTGGATAATACTTGTATGCTCGAGGCTTAGTGGGGAATGGCTTGCCTCTGTTCCGCCAGTGTCTGGGGCTTTAGTGAGAAGAGTCAACAGTGGAGGGGCTGGCCCAGCCAGGCTTCCTTGGGCATGTCTTTCCACCTCTCTGTGGCTTCTCCGAATGGTCTCTCTGTGGCAGCTTCAGGTAGCCAGACTTACTATGAGAGAGCTCCCAAGGCATGGCGGGCTGGGGGTGGTGGGTGGCATGAATCTTGAAAGGAGGAGAGAGACACATGGACAGACAAATGGCATAGAAATCCTACAGTGTCACTTTCGCCACCTTCTGTTAACCAAGGCAAATGTCCCCTCTGGTTCAGGGGGGAGGGGAACAGACCTGCCTGTTGATGGTCACTTGTCATTCATTGTCCTGTTGTCAGAGGAGCACTTAGGGTGGATATAGTGAGATTTTCTTTAGAAAATAACCTGCCACACCCTTCCTCCATTTTAAGTATACACTCAGTTTTCCAGGAATGTAACTGATATAAAATCTTAAATAAAGCAGGTGTATATCTGTATTTCAGTATTAAAATCGATGAGTTAAAAAACTGCTCATATTGTGATTTTTGCCATTTCTTATTAAAAGTGCCGATTTTTATGAAAATTCACTTTAGTAGCCTTGCATCAGATATGACAGTTGTTCAAAGTCTTTGTCTGTTGATAAGTTTTAGAATTTACCTTAAAATCTTAATGTGAGCCAGGATAATTTCTTTCTTAACTCTGTAGACTTTTGCTATTTGTGTTGGGAGATAATTACAAGAATATCTACAAAATTATGTTTTCAAAATGAACACTTTAAGGAAAGGTTTAAATAAAAATATAGCAGATTCTTAGTAACCCTTGTGATTAGCCAGATTATGGATTCCTTGCTACTTAGGAAAAAAAAAACACACACAAAAAAACCCTCCTCATATGATTGAAAAACACCAAACAAATCCTTTTCTCTGTACTCATTTATACACCCCAAAAGGAAGAATAGATGTAAATTGCATTTGGCTTTCTGATTTATATTCTAAAAACACTAAAGCATGCAGTACCAGTGAATGCTGGTAGCTCTCAGTTGTGCAGCCATAAATTTGGTTTTTAATTTTAGTTTACAGTCTGTTAAGCTGGAGTCTAATCTCCTTTGGGCCTGTGGCAGATGATCACTTCCATGATTGAAGCAGTCAGAATTAATTAGCCTTAGGCTAGAATGGGAAGGGCCGGATGAGCTACCCTTGAGTAGGTCTGTCTCGAATGGCAGGTGTGCCCTCTGTTGCTATCGTGGAGTGAACACAATGAAAGGAACCCAGGGGATAGGTACAGCTCAGGGAAGCTGTAAGCTTTGGGGAAAAACCAGAGATAAAATAGTAATTAGTGAATGGAGAGGGTGGGTAATTTGCTAAAGTGAAGGTCATCCACACAGGAATTAATTGATTATTCTCCATATGTAGTCTCTGGGAAATTGAGAAATTTGTTCTTTAATTTTTGTATAAAGTATTGCTGTATTTGCCAAGGATATATGACAGCTTTGATCACTAAGTTAGAATTGGTTGACTAGTGCATTTAATATATCTCTGTTAAGGTTAAGTGCAGTCTAATTCCTCGTGTTTGCCTTTTTGCTCTGATGCCTTTCTAAGTGTGTGTACCTCTGTTACACCACTTCAGCTTCACAGTCTCTCTCTCCATATTGTCCTGGTCTGCTTGGGCTGCCACAGCAATCTACCACAGACTGGGGGATTTGTAAACAGCAGGAATTGATTTCTCAGAGACTGGGTAGGCCGAGTTCAGAGTGGTGGTGGCTAGTTCGGTTCCCTAGTGAGGGCTCATTCCTTCCAGTGTTCATTTCTCCCCACCCCATCACTCCCTCCTTTTTACGTCTTAACCATCTCAGCTTAGGCACTTAATTTAGAATCTGGTTACCATCCTTATAGAGATTTTAAACTTGGATATAGACGTGAGTTAAATAGGGTTTTTCTCTTTTCCGGAAGTAGCAGTAGTGTATTAGTTCTTGTTTAGTTACAGCAGTACTACTTTTATATTAGAGTTCTTGCATATTCTGCACATTCTCATTTTATTCTTAGAACATACCTTTCCTTTAAAGATCATATCACTTCCTCCTATTAGTTCTGAGAACTAATAGGGCTCACTTTTTATTTAATTATTGGAAAATTTTCTAAATTTATACAGAACCGAAAGTATAATGAACCCCTGTGTTAACTGTTACCCAACTTCAAATGAGCAGTCTTGTTTCATCTCAACTCAGCGTACTTCCCCTCCCTCTCCGCTGTGTATTTTGAAATAAATACTGTAGTTTTACATGTAAATATTTTAGTTAAAATGACTTTTGTCTACACAGAAAGCTATTGACAGAGCCAGAATTTGATGTAGGAGGGTGTCAGCTTCGGGCGTGACCATACAGCATGTTGTGAAGTAGTGACACTGATGTTCACAGGCCGCACATTGAACAAGCGATCTTATGTAACAGAATAGTAAAGGAGCATTATTCCCTCATCTTATTACCATACAGTGTCAGTTTCTTCACTAATTTGTAGTGGTATTTTTTGTGGAGATTGTTTGTTTTCTTTTTCTAGCATTTATTACTTCTTTTTCCTTAAGAAAAAAACAACAACAAACTCAGCTATGTTATTTCCCATTAAACGGGGAAACAAAAAGTTGTCAATACCTAGGGATAAAAGCTTAAGTTAATTGACAGTTTGTTTCTGATATTATGAGAAACTGTCTTCTTCTTTGGAATTTTTACCTGGAGAATAGGTTCGTGTTCCTCAAAAAGTGTTTTGTGTGTTTGAAGTCTGAAACACCTCCTTGATGATAAAGGATTTTTCCTTCTCTCTCTGCATTGAACCTAAGTTTCAGGTTTGGATGAGAGCAAGGAAAGTGCTACTGAGAAGTGTTCTTACTAATGAAAAAAGAAGGAATAGAAAAGGTTTAGTCTGTAATTTGTACTCTTTAGAATATTTGCTGTCTGTTATCTTGAAACTGTATATGGTTCATTTGAAATATTGTTTCTTGCTTTATTGAGCTATTTTGTAAAATGCTGTGTTCCTATTTTTTCCCTCAGGGAATACTGTTCAAATAAACCATACTTGAAATTAATGTCAGCATGCATCTCTGTTTTAACAGGCATCAAGCACGATGGAACCATGTGTGATACCTGCCGCCAGCAGCCAATCATTGGCATTCGGTGGAAGTGTGCAGAGTGTACAAATTATGACTTGTGCACCGTTTGTTATCATGGAGATAAACATCATTTAAGGCATCGCTTTTATAGAATTACCACACCAGGGAGTGAGCGGTATGGGAATCAATTTTTTTTTTTTCCAATTGCAATTCTTTGTATCTGTTACATTTTTTGGTACCATTCAACCTTAAAAATAGGATTAGGAAATAGCTTCTGACAGGTGGTTTAGTAGGAAATAGCAGATACCAGGCTAAATGAGGACCAGGGCTACCACATCACAAGAAGAGAACTAGTACAGACGGAGCTATGTGTGTTTCTGCAGGATAATCGGGGCTGTTTGTTCTTGTATAGAGACGTGGCCCTGCTCAGTGTTGGGATGTGCAAGGGTGGCCCAAGGAAGGCTGATGGTTTTCTCCGTATGCATTCTATCCTGTGAACGCTAGGGCACAGTTATGGAATCAAGAGACATTTATTCAGACTATAGAGCTTTAAGACTGTACTTGGGTAAATCTGAAGATAAATAGGGCATGATATTCTTAAAGCAGTTTACAGGTTAAGGGATTGTTTGATCAGCAGTGATTATCATGTGATGTTTCAGACTGTATATAGAGATACATAAAAAGTGTTTTAGGTGCAAAGAGAGGAGTGTTGAGTGTGAGTGGGTGCAGAGTTTTCACTGATGGCATATTCTCGGGGAGCTATGACTAATGCAGAGAAACAAGAGTCAAGTCGGTGAAGGGAAGCAACAGAAGTAATAGAAAGATGGATTTTTGTGTCATACTGTCCTGGTTCAAATCCTGGCCCTACCATTTGTTGAGTCATTTTCTACAAATTATTTAGTTTTGTCTTTTGCTTACAGTTTTTCAAGTTGGAGTATAGTAAAGACATTCTGAAAATGAATAGAATAGTGAGATGAAAGTAGAATTTAAAAATCCCAGTTCTTTTTGATTTTTTAGGAATGAGAAGGCTGTAGGAAAATAAGGGATGGAAGGCTTTGGAGAGCCATGCTTGTCTAGGTAGCTGCATGTGGAATCTTTTTCAAGGTCCGTAGGCTTTTGTAGGTATACACTGCTTTAGAGACAGTTTGGTGTAGGTCAGATCCAGGCCACAGGTGTATTTTGCTTGACTTGCTCTCAATTTTTGAACAATTGCTTACCTTGTAAAACCTGTGAAAGGTGAATTTCTGTGAAAGGTGATTTCACAGAAAAATCAAGTTTATGAATTCTAACTCCCCCTCCCCCCCAGGCTGTCACCACAGGGCCTGCATTTGTTCCTGGCAGCAGTTGGCTGAAGCCCAGGAGCATCTGCCCCGTTTAGACAAAGCGTCCTCTGGCGCTCACCAAAGTCCCTACCACTCCTTATTGTCTTCCTCTGCCCAAGGTCAAGTGCCATTTGTCATTGCTGTGGTGCTGTCGCTCTTAGGCCTTCGTTTGTAGTGTGTGCTTGGCAGTTGTAGGGTTTTGTATATGCCATCTCTAAAGTAGTGAAGGCTTGTAGTGATACTCTGCAGTGGTTAGACTGGATTCATGTATTGATTCCATTCCAGGTTAACTTTTGTGACCTTGGGCAAGTTATTGATGCTTACCTCTTTGGGACTTTTTGTAAAATGAGTAATGTAATAAATAGTACCTTTATCTTAAGGTGGGTAACAGAATTTATATCTCTCTAAGTGTTTTTATGTATAGGAAAAGCTAAGTGAATATAACCTGTTGTTATTATTCCAACTACTAGTGTCTTCATCAGCATAACTTAGGGAATGTGGAAAGTATTCCTGTTACTTGCTGTTATGGTGTTAACCAGAGCAAGGAAAAATATTTTCAAAATAACCTTTTATATGGTCTTTATTAAAAAAAAAAATTGCCATCCATTACCAATTTTATTTTTGCATAAAATTGAAAATAGAATCTTCTTTTAGGGTTCTGCTAGAGTCTCGTAGAAAATCGAAGAAGATCACGGCCCGAGGGATCTTTGCAGGTGCCAGAGTGGTGCGAGGAGTGGACTGGCAGTGGGAAGATCAGGACGGGGGGAATGGACGCAGGGGAAAGGTAAAGGGTGTTTCTGATCCGTCATGTTATTCTCAAATACTGTATATTCAGTAGATGTTAAAACTATTATAGTTGAATTTTGTGGCCCATTTTCTTTAAGGCCAATAACAGTTTCTTAAACTTTCATTTTTTCTTCCCCTGGGAAGAAAAACAATTGTTCCCTCTCTGCTGTACACGTTGGTGTTCAGTGAGAAGATTGGTGGGTAGGTTTTTCTTTTCCATCTTCAGGCTTCACATTGCCGTTTTGCTGTCCAGAATGCCTTTCTGAACGTCCTCTTTGGGCCAGTCCTCCTTAAGCAGTATCTCATGCTCTTGGCTTTCTTGTTATTAACATTTCATGTGAATTTACTTGCTTTATATTCCATTCCCTCACAGATGCGTTTCTGAGGGATCATAGGCAGAGTGGTCTGGGGGTCAATTACAGCATTTACTCTGAAGGGAATTTTGTAGTCTCTTTAATGGGTTGGGATAACCAGAGATATCAGGGTAAGTGGGTTGTTGGTTTTGCTTATTTTGGATCTCATGTTGCTTTTGCTGATGACACAGTCGTTGATTCAGTCAATAAATCCTGAACGTATGTTCTGGCTATTTTGCTCAGTGTACTGAATGTGTTTTCACATCCTGAATGTGTGTTCTGGGTGTTTTGCTCGGTGTACTGAATATATTTTCAAATCCTGAATGTGTGTTCTGGGTGTTTTGCTCGGTGTACTGAATATATATTCAAGTCCTAAATGTGTGTTCTGGGTGTTTTGCTCGGTGTACTGAATGTATATTCAAATCTTGAATGTGTGTTCTTGGTGTTTTGCTTGGTGTACTGAAATTAATAGCATTTCCCTTTGAGACTTCAGCATCAGTCCCTGTTCCACTATTACCTTCTGTAAAATATTGTTCTTAGCATTAAGGAATGATGACTTTAAAGTCTGTGTCATCTGAGGAATTCTTCCTAGGGACTTGAAGGCCTCTTGTACTACTTGGTGCTGTATAGATTTTTTTGAATTTAAGATTTTTAAACATTTGTCAAATAAGATGTTTTCCAAATTCAGAGTATTGCTGTGTTGATTTCATTTTTAAGTGATAAGGTCTAATGTTTAATGTTTGGAAGTCAGACAAATATTTCAGTCTTTTATCTTTTAAGTACTTTTATTTTTATTAAGGAAGCAATGCTTTTTAAGAAAAACTTTAGTAAATATTTACTGACCACATAGGTGCAGGACTGCAAGGAGATCCAACCAGTCCATTCTAAAAGAGATGAGTCCTGAGTGTTCTTTGGAAGGACTGATGCTAAAGCTGAAACTCCAATACTTTGGCCACCTCATGCGAGGAGTTGACTCATTGGAAAAGACTCTGATTGGGAGGGACTGGGGGCAGGAGGAGAAGGGAACGACCGAGGATGAGATGGCTGGATGGCATCACCGACTCGATGGACGTGAGTTTGAGTGAACTCCGAGAGTTGGTGATAGACAGGGAGGCCTGGTGTGCTGCAATTCATGGGGTCGCAAAGAGTCAGACACGACTGAGTGACTGAACTGAACTGAACTAGGTACGGGATTCTGTTCCAGGCTTGAAGGTTGTAGGAATAAACAGAAAAGACAAGGCTCTTACTCTTCGAGACCTGTGTTCTCATTAGAGGAGATGGAGAACCAGAAATTCAAGTCTAAGTTCTGTGACCAGGAGCGTTAGGGTCACCTGACAGCTTGTTAGAGGCTTGCTAGGTAATAGGTCACCTCCCTCCTGGACTTTCTAAATTAGAATCTTCATGTTAATAAGATACCTAAGTCACTCAGGTGCACATTAAAGTTTGAGAAGCACTTTTCTTTCTTTTTTTTTTTTTGTATTGGGGTATAGCCAGTTAAAAATGTTGTGAAAGTTTCAGGTGGACGGCAAAGGGACTCAGCCATATATGTACATGTATCCATTCTCCTCCAAATTCCCTTCCCATCCAGGCTACCACATGACATTGAGCAGAGTTCCCTGTGCTATGCTTACAGCAGGTCCCTGTTGGTTATCTGTTTGAAATACAGCAGAGTGTACATGTCCATCCCAAACTCCCTAACTATCCCTCATCTACCTTCCCCACCCCCACCCTGGGCAACCATAAGGAGAAGCAAAACTGGACCACAGACCAGTGTGAGTTTGGGGAAGACACCATCTCTGGCTGAGTGGAGTGCTTTGGCGGCATGCTTGGCAAGCCAGTGGCAAAGCAGAGGTATCCCTTGGGGGGTGGGCACAGGGACAGCCTTGTCCTAGTGCAGAGGGTCTTGGTGAGTGGAACTCAGGCTGGGTGTAACCCTCTGCTTTCCTCTTTGGCTTTTCCCTTTGTTCAGTAAACAGCTTCTGCAATCATTTACAGCAATCCTGTGTCACTTGGGGTGTATAAAACATATGTTGAAGCTTGAAGAATAGTAGTGAAATTTTAAAAAGTAAATTTTATTCCTATTCTGTGGATTAAAAAAGAGTGTTATGAATACCTTTAAAAGCCTTCTGTTTACTCTTTCCCAGCCGCAAGCCCTGCAAGGTAACTAATTTTGCCTGTCATTATTCCCTTGTTTGTCTTTATTATTGTATGACTTAGTGCTCTGTATTACAACATTTAGGATTTAAGTTTCTGAGAAACCAAGTAGCAAGCGGAAATCTAGCCTTTGTAAAGACAGAGCAGAATTGTGCTTTTAGACGAAAGCTTCTAGGGAGAAGATAAACTGAATTCAGTCTCTGGATAACGGCATCCCTGGGAGCTCATAGGAGTCTTTCTGGGGTAGTCAGTAGACACGGTCATAACTAGGTCCTGGAAAACACGGGGCTCAGCATGGTCAGGACACCAGGAAGGGCAGAAGTATGGACCATGTGCTGTACACTGGACAGGAATATAGTCAGAGGGTATGTGTTGTTTGCTTCCAAGCGTACCATGATACATCTCAAAGTTTTAGGAATAAGGCAAAACAGAATATTTTGTGAAGTGGGATGAGAAACCTCGGCTGGTTTAGGTGGCAGGGAATGGGGGGATGCAGGTGAAAGTGGGAACCTCATCATTACATAGTCCAATAAGCCAAGTTCAGTTGAGAATTTGGGTCTGGCTCTCTCAGGCTGTGTATCCTTAGGTCGATAAAGCGATATGATGGCAGTGGACATCTTGGTAATGAAAGCCTTCAGCATGTCTGGCCTGTGAGTCACGTGGCTGCAGTCCGATTGCCCTTGACACCTGGTACCCAGCAGGCATCTTGGCAGCCTCCTCTGATGGATGCCTTTGTCTCTTTCCTGGCTGGATCTTGTGTTTTCTGTATCCCATTACATCATCTTCCTTAGTTACTCTTCCTTTTGATGGAGTACACGTCCTAGTAATGTTTTTTGAAAGAGTGCCCGAGAAGTAAATTTTTTAATACTTTCATTCTAAGAAGTGTTTTAGCTTTATATTCTTCCTCACACTTAATTATGTGGTCAGAGGGTTAAAAAACTTTTTCATCACCTTTTCAAAAGCAGTTGCTGCTAAAGCCTGAAGCCACGTAAATGACACTTCTCGGGATTATTTATATTGACACTTCTTAGGTGGAATGCAGAGTAGCAGTTTTGAAGCTTTGAGTAATCAGTATTACATTTTTGGTTTGTTGATTTAATACTTGTTACGTTTTAGGACAAAAAGAACAATAAATGAAACCATCTTGCACATAAGACTCTGAGTGAGGGAACTTAATGTAATAGGAAGTCTTCAGGGTAACATTATTTAAGCACATGTTTGAAATGCAATATAATTTTTGTCTTGACTCTTTCTGACTGTGTGTGTGAATGAATAAAGTTTTTAATTCCCCCTTTTCCTTCATGGCTGGCTTCTCTCTCCCTGTCCTCTGGTGTAACCCACACGAACCTAGTGTAACCCACATGAAGGTGGTAGTATATTCTTATCTTTTTTTCCTTGAGGTTCAAGATTCCCCATTCTCATTACTATGTGTTCTCAACTGTATGGTTAGTTTGAGCCATATTAAGGGATAGATACCAAATTGGTCTGATCTTGTATTAATACTGACCCCATCTATGGCCTATCACATGCCTGCATATACCATGGTTTTTTGCATGGTGACAACAGTGTTAACACAAAAATAAGCAGGTCAAGTGCAGGCTTTGACAGACATGATGTAAGGATAGCATTGAAATGTGTCAGTTCAGTTCAGCTCAGTTGCTCAGTCGTGTCCGACTCTTTGTGACCGCATGGTCTTAACTATCTGTGTTAGTATTTCAAGACTGTTTTCATTTTACCAATGCTTTAAATATATGTTAATTGCCTCATACACATACACTAGATATATTTCCTTCCCTTTAAAAAACTTTATTATGGAGAATTTCAAACCTACACCAGAATGGAAAGCATAATATAACAAATCCCTGTGCACCCAACATCCAACTTCAGAATTTATCAGTGTTTTAAAAACTGCCATTTATTTGTTGAGGAAACCAAGTTCTTTGTATTTTTCTGATTGATTCTTATGTGCTCTTCTAACTGTTGTATTTCTTATAAACTTGTTAGATGTAGAGAAATGAGTAGATTCAGGTTCAAGTTTATTTTGGCAAGAGTACCTCATTACTGGTGTGTGTACTTAGATCACACATAAAGAAGGCAGGTAAAGTCTTGATTATCCTATTAGTGGTGTTACGATTAATCAGTGCAGATATTGTCAGTTTGATCTTTACAGAATTTCTCAGCGACCTTCTACCTAATGGTTTAGTAGCCATTCCACACATACTTATTAATCAGAATTGAAAGTAAGAAATTAATGTAGTTATTTTCTTATGCTTTCTACTTTATTTCCTCCTTGATAAACTGAATCACATTAACAAGTGAAGTGATTTCATTTAGTGATTCACAGTTTGAGTAATGAACTTGCTTACGTTCCAAGTAATTTGAAATTTAGGATGAATTCAATTTAAACAAAATTTGTTTTTTAAAAGTTGATCAAATGCTTTTTTGTCCCTCTCATAAAAGCACAGGCTTATTTAATCTAGCACTGCATTTTTAAAAATAAATGAAATAGACTCTGACTGTATTATAATCAAAAGCTATTTTTCTTTCCTACAAATTGCATGTTTCACTTTAGAATGTTAGAAACTCTTGCTTTTGAAGATTATGCAGTGGTTAGTTGTGAAAATCATAAAACACAGCATGGCAGCGATGGACTCCGCAGTCAGGATGGTAGTTACCTCTATTAAGAGGCAGGAGGGTGGGGTTGATGAGAGGCATGCAGGGGACTTTAAAAGTACTGGTAATTTTCTTTTTCTTAGTCTAATGTTCATTTCATTTTTTAATTATTTTTTAAAGTTTGTGTTAGATTTTTATAACATAATTTATTTTAAAATTAGAAAGAATAGACTTACTTACTAATGCTTTGAAATATTATTCAAGTATTTAATCAAGTCCTAAGCATAAAAACATTTTATCTCACAGAAGCACTGTAAAATATGTGGCTTGCAAAATTGTTTCTTTAGCACAAGGTGAAGATGAAGTGGTCATTATGTATCTTATTTGAAATAGCAGTCTGTTTTTAAGGGCATACCTTAAAAATTACGTTTAGTATCAGCCTGGCATTCTGAGAAACTATGAAGGGTGGTTGGTAAGTGTCAAGATGGAAAAAGAGTTGCGCATGTACAGTCTCCCAGTCTGGGGGGTAGACTGCTTCACTTGAAAATCCCCAAGTTCAGTGCTCACTGTGTGTCATTTTTGTGTAGTTGATTCTTGGCCCTAAATCAGTAGCAACTCCAGTTTTTTTTTTGTTTGTTTTTTTTTAATGTTAACTGCTCTAACGAATCCGTCTGGTCTGGTGGCATGTGGGGCCTGGAGGTAGTGTCTGGATTTCCATTGTAGTCGGGGGTTTTAGCTTGGATGGCCTGCTTTTCAGGGCAGCTGAGGGGCACTGCTGGCGGAACCAGATCTCTCAAGCCTTCTTTAAACACGGCCTTTGAGCCTGTGCTCATCCGCATTCAGCTGATCAGAGAGCTGGGTTATCTTGAATTGTTCTGGGTATTTGGTCAAAGATTTTACATTTTGTATCAAAAAACAGGTTTAAAAGAATACACTGCTGTTAGAAGGAACCCTTTAAGAGTAAAGATTTTAAATTTTGAATTGAATTATGTATTTGCTGATAATCCATCAGTGTAATCACTAAGTGTCTCAATATAAAATTTCTGCAGTAGTTCACCCCACTCCAGTACTCTTGCCTGGAAAATCCCATGGACGGAGGAGCCTGGTAGGCTGCAGTCCATGGGGTCGCTGAGCATCAGACACGACTGATCGACTTCACTTTCACTTTTCACTTTCATGCATCGGAGAAGGAAATGGCAACCCACTCCAGTGTTCTTGCCTGGAGAATCCCAGGGACGGGGGAGCCTGGTGGGCTGCCGTTTGTGGGGTTGCACAGAGTCGGACACGACTGAAGTGACTTAGCAGCAGCAGCAGTAGTTTTAGGGACTTCCCTGACCTCTATTAAGAGGCAGGAGGGTGGGGTTGATGAGAGGCATAATAAAATGTAAAAAAATATTTCTAATTCAGTTATATGTTAGAAGTGACATATATTTGGCAAGTAAGTGTTTTTCATGATCCTGTTAGACAGGATTGTAACTGAAGTAATTTTAAAGATTTAAATATAATTAAAAGAATCAGCCTCTCCTCTCTTCTTAAAGATTTTTTATCCCTCAAAAATTTCCCGTAGGTAACAGAGATCCAAGACTGGAGTGCATCAAGCCCACATAGTGCAGCCTACGTTCTCTGGGATAATGGTGCTAAGAACCTGTACAGAGTTGGCTTTGAGGGCATGGTAAGTGTAAGAACCATAAAAGATGAAAATATTGGATGGGTGAAAGAAAGGAAATTAAAAATAGCCCTTATTGTAATCTTTCTTTTTTTGTTGTGTCATTTCCTTTTATCATAATACAGCCATCTGAATCATGAGTATGCAGTAGGAAGGAACATCTGTAAAGTGAGAATTTAGTATAATAGGTGTTAACATTATTTTTAAGGCTTTTTTTCCCTGTATTTTTAAAGTGTACTGTTGATAATTGAAAATGACTGACCTAGAAACATTAATCAAGTGCTTAAGGAGTAGTATTTATATATTGGTTGATTCTCATTCTTTTTTGATGGTGGAGTAGCACTCCTTGTATGGTTATGCCATTGTTTATGAAATTTCTGTTGATGGGTATCTGGGTTGGTTTTTTGTTTTTGTTTTTCATTGTTGCAAGCACTGTTTCAGTGACATACATCCTTGTGCATATGTCTTTGTACATTTATGGGTATATTTTCTTAAGATAGATTCCTAGAAGTGGAATTGCTAAGTTAAAGTATCACATTAAAACAGTTTGACCCATGACTCTTTGGCTAGGATTGAATTAAATGTGAACTCCAGTGGCAAAGGAGGCTGTAGCTAACAGAGAGTTGGATTGTGTGTGTGTGTGTGTAAAGGAGCTCGTTTTCTTAATACAGTAAGTATATATTGGTCACTTTATACATATATATGTGTGTGTGTATATATATATATATATATATGGTACTGTTAGGCACTTTTAGGTAATCTAGTTCTGCATTTTCATAGTCACCCTCAAAGTTTCTCATCTAACTTCACATTTTCTGTACTTTTCATTATACCACAACTGCTTCCCCATTCACATAAATACTTAATAATTTCTTATTAAAGCTAAGTGGGAAGGAACTTAAGTTAACTAAGTTATGGTAAAATAAGGACTAAAAGTGATATAAATAGGAAATCATCTGGACACAGACTCAAAAGACTGGATTTGGTACTTTCCTTTTCTGCCTTCTGACTAGTTTTGGATAATTTCCTTTATAAAATGAGTCAATGCCTACCATGTATATCTAATAAAACTGATTAGAAAGATCAAATGAGTTCACCTCTTTTTGGTAAAAGAATCTTTTAAATGGAATGTATGATGTACTTTTTAAATACAAGATTTTTGTTTTAGTTCTTATTTTCCAGCATGTGTTTTTGAAAATATTTCAGTGGTAAAGATCCAGACATTTTAATTTGAACTACAAAAGAAAGCTTAAAGTATGACATAGCTGAAGATCAAGTTTATAGTTGTTGATGGGTGTTTATGAAAGCAGTGTTTAGTGTGATTATTAACCCAGAGCTACTTCTGCTGAGGATAATGTTCTGAATGAACATTTTTGCCTATTTTAGGTATTGAGCTATACTTGAAGCTTTCAAGGGTGATTTTTTTGGTTTCTTCCCTTCTTTGTAGTCTGATCTGAAGTGTGTCCAGGATGCCAAAGGAGGTTCTTTCTACAGAGATCATTGTCCTGTGCTAGGTGAGTTAGCAGACGAGAAAATTTCTAAATAATGGGTCAGAGTTCATGGAATCAGAAAAGCGTTTCAACTGGGCTTTAAGAAAATTAGTCATCATTAAAGATTTTTAAAGGCATGCTCTTGATTGTGTTTGGTTTTAAAAGTATTTGTTCTTTTTTAATGATTTATTTAGTGTCTGAAAGAGTTGTCATGTCTTACTAAATTGATGCGTCAGTTATAGGGCATACCAATACTGTATAAAACTTTTTTGTTTTAATCATGAGCTTGTTGGAAAATGTGTTGTATTACCATACTTATACATACTTATACTGCTGACAATAAGAGCTAACAATTTAATATTTATAAATTCCTTAGAATTTAATTCCTTTGAAAATATAACAGCTCCAAAATTAAAATAATATGATAAATATAATGTATGATTAAAATAAAGAACAGGAAAACCAAAACTACTTTCATTTTATAGATTCTTCATTGTTGCTACAATGACCATTTGCCACATTGTTCCGATTAAGCCTTTAGGGTCTTCTGATTTAGCTGTTTTGGTGTGAACTCACTGTGTTCCTCTTTTCAAATAATTTGTTTTCCCTTATTGCCCCAAAGTGCTGTTTTCTTGCAGCATACCTTAATTTTTTAGAAAAAAGGAGAATATGGAAGAAAATCTTATGGTTTTGATGAGAGATGAGATCATCTCTCTTGCATTCAGAAACATTCTTCTTTTGTATTTGGGCTTTACAAGAAAAGTGTAGAATCAACATACACATTTAGGATCCCTCAGCATAGTGTTTGATGATCATGCATACTTTGTTCCAGAAGTAGCTTTGAAAATAATCTTGGAAATGGGCTTTTAAAATATATAAAAATGCTCTTGAGGCAAAAATCACAAAAACCATTTGGTAAATAATAATAGTAAGCACTTCAGAGAAAACAAAATTCCAGGAGTCTCTTTCATATTCTTTAGTTAGCTATCCTGACTCTTCAGCAAGTCATCCAGGCAGAAAGGTGAATATTACCAGTGCCCAGAGCTTTGTGTTCTGATAGTCAGTGTCTTGTCATCTATAGATTCTGCTCCTCTTCAGTCATTGTTATAAATCATTACTTTATTTCTGCTTTTGAGTCTGTTTGTTTTCTTTTCTTTTTTTTTTTAAGGCTGTATAATTCTAGATTTTTATACTCACATTTTATTTTCAAAACATTTTAAGATTAGATAGTAACTGAAACTCAACTGTCTGGGGCTTTTAAAAAAAACTTAAAACAGTGCAGTTGCCTGTTGTTGCTGTTTTCCTTGTCCTTGGTCACCTCCCTCTGCAATTACAGGTGAGCAGAATGGCAACAGGAACCCTGGTGGGCTGCAGATTGGTGACCTGGTCAACATAGATCTTGACCTTGAAATTGTACAGTCTTTGCAGCATGGTCATGGCGGATGGACTGATGGCATGTTTGAGACCTTGACTACAACTGGAACAGTTTGTGGCATTGATGAAGATCATGACATTGTAGTACAGTATCCAAGCGGCAATAGGTTGGTTGTATTTCTTAATTTTCAGTAATGGCAAGTGAAATTTGTCTACAGAGGAACTCTGAGCCTACAAAAACCAAATAATATGACATCACAAAGACTTTTTACAGCTAACTCTTCAGTAGTAGAAGAAAATCCAGAATACCTTGGTAAAGTAGAAGGAAGCAAGTAAGAACTGTGTGTGTGTGTGTGTGTGTATGTGAATATTCTGTGCACTTTTTTCTCCCTTTAGTGAGCAGAATACATTGTATCAGTATTGGGTCCAAGTGTAGCTAAAAAGTTGTCTGTTCCTCGTGGGCTGCCTCAGTCTACCCTGAATAAACGGTAATAACAGTGAACTCCTCTGGTCCCTGTCTTGTGTTGGCTCACGGTGACGCAGCTGTCCCTTGCCACACACTCATCGGTATCAGCAACACAGTGCTGTGTGCATTTATTCATTTCTCTAAGCTTCCTTACACACCATCCTTCCATACACACACCATCCTTCCATGCTCCTTGTCTTCCTCTTCTTTGGATAACTCCTCTGCCTCCTGTAAATACTGAATATATGCCTGCCTCCTCTCTCCAGCTATCCTCCCTGGTACATGCATACAATATTTGTCTGTTTAAGCCTCCTATTATCCACTAAAATGGTTATTTATTTGATCTCTAGGTTTCAAGTTTCTTGGAGACTGGGCCTGTGCCTTTTATTTGTTTATCCCTAGGGGCCAAAATGTATCCAGTTTACTAATACTTGTATAGTATTTTAGAGAAAAAATAATAGTTAATTTTGTCAAATCTTTATTACTACCATGTACTTAAAGAAACTAACTTTCCGAATTTCTTTAAGGGAGGGTTTATATATAGAATAAGAAAAATAAACATTAAATTGCTAACTGAAGTATAGACTTCGCTCTAATTGTGTTCAGATCTGGAGAATATACGTGATCATATCAGGAGATGCACAAAAACCATTTGACAAAATCTGATATCCTTCATGGTAGAAATACTAAATAACCTAAGAAGAGAAGGGCCTGATAAAGGGCATCTCTGAAATCCTACAGAGCAGCGTCCTCAGTGGTAAAAGACTGAATGCTTTCTCCTTTAAGATTAGGAACAAAACCAGAATGTCTTCTGTCCCTGCTTTTATTCCATCTTGTCCTAGAGGGTCAAGCTGTGGCAGTTAGGCAAGAAAAAGAAATAAGAGGGAGAAGAAGGAGAATGGAAGAAGTTAAGCCATCTCTGTTCACATGCGATGTGATCTCGTGCATAGAAAAATCTAAGGAATCAACAAAAAAAACTGTTAGAAGTAATAAATGAATTCAGCATAGTCATGGGATATAATATTAATATAGAAAATAATATAAAAAGTGTATTTCTCTACACTACAACAAACAACCTGAAGATGAAAATAAGAAAACAATTCTGTTTATAATAGCATCAAATAATAAAATACTTAAGAATAAATTTAGCCCAGTAAGTACAAGATGTGTACACTGAAGACTATAAAACATTATTAAAGAAATTAAAGATGACCTAAAGAAATGGAAAGATGTTTCATGTTTATGGATCAGAAGATCTAATATTGTTTAGATGGTGCATTAGTTTCTTAGAATTGCCATAACAGATTACCACAGAGTGGCTTAAAACAGCAGAAGTTTCTTCTTTGACAATCCTGGAGGCTAAAAGTCAAGGTGTTGGCAAGACTGATTCCTTCTGGAGACTCTGAGGAGAATCTGTCCTGGGCCTCTTTCCTGGCTTCTGATGGTTGCTGTAATCCTTGGTGTTCCTTGGCTGGTCAGTGTGTCACTTGTTTCTCTACCTCTGTCTTCACTTGGCCTTGTCCCCTGGGAATGTCTGTCCCTGTGTCTTCATATGACCAGCTTCTTTTTTGGGATGAGGCACAAATTTTATTTTAAAATTCACTCAAATCTCTGGTTAGTCAAGTTCAATATCAGAGATTATCTGATTCTGAGAGCCACATAAACTTTCCTCTGGCCCACTATTTTCTTTTCATCAAGCCAGCACTTGTAGCTTAGCCTTCCATGAGGAAAGAACCCTAAGGAGGCGTAGAAGAAAGTTAATTGAGCTCATGGAAATTCTAAAATCTTTCACATAGAAGATTATGAAAAGATGGTTGTATATGACCTTTTAAGGACACCAGTCATTGGATTTAGGGCAAAGGATTTAAAGACATTTTTAAACAGAAGATATTAATGTTGCTTGGTTGTATCTGACTTCACGACCCCATGGACTGAAGCCCACCAGGCTCCTCTGTCCATGGGATTTTCCAGGCAAGAAGATGGGAGTGGGTTGTTATTTCCTTCTCCAGGAGCTTTTCCCAACCCAGGGATTGAACCCTGGGCTCCTGGCAGGCAGATTCATTACCATCTGAGCTACCAGGGAAGCTTCTCACAGAAGGTACAGAAATGGTCAATGAATGCATTGCATTAGTCTGCTAGGGCTCCCTTAACAAAATATCACAGACTGGTGGCTTAAACAACAGATGTTTATTTATTTATTCTGTTTTGTTTCCTGTTCTGGAGGCTAGAAGTCCAAGATCAGGGTGCCATGAGGGTAGGTTTCTGGTGAGACCTCCTCTGGGCTTGGAGAGGATTGGTTTCTCATTGTCCTCAGATGGCACCTCGCCTTTATGACATCATTTAACCTTACTTTTCTCCCTAAAGGCCCTGTCTCCAAATACAGTTATATAGAAGCCATAGAGCTTTACCATGTGAAATTTGGAGGGACACAGTTCATTCTGTTTCACCCTTGAAGAGATGCAGGACATGATTAGTTACTGAGGAAATTCGGTTCACAACCACAATGAGATACCACTTCACATGCTAGAATGGCTAGAGTAGAAAGGTAGGATAATTACAAGTGGTGTTGAGGGTATAGAGAAATTGGAACCAAGCCCTCCTACATTAACAAAAAGTAGATGAAGTGGTCTAAATGCTTTGGAAAACAGTAGTTTCTCAAAATGTTAAATACAGAGTTAACATATGACCTAGTATGTCCACTTCCAGGTTTATATCCAAGAAAATTACAATGTGCACACACCAAAATCTGTACATGGATGTTTGTAGAAGCGTTATTCATAACAGCCAACATGTGAAAATAAGCCAACTGTGTATTGACTCCTGAATGGATAAGCAAGTTGTGGTATATCCACCCAATGGAACATTTTATTTGGTTATAAAAAGGGATGGAGTACTGACATATGCTGCAACATAGATAAATCTTGAAAAAAATGTGTTGAGTGAAAGAAGCCTGTCACAAAAGGTTACATACTATCTGATTTTATTTATAGAAAATGTCTAGAATAAGGAAATCCATAGAAACAAAGTATGTTACTGGTTGTTAGAGGCTGGGAAGAGAGAGTTGATTTCACAGTGACTGCTGATTGTTAGGGGGGTATCTTTTTGTGATGATGAAAATGGAATTATTATAGTGGTTGTTGGTTATACAACTGAATATACTAAAACCACTGATTTATACACGTTAAATGAGTGAATTGTATGTGAATTACATCTCAATAAAGAAGGGAAAAAAATTTTAATTTAAGTTCAGAATAGCATGTATTAACACATATTGTCTTAAATGGCCTCTTATTTGGAAATGGTAAATTAACACAGATTAGGATTATTACTTGCAGAATTCTTCCTTGGTCCAAATTCTCTTGGGTACTAGTGTTATTAGTAACATAACATTTGACTTTTAGAAAAAATTTTTTTTAATTCTTTATTTAAGAATAGTTTATTAAGTACTTATCCTGTATTAGGGCCTGTGATTAGTGTTAGAATTACAGAGACAGTTAAGACATGGTCCTCTATTTTGAAGAAGTTTCCCTTTAAATTTGGATAGATAAAGTCAGAAATAGATGCACTGAAATGTTTTAAGTAGTTGGGAGAAGTGAATTTTCAGGCTGTTCTCAAGCTACAATAGAAGAGTGATCATTTCGCTGGGCTCTCTGTTAAAACCGTCACTCAGCATATTGATAGAAGATCTGCATTCCATATACAGTGGAATATTAACCGTGGTGTCTAGTGGAGTGCAGAATGGTGATCCAGGTGTGTTTGTGTGCAATGGAACTTTCACTTTACATGTTTCTGAAATGTTTTAATCTTTAACAACGAGTGTGTATTACTTTTATAACAATTTTTAAAGCATGCAAGCGATAATAAATCTAGACAAAATGGTGTCATGCTAGTATGGTGAGATTATGGATAACTCTTCTCTCAAATTTGTGTAATAAATTCTAAAAAGAAATACAGATCATTCAGAATGTAATCGTAAAGGATTGCTTTACACTTTGTATGTGTTATAATGCTTTTCTCCCTCCAGTGGTTAACTGTGAATGTTGTGCTAAAGTTAAGGAAACTTACCAATTTTGAATTTTGGCTTTGCTTTTTAGGTGGACCTTCAACCCTGCTGTTCTCACTAAAGCAAACATTGTCCGAAGTGGGGATGCTGCGCAGGGCGCAGAGGGAGGCACCTCTCAGTTTCAAGTGGGTGATCTGGTGCAAGTTTGTTATGATCTGGAGAGAATTAAACTTCTACAGAGAGGTCATGGAGAATGGGCAGAAGCTATGCTCCCAGTAAGTGTATATAAAGTCCTTTGGGAGTCGGAACTATAGCTTGCTTACGTAGTTTTGCAAAGCTTTGATGACTTTAATTTTAGAAACTATAAATTAGCTTAATCCTTTGAGAATTGTACTCTCCACTGGCAGCTTAGCATCTGTATGCCTTTTATTTTCTAAATTTACTTCAGTTAGAGTAACTTTGTTATTGTTTAGTTTTTTTTATTATTTTTATTGAAGGATGATTGCTTCGTAGAATTTTGTTGTTTTCTGTCAAACCTCAACATGAATTGGCCAAAAGTATACAGATATCTCCTCCCTTTTGAACCTTCCCTGCCATCTCCCACGCCATCCCACCCCTCTAGATTGATACAAAGCCCCTGTTTGAGTTTCCTGAGCCATACAGCAAATTCCTGTTGGCTATCCATTTTACATATGGTAATATAAGTTTCCATGTTACTCTTTCCACACATCTCACCCTCTCCTCCCCTCTCCCACATCCGTAAGTCCATTCTCTATGTCTGTTTAGTTGCTAGGTTTATCCAACTCTTTGTGACCCCATGGACTGTAGCCCACCAAGCTCCTCTGTCCGTGGGATTCTCCAGGCAAAAATATGGGTAGCCTTTCCCTTCTCCAAGGGATCTTCCCTGACCCAGAGATTGGATTCGGGTCTCCTGCATTGGCACGTGTATTCTTTACTGCTAAACCACCAGGGAAGCCCTTAGATTAGCCTGGGACGATCCATAAAGGGCTATAGTTAATATATGATAGATAAATCTAATTTGATAGAGCCTTTAGTGGAGAATGTAATGTTAAGGTGAGACAAAGAGGCTTCCTGATCCTTCACCCCAGAATGACAGTGACTTTCATACTTCTGACTTGAAATTAGGCTTGATTCCAAAAAGGATTTAAACATAGATGTAAGCTTTGAGCCCTTTTTGGTTTAAGTTTTTTTTTTTTTAGAAATCAGATGTTCTTTTTTTAGGCTAGATCAGTGATAGTTTGGACTATTTGAGTTACAAGTTTTCTAGAGGTATCTTAAAAGGTTACTTTTTTGAATAAGATTGTCATGATTATTTTTATATTCTTATGGAAGTGTAATAGTTTTATTAAAATATTTTTTAAAGATATAGAGTTTGTGGCTAGTAAATAACCCATTTGAATATGATTATCCTTTAAAAGTTTTTTAAATTAGGAATCAAGTAAAATGAATACTTCAAAACATGTGAAAACTGATGATTGATTTCTATAGTGTAGACTTGGAAACATAAATCTAATCTTGTTTTTAAGACTTTAGGTAAAGTTGGCCGAGTACAGCAGATTTATTCAGACAGTGATTTAAAGGTGGAAGTATGTGGAACATCTTGGACGTATAATCCAGCGGCGGTTTCCAAGGTGGCGTCCGCAGGATCAGCCATTAGCAATGCATCTGGTGGTATGTTCTGTTTCGTGTTTCTTTAAAAGCAATGTGGTTTTCGTTAGAGCCTTTCCTCATTCCCCAGTTCTGGTACACAGGTAATGTTGTATGTGATCTTGATTTCTCTCAGATCACATTACCTCACTTGCATATTAACTACCTTTTCAGTTCAGTTCAGTCACTCAGTCGTGTCCGACTCTTTGCCACCCCCATGAATCGCAGCACGCCAGGCCACCCTGTCCATCACTAACTCCCGAAGTTTACCCAAACTCATGTGCATCAAGTCGGTGATGCCATCCAACCATCTCATCCTCTGTTGTCCCCTTCTCCTCCTGCCCCCAATCCCTCCCAGCATCAGGGTCTTTTCCAGTGAGTCAACTCTTCACATGAGGTGGCCAAAGTATTGGAGTTTCAACTTCAGCATCAGTCCTTCCAATGAACACCCAGGACTGATCTCCTTTAGGATGGACTGGTTGGATCTCCTTGCAGTCCAAGGAACTCGCAAGAGGCTTCTCCAACACCATGATTCAAAAGCATCAATTCTTTGGTGCTCAGCTTTCTTCACAGTCCAACTCTCACATCCATACATGGCCCCTGGAAAAACATTTTAAACTTGCACTAAATGTCTCTCTCTCTCTCTTTTTTTTTTTTCTAATATGACGAACCACCTTTGCACTGGCTGAGGTATATATACCATGTGAAAATTCCATAAAGATGTTCTTTTTCTCGGATAGATCAAGGGCTTTTCCACGTCAAAGAGGAGATACCTGAAATTCAACACACTACTCCTTAGTCAGAACATTTGTTTTCTGCCACAGAACCATCACTTTTTTTGACTGCCTTATATATTTTTTTAATTTCCAATATTATTGCTAGCAGATGGCTTTCTTTCTGGATATTTTTATATATCAGCCGTACCTTTTCTATTGTTATTTTATGAGAGGTATTGTACAGGCCACAGGGGGTAGAGAGAGCTGTGCTGAGATGTGAGTATGCTGGATACTTGGGTAGACTCAGGCCCTTTTCTTCTCATGATCCAGCTGTATATCCACACTCAGTTCATTAAACTGGTTACAACTTACTGTATGAATATAGCTGACATCCAGAAGAGAAGATGGAGCCATAACTGTGCACAGTAAGAAAGTAAAGGAAAACATTGGCTGACCTCCAGCTTTATTTTGTACTGCCTTGTACTTCCTCTTGATTGTGTCTCATCTTTCCTGCTGTAATTTGCTAATGTGTTTGAGGTTAAATCAGGTGGTGTTTATTTTAACCTTGTGGTTAGATAGCATCACAGTAGGCTGATTTTTATCAGGCTGGCCCCAAATTTCAACCATAACATCTTACAGAAAAACCCAAATGAACTTTTTGGCCAACACATTACATATTGGAAGAGTGAAAAATTGTTAATATCCTTTTCTCAAATAATGTGGATTTGGTGTTGGGCCTTACTTTGTGGCTTCTTTTCCTTTCCAATAAGTAGGTCCTAGAAGTAAGGAGAACTGGTAGATTGTCTACTGATCAGTGCAGCTATTTGGAGAAAAAAAAAAAAAACCTTACGAAAGGGTTTATATAAGCACATATCTGGTTCTTTCTTGTTTTAGTCAGAACCAGTCAGTTGGCACCACTGAAGTATTTTATTTTAATATTTTCAACTGAAAATTGGTTTGTCCCTAAAATATTTCCCCAGAGGCTATAGAGATTATATTGCTTTTGTATCATAATCATTGGCTTGTTGCATTGAGGTCTGAGAGCAGTAAGATACGCTCAAGACCTGAAAGGCAATTTGTATCATCATGATACTCCTGTGGTAGTGTGTTCATTTATAATATCTTTGGTATGACTCCAAAATCTTGAATTGTAGTTTGTGTGTAACTCTCTTTTTCTGAAATTTTAACTTGAAATACATGAATTGGAGTAAACCAGGAATAATGGTGGGCTCAGATTTAAAGCAGTTTTATATGGTAGTAATTGTAGCTTGCAAGGGTAGTATCTGTAGGTTAGTACCAAAGTAATATTAATGATAGACGTACTAAAACAGGAAAAGTATGTATTATAGGCATGTGGGTAATGCTTGTCTGTTAGTAGTTAAGATTTGAGATCCTCCTATATTAGCAGCTTTATTTGATGCTTTACAGAAAGACTCTCCCAACTTTTGAAGAAATTATTTGAAACCCAAGAATCTGGTGACCTCAATGAAGAATTAGTTAAGGCTGCTGCCAATGGAGATGTTGCTAAAGTGGAAGATTTGCTAAAAAGACCAGATGTGGATGTGAGCATTTTAAAATTTATTTTGAAGCATATGCAAAAATAGAATAGTTAAAATGAACTTTTTACTCAGCAGTTATTAAGATATTGCCACATGTGCTTCATCTGTCCTTCTTCCTTGTTTTTCTAAGGTATTTTAAAGATGACACTGGGCATTATTTCTTCATTGTGCATTTCTAGAAGATATTGACATTTTCTTATTTTAGTACTGACTTTTGAATATTATGATGTCAAAATTTACTTTTAGGTTTTTAAGTAGTTAGAGTCCTTTGGGGAAATTCAGTGAAATTTTCTCATGTAAATGTTATAATGTTTTAACAATATATTTTAGTAAATTTTATAAGCAATTGTCCATCCTTCTTTTCAAAACATTTAAGCTTTCCCCCTCTCCTTGTGAAAGTTGACTGTTTTCATGGTTCATAATTAGGAATCATGCATTTTGTAAATCTTAATAGTTTATGTTGTAATGTTACCATTCACCAAAGCCATAGTTTAAATGGGTTCAAACTGCAAATTCTGGTTCTTGCTTAGTTATTCACTGGCTTTAGCATCGCTACTGTTCTGGAACCAATACCATGTCAGTCAGTGCTGGCCAAAGGATTGTAGGTTGAGTGTCACTTTGAACCATTGTCACTGTGCAGTGAGGGCTTTTGTTACCATATCTTTGTATGTAAGTATGCCGGACAGTTAGACAGAGATCAGATCTATAATTTATAAGGTGAAAGTGAAAGATGGTCCATTGTGTCTGACTCTTTGCCATCCCATGGACTATACAGTTAATGAAATTCTGCAGGCTAGCATACTGGATAGCCTTTCCCTTCTCCAGGGATCTTCCCAACCCAGGGATCAAACCCAGGTCTCCCGCATTGCGGGAAGATTCTTTACTAGCTGAGCCACAAGGGAAGCCCAAGAATACTGGAGTGGGTAGCCTATCCCGTCTCCAGCGGATCTTCCTGACCCAGGAATCGAACCGGGGTCTCCTGCATTGCAGGCAGATTCTTTACCAACTGATCTGTCAGGGAAGCCCGAAATTTATAAGGTATAAACATCGTATTCCTACGCTCTCCTGTGGCGTTTCAGGTTTGTTGGGGATCAGCTGCAGCAGCATGGCACAGTAGTTTCTTGATTGGTTGTGAGCTATGTCACAAATAGTATCAGATATTAAAGTACCAAATGTTTTTTTGTGTTTGGAACGTAGAGTCAGACTTCTTTTATATTCACTTATGCAGATTTACATTTTATTACACTTAATTTTTTCTTCATTACTGATTTATTTTAGTTGTTTTTTTAGAATGTAGTACATTCTAAAAATTTTAAAGGAAAAATAGTTCTCCAAGATTTGTTATGAAAAGCAGCATCTCCTTCTCAGTGCTATTTTCCTTTTCTTCAGAGGCAACTATTTTCATCTCTTTCAGCTGATTTCCTTCATACAGTTACCTCCTCCTCTTTCAGTAACATACTTCTATTGTTATTTCTTGACTTGTAGGTTATTTCTTGACTTGAAGTTATGTTTTGATACTGCTCTGTGAAGGCAAGGATTCCACTTTCCTTCTCCACGTTTAGCCCATCCTTTCCACGCACATGCATACCTCTTCCAGGTTCTTAATGTGGTATTGCATTATAATTTTGTTAATGTTAGAATTAATTTTGCATGTTATTATTCAAATGGCATGCATATCTGAGCTGTGGAGGATACTCGATTGTGTTTTATTGCACAACTTTTTGCTTTCCTTGGTGTTCATAATTGTTCTTAAAAAAAAAACAACACCTGAGGTGTAATTTACATACAGTGAAATACATGGATCAGTCAGTTTTGACAAATGCATACACCTATATAACCCACAGCCCTATTCAGATGTAGAACACTTCCATTGTTCCAAAGGGTTCACTTGTCTGTCTTAACCCCAGGACATAATCTAAACACTTTCGTTTTCATTTGTTAGTAATCTGTATTGTTATTATTAATTCTTCTCCAGAATTCCGTTTTAACTGTGTAATCTCTTAAGACATTCAGCACATCTGGTTATGTGTGCGTTTCATCTCAGAGAGATTTCTCTCAGTGCCTCTGACAGGATCCATCTAGAATGGATCTCACTCACCATCCTCCAGGTTCCTTTCCCCTCTTTCCTGTGCTGGATTTCTTGTTTTCTTTATCCTCTGTCCCTCTGTCTCCAATTTTATTCTGTTTTTTTGTGAAGTATGGGGCTTTCAGTAGCTTCTTCAGAAAAAGGGTGCATGAGAAATATACCTTTAGTATATAACTTTTTTAACCTTACTGTTAAATTTTAGATGGGAAGAGAATTCAAGTTTAGATACCATTTTCCTTCAGAATAATTCCATTTTCTTCCAGCATTCAGAATTGCCATTCTGATTCCTGATCCTTCATGGGAGCTGTTTTATGTTTTCAAGCATGAAGATCTCTTTTTTCACCAGTATCTGAACTTGTACAGTGTTGTGGATCTGTCTTAATCTGTTGCTTTTAATGTTTGATCTTTTTATCCTGGAAATGATGTCTTTCATATATGGAAATTTTGGAAAAGTTTTTAATTTTAGATTTTCGTTTTAGAGCAGTTTTAGGTTTTATAAACTGAAATGGAAAGATATATAGAAATTTTCCATCTATTCTGTTTGTTGAGATTGTTTTTGCTCCATTGTATTACCTTTGCTTCCTTGTTAAAAATCACTTGACTGTATTTATGAGAGGCTGTTTGTGGGCTTCCTGTTCTTTTCCTTTCTTCCGTCTGTTTATTCTTTGGCCAGAACCACACTGTCGTGATTACTGTAGCTTTGTAGTACGCCTCGGAGTCAGGCAGTGTCAGTCCTCCAGCTTTGTTGCTCTCCTTTAATGTTGGGTTGACTGTTCTGGGCCTTTTGCTTTTCCATATAAACTTCCATACATGTAACTTGCTGGGATTTTAATAGTGATTATGTTAAATCTGTGGATCAAGTTAGGAAGAACTGACATCTTTGACATTATTGAGTCTTCTTATCCACGAACATGGAGTATCTCTCCATCTATTTAGTTCCTTAATTTCATTTATCAGAGTTCTGTAGTATTCCTCATGTACATTTTTACACATTTTGTTAGAGTTATACCTAAGTGCTTAATTTTAGGGGGTGATAATGTAAATGGTATTGTGTTTTTACTTGCATTTCCTTGTTTATTAGTAATACTAAGCATCTTTTTTATGTTCATGTTGGCCATTTGAAATGTCGTCTTTGGGAAAAAATGTCCATTTTTCCATGTTGCATTTCCATATCCATTTATACAACATTTGAGGTGAAGAAAAGATTGGATATTACTGCTTTATAGTAGAACAGTTGAACAGTTGTGTATAGCTACCCTGGTAACTCATTTATGTATCCTTTGTGATAGTTTGCTTATCATTGACATTTGGCTGTATTTGTTGAATTTATTTATATTATACTAGACAGTATCTTTTCTAAAAGTCTTCCATTCACCTCATTACTTTTTTTTTCCATTGAAACAGACTCAGAGGTTTAATAATAATTAAAGTAGACACATATTTAAAATAAATGTAACTTCCCTTTGTACCTCCTTCCCTCTCATCCTTTTCTATTTTCAACTTTTTGATTGGCTAAAAGTTCTTCCATAACTCTTTTAACAGTGGAACTCTCAGAGTGCCTGAATCCCTCCCTAACTTAGAAATGTGATACAGATCACATTTCTGGTGATCTGTATCAGGATATATAGAACACCGACCTGAATTGTTCTCACAGAATCATTCAGTTTGTTGGGTTTAAACCTACACCATGTGTATGTATTGACTCTTCCCTTTTTGTGACATTGCTTTATCCTTTCTTTTTTGTATTTAGGTGAATGGACAGTGTGCTGGTCACACAGCTATGCAAGCTGCTAGTCAGAATGGACATGTTGACATTTTGAAGTTACTTTTGAAGCAAAATGTGGATGTAGAAGCAGAGGTAATTAAGTTTTAAAAATATTTAAGTAAAAATTAACATCCTAGAAATGGTCCTTCTGTATCATCGAGATAGATGCTTTTTCATATTGAAATTTAATATTAACTCAAGGCTCTTCTGATTAAAAAGAAAAAAATTTGAGGAAAGACAATGTGAAGCATTTTGTGTTTTTCTGTGATCTCTTGATATCCTAGGCATAACCCTAAGTGAAGAAGGTTGAGTTTGCTTTTGCTGTGGTAGGACTACTATGCTGTTGAGAGCTCGGTGGTATTTACCCATGACTCATACTGGGAAGATTGAGGAAAGAGGAATATAAATCACATGGGGCAAGATTTTTCCTGATCTATGACACGCAGAGGGCTTTCCTTGTTTTTTTTTTTCTCATGAGGGAACCAGTAAATTAGAATTTGTTTAGTCTTACTGTTTCTTAACCTTAATATGGGTTTTTTAAGATTTTACAGTGTGTGTTTATCACTCTATGTATGTATATGTGCTTAGTTTAATGTAGAACATGTTCTTATTAAAGGAGAAATTAATGATTCTTACTGGCATTGAAATTTCATTGGCTGGTGTGGACAGAGGGCTTCCTTTGTTGCAGTTAACTATAACTGCATCACTTAAAAATATATTAGAATTGTATTTGCTTTCCTCTAATGCAGGATTATTTAGGAGTAAGCCTAATTCTATCAAATTCAAACTAGGCAAAATGTTGCAATTTTGTCCAAGTGACACTCACATCTGAGGAAGCTATTTAATAAGGATTTCAATGTTAGAGGGCAAAATTTGTGGATCAGCCTGTTTTTACTAATTATAAAAATTTAAAGACATGTTTGGAAACAGAAGTCTTACATTCTTTTTGCTTTTTTCCCCCAAATGTGTATATCTTGAGTTGCTGAATAGCTACTAAAGAACCAGTGGTATTTTAGGTCATCCTTGATGTTGGCATTTTCTTTTGTCTAGAGCTTGATTTTACATTAGCATATTAGACATTTATAAACTATAGTCAAATTATATAAGTTTTATTACTGTGATGTATTTATGAATGAGATTATATAATTTGACTTTACGTTTACAGAGTAACTTTAAGTCACATCTTTCTTGGTTGTGAATTTAGGAGCCCAGTATGTGTTGTAAAGATTTTTTTTTTTTTGGGTGATGCAAGAGAGACTTAGTATAATGTAATATTTTGTAAATACTACGTTTTGAACATCCCATTTTTTAATGAATCCAGAAACTACAAACTAAAATATTACAACCCTTCTGACCTTTTTTTTTGGCCACGCCTTGCAGCATATTAAAAAGCAGACATATTTACTTTGCCAACAAAGGTCCGTCTAGTCAAGGCTATGGTTTTTCCAGTAGTCATGGGATGGATGTGAGAGCTGGACTGTGAAGAAGGCTGAGCGCCGAAGAATTGATACTTTTAAACTGTGGTGTTGGAGAAGACTCTTGAAGAGTCCCTTGGACTGCAAGGAGATCCAACCAGTCCATCCTAAAGGAGATCAGTCTTGGGTGTTCTTTGGAAGGACTGATGCTGAAGCTGAAACTCCAATACTTTGGCCATCTCATGTGAAGAGTTGACTCATTGGAAAAGACCCTGGTGCTGGGAGGGATTGGGGGCAGGAAGAGAAGGGGACAACAGAGGATGAGATGGTTGGATGGCATCACCGACTTGATGCACATGAGTTTGGGTAAACTTTGGGAGTTAGTGATGGACAGGGAGGCCTGGCGTGCGATTCATGGGAGTCGCAAAGAGTCAGACATGACTGAGCGAGTGAACTGAACTGAACTGCAGCTTGCAGGGTCTTAGTTTCCTGAACAGGGATTGAACCTGAGCAATGGCAGTGAAAGTGCCGAGTAGTAACCACTAGACCACCAAGGAATTCCCTAGACTTTTCTGATTATAAAGAAAATAAGCTGAGAGGCTTTAAAAATCAAAAATTTTTTTGCCTGATTTTTTAAAAAAACTATACGTTGTGATTCAGCATTACTAAACCTTACAAAGTGAGACTGTCCATAAATCTGTGTTTCTAAAGACTTGTTCACATGAGAGGTTATGTAGAGTAGGGCTACAGCAAGGGGGCTGGGAATGAAGTTGGCACTATGTTTCAAGAATAGGGTTTTTTTTCCTTTCTTAATTGAGCTCAAATAAGCAAAGCAGTTATTACTCTCCACGTAAGATTGGAGTTGGAGTGAGGCCCGTAGTTTGTAAATAACATCATTCAATTTGGAAACTCCATCTGTTACTAAACAGATATATGTGGCCTTCTACCATACTGCCTCTTTTTTTTTTCCCATTCTGAGCATTTTCTGTTTTAAAAACCATTGTAGGCAGATGTAATTTGTAGAGATAGTGTGAAAAGGGGGGTAATTACACATCTGATGAAGTTAATAACACAGTTTCCCAGTGGGTAAAGGGAAAACTACAATAAAAAAAATGGGTTGAAATATAAATCATTGCTTAAGACTAAAGCAAAAGTTCAGCAAAATTTCGTATTTCTAGAATGTAAGATTCAACATTGTTATAAATAGCAATATAATTTACTTAAAACAGTGATTCTTAATTGGGGGGCATTTCTGTCCCACAGGGGACATTTTGTGGGCACATTTTTGACTGTCATAACTGTCTGGTGGGGAGCAAGGGACTGACAGGTGTGTAATGGATAGAAACTGAGGATGCTACTAAACATCCTCGAATGTACAGGGCAGTTCCCACAGCAAAGAATTATCCAGTGCAAAATGTCAGCAATGCTGATTGGAAATTCTGGTTTAAAAGAGGGAGAAAATAGTTAATTTTTCAAATGCACTTAAAATTATGGTTCATCGTTTGTAAATTAATTGATCTGTTTGTAAATTAATTATTGGAAATTTTAAACATTTGTAAAAATAGAATAGTTTAATGAATCCTGTGTACTCATTATTCCACTTGAGTTATTTTTTCTGGCCAAGTCTGTCTTATCAGTACCCTCTTAACTCTCATTTCCTCCACTGAATTATTTTAAAGCAAATCCAGATATCATATTATTTCATCTGTAAATAGTTTTAGTGTGTATCCTAGAAGATAAGTGCTCTTCTCTTAAAACCTTTATTATACCTTTAACACACCTAGACACAATAATTTAACAGTGACTTTTTAAAAATCCAGTTTTAATAAAAACTTTATAGTTAGCTGGAGAATAAAGAGAAGAATACATTTTGTTCTCTGGGACTCTCATTCTGCATCCTTTAATTTCCTTCTTCTGCATCAGGAAGTGAGCTCAGGATAGTATAGCTCACAGATTGCAATCTATAGCCGGAAGGCCAGGTCCAGCCCTTCATTTCTTTTTAAAAGTGTTATTGGAACACAACACACTCATTCATTTATTTTATTGTGTAGTCTGCTTTTGTGCTCCAGCTGCAAAATTGAGTGATTGGTGTAGTTGTGACAAGAGATCATGTAGCTTATAAAACTTATATTTACTTTCTGGCCCTTCACAGAAAAGTTTGCTGGCCCCTAGTATAGATGACTATTTCAGATTTTTTAGTTGATGTAAGCTGTTAGAAAGCTAAATTATTTGCTCTATATTATACCTTTCCAATATGTGATGAGGTTACATTTTTTCCCTATTTCTTTTTCTTAGGGAAAACTCAGAGCTATTTTGGAAAGTTGGTTGTCTCCATGTATGACCTACTGAATACAGTAGGGTTACATCCTGTTTCCTTCTTAATGTGTAGGTAAAGGCACTGAGGACTGTGGGATCTTAGGTATGTTGATTTGGGTGAGCTCATTTTTCATCCTCCAGGGACTCAGTATTTTTTGTTTTCCTACTGATGAAGCCCAGTTTTAAAAAGTGAATTCTTTATAATAAGTTTTTCAAATATAGTACAAATATATACTGATGATAACAGCAAATTTTAAGTGGTTTTATTGTTTAAGATTAATGAAAGCTCTTTTGAATGGAGAATATTAATAGGGAATAATACTAGACTTTTGTCAAAAAACCCAAGTTTGAATGGTATTGTTGCTGTCTAAAATAATATTTGAGCTAAAAGTTTAATTGGTTTAACCTTCTGTTTCCTCATCTATGATAATAATTTGAAGGGGTGGAGAGTTGAGTAATGGAGACAGTTAAGATACCACTTATAGAACACAATGGAAATTTAAGGTTTCATTATTATCTGTGTTGTTATTAAACATTTCTCTTCAACTAGTGAATGTTTGGAGAAGGAAATGGCAACCCAATCCGGTGTTCTTGCCTGGAGAATCCATGGACAGGGGAGCCTGGTGTAGGGGGGTCCATGGCGTCGCAAAGAGCTGGACAATGACTGAGCGACTTCACTTTCACTGTTCTTTTCAGTGAAAACTAGCAATTTCTCAAAAAAAAAAACAAAAACAAGGAACAAATCCCAGATGCTGATTCTATCTGATTCTGTTTATCTGGTTAATGAAAACAAAACTGTAGAAACATTGTATTTAACTGTAATCTGCAGAGGAACTGGGAAGTAGACTTTGCTGCTAAGTCGCTTCAGTCGTGTCCGACTCTGTCGGCAGCCCACTAGGCTCCTCTGTCCGTGGGATTCTCCAGGCAAGAACACTGGAGTGGGTTGCCATTTCCTTCTCCAATGCATGAAAGTGTAAAGTGAAAGGGAAGTCGCTCAGTCATGCCCGACTCTTCGAGACCCCATGGACTGGAGCCTACCAGGTTCCTCCGTCCATGGGATTTTCCAGGCAAGAGTACTGGAGTAGGGTGCCATTAAGACTACTTAATTCAAGGAAATTCTTTTATGGAAAACAAATCAGGACTCAGAGTAATAACCTCCAGAATGGCTCTAGGAATTAGCATACATGGTTCCTAGGAAACCATCTTAGTTCCGGTTATGGCTAGAAGCTTTTCCACTTCCCTTTCCGTACACACTCCCCCCACCCCAAAATACTGATACTATTAAAAACATGAAAAGATCCAATTTATTAATATAAGACCCAGAAAACAGTCCTTTAGGTGCGTTTTGCAGGAAGGCAGAGTGCAATCTGAGATTGCCCAAACAAAAAAGGTCAGATTTTTAAAGGGGCCATATCAGTTTTATAGTCCTCTCTCATCAGCACCTTTATTTAGTTGCACAGGTTGGGTCTTAAAAGTCGTCATTGATTCCTCTTTTTCCCCTGTACTCCTTATTTGGAATATCACTAAATCCCGTTGGCTCAGTGAAATTTATCCAGAATTCACACAACTTTCATCCTTCCTGCTGCCACTGTGCTGTCTCCTCGCACTTCTCTTCCCCAGATGTCTTCAGGGCCTTTTCTCACTTCTCTCAGCTATTTACTCACACCTTCCCTGGGAGGGGTCATTGCTTGGCTGTCTTGTCTTTCTTCCCTGCTATCTTTTCTCCTTGGCATTTCCTCCTACCAAACATTTACATTTTATTTACATATTTCATTTTTAATGTTCTCTTTACTCCACTAGAATGGCAACTGAGGACAGGAGTTTTGTCTTGCCTATTGTTTTATCTCTATGTCCAGAACAGCACTGAGTTCATAGTGGGCACCTAGTCCATGATTACTGAATGAATGAAAGAACACAGCAGAATATACTGTATCCACATAGTCTGTTCAGGTTTAAGTATGATCAGGATAGCAGCATCTTGATTAATTGAATGAGTTTTATAGACAATAAGATGAGGTGCAATGTTACTTATGATATTTGAGAATAATAAAATAGTTGACATAATTTGCTGAAAATAAATTAGAAATTAGAGTTAAACTAATTTTGTGAGAGGCAGGGACAGTTTCATAAGAGAAGAGTTGCCTGTACTGAGTTTTAAAGAATGTGTGTTTTCAAGCCAATAACGTAATGAACAAGAGCATTGAAGTCTGAGAGCAGCACATGAATATCTGGGGTCAAGTCAGTTGGTTAAGTTAGTTTTATGTGTGAGGGACGATGGCAGCAGATGAGTCTGGGATGGTCCGCAGAAGTAGGCTTTAAAAGAGATTTGTTCTTTATAGAGTTACATGAAAGAATTTTAAACATAAATTTTGTGTTTTATAAAGAAAATTCTGTTTTTTGTATGAAGAATAGATTGAAGTAAGAAGGCTGGGTGAGCTATGGAAGTAGGTCAGGTGAATGAGAATGAAAGAAGGCCTGAATCACTTAGATGTAGAATTGGACAAGAGAGAACAGAGCCTAAACTGAAGGGTGAAAGCTGTAGAATTTGGTGCTTGCTTGTTAGGGTTTCAGCAAAAGGAAGTAGATGAGCATGACTGATAGGTCCTGAATGTGTTGACTGTGGTTTTGTCAGCCAGTAGAAGGGAAGGTGGAACAAGAGCAGGTTTTAGAGGCTGGGAGGAAACGAAGGGGAGGAAGAGGGTAGAAAGGACCAAGATCAATGTTAGATTAAATTTGGGGCCCCTTTGCAGGTCTCTTTAGATCACCTTTTGGAAGTGAGCTGTTGTGCTGGGCCTCAACAACTTGTTTTTGGTGGCAGTATCAGAGACAGAATAAAGCTCTTGTTGTTTGAAGCCTTTTGAAATACTTAAGATAAATTTGGAAGAAAGCAACAAAACCTGGAAGCTACAGTCTTTGTGCAAGCGAGGTTTTATAATTTAGACTAAAAATCTGGAAATTAATTGTTGTTTTCTAGTGCATGTATGTATGTATTTTCCAAATTTTTTACATTTTCCTTATGTATTTCCCTTTGACATATATATTTGGGTTTTAATTTTTTAGGTATTATTTTTTTTTAACATAAGCAAATTGTTGATGGAACCTGCATTAAAGTGTTTTTGTAGCAGTTCTCTAACAGTCATCAGTATATGGTACATTTCATAAATAGTTCCTGTCTATTCAGTGAGTCTCAGTGGATTGATGGTCTTACTTTTAATAGGAGTACCACTAGATAGGCTTAAAAATTATAACAGAAAATGAATCTGGACTGGAAGTTAGGAAGATCTTAAATCTAAGATTATGAAATACTGAAATGTGTTACTAGAGAAGTTAACAATATACACACACAAACTTTTTTTTTAAGAAGCTTGTTTTTGTTTTTGTTTTTCCTGGGATTTTAGACATAATACTGCTGAGAGGCACAAGAGTTGAATCCTTAAACTCTTTCCTGTAGTAGTTTGCTAGTTCCTTTTGGCTTAAGGTTGAGAAGTAACAAAAACTCCTAACCTTGTTCTGCTGAAATATTAGTAAAAGAGAAGTTCTGAATTGTGGTTTCTTGGCCTTTTAAGAATGATTGTCAAGCCATTGTGGACTCCTGCTTGAGCAGTTTTATTTTTAGTATCTATTTGAGAAAATACGCAAAGAAAAAAACTATCTTGAATTTAGCAACTGTCGTGTTCATTTGTTTTAAATGTATTTAACCATGGTGATATTTATCTGCATTATCTTTGTAAAGTAGTTCAGAAGCCCAAGTGCAATATGGATTTTCAAACCACTTGCAAAAACTAGAGTCTACCAGGGGCTACCGTGGGTTGGAGGAAGTCTGAGAGTCTGCTTACTTCTGAGTGTTAATATTTGAGATGTGTATGGAATAAAGCAGTACCCTTATAATATCCTTCTCCATCTGCATCTAACAATGAGACTCTTTTTGATATGGACTATGTATATTATCTTTATGGTTCAGTACAAGCATTTTTTTAAAAAAGCAGTCTCTTACATTTGAGAAACACTTAAGCAATTGGGTCCTTTCTATCTCTCATCTCCTCAGAAATACGCTAACATTAGGTGAGGCATACCTACTGGATCCCTCTGAAATAGTTTTGGTGGTTTGAATGTATAGAATTATACTTGTTTGTGTTTCATTTTTATCTTTAAATGAAGTGCTTAATGATTTTTTTCTGTTCTTAAATATATAGAAAAGTGTATGCTCATCAGCTAGAGATAACCAGTGTTAACATGAGGATGTATTTCTCCCCTTAAAGGTGGTTGAGATCATCCTGTTTGGCATTCTTCCTTCTTTTTTTTAAGTTACTCAACTGTTAGTATAATTTCTGTGTTATTAAAAAGTCTGTGTAAGATTTTTTTGATGAAAGAACTTCATCTATAGTTGTGATCTAACATTTTTCTAATGTTGGCTTGCCATCATGGCTGGTAATTTAGGAGTACTGAAGAATCAGACTACTTCTGATGTAACTGTTGGTCTAGTATGTGTATGCATGATGTAATGATCCAGGTCATAATTTATCTTTGGAGCTAATCACTAGTCAAATGAATTTCTAGTTACCTTGTTGGCTCCACTCTGTTTCCTTTTCTTACATTAATCTGGTTCTTGATGAATTATTACAGTAGCATCACTTTTTTTTTTCTTTCTGAAACATTCACTGACCGAGACTTACTGCCGCTGTTTAGGATAAAGATGGCGATAGAGCAGTCCACCATGCCGCTTTTGGAGATGAAGGAGCCGTTATAGAAGTGCTGCACCGGGGCAGCGCCGATCTGAACGCTAGAAACAAGCGCAGGCAGACACCGCTTCATATTGCTGTCAATAAAGGTCACCTTCAGGTGGTGAAGACGTTGCTGGACTTTGGCTGTCATCCCAGTCTTCAGGTAAGACCATTGCAGAATTATACTGTGCAGGTATTTCCAGGATTCTTTTAGATGGCAATACTAGTTTGTGTGGCAAGCATTCCTTTGTTATCAGTCCTTTCTGTATGCTCAGTCATGGTGAATGATTCCAAAGGTATAGAATGCCGTAAAATTGGCAGCTATTCCTTCCTAGAAAAGCCTTTGTTAAGAAAGTGTCAGTAAATTGATTTTGTATGGGGGGAGTTGGTGATGGGGATTTGTAAAACTATCAGCTAGGAGTTGATTTAACTTTATTGACCATGACAGTGAGCTTCAGCAATTCATAATAGTTACTTCAGAGGAGTCTAAATTATTTTAATTGTAGCTTAGTTTATCTTAGATTGTTGGTCTAGTCCTTAATCTAGTCTTGGAAGATATTCTGATCTAGAAAATATATATGGAGTTTTAGGATTGATTTTATAATAGGTATGGAATTTTAGGGTGTAACCGTTAATGGTAGGAGTGTGGTATAGCAGCCCATTGTAAGCTAATGAGTTCGGTGGGGGTCAGCTTTTCTATCTCATTAAAATTTTAATTGTATTTGAGGATACATCCTTGTTTTTATTTTTTATTTTCTTTGGAAAACTATAGCATGTTTATTGTATTGTTCATCTAGATTGACTAGAAATTTCTTTACTATAGTGAGGCTAGTATTTCTTGCCTGCATTTTGAAATTTAACACGCAGCATGTTTTATTACTGGTCGTTGGATATGGCTTCTGTTTTTCTTTGCTTAGTAGATCATTATAAGAATTAACTTTACATATAATAATTAATTGAAGAAGAGCTAATGAAAATCTCTTAAAACTTTGAAAAAAAAAAAAGGATTCTGAAGGCGATACTCCTCTTCATGATGCAATAAGTAAGAAACGTGATGACATCCTGGCAGTTCTTCTAGAAGCTGGAGCAGATGTTACCATTACGAACAACAATGGGTTTAATGCTCTACACCATGCTGCACTGAGAGGAAACCCCAGGTAAAGATGCCACCTTTTACTATTTCCTATGCAATTTAAAAATAGTTTTCTGTTGCGGGCTCTCTTTTTCTGATGCTTATAAAGAAGTGATTTTGGCTTATTTTAATATTTTAAATTATTTTAAAATCTGAGGAAATTATGTCTTCATTAAAATAGATTAGTTTTATATGGTTTTTTTGGTTAAACTAATACAAGTATCATGAAATGACTATTTAAATATATGTTAAATATGGGTATAAAATACCAGGAATACTTGCTTGTATTCTAAAGGTTTAATTAAAATGCATTCCACCTGGAGATTTATGTGTCTTCAAGATCATTCTCAGGCGTCCTCTTACCAAAACCTCACGTTATCTGTTTTTTTTTTTCTTTATTCCAAGTTGTCTATTTGTACAGTAATTATTTTTTTAAAACTTTTGACTAAAAAACTTTTAAGTTACCTAATTTTTTATTGATAATATAATTAACTATAGACTTCTAGTACAGATGTCTTCTAACCATTGTTAGGGTAATAGGTGGTCTACTGAAAAAAGTGCTTGTTGCTGAAGTTTGAGAAAGACTTTTGGGAAGTCATAAAATTCATAAAGGATCTGCAGAGTCTCACAGAAAAGAAAAGTGCTTAGCTTTGCTTAACGTAGAACTTTCTGTAAATGAATATTTTGGAACAATTTTACCTTGAGAAGCATTTTGGAAAATTCTGGGGAATTCCCCAGGGGTCTAGTGGTTAGTACTCTGTGCTCTAACTGCTAAGGGCCTGGGTTCAGCTCCTGGTTGGGGAACTACCTTGTGGTGAGGCCCCAAAATAATAATTATAATAATAGTAATAATAATAAAAAATAAACTCTTTTAAAAAAAGAAAATTCTTCATTAGATGTTTTGTGTTTATAGTTGAATCAAGCCACGTGTATTGACTGAGGAAGATGTTTACTTGGAAGTTTATTTTGATAATTTAAAAATTTTAAATTAAAAAATTTGAGATGTAATTGACATATGATTCTATATTAATGTCCCTTGTGGCTTCCCTTGTGGCTCAGCTAGTAAAGAATGCGCCTGCAATGTGGGAGACCTGGGTTCCATCCCTGGGTTGGGAAGATCTCCTGTAGAAGGGAACGGCTACCCACTCTATTTCTCTGGCCTAGAGGATTCCGTGGACTATGTAGTCCATGGGGTCACAAAGAGTTGGACACGACTAAGTGACCTTCATTCACTTCACTTTACTTTATTATATTAATATCATGTGTTAAAAATAATGATTTGATATTTGTATATATTGTGAAGTGATCGCCACAGTATGTCTAGTTAATATCCATCACCATGCATAGTTCCTAATTTTTTTCTTATGATAAGAACTTTTAAGATCTATTCGCTCAGCAGCTTTCAGATATACAATGCAATATTTTTAACTGTAGACACCACGATTTCTTATTCTTTGGTTCCCTGTTGCATTTTTACATCATGTTTCCTTTTACAATAATTTTTTGCTTTTTTTTTTTTTTTTAACTTCCTAAGATCACCACTAGAGGGTGAGCACAGAAAACAAAAGGAGTTTATTGAAGTTGACTATTGGTATTGTAACAATAGGTATATAATCTAGGATGAAATAAATGGCCGTATTTTAGGTTATGTCTTGATTTGTTTTTTTCAAATTATAAATATTTGAACACTTCAAATATTTAATGTTGACACTGTAAAGGAGAGAAAATAGTATTATATGTTCCCTGCCTTTCAAATAAACGGTGTGATGGTGGTGATGATAGATTTACCACATGCAAGTAGTTAACATGCATTATCTCATTTAATCCCTTGAACAGCTTTTTGAAGCAGGAAGAAGGTGTTAATATCCTAATTTTATAGGTGAAGAATATGAGGATTATAAAGAAATGAAGTTTGTCAATACTTGTATTCAAGGTCTGCAGCTGCCTAGTGGAACAGCTGGAACTTGAGCATGGTCTCTTTGACTTTAGAATCATTTGATCTTAGCTGCCTTATATTATTTCCTCTGTATTTTGGGCTGTATGTGAGGTAAGGCTGGAACACATGGACAGGGAATGATTTAACCAAGAGTATAGCAGTACATCAAGCTGACGTGTGTGTCATGAGCCTGTCTTTTAAGTTTATCTCCCACTAATTAAAACCTCTCTGCCTACCTAGACCTTCAGCTTTACTGTACCACTCTTGCTCCCTAAAAGTTTCTGCTTTTCTTCTTCATTGATTAAGCACTTTCTTTCTTTAGGATGCCCATAACCGACTTTCTCCCTGAGGTCCTAGATTTGATCTTTGAAATTATTTTCTGTTTGCTCTATACTTCCTTGTTCTGTGTTCTTGTTTTCTGCAGTTATCTTCTTTGTGCTGTCCCTTAGTATGTGCATTTTAAAGTTTCTTTCTGTTAAAATTTTGGGCATAAATATTTGTGTATCTCCCATAATGCCTTGACTATAGGTGAGGACTCAATACATGTTAGTCTTAATTTGACAGGACATGGACTAGTAGCCTACCAGGCTCCTCCCTCCATGGGATTCTCCAGGCAAGAGTACTGGAGTGGGTTGCCATTTCCTTCTCCAAGGGATCTTCCTGACCTAGGGATCAAACCTGGGTCTCCTGCATTCCAGGCAGACGCTTTAACCTCTGAGCCACCAGGGAAGCCTCATGGGTGAGGACTCAGTACATGTTAGTCTTAATTTGACAGGACAGTGTTAGATATCACAAGAGTATATAATCAATTAAAATAAAAATTATGTAGAGAAATTGTCAGGAGTTCATACAGAGCAAGTATTTCAAGTTAGAATTGGCAAAAAGATTTTCCTGAGGGAATTTAATTTAGGTTATATAATATTTTTAAGTTATAAAGTTTAAGGTAGATTAAAAACTAAAGTGTTTAGGAGATGAGTAACTTTTAAATATTTTGAATTGTTTAACTTTATTGAGCACATTGAGAGCAGGCTAGTATATTTAATAATGTTAAACCAAGGAGGGGGAAAAAATACTACTTCTGTTTCTTTAATTCTTGAGAACTCCTCCAACTAGATAATTGGTGTCAGGTGACATAAAAAAAGAGAAAAAAATAAACACTTTCATTCTACAACAAAGTGGTGCTTTAGTTAAAGGTATATGACTTCTTAATTCCTATTTGCTTAAAGACATTTTATGCAGTTGTGACTGTAGATTGCCAGATAAAGGATGATTTTAATTGAACATGAAAGAGTATGAGATGATGCAAGTTATTTATTTGTTGTAATTGTAAGCTGGGTTATTTTGAATTTTTTTTTTTTTTAAATATCAGATTTCTTATTCTTAAAATTGACTTTTCTTTCCTGGTACTAACCAGTGATGTCATAAGACAGAAGGAACCATTTAAACTCAGAATTAAGAGGAAAAAGGTCTCATTTTGCAACTGAGGAAACAGGTTCGGAGAGTTGAAATATCTATATAAGTAAAAGGTAGCAATGCTGAGGATTTTGTTCCTTTTTTGTTCCAAAGTCTTTTGGTTCAGTATCAGAAGAATTACATACTTACTATGTCAGTCTGTCCGCCAAATGCTCTGCAGTGTCACTGTCTCCTTTTCCACTTTACCTATCAATGTTCTGATGAATAGCAGTCAGTTAATTGCTAATCATATACAAGGTAGTGACTCAGCATTTCTGGAGTTTTGTTTTACATAATGTTATGAAGTGAAGTGAAAGTCACTCAGTTGTGTTCGACTTTTTGTGACCCCATGGACTATACATACAGTCCATAGAATTCTCCAGGCCAGAATACTGTAGTGGGTAGCTTTTCCCTTCTCCGGGGGATCTTCCCAACCCATTCAAACCTAGGTTTCCCTCATTGCAGGCGGATTCTTTACCAGCTGAGCCACCAGGGAAACCCATATAATGTTACACTTTTCATTAATTTAAAATAGTGCATGTCCACACTGTGGCATTCCTGTTACAGTTTCGGGTGACCTTCACAGATATTTTCTTCCTTTGAAAGAAGTTGTTTGTTTTTTTTTTTTTTTAATTTTGTGGCACAGTCTGCATTTCTTTTTTTTTTTTTTTTTTTGCATTTCAATATCATTTCATTTCTGAAGGACAAGAAATTTAATACAGAGACCATAAATGAATAAAATAATTTTATTTGAAAGCCTTATATCATTCACACAGTTTTTCACCAGACTGTTTATTAACATCATACACTATTATAGCTCTTTGAAGTAGAATCAACAGTTACAAATTATTTGATTTAAACCATAATTTGAATAATTTAAATAAGTTGAAATTAGTTGACATGTGATTGATAATGATAAATGAAAACGCTGGCTGTCCTGTAGTAATCAATGCATAGCTACAGCTGGTTGAAGGGGACCAAATCCATTGAAGAGGCGATTTGGTTCCATTTTACCAGCTCTAGCAAAGCATTGCCGTGGTGCTAGCTGGGGACCTAAAACAGTTGAAATGTTTTTATTTGTAAAATTACGATTATGGCCCTTCCTCAAATGTTAAGAGAATCTTGTATCAGTATTTCAGCCATGGATTGTCAAACTTTATTTTCTGAAGGCACTTTTCCTGCTGTTTCCCACTCCAGTCATGCAGAAGTCTTTACCCTTTAGCACATTGTTAGCGCATTAAGGAGTTACCAATGTACATCTTTGTTTTTAACACCTTTGCTGAATCCTTAAATATAGGCAGTGACCTGTTTCAAAAGCAGCACCATTTAAAAAGAGCATATAGACCTTGATGTGTATCAGAGTAATGTTTTCTATTTATCTTTGAGCAGTAAACCAAATAAGCAGGTGAAATAGGTTAGGGAAGAGTACTGCTAGTCAGTCACACTTTGCTACTGCACTTCTTTTTTTAGCATAATACTTAAGGACTAACAGCAAGTTGCTGACGGGGGGAAGGATGAATGGCCTTAAGAAAAGTACCTCTGGTACCCTTTGGTTTATAAATAGATGACACGTGTATTCAGTGTATTGCTTAGACTTGTGTTGAAGGAACTGCCATGCATGGTAGCTTATTTTTCTTTATTTTTGCTTATGTAGTGTCACTAACCATAGGTTAATAGTTGAACTCTTTTAAAAGTCTGGTTCCTTGACTGAATTCTCTTGTCATTTCGGGTACAGAGTGCCTGGTTACTTCTCATTAAATACATTGTGGTTAGCACTAATCATGAATTTGAATATGAAAATTACCATTAAAACTCAGTACAGCAAGTTTTTGTTAAAAGGGAATTGCAATATTGAGAAGGGATGTCTTCTGAAAATACCTGTTTAAAATAAAACTTTGAACAGTTATAGTTTGCCTTTAAGGTAAGTGCTCTCACTGAAATATAAACAGTAAAAAAATAGTTGTGTTTTGAACCAAACTGGGAGAAGGTCAACACTAATTCAGGCAATATTCAAATACTTCTCGTATTAAGTATATCCTGCATCTGTTGGCTGAACGGTATCATGCTCCTGGTGAAATTAATGTAACTACAATTATTTCCATCATTTATTCTAATAGAAAAGAAACAGGTGTTAAATTGCCTGGACTTAAGTGCTGAAGATAGCAATAAAACTGACTTCTATTTTTACTAGTTATATGGGAGCTGTTTAGCAGATCCAGTTGCTCAAGTGTGCTTTGGATGGCAGTTCAGTTTCATATACTGGCCATATCGGGGCAAGAGAGGCCAGGGGAAAAAAAAAATAGTACAGCATTTGATAATGTCAGCATCTGTTATCCCTGTCAGAGAGACAGTTGAAATGTTTGAGTTACACCAGTGTCAGCAGATGCCCAGAGTTCAATATGCACTCAGTTAAAAATGAACAGCTGATCTAAGTGATAGATGTGACATTTTAGAGTGATTGAAAATACTCTTAGATATGTTGAGTTTACCTTGTAAGCACTAAAGTCAGTGTATAATTATACTTTTTCAAATGAATGATAGATACTGTCATTTTCTAAGGTTTGTAAGCTCTTAATATTGTAGCAACAAGATTCTTAGTTGCTGGAATGTTTTAAAATAATTATTAAAAGCTTTTGTACCCATAGAATGGTGAATATAATTGCTTATAAAGCATAGACATAGTAATACCCTTTGAGTAATTTCATAGAGGAACCTCTATTTTTGAGGTGTATATTGTCAGGTTTTGATGTTTCGGGCATGTGTAGTTAAACTTAATGAATGGAATATGAAGCTTTGCCATCCTTTTTGTGGATAATGAGGAAGAAGGTCTATTCTTCAGTGAGTTAAACTTTGAACTGATTTTTTTCTATAAAAACGTAAAATTTTTAAATTAATGAACTTTTTAATTTACAATATTCTATAACTTCTGTGCTTTTGTGTAAGTCATTCTCTCCTTTTTAATCTGATTAAATGAAAATCACCTTTTGACAATTATCTAGTTGTCTTATTAAACAGAAAATTAACAATTCATGGATAACCTTATGGCCATTTGTATTCAGTTGTGACAAAAAATTTAGACATGTGATGACATATGTCTGAATACTCTAATCAAAAGAAGTGATTAGAATATATGAATATTAATATTTCTTTTGTAAATCTATTATAGTAGCTTAAAATAGGTACTAATAAATTGTTGCTAAGAGCTTTATCATTTATAATATCAATATATAAGTATATACTGTACAAAATAAATTTTACATAAAATACAAAATGTATTTTAATATCTCTAGCATACTATAAACAGTAGGCTATCATGTTTATAAAAAATTGAATTGTATTTGCCTAGTACCAGTAAAAGATGGTTATTCTTTCTGGATAAATTGGTTTCATGATTGTAGTGTTTCATTTTATGTGCCCTCTTTGGAGAAAGCAAATTCAAGGATAGTATAGATAATAATTAATTTATTTTAATATTTGGCAGTCTGTGACCAGTGTGCCCTATTGATTTACACCTGTTTCCCAGAATTTTATCATTTTTCTTGAATAAATCATATGTCTTGATTTAAACTAAGTACTTACATAGCATTGAAAGTGGAAACTGGATTAGGGAGAAGGACAGGGACCACTTTCTTTTCTTTGAGAGTAGAATTTTACTTGAAAGATAGTCTTTTAAAAGTACAACTATGTCTGTAGCTTTCAGAAAGAAAACTTAAAAACACCAAAACTTGCTTCAGGAATTCTTCTAATATTGTTAAATTATAATTACATTGTTGATTATAATTATTCTTCATATCAAAATATGAAGAATAGCTGTTGAAATGCAAATGAAGTCAGCTTTTGTTAAATGTCAGCCCTACTAATATGATACATTTAAATTAAAATCAAATTGTGGAGACAGAAAATGGGTCACTTATATCATTTTTTTGTACTAGTATCGCTGTTTTCTCTTTTGTATTCAAATTTTAATCATGTGAGTACTTAATTAAAAAATGTAAAATGTAGTATGCTTTAAACTTAAAAGATTTAAAAGGAATTCCATGTTAATTTTAAATCTACTTCAGTAGAACTTTTTTCCTCCTGAAATATAAATCAGCAACATTTAGTTTCCATCTGAAAGAAGTAGGTACATTTTCTGGTGTTAGTATTGCCAAAGGTCACCTCTTTGATAGGTTAATTTAACATATGAAGGTCATTCACATAGCTGCAGTCTAGTTTCCTCTTGGTGGTTTATTGCCTACCAAAAATACATACTTCTTTACATTCCATAGCATTGTATGTTCATATGGGTACATAAAGAAGTATGTACTCTGAGTAGGTATTACTAAGTTGTTAGCTGTAAAAACATGAAATGTTTTATTTTCCCATTTTTTAGTAAAACTTTCAGCTTACTGATGGAGAGCAGTGGTAGATCATTTGCAGAGAATATCAAAGACTAAACTTTATAACAGATTTACCTGAGGCATGGCATTAGTGCTGTTTATGGTTCCTTGTTCTTGGTGGATATACACTTCTAAACGTTGACCAGTTATCTGTTGAACTTTGTCCTGGTTTGGTTCTTTTTGAGAGAGATCCATTGAATCAGTGGGAATTTACAGAGTGTATTTCAGAAATTGGTAAGATTAGCCTAGTGTTTCTTCATAGTCTTCAGAGAAAATTTCTTCTTATTTTGTAGTTTGCTTCTAGAACCTACAAGTAGACAATAATTAATTTGGTGCATGTTCTTTTTAGCAGCAAGATATCTTATTAAAGACTTAATAATTAACCAATTAGTACTACTTCTGATGTTGACTCTAAAGTTGAAAAAACAAGGAGAAAAACTGGATCTTTTTAGAGTATGAATGAACTGAATTTCTTTTTAATGATAATTTTTTTTGTTAGTTTTGTTTTTAACATCACAGATAAGAACTCATGATCATTTGAAAACCTCTGTGTTGTTCCTTTGTTATTACTTACCTGATTTTTGCAGTTTGGTGATCCTGTCTGGGTTAAATATAAATTTAGATAAAGGAATTAATATCTAATTTTCGTGAGTCGAGTGGTTCTGATACTTTGATTTTTTTTTTTTAATATGAAGGATAAGTACCAGAACAATCAAGTTTTCCAAAGTCACACTTAAAAGAACTGAAAGGAATTAGCTAGTGAGCAGTTGGGTTTTAGCTTGATCTTTAGCATGAAAACAAATTATAGTTGGTGAGTTGCCTTTTATTATTGTGGCATTAAGAAGTTAATTTATAAGAAGACCATAAGAAAATTTCAGATCTGAAAGAGGAGGGGGTATAAAAGACACAGAAAGTAGAATTCCTGCAGCGCATTGTAAGAAGTGACTGTAGCTCATAGAGAGCCGAGGACCACGTAGCAGGAGATGGTCCAGTACTACAGCAGTTTCAGCAATGCAGCATTTGAATTTCACCATCCATATGCGGATTTAATTTTGTGCCCAGCTATCAGAGGAAGCATTAAAAAGCATTTTGTGATCTCCCAAGTTCCTTGGTTGACTAAACCTTGAAAGAGTTAATAGTTTTTAAAAGATAGTACGTTCTGAAGGCAGGTGGCCATTTCCTAGGGATACAGAATCACCACTTAATCTGAAACAGTAAAGACTGACTCTTTAATAATGTAAAAGACAGGAATGGACTTGTACAGGTTTGACATTGAGTCATCTGTCATGATATTTGAACAGCATTCCTTTTTACACTGCACGAGGTCTCTGCTTGAACTGTGAAACGGCTATGCCCAGGTAGAATTTAACAGTAAAAGCATGTATTGAGTCGCTAATAGGTAAGCATGCAGAAAACCATAAGCCTCCATTAAAGTACTGTCCTGTGGGTGCTGTGTTACCTGTAAGCTTAGTGTCATGAGCAGGGAGAGAGAGAATGACCCAGAGAGTCACGCCAGCAGCAGCCATCTCTTCTTGATCGGCTGTTCACTCTTTTTGCTGAATCAGCGCTTCTTTTCATGAGCCGGGGGAAGTAAAGGGGAAGTATCAGTGAACACAGGACCCCACCTTTTAAGATAAATTTGAAAAACAAGTGAACAAACACAGTATATCAGCCATCTTTTCCCTCTCCCTTTCCTTATGCTTAGGGAGGAAAAAAAAAAAACTTTAATAAAATTGAGTCAGCGTTGGCCATTTGATTTGGAATGTCCTATTACTGGTATTGAATGGATATGAGTACCTTGTCTCTGGTGTATAGAAAGTGAAGCAACCGGGAAAGGTTGCTTCAACGGCCAAGAAAATGCACCTCACTAATTGCTCAGATGGAATGCTTCAGAAATGGGGAAAAAGTTGCAGAGGAGGTTACTTTTACAATCTAAAAAAGAGACACACACACACACAAACCCGGCAAAAACCAAAACACACCTCACTCCCCCCCACCAAATAACTGTAAACATTCACCCTGTTTCCTTTGCCCACCAGAGGACACTGGGGTCTTCTGACTTCTCAGGCAATATTCTGCATCTTTCTTGCTGTGGAATTTTTGTTTGTTTGTTTTTAGTTGCCAGGATTAGGTGGTAGATCTGTATTGAAGCTACCTTGTCATATCCAGAGGTCAAGTCTGCAAGCAAGGTCGGACTTCCACATGGTCACTACAGAGGTTAACTTATATTCTTCCCTCAGTGGCCACAGGCTGAACTGTTACAGCTTTATAGGCAGCTAAGCATTTGAAACATGCACTCCCAGGCAAACAGGCTCTCTTGTGCCTCTCTCTTCCCTGACCATATTTAGTCAACCATAGCAAAAAATAGTCTCTCAGCTGTCGATTGTCGATCCAAAAGCTGAGGAAGCCTCTATCTTGCTTTCTGCCTATTGATTGTTCATCCTGCGGTCCAAACACTGCCTTGCCATTTGTCCTGCATTTTTTTTTTTTTTCAAAGCACTGCCAAATAAAGCGGTCTCTCATGTTTCCACTTACACATCCCAGATTTATACTGAGCTTGCGCTGAGGCTAGGAAAGCCTGATGCGGCTGCCACTATACTTAGAAGCACTGCAGCGAAAAAAGGAAAGAGAAAAAATATTACCCTGGCTAGTAGCAAGACGGGCTTTAGACAGATATGGGACAAGTAAAGTCCCTGTGCTGCCAAAATATATTTCATAACCTGTTTTTTAAAATCAGTAAACAAACAAAAATCAGGATAATGATATTTTGGATAGCTCAACGACTGAAGGGATTTTGTAGTGTTACCTTTAGAGCTCGTCGTTGCTATACAGTCTTTTTAAATTTAATGAGTAATAATTGAATGGAAAAATATGTAGAAAGGGTACTAGAACCATTGTATTGAAGGTGAAGAGATCACTCAGGAGGAAAGGAGGAATGTGTAAATGAAATCTTGGAAATGGTACTTAAAACTTTTAAATTAAAAAAAACCTTTAATTCAGTGTCAGTTTTAATACGTTTTTTAGTAGTGCTTAGGTGAGAAACAGGGTCTGGTATGCTTTTTAGTAATTGTGTTACTTTTCTATCGAAACTTTGTATAGTTATATAACTATTATAATGCATTGATTAAATTCTACTTTATTTTCAAATGTGAAGTGGTTTTTTTCTCCTTTCTACATTGCTGTTCTGCTTTACTTTTCTGAAATAGCATTTAGGCATGGTCATTTCACACTTTATTACAGACTCAGAATAGTTATTAACCTTTCTGTAACTTGTTGTGGGTGTTCAGTCACAAAGTCCGACTTTTGTGACCCAGTGGATTGTAGCCTGCCAGACGTCCTGTCCATGGGATTTCCCGGCCAAGTATACTGGAGTAGGTTGCCGTTTCCTTCTCCAGGAGATCTTCCTGACCCAGGGATCGAACCCGTGTCTCCTGTATTGCAGATGAATTCTTTACTGCTGAGCCACCAGGGAAGCCCTTCTGTAACTTTGTCACATAACACATGTTGTAGGGGAAAAATACTTTTGTTCTAAACTTTAATAGTATATCACCATAAATTTTAACCTTGAGGTTTATTTTTTAACCAAGGAGAAAAAAAAATTTAACATCAAATTCCGCAAACCTATGGTGGTACAATTTAAGATCTAACAAACCTAAGAATGCCTAGGAAAAACCAATTATACCTTGTTCTTAATTCATATGTAGTCTCTTAAGTATTGGTTCGGTTCAGTTCAGTCATTCAGTCGTGTGCGACTCTGCGACCCCATGGACTGCAGCACACCAGGCTTCCCTGTCCATCACCAACTCCCTAAGTTTATTCAAACTCATGTCCACTGAGTCGGTGGTGCCATCCAACCATCTCATCCTCTGTCATCCCCTTCTCCTGCCTTCAATCTTTCCCAGCATCAGGGTCTTTTCCAATGAGTCAGTTCTCATCAGGTGGCCAAAGTATTGGAGTTTCAGCTTGAGCATCAGTCCTTCCAATGAACATTCAGGGCTGATCTCCTTTAGGATGGACTGGTTGGATCTCCTTGCAGTCCAGGGGTCTCCAAAGAGTCTTCTCCAACACCACAGTTCAAAAGCATCAATTCTTCAGCAGTCAGCTTTCTTTATAGTCCGACTCTCACATCCATTGATTCAGTTAAGAACCAAAAAAACTTAACAGTTTTCTGAGCTCATTCTCCTACAAGGGAAATTCATTCTTGACATCCTTTTTGTCTTTAGCATTTTTTATAACATAGCAGTTTAATTATTCTGAATGCTGTTTTAAAACAGTGACATAAAGCATGCTTCTATAGATATTTGGGCAGTTTTATAGAGCCAGCTTTCCTAGATACTGAAGTAATTTTAGACACATTGTGAGAAGATGATGCATATCAGAGTACAAGATAGGTTAATTTTCAAATTTTTAAACTACCTCATATTTCCTGACCATTTGGTAGCAGTGAAAGTCCTCCTTTCCCACCTCTCAAGCAAACAGTTACATAGTGTATGAAAGGACAGGCACTTTTCTAAGGCCTGTAAAATCCCCATAACAGTCCTACGAAATAGGACTTGTGATTCTTTACACATTTTATAGGTGAGGAAACTGAGGCATAGAAGGTAAGTACCCTGCTCAGGTCACCAGCCCTTTTGTTTGCTGGCACCAGAATGTGAGCCCAGGTGGCTTGGCTTTAGACTTAGATCTTTACCCCTGTTCCTGCCACTGCTGTGGTTTATAATAATGCAAGCAGTTAGGGCCTGGACTCTAGGGGACCGGAACCTATACCAGAAATGTAGCATGTTGAGCATTCTTGGCCCCAGTATGCTGAGAAGAGTGACCGTTTGTTTCTTCCTTTGTTTCATTCAACTAAACTTTGAGCACCTCATACTAGGTGCACACAGAGGGAATGAAGTTGAGTAAAGTGGCTTCCCTGGCTGGCAGTGTAGAAGAGGTCATTTTAGTTGTCCTCTTTTAAGAATGATCGAGTCCTCACCTGTACAATGCTCCTGCAGCCTGTATTGTCATTGCATATCTGTCATTTTGAGCTAATTTCTACTGCATTACCAAATTCCTAGTTAATAAATTCAAGCTAAATTAATGAACCTTTTAATTACGATATCTATCAAAAAAGAAGTTTGTGGGGAAGAAAATCAAGCACACCAAAAAAATTAAAATTTAGCATTTGAGTCATGTCTGTTTATCCCTTTAAATAGATGGAAGAAAATAAAAACTGTCCATATTCATTTGCTAGAATGATTATTACAGATAGCATTCTTGTCTCCATCCATTTAGATAGGGGTGGGTGTGTATTGAATAAAGATGTGTTCAAACTGTTTTATTAACCTGCTCTTAGCATGGCCTACAGGACTTCTGCTTGAGATTTATCAACTTGCTTGGCAGGTTTGTTTATGGATTCTGTACTAACATGCTTAAATTATATTTGAGGGATTGTTCAATATTCAGAATTTATTGAACCCCTAATGTGCGCTATTATTTCAATGTCTTTTTTACATTCAGTAATACTAATATGTAAGGCCTCCTCAGTTTAGCTACTGTGGTTTGCTTGGAAAAATGTTGCCCATCTCTGAAGAAAGATTGCAAAGCATGGCAGGTCCTAAAAATGGAGCCATTGCCATTTGACTGTTACATACCACTGCAGACAGCTGCTTGTCCCCTCTGCTTCTTAGAACTCATTTGTTCATCATTCAGCAAACGTTTGAGTATTACCATGTGCCAAGGATTATGCTCGGCACCACTATTAGTTGTTCTGGAACTTAATGCTTCTTTGGCACTGTTCACAAATGCCTGCCTAACTGGTAGTAAGATCTTATCCTTAAACCATCCATGTCCTTAACCTTTTGGAAAACAACCAGATTGAGAAATAAAGAAGAGTGTTTGAACTTTGGGGAAAGTATCTTCATACAGTGCTCCACCAGTGAGAGTCTGTTGGCTTAGTAAAATTATTGATTTATTGAACTGGTAACATCCTTATCCCAGCAACTCTAAGGGCCTCAGTGCTTGCAGCATAACAACAGAATCCTCTTAATTAGCTGAGGTGCTGTGGGGAACAGCTGACCTTCGTTGGTTATATTGTGGGGTCCTCAGATTGCCCCACAGGAGGAAAGGAGACAGACCATTCAGAACTGCTCTGGACATGAAGGGGAGGGGACCAGAGACTGTTCTTTTTTTTCTCTTAGCTTATACTGCAGGCTGGGCCCAAAGATTGACTTCTTTTGAGGTGTTGTGTTGTTTTTGTTTGCTTTTTGTGAGGCAGTAGTAGGTCAAGAACTAACATTAATTAGCAGCTTTCTTATTAAGATGAGAAGATTATAGATTGCTCTTAAAATTAAGCTACCCCAAATCTCCAGTATAGAAGAATTCCAGATCATTGATGTGAATACTCTATCTTCAAGGAAGTGGAATATAACTTTTCACCTGTTAAGAGTAGGCTACCTGTAGTGACTTCCTTCCAAAGAGTGTAGCTTATTATTCTGTAGTAGAGAAAGGGAGCAAAACAGCAGCTCGACAGTGGAGAAAGTGGACAGATGCTACCTCAACCAGATGGCCGTGGTAAACATTGACAGGTTAAGTCATGTTGATAGTGTGCACCCTTGATGTGATGTTGATAGTGTGCACCCTTGATGTGATGGAATGGCACTGTCTTTGAAACCTCCTCCTCAAAACTCATAATCCCAGTTGCAATCATCAGAAAACATCAGACAAATTACAAGCAAGGAGCATTCTATAAAATGACTGATTAGCACTCCTCAACACTGTCAACATCATCAAAAATAAGGAAAGTCTAAGAAACTGTCACAGTGAACGGGAGCCTTGGGTGCCATGACAGCTAAGTGTAATATGGTATTCTGGAGCCGAGAAAGTACGTTAAATAAAACTAAGGAGATCGGAGTGAAGTATGGTCTTTAGTGAAGAATTGGTCTTTAGTTAATAACTGTCAGTTCAGTTCAGTTCAGTCACTCAGTCGTGTCCGACTCTTTGCAACCCCATGAATCGCAGCACACCAGGCCTCCCTGTCCATCACCAACTCCCGGAGTTCACTCAGACTCACGTCCATCGAGTCGGTGATGCCATCCAGCCATCTCATCCTCGGTCGTCCCCTTCTCCTCCTGCCCCCAATCCCTCCCAGCATCAGAGTCTTTTCCAGTGAGTCAACTCTTCGCATGAGATGGCCAAAGTACTGGAGTTTCAGCTTTAGCATTATTCCTTGCAAAGAATACCCAGGGCTGATCTTCTTTAGAATGGACTGGTTGGACCTCCTTGCAGTCCAAGGGACCCTCAAGAGTCTTCTCCAACACCACAGTTCAAAAGCATCAATTCTTCGGTGCTCAGCTTTCTTCACAGTCCAACTCTCACATCCATACATGACCACAGGAAAAACCATAGCCTTGACTAGACAGACCTTTGTTGGCAAAGTGATGTCTCTGCTTTTCAATATGCTATCTAGGCTGGTCATAACTTTTCTTCCAAGGAGTAAGCGTCTTTTAATTTCATGGCTGCAGTCACCATCTGCAGTGATTTTGGAGCCCCCCAAAATAGTCTGACACTGTTTGCACTGTTTCCCCATCTATTTCCCGTGAAGTGATGGGACCAGATGCCATGATCTTAGTTTTCTGAATGTTGAGCTTTAAGCCAACTTTTTCATTCTCCTCTTTCACTGTCATCAAGAGGCTTTTTAGCTCCTCTTCACTTTCTGCCATAAGGGTGGTGTCATCTGCATATCTGAGGTTATTGATATTTCTCCCGGCAATCTTGATTCCAGCTTGTGCTTCTTCCAGCATAACAAATGTATCATCCTAATGTACAGTATTAACAGCAGGGGTGAGGAACTCTCTATACTGTCTTCACAATTTTCTGTAAATCTAAAATCTGAAAGTTTATTTAAAAATGGCAAAACCAAAAACTAATCTGACCACTCCTAGCTAGTTGTTGACTTTTGTATTAATTCTGATTTGGGGCTATTTGCAGTATTTCTCCACAACTTATAGCATTTAATCAGGAGTTGATTTTGTTATAATTCAGTTATCATAAGGTAAGTTTAGTCTTATATTCTTTTAAAAGTATATTAAAACAAAAAGTATATTTCAGAATAAATTTTATCAAGACCAGTCTTAAAAAGATTTAGTTATATGAAAGGGAGCCTTTTTTTATTTGAATGCTGATGACTTTGAATTTGTGAAAATTATGAAATGGGTAGATTTGTGTGAAAGGGGTATAAGGGCTAGATTTGGAAGGGGGCTGTTACAGATGTTCAGAGGAAAGGTAATGAAAGTCTATATAAAAGTCTATATTAAAGATATTATATAGGAAATAATAGTTTAGTTTTAAAAGGGAAAGTCAGTAGAACAAATTGAGTGCAGGAGTGGGAAGGGAGGAGAGGGTCTAGAATGATTCCCGTATTTCTGACTTGGGTGGCTGGTTTAATGATAATAAGAATAACCAAAATCAAGAATACAGGAAGAATTCTTGGGAAGGAGAAAAAGGGAAATTTGTATTGTGTACTTCATAGGTCTATAAACTTAGAACTGTAATAACACTATTATACTGAAGAGCTTTAGACTATACTAAAACATTATATTACATTATCTCATTTTAGTTCTTATAGTACTCTTTTCATGTGACTTTATAGGCCCATAGAGATGACTAACACTAACATTAATAAAAATGTCAAATTATTTTTCATAGGACAATGTACTGAAAACTGATAGCATTCTCGTGATTCTTTTGGAGGGTAAATTCGAGTGCTGGGGTTCGTGTCACAGAACTTTTTCTACAGATAAAGCTGGTGCTACACTAATAGATTATTTTTCTCATTCTTTTTCCAGGCTTCACAGAGAATAATTCTTCACTCTCTTTTTAACCAATCATTATTTTCCGGAAAAAAAGAAAAAGACATGATGTTTATCTTTTTTACTTATAATTCTGTTCTGTTGATTTTTTTATCTATTATTATCCTGATTTGACTTCTGAATCGCCTCTTGTACAAGTCTCTTTTTCCATAATTATCTGTTTTATTTACCTAATTATTATCTGGTGTATTTACCTTATTTGCCAATATAACACTGTTTCTATGGGAAATAAAAATTTACCATGATTCATCTCTAATACTGTGGGGCACAACCACAGTAAAAACCCAAAAAAGCGCCCCCCCATATCTTTACCTTATTATTTTTAATGATTATATTTTGTCTCTAATACAACTTTTTCACATGATTTAATACTTGTATCTTCAAAACTCTCCAAAAGAGTCATGAAACGATAGATTCTGTTTCTCACAAGGTCAACTGTGTAAGGTAGTAGGTAATGTATGACTTTAGCCTCATGATTATGCAAAATCCAAACACTTGGTAGTATATTGTTGTGCCATATACTTTTATCTGTCAAGGATTTGAGTCAAAAATCTACATAATTTGTAGTATTTTATTTTAATCCACTGAATGGGGAAGTTTAAAGTCCTTACAGTTACTGAAAATGAACTAAAGCAAGAATCTTCAGCTTTGTATGAGGTCCGTGAATGGAACTTGAATTTCCTCAAAATTATATGTAAAGATTTTTATGTGCATTTTTTGGGGAGGGAATGGTTCCTGGCCTTCCACAGATTTCCAAAGAAGTCTGTCATTCATGGACAGTGATTTTAACTTTAGTAACAACCACTGAAGGCTGTCTTAAGTTTTGATTCTCAGTATGCCTTGGGTCATTAACCTGTTTGAAAATCTGATAAAAGCTATAAACTTCCAGATATGAGTACAATTTTAGAGATTCGTGGATTCTTTAAAGCATGTTCTCAGATGTCTTGGACTTCCTACGTGGGATTCATGGACCACTGCCATTAAGGAGACATGTTATGTATCACATTAGGTCTTAGTTTCCTTATTTTAGAGACTTAACAATTTCTTTTACACGTGTTCTTATTCTGCATCTTCAGACTGTTTCTCCATACGTTTAAAATATTTCTGATTAAGATTTTTCTCTCCTGTGTGTCCCCTTAGGAAAAACTATCCCAATATGTATCTTACTGTTAACTTCTTGCCCTTTTATACTCTATTGACACAATTTTAAAGCTTTTCTGCCTTTACTGCCTTTTTAGGTGTTGGGGAACATTCAGTATCTAATTCATATATCAGTGTTGTCTGTGCCAAGTCCAGTACTGTTTATAGAAGCCGTTCATTATCTCAGGTGTCAGTCTTTAAAAAAAAAATAACAATTAGTGGACAGATATTAAGGGAAATTTTTCCCAAATTAAAAAAAAATTATTTTTAGATTTTTCCCAAATTATGAGTTTTCCAGACAAAATCTTTGTTAGGAGAAGTTACTGATGATTGGTAAGAAAAGTTGCTTCTTATTTTGCTTTCCTTTTTGAGGGTAGGCTAGCCTTTTCTTTACAAAGCATGGTTTCTCAGTAGTTAGTTCCCCTGATCTTTTATGGTTTAATCTTTGGTGCTCTTTAGGATAACTTTCTTGTTTGTTTTTTTTTTTTTTGCTTTGGAGATATTTGGTTATCATATTGTAAATTTTAAATATTTGATTGCCATTTTGTATGTTTTGATATCAACTAGATTTAGCACTACTAAATGACATATATCAGATTTTTAACCCCGCAGAATTCATGATAATCTGCCAGCCATATAATATTTGCCTTAATTATCACTGTTTTTCCCAATTAACTTTTGTTACCTGGTTGGTCTTCATTAACTCTTTCATTAATATATACTACTCTAATTGAACCTAAGAGATTCCACAAATTCAAACTGTGTCCTTATTAGGGTATATTTCACCTTTGGTTTTTTTTTCCCCTCTCAGAATATTTCCCTCTGTAGCACTCCCATTCTATTTTGATTCTACTCTCCAAACAGTGATAATTTGTTTACCTCTTAAAATGTCAAAGGGCTGTGCATTTGAGATTTAGAAATTTTGAATTTCTGTTTGTCTCTTAAGGGCATAATTTTCTTTAAAGAGGAATATTTTCATTTGATTTTAAGAGTTTCTTTTGAATATTTTTTATAAAGAAAATAATAAAATATATAACTAAATATCAAATTAATATAAACTTGCCTTTCAGTGCAATGCGTGTTTTACTGTCTAAATTACCAAGACCGTGGATTGTGGATGAGAAGAAAGATGATGGTTATACTGCCTTGCATCTGGCTGCCCTTAATAATCATGTAGAAGTGGCTGAACTGTTGGTGCATCAGGTAGGAAAAGCATTTCAGTAATTTTTAACAATTTTGGGTCATTGCTTATCATTGATTTATTATTACTTCATCAGCTACTTAGGGATGAGATGGTTGGATGGCATCACCAACTCGATGGACATGAGTTTGAGCAAGCTCCAGGAGTTGGTGATGGACAGGGAAGCCTGGTGTGCTGCAGCCCATGGGGTCACAAAGAGTCAGACATGACTGAGCGACTGAACTGAACCACTAGTAGATTACAGTAAAATCCCATGATGATGCAAATTCAGCTGTAGTATGAATTTAGTCTTATGCCTAACAGTGGCGCTTCAGTGGAGGGAAATAGTAGTGGGGGTGTGGGTAGGGTGGATGTGGATCCTTCATGCCTCCAGTATTCTCTCTGCACAGTCTTCCTGAGTTGGTCCAACAAAATAGGCATCAACTTGAAGGGATTTTCCAGAATCACTGCCACTGTTGTGGAAGTGTCACTCAGCTATATCATCACGAACCAGTATGCTGATGTCTAAATCAGTGTGGTGCGTTGCTACCAGGTGACACCAGGCTGCAGTTAGGAGCTAGGGACTCAGTTCTCAACAACTGCTGGACCCCTTGAATCTGTGACTGGATAGCAGGGTAGGCTCACCTTAGTTATTTCATTTATCTTAGGAATAAGATACCTCTACATTTTTATGAGCTCACATTTTGAAGGGAACCTACTGATTGCAATTTTATGATGTTTTGGTATATTCAGCAAAATTTTTAAATGCTTCAGACAAGCATATGCCATAGGGAAGCAGTAAAATTTCCAAAGAATTATCTGTGACTCCTGACTTCAAGGAACTTACAGTCTAGTTAAGAAGATGAAATGGCAGGGAAAATTTAGTAGATAGTACATTATGTGTAATTGGGTCTTAGATCGTAAGATGGACTGTCTGTACAAAGACATTTAAAGAAAGAAACAGTTCAAAAGCTAAACGGCCTTTCTCCTGCCATTATAAGCCTTTATTATTAAAGTTAATTCTCTTAGAAGTGTTGTTAACTATGATAAATTCCTTTTCATCCTAAATCCAAACTACTGACCTAAGCCAGTACCACACTGTCTTGGTTGTGCTTAGTCGCTCAGTTGTGTCCAACTCTTTGCAACCTCATGGACTGCAGCCTACCAGTCTCCTCTTGTCCATGGAAATTCTCCAGGCAAGAATACTGGAGTGAGTTACCATGTACTTCTCCAGGGGATCTTCCCAACCCAGGGATTGAACCCAGGTCTCCTCCATTGCTGGCGGATTCTTTACCAGCTGAGCCACCAGGGAACCCAAAGAATACTGGAATGGGTAGCCTATCCCTTCTCCAGGGGATCTTCCTGACCCAGGAATCGAACTGGGATCTCTTGCATTGCAGGCCGATTCTTTATCAGCTGAGCTACTAGGGAAGCCCACTGTCTTGGTTACTGTTGCTGTATAGTAATCAGTAACTGAACTGAAGTAATAACTAGTAACTATAGTAATCAGTAACTGCAATCAGTTACTCAGTTGGAGTAAGTCCTCTAACTTTGTTGTTTTTTTCTCAACATTCTCTTTAACATTCTAGGTCTTCTGAATTTTCAAATACAGTATGAGGACTCATTGATACATTTTCAGGAAGTACTTACTTAAAATGAGCTGATTATTTCGGTGGCACTGTAATGGAGATTCAAAGGGAGCTGTGTTTGACTCTGTATTGTCCTTTGTCCTGTAACTGTCCTTAGGTGGAATCACCACAGTAAAGATAGTTTTAAATGTGCCGTTCTGTTTCAGAAAGCTTGCTGTCCCACCACTTCCTGCTAGCCACATCTGTTGCCATAGAGCACAAGGTCTCGCCCTTGGAGGGGCGTCAGCAGCAGCCAGTGTCATGGCTTCCGCAGAGAGAGTTAGGTTATGTGCTTCCCTCTCGTCATGTTCAACTGTGAGCCTTGTTCTTCTTTCAGGGAAACGCAAACCTGGACATCCAGAATGTGAACCAGCAGACGGCCCTCCACCTTGCCGTGGAGCGGCAGCACACCCAGATTGTGAGGGTAACGTGTCTACTAAAGTGAATCTTACCCTTTTAACTGATATGTTGTTAGGCTTCTCAGAAGGCTTAGTTAGAGGTAAAATTATGATTTTAGCCTTTAGTATTTTAATCAGTTGGGTAAGGAGTTTTAATTTCTAATAGGGAAAATCTTAACTGTTAGATTCAAAGTTTTTACAATTTTGTTGTCAGGATTTGTAAATTCCTGGAATACTAAATCAGAGAATTTCAAAGTAACATATACATTTTTAAAAAGTATACTTCCTTTTAATTTTTATAATTGAAAGTGAACTGTAATTAAAGGCTTTGGCTGGACATTTGCCAAACATTTCAAAGAAGCTGGCATACATATTTTTATTTTACTAATCTGGTGATTCCAGATCAAATACTTGAAAGATGATCTGTTTAAACTTTTTTTGTAGAGCAGTGATTCTTAAAGTTTGGAGGCTGAAGCAGCAGCAATAGCATCACCTAGGGCTTTGACAGAAGAGTAAATTCTTGGGCCCCATCTCAGACCAACCAGAGCAGAGCCTCTAAGCGGGGAGCTAGCCATCTGTGGTTTTATAGGCCCCCATGTAATTCTGATGCAGATTTAAATTTGAGAAACCGACCTACAGAGACGTTTTATATAATCTTTTTGAAGCACAGTGAACAAAAAAAGAGCAAAATAGTAATTTGCCAAAACAGGTAGGACTGTATGCTTGAGACTCATTTCTTTGTATGGTGTTTTTCTAAAACTCTGATAACATTTGTGGAAAGGTTAGGGAATTTGTTAAAGCAAAGTTTTATATTTACTACTTAAAATATCTGTTGTGGTATTATCAATTATGCATTATATGTAAGAGATTATAACTTAGTAAATACTTCACATTTATAATTATTTAAAATTCTCTTGCCAGAAATTCTTCATTTCTGTGATGTTTGGACTTAAAACCCTTACAACCACACATTTGGAGAGAATTGACCAAAGGGGATGGAAAAAAATAATGCATATTTACTTAAATAATAGAAGAATTTTGAGTATTGTGATTTGGTCCTATTGGAAATACTTAAAATATACCAACTCACATATCTGAAATTAAAAGGAGAGGAAAAAAAATGTCCTGAATTTCCTCCAGTTATTTTGATCTTAGAGTAGAATAATTAAGCTGCATATTGGTTCTTGTTTTTTCTGCTGTCCCTAGTTCAGTATGTTTGAATAATCAAGCTCATCATTATTTGTAAGGAGTCACAGGGATCCAGAGAGGTGGCAAGCAAACACATAAGTTAACTTTCATGGCAGCCCCATCAGATAGAGCTCTCACACTGTTACTTTAATTTTAAATTTTTTCAGCTTTATTGTTATAATAGACAGATGGAAATTGTATACATTTAAAGTATACAACTTCGTATTTTGATCCAGGTATACGTTGTGAAATAATCACTATAATTAAGCTAATTAACATAGCCACCATCACATAGAGTTTGTGTATCTGTTTGGTGAGAACATTTAAAGTCTGCCTTCTCAGCAAATTGTAAGAACATGATACAACACCATGCAATGGGGGGGCTCTCCAGAACAAACTCATCTTATGTAACTGAAACTTTGTTACTTTAGATGTATTATAATTTCTTGTGGGTGGAATACTTTAGGAAAAAGAGACATTTTTCTCTTTTAGCTTTTGGTCCGTGCAGGCGCCAAGTTAGATATTCAAGATAAGGATGGGGACACTCCTCTGCACGAAGCCCTGCGGCATCACACTCTGTCTCAGTTGCGTCAGCTTCAAGATATGCAGGATGTGGGGAAGGTCGATGCTGCCTGGGAGCCATCCAAAAACACGGTGAGCAAAGAAAGATAATCGTCACTCAGGAGGAGCATCTTTTAATGCAAGGTCTTATATTTATGGCTCATTGAACCTGCATCTGATCAGATATTTCATCAAAAGTACAAATGTAGGAATTTAGTTTATGAGCTAAACACGAGTCAGTACTGACTGTATTTTTTGCATTCTTACTAAAAGTTGTTTGGTTCTCCTTATGCAACTTAAGCCATTCAGACAGGATTGTTGTGGTGTCTTGTGGTTTGGGGTTGTATTTCCTTATGACTACTGGTATTGAACATCTTTTCATTTGCAGGTTTACCACCCATATATATTTGACAAAGCTGTCACTTCAGACCTTAATTTATTATGTTGTTGAGCTGTTTTCTTACTACCAATCTGAATCAAGTTCCATATCAGATATGCGATATGCACATACATTCTCCCAGTCTGTGGCTTGTCTTTTCATTCTTTTAATGGTATTTTTTGAAGCAGTAGTTTGGTTTTTTTTTTCCAGACTTTAAACTTTTTATTTTGAATCGGCGTATAGCCAGTCAACAATGTTGCGGTAGTTTTAGGTGAACAGCAAAGGAGCTCAGCCATACGTATACATGTATCCATTCTCCCTCAAACCCCCTCCCCCCTCCAGTCTGGTACATGACATTGAGCAGAATTCATGTGCTAGCACAGTAGGTCCTTGTTGGTTATCCATTTTGAACATAGCAGTGTGTACATGACCTTCCCAAACTCCCTAAGTATCCCTTCCTCCTAGCAACCAGAAAATTTTCTAAGTCTGTGAGTCGAAAAATAGTAATTTTAGTGGAGTCTGATTTAGCAATTTTTTTCTTTTATTGTTTGAGTCCTGAGAAATCTTTGCTAAATCTAAAGTCACTAAGTTTTTTTTCTGTTTTGTACTAGAAGTTTATAAAGTTTGATCTGTTACACTTAGGTCTGTGATTGAGTTTGAGTTAATTTTTATATACACAGTATGAAGTATGGGTCATCTTTTTTTGCTTGTGGATATCATCATTCCAGTCCCATTAGTTGAGAAGTCTCTTTCTACTGAATCGCTTGTTGTGCCTTTATCTAAAATCAGTTCTGTTAATCTGTGTCTTTAGCTCTGTAATGCCAACGTACTGTCTTGATTACTGTAGCCTTATAATAAATGTTGAGGTCAGTCCAACTTTCTTCCTGTTTTTCAAAGTTGCTTTACTATTCTAGGTCCTTCACCTTTCCATATGAATTTGAGAATCATTTTTAAGAATGTAAAAGGATTCTGAGACCAAAGTGTTTGCTAGTTGCTGCCTGTCTTTCTGTATGACCATGGGTAAATACTCTAACTCCTATGTGCCTTGTTTTTCTCATTTTAAAATGAGGGGAAGGGAGTAACCACCTCCGTAGGGTTGTGAGGATTAAATGAGTTAGTTCATGGAAAGTGCTTAAAATAGTTCTTAGTCCTCTGTAGATGCTCCATCAATGTTAACAGTTATTATGACTGTTTTCACACAAGATGTGTGAGTCAGTAGCTCAGATGACAGTAGAACCTGATTTGTCTCATTCTCCACTTTGTGTCTTAATTCCTAGTTCTTGGTTCTTTTCTCAGTTCTCTCTCCCCTTATTGTTTCAAGTTGGTTGCTAACAGCTCCAGGGCCAAGTTGTTAGAAAAGGGAGTGCTGTTTCCTCAATATCTAAATCAGAAGTTCCATTCTTGACTCTTACGGGCCTTAAGTAACTGGATTTAGATTATGTGTCACCCCTGAACTAAGCCCAGATGCAGTGGGTATCTGACTGAGCTGGACCATCTTTGGTTCACTCTGAACCTGAAGGATGGGTCAGTCCCCATACTGTACGCCTGAGGACGCTGGGGGTGGGTAAGAAGGGGATGATACTAGGACTGCGCCTGGTAAGTGTCCGTCCTGTCTCTGTAGTGTGCGTGCTCTTTCCAGACACTTTCTTATTCACACATACATGTTCATATATACATGCATACATATATACGCAAGCACACACCACACACACACAGATGTATGTATGTATGTATATTTGGTGATAAGAAATGATAACAGATTCCTAAAGGGGAAAATAATGACTCTTTTCATATGATTTCAGTTAATAATGGGACTTGGTACCCAGGGGGCTGAGAAGAAGAGTGCGGCATCTATTGCCTGTTTCTTGGCTGCTAACGGTGCTGACCTTAGCATCCGAAATAAGAAGGGTCAGTCGCCACTTGATCTCTGTCCTGATCCAAGTCTCTGCAAAGCCTTGGCAAAGTGTCATAAAGAAAAAGTCAGGTTTGTATTATTTATTTTCATAAAACCTAATATTCTGTACATAAAGTGTCATGTGGTTTCACAATTAAGGACTTAGTTCTTGTCATTAAACATTTTAGTAGTTGTCCCTTGAACTTTGTACTTTCTTTCTTCTCGTAATTTATGTGTAGTGATGAAATGACACCTCTTTGGAATCCATACATAGAGCTGTGTTACAGGGAAATTAATATAATGAAGTATTTTTTTTATTGTAGTATAGTTGATTTACAGTGTTATTTTCTGATGTAAAGCAAAGTGATTCATGTATACATTAATATACATATTCTTCCATTACGGTTTATTACAAGATACTGAATATAGTTACTTGTGCTATATAGTAGGACCTTGTTGTTTATTTTATATTGAATATGTAGTAGTTTATATCTGCTAATCCCAAACTCCTCTAATTTATCCTTTCCCTACTCCTTTCCCTTTGGTAACTGTAAGTTTGTTTACTGTGTCTGTTTCTATGTCTGTTTTGTAAGTCAGTTCAGACTGTATCGTTTTAGAGTCCACATAAATGATAGATGATATTTGTCTTTCTCTGACTGACTTTGCTTACTGTGATAATCTCTAGGTTCATTCATGTTGCTGCAAATGACATTATTTTATTCTTTTTTTATGGCTAAGTAGTTGAATATAGAGGTATATACATATCTTTAAGTATATTCTTAAGGAACATAAAATTCTATTAGAGAAAGACAGAATGTATCTAAAAATATATAGATAAAGGCACTGTAATTACTGCAATAATAACTTAAACACTGGGGTGTACGGGAAATCACTCTGTGTGTGAACATGTGAGCATGCGTTTTCATGAGTCTCTGAAGATTGTAGTAGAAACAGTGGTAGCTGTAGCTGTAGTTGGTTGTGGATATGTATTTCTGTGTCATGTATATGTATTTATGGATGTGTTCTGCCTTTCTGTAATAGAATCTTTATGCTCCTTAAGGATAAATTTAAAGAAATGTCAAAACAGCAGCTGCAGTGACCTATTTTTCACAGTTCCCCGTCTGTTGTGGACTCCGATGAAGCTTCTTCTGTCTGTTCTTAGGGCAACTAAGATGGGCTCTAGTTAGGATTTTTGTTTTATTCCTATGTCTTGTGTCTTCCTCAGCTGGTTCTGTATAGATAAAAAAAGATTGAGTGAAACTGTTCATGTTAGTTTTTTTTTAAGCTAGTGTTTTTGACTTCTGTGTTAGAACATTCACCCTTTTTCATTGGGTGAGGATTTGTTCAATTGAAATTTGAATCGTGCTATATGTACTAAAAAAATGCAGAGAGGTAGAAAAATATAATATATACAGTGTTTCATTACAGATGATAAGCTTAGTTTTTAAACATAACTAAAGTGTTTATGCAAACGAATGATGCTCTAGGTGTTTTAAAACATTTTAATTAACGAATTTCTAACAAATGTTCTGATAGGTTTGATTAGAATTACTTTCTTTTATTAGTGGTCAGGTGGGCTCTCGAAGTCCTTCTATGATCAGTAATGACTCTGAAACCTTAGAAGAGTGTATGGTGTGCTCCGATATGAAGAGAGACACCCTGTTTGGCCCGTGTGGGCATATTGCTACCTGTTCTCTTTGTTCGCCACGAGTCAAGAAATGCCTCCTCTGTAAAGAGCAAGTTCAGTCCAGGACCAAGGTAATATGTTTTTCATACAGCGTTTTATTATTGTTTGATCTCTGAGACTACAGTTAATGATAAATAAGATTATATGATGCCGTGTGTCTGTTTTAATTTTGTTCTTCCTAAGCAAGATCTAAACATGGGAATGTATTATTTATACATTTATCAAGACACCAGTTGAAACATGTAAACTACACTGTTAGTTAAAAATAAAAGTTGTCTACTATTTTACTTTCAGAGTCCCTTATCACCTAAAGATGTGTTTAATTCCACTTTTGGTTTTAGTTACATGTTTATTACAGGTCTTTTGAGTGCATGAATTGTTTTGTATTCCTCTTTGTAGAAGACCAGTTGATTTTTTTCAGTAGAATGTCACATAGCCTGGATTTATTTGATTGTGTTATCATGGTGTGCTTTGTTTCTATATCCTTTTTATTTCTTTGAACTGGAAGTTAGATCTCACAGCTTGATTAGTTTCAACTTAGACATGTTTGGAAAGAAAACTTCATAGATGATGCTACTCATTTGATATTGTATCCCACTCTTCAGTAGGCAGATGAAGTTTGATAGTCCTGTAATTCCTTATGGCCAAATTCTGTATATCTGAACTTTTTATCTCATCTGACTCCTTTTGTTTTTTGAGAAGCAGATTCTTTTCTGAGTTTCTGGTTTCTTTCTTTTTTCCCCATGTAACTTAGTGCTTTATCATCTTACTCATTTTAGTTTATGAAATAATTGATTTTCTTTAGTTTTTCTTAATGTGTGTATACGTAAAGTGAGGTTTACGTTTCTTACAAATAATTTCTTTCAAAGTGAGTAGCTTAAATCAAAAGATACTTTGGTTTTCTTTGGCTTCATTTATGAAGGTTATACTCTTTTTTCTTGTTCCCTTGTTGTTCTTTTTATTTTTCTCTAGATATTTCCTAAGCTATACATTGACATTCATTAGAAACAAGTTGGCACTAATTCTCATGATGAACTAGCTGGGAGTGACTTGAAAGGTGAAATCTTGCCAGTGCTTCTTGTATTTACATAGAGCTTCTTCTAAGACTGTATGTTTTTTATGATCCAAATGACTATATCATTGGTAAAATTTTAGGCACAGGAAAAACTTCCAGGAGTTATTTTGGGGTGAGAGGTATTGGATTAGTAGTACGTATGTAATTGTTTAGCCTGTTTATAAAGGGGAGAAGGATATACTGGCAGCACTCACTGTATGCCAAGCACTGTGTTGGCATTTCATATGCATTACATTGATGTCAACCCTGCTTTAATAAATTAATGTGAATCGCTTTACTTGGTATTTATAATTTGCTTTAGTTACCTGCTGACAGAGTAACAGTTTGGGAAAGAATCTGAAAGAATAAAAATTTAAGTCATTCTCTTGTTTTTAGATTCTGTGTGTTCTGCTGTTGTGCTTGAAACTTTTTGTTAGATTAAACCCTATTTCAAAAACGTTTCTTGAGCACTTGTTTTATAACCAAGTCAGAGATGTATATGATAGTTCCCTGCTATAAATTAGTAATCTCTTGACAAACTATGATTTAACAGTAAAAGCTACTCTTCTGTATAGGGATGTCATCAGTGCTTTAAGAGAGACGTGAAGTGAGTTCAGATCCCAGGGTTTTGTAAAGCGAAGTCTCATCTTATAACCCTTATTGATCCTCTGGTCACTCTGGTGTTTTCAATTGAAAAAACTGAATCTCAAAGAAGTACACTGACACTTGGGTCTTGAACTCAGTTTTCTTGATTCTTAAGTCCCTATTCTTTCCTCTGTGTTATGTTATACAAACAAAATAAAAACCAGTGTCTCCAAGAGAGGGCTGACAGAACAGGAAGGTAGAAAGGAAGGAATATGTTGTTACTCCTTTTTAGTCCAGTTCTGAACTCCAGGAATCAGAAAGCTTTCTGTTTGTATTTTAAGTTACGGAATTTTAATTCCTGTGCAAAAGTACGAGAACTTACATATACCCTCCCAAGAGGTTTGTCAGGTTGGTTGTGGAACCTTTGAATATAAGGAAATAGTGACCCCAAGTGGCTAAAGGATCATGAACATCTTCATGAAGATAAATTGTGAAACTATTGTTTGGATGAGGAAGAATAAATGAGCTTGGTCTGTTTAGCAATTAAAGAAATACACATGTGAAATTATGAACTATTATTAACCATTCTCGTCAAATTGGCAAAAACAAACTTCAAAAATTGCTAGCCAGGGAAGTGGGAAATGAGTACTCTCTTAACACTGCAGTTGGCTGAATCACTGGGTTCACTTTTTTTTTTTTGAGAGACCATCCTGAACAATATATATACAAACCTTTACAATAAACATGCTTTGATATAGTAGTTCCACTCCTGGGTATATAACCTGGGGAGAAAATCCAGAAGGGGTAACATTTATGCTTGGAAAGATCTTTTTAAAGAACTAATAGCTGAATGGGTAAGTGATTATTATATTGGTTTGCTAGATTATTTTAACGTCTTTATAAACAATTCAGATATATAGGCAGTTGTGTTGGGAATCAACACATCTTTTATATAGTGAGGAGCAGAGAATCATCATGTGTTAGGCACTGATTGTATATTAAGCGTTGAACTAAACACTTTACACATAGTATCTAATTTATTTTTTTTTTTCAACTGTCACATTTTAATGTTTGGCCAGTATTTTAGCACGTATAATTCCTACAATATTTATACGAAGATACCCCTCTCGTAGAGATGGCTGAATCAGTCAGAATTCTAGCTGCTGATGTTTAGGATTTTCATTTCTTCTTTCACCCAGATTGTGCCTGCTCTTCTTTTTAGCTTACTAACCAACAGATAGCTAACGCACACACCTTTGAACCTTACCATGGTCCTCACTCCTTCCTTTAGAGAAAGGAAAGACTTCCTTGGGAGCTATGAAAAATATACCTGTCTCCAGGGTATGGGTCCCTTAGCCACTTTTCCAGAGTCTTCCTGTTTTTGCTCCCCTTCCCGTGGTTGTGCTGGTGTACTGCATAGCGTTAGCAGCTTGGGGACTTAAGGTCATCGTTCCCTTCTTTGTAGTCAGATCTTGAACAGGCCTAAAGCCTGGATGTGTAATCGTAGACTTGGAAAGACCACCCTGGTCTTGCATTTTATAAGCTGTAGGAGACTGAAATTTATTTCTTTCAACTGTTTTATATCAAGTTAGAAACTTAGCAGATATCTTAGATTTCTTCTTCTCTATTCTGTGCATTTTATTAGTTACCAAGTCTTCTTAAATATTTCTCATAACTCTTTCTACTCCTCTGTCTTATTCTGTCTTACTTCAGATATCCACGCCCCCCGCCCCCAAAAAATCTAATAGTTAGAATTGTTCTAGGATATACCTCAATAAGGGCCACCTAACTCCTCTCCCTGTCTTCTAATTGACTCTTACTACCTTGTGAAGAAGGATTGTTCTTTATTGTTCAGAGTTTTTAAAAGCTTCATCTCCACAGTGTTAGGTAACTTGTTAGTACTGGGCTGGAATTGGAACCCAGGAACATTAAGATTCTGACCAACCATGTCTTACTGCTTCCCACGAAGTTACTGTGTCCATAGCAAGGTCTAAGTTGGGAAGGTCCAATATTCGGTTGTTTAGGTGAAGAGTATTCTTAGGTGGACAGTATTCTCAAGTGACACAAGTAGGGGTGAATGTGTGTCAGAAGGAAGGAGGATGACTGAAAGGTGAATGTGGGGCCAAGGGTGGTGGGCAGGTGGGGGTCAGAGAACCAGAGCAAGCTTAAGAAATTATTATACACGCAGAACGCAGATTAAGTGGAGAAGAGGAAGAAAAACTGAGGGAAATCACGATTACTCTGTGGAGGGCTGTGGCTTTAGAGATCAGGGGAAAGACTAGTTCAGAGCTCTGGGCTTCAGCCAGTGGCTGGGGGGAGGGTCCGTGTTCTGGGCAAGGATGTGCTAGGTGGCATTCCTCAGATGTGGATCAATAGACCCCTCCTTCCTCCTCCTCAAGCTTCAGCAGTCTGGCTAATCTGGCTAGGCTTTTATGGATGTTAGAAATCTATCTTATCTCAGTCATTTGTCCTTTTAATGTTTCTCTCAAAAATAGTTTAAGCAAAAAAAGAAAACTGAAGTCTAGTCTGTTCTCCCTGACCTCGGAGGAAGTGGAATTTTTGGTGTCATTCTTTCAGACAGGTAGGGAGACTGAGGTAGAACGAGGCCAGCGTAGCTGTGGTGTTTAAAAAAATGTGAAAATAAGTGACCAAGAGACTAGATAGAGGACAGAGGAGAAGCCTGTGGTAAATTCCTCTGTGTGGAAGAGTTTCCTTACAGAGGAGCAATGCATTTGGATACAAAAGGAGCTGTTAGAGCCACTCGGTTTATTTGTAGATGTTCACGCTTACGCTGTACCCTCTTTTTCGCAGATTGAAGAATGCGTGGTATGCTCCGACAAGAAAGCAGCTGTTCTTTTTCAGCCGTGCGGACACATGTGTGCTTGTGAGAGTAAGTAGCCCAAACAGAACTTCCTCAGAATTATCATAAAAATAGAAAGCGAAGCAAATTATATCTTTGAATTTTTTTAAAAAGTAACTCATGAACAGAGGAGTTGGTAGCCTCTGGGACTCCCCATTTGATCTCTGTACAGATGTCAACGCTCTCCCTCCTTAGTCCCGAGTGTCAGCGAAAGCTGGAGGCACTGCATTCCCCCAGCTCAACGTTTTATTTCATTTGTGTGTGAGCACAAATGAAATAAAATGACCTCTTCTCACATATAGGAGAAATTTGTTTCCAAAAATGAACATTGAAACATTTAGTATGGCCTTTTTCCACATATAAAATGAACGTGTCTTCATTTGTCTACACCTTTGTGGAGCCTCTCCTGTGTACACTCTCCACTGCTGAACCACTCACGGCAGCTATTTGGGGCAATAATTTCTGGCCTTCTTAACCTTCCTTAACCTCTACGTCAAGAGAGCTTATAGAAATCTTTTCTTTATGGAGGTAATATTAAAATTTAAGAGGCATTTTAACCTTTGCTTTTACATATCTCCCTTGTTCTTTGCAAGTTAATATATTTAGTATTAATGTTCTCCCTTTTAATTTTTACTTGTCAGTGAAGGATTTTAAACATATTTAACAGTTTATACTTAAATGGGCCCAAGCTAAAACATGGTGTTTCCTCTCATGAAATAGTTTAGTCACTTAGGTGTTGGTTTTTAGTATAAAATCTGACTAAAGTAACAACTGTGTGATAGATTAATCTCATTGGCACAGATTTGCTTTAAGCATTGGTTTTTTTTTGGCCACTTGTCAACTAAGAAACGATCAAGGTTTTCTGCTGTAACATTCTGCTCAAAGTTAATTGTTTTTGTTTACCAGAGACCGGTATAATGGCTATTATCAGCTGTCAGAGGGCAAGAAGAAAGAGAATTCTGTCTTAAGTAAAAAGAGCTCAGGTTATACAAGTTTTCATAGCCCGGGAGTTAGCCAACATTTTCTGTAAAAGGTCAACTAGAAAACATTTTTGGCTTTGTGGGCCCTGTGATTTCTGCAGTAACAGCTCAGCCCTTTCTGTCTGCTTGCCTCTGCCATTGTAGTGCACGAACAGCCTTAGACAACATGTAAGCAAATGGGTGGGACTGTTTTCCATTAAAACTTTATTTATAAAAGCTTAGTGACCAGTTGGGTTTGGCCTGCAGTCTGTGGTTTGCTGATCCTGTCATAAAGCTGGTTATAGTTAATAGTTGGTAATGTGGACTCTAGAGCCTTAGTGCAATATTTTCCCTCAGGAGTTCCCCAGAGTTTTTATATTTTTGCTTTAGAATATAACGAGAGCAGCTGCTGATTTTATTGAGTTCTTAATTTGTGCCAACTATTGTAACTCTTTTTGAGTATTTCCTCATTTATTTTCGTAAGAAACCTAAAAAGTAGATTGCTTTCTCCTTTTTACAGATATCTTGTTATTGGTAAACATATATTTGCTAGAGAAGCTGAAATTGCAGGGAAAAAATGTCCCTTTCTCAAGGAGTATATAGTACAGCAGGTGGTCCAGTCTCCACAGCACAGTCATCAAGGAAGGAAAAGTTACAGCCCTTTGGACAGACTGAAGAAAGATTTTATATAAATACTATAACAACCTAACTTAATAGTTACAGGAATTTGAAATAATTTGTTGTTGTTCGGTTGCGAAGCTGTGTCTGACTCTTTGTGACACCATGGACTCTAGCCTGCCAGACCCCTCTGTCCTGCACTATCTCCTTGAGTTTGCTCAAATTTCTGCTCATTGAGTAGGTGATGCTATCTATTTGAAATAATAGTGGCTACAGAATACTACTCAGGCTGTTAAATTATAAATTGAAGAGAAAAAAGTCTGCCCTCAGATTGAAGACAAATCCCAAACCAGTTGTCTGCTAGCAGTAGTTCCTACCTGGTTCATCTTGCCTAGGCCAGCATCTGACCCATCTCCTTTTAGGCCTTGGCACAAGATCGACCTTGCCAGAGCTGCTCTCTCCACCAGCATCAGCACTGTTGAGTCTATGGCCCCCTTGTCCACATTGGTGATTTTGTGCTTTGTTAAGGTTTACTATCTTATCATAAAGATACCCTGCCACAGTTTTTGTTATTTTTCCTGTTTTTGAATTGACAGAGACACTTGGTACCATAGGCTAAGATACGGAATATACTTTTCATAATAAATGCTAATGGGAAAGGATGTGTTGAAGCACTATGTGTTATTTTATAATTAATTAATAACTTTAGGTGTAATATTAGTAGTCCATAACATAGAATTGTGCCTGAGAATTTCTTCTTTGAATGGGAAAGCATTGTACCTCTAATATAGAGGTATTAGAAAGATAGTCCATTATGATGAATTGTCCTGACTGCTAACATTAAAAAAGTAGTCACTAATTTTCTTGTTAGATTGCATCAATTTGATAGGAGGAAGAGAACTGTATAGTATATTTTAGGAATTGAAGGGACTAGTGATAAAATACTTACAAAAGAAAGTAGTTTTAAAAAATATCTTGCTGGCAGCCTTATAATTCTTGTTACAATAGTTAAATTCATGAAAGGTCTCTCCCTCCTTTGTTCTTAAGCCTTAAGATCTTGAAATATTTATGTTACATATTTTTAAAAAAATTTGAACCTTCCCCTCAGTTTATTCCAGTGTATTAGAAAATGCCGTTATTTTCATAATGATGGGATTTCTACTCTAGAGGCTACCAGTGAAAAATATGCTTTCTTCGGTAGGTAACATCTTGAGAAGGTAGAATTGTGTATCACTGTAACTTAGTGTTTATCTCACTGTTAAACGAGTGGAGGAAGGCAGCCCTGTTCGTGTTTTCTTCTGTGAGATGTGTTGTGTTGCCATTTGCAGACTGTGCCAGCCTGATGAAGAAGTGTGTGCAGTGTCGGGCAGTGGTTGAGCGAAGAGTGCCCTTCATCATGTGCTGTGGAGGGAAAAGTACAGAGGATGCCACCGATGATATCTGTAAGTGGGTTTTCTGATTTTGTTGGGACTTTCATAGACACAGCTTCTCATGCGGCACTGTACTGTCTGCTTGTAAAACAGAGGGTCTGTGAGTTGAATCTGCAAGGAACAGGCACATTATAGGAAACCTGAAGTTGGATTTTTCTAACTTGTGATAGGAAATATCCATGTGTGTTTTATAACAAAGTATTGTTGTGTTCTTAAATATACTTTGGCTATTTTTAAGATGAAATTTATTGTGTCTCAGGGCAGGAGGACATCATATTAAAAATTATTTTTTCAGTTTACACATGTATTAACCTTATTCCTTTATGTAATAGTTTTACCTAGTGTGTTTAATTATTTTATGAAATAGTCATTATTTGTGACAGAGTAACTATAGATAAATGGAAGTGTAACCCAGTGAATAGTGGAAAGATGAAAAGTAAGTTATTTACCTTCAACCTTTCTGTACAGTTGACCCTTGAACATCATAGATTTGCACTGCCAAGGTCTACTTAAACTTGAATCTTTTTTTTGGCCACACCAAAAAAAAGCTTCTGGAATTTCAGTTCCCCAACCAGGGATTGAACCCAGGCCGCAGCAGTGAAAGCCTGGAATCCTAACCACCAGGCCACCAGGGAACTCCCAAAACTTGGATATTTTTTAGTAGTAAATACTACAGGACTACATGGTTCCTGTGTGGTTGAGTCCAGTAATGTGAAGAAACCATGGATTTGGAGGGCCACTGTAAGTTATTTGTTGATTAACCCTTGTGTTGTTCAAGGGTCACCTGTAGTACAGCGGTATAAAAATAGTTTTCATCTCTGCTCGAGGCGTAAACTGGATGGTCTCTTTGACTTCTTTGTTCTATGTAGGATGAGGAATAAAGTTAGTGTAGCCAGTTTGTTTTTATCACCAATAGAGCAGGGTGAAAATCCTGGGGACAGATTAACCAGAGTAAAAGTCCAAGTATCTAGAGAATAGGAAAAGTGAGGTAAAAAATTTCCCTCCATTTAGTAGGTATCATGGACCTTTCTTTCACGGAGTTCCTCATCTCGGATCAGTAGCAACAGGAGAGCCTTGGAAAACCCGGAAGTCTCTTTGTAGTGTGGATTATTGTCCACCTGAGTTAAACATAATTAGAAATTAATGTGTAAACCTATTTCTTTTTGAAGATTATAAATGAAGAACTTTAACATGAATGTCACTGCTGTATCCATTGTCCACGTGGGAAAAGTTTTTTAAGAGCATTCGAATAATAGTATCGTGTTTTTAATAAATAAAATAATAATTTTGAAGTTAAAAAATCATTTTTGCTTCACAACAGTCATAACATTAAGATTCTTTGTGTGTGCTTTAGCCAGTGGGAATATTCCGGTGCTGCAGAAGGACAAGGATAATACCAACGTCAATGCGGACGTGCAAAAGCTGCAGCAGCAGCTACAGGACATCAAAGAACAGGTAATGGTGCTTCTCCACGGTGAAGAGCACCTCCCAAGAGCGCCAGTGCATCTTTTTCTGAAAAAGTACTAATGTTGTCTATAGCAGGCGTGGTTCATATTAGTGTGTCCCTTGTAGTATTTGAATATTTGCAGTCAGCAAGATCTGATTAGAAGATTTCACCAAGTACTTGACAAAATAGGAGACTCACCGCACCCAACATGAAAAAATTCTCCATCACACTTTTCCTGCCTGTCAGATTGAGGAAGTGTTAGAAACTGTCAGCATCGAGTGTTCAGGCAAAGTACATAGTAGCCGCAACTCACACAGTGCTGATGGGAATATTAATTAGTAAAAACATTTTGGGAAAGTTTGTCGTCATCTCATAAAACTAAATAAGATTTTGTTTGGGGATGAAAACTTGGAAAAAATAATCACACAGTGTTTAAAATCAAAGGATGGTGGTTGTTTTTGGCTGGGACATGGGGGCAGTTTGATGAGTAGTGATGGTTCCGTTTCATGACCTATGTTATTTACTTACATTTGATTGGTTTGTGAGCTTTTATTAAACTGTACATTATGACCTGTGCACTTTTCTCTATAGATGTGATACTTCAATGAAAAGGAGAAAAAGATACACACACACACACCCTCCATAAGAAAAGCAAGGGAAAGACAAATGTTAAGTTCAGAAACGTCATTATCAGTGAGGGGTAGGGGAGGGCATATCCATGCCTAAGCTGGGTGGGGGTTATTGGTTTCTTTATATATTATACATACCAACAGAAGTACTCTTTCATATCTGCTTAATATTTAATAAAAGCAACATTAAAATGAAGATGTTACCTAAAACTTACAGGTTCTGGTTTAAAAAAAGTCTTTTTTCCTTCTTATCTTACCATTTGACCCAGCAATTAAATCTGATTTAATTCAAAGGGTTGAGCACAAAGGGTATTGTTCAGTTGGCAGTCACATCAGTGTTGCCATGCAGTTGTTCAGAGTTCCACTCTTGTCTTTTCTATCTGAAGTTTTTTCTTTCTTAGATAATCTTTATGTCCACATTTCATCACTGAAGTATTTAAATAGTTAAAACTCATTTTCTGTGGCATGTTGCAGTTTCTTACCCCTTCAGGGTTACCAAGAGAAAGCATCTGAATAAGTCTCTTTAAATTTTAAACCTCCAATCTCTCTCTCACCCCAATGTCTCTTTAAAAAACAAAGATTTATTTTTTATGCTATTAAGGCTATATTAATCCAAAGTAACTTACCCTGGACTGCACAGATGTGTTTACTTTTGGAAATAAGAGTTATTGATTAACTACATAAACCTCTGGGAAATTTAATGAAAAAGAAACTATTTTAGTTTTACAAAGCTACTTTGGCTTTTTAAAATAAAAACTGATTTTTTTATCCCCTTTCTTCTCAAAACTTCGAAGATAAATGTGAAAGTTTACCTTGGAAGAATGGAGCCAGCAAGTGAGACTGTAGTTCTTTTTTGCTATTGCTTTCTTCATGATTTCTGATATTGTCAGAGTTGGTGATTACATTTTCCTATAGACTTCAGGCCTGATTTATTAATCTGGACATTTTTATTTAATTATTTTATTTCTGTGTTATTTGGGAAAGGTATAATTCAGAATGAAGTATTAAGATAGATAATGTTTTTATAAACGTAGAATGTGCTTTGTGAATGTATGTGTGTTTTTTTCTAGAAAATTTCATAGAAATATACTCCTGAATTCTTCTAAGTTGATGAAGTTACATTTAGCAATAGCTAAGGTTAATTGTTTTTAACCAGAGGGTCTGTATTGAAGGCAGTGCAGTGTAGCTTCATGTCTAAAAGCAAGAGCTCTGGGGCCACATGCGCCCAAGCTCGAATTCTGGCTCGTCTTTAGCCTCACCAAGCCTCAGTTTCCTCTTTTGTAATGAGAGTGATACGTGCTTTGGGCCTGGACCACATCTCGCATCGTGCTTGGTGTGTGTGTATGTTCTTAGCAATACCCTCCACTGCTTCCTGCAATACATTGTGTCATTTTCATACAAGAACAACCTGGTACCTAGAGCTGGAGAATCAGTCAGACTGAAGGGGCTGTTTTCATCCTTTTCCTATTAGATTTTGGCATTTGCATTTTTAGTTTTATGTACTATTTATTTTATATAGTACCATTTTATACTGACCTGACAGTACAGCCAGTATTTCTGTTTTTATAAGGATGATCTTAAAGATTCAAAAATTTAAAAGTGTCCAGCAGCCAAAGATTATTTGACTACAACAAAAAAAAAATTAATGACGTTGCAGAGTTGTCAGATTATACTTTCAAACTAGAAAATAGCTCAGCATTTATTACTTTGTTTATTATCTCATATTGCAGACAATGTGCCCTGTGTGTTTGGATCGTCTGAAGAACATGATCTTCCTTTGTGGCCATGGGACGTGCCAGCTCTGTGGAGACCGGATGAGTGAATGTCCCATCTGTCGAAAAGCTATCGAACGGAGGATTCTTTTGTATTAACTAAGAAACCCCCTGTGTTCTGTTAGCTAAAATATTTTGTCCATGAGATCTTAGTGAGCTTTTTAAGCTAGTTGGAGGTTCTAATGAATTAATTTTTAATCTTATAGTTTCTTTGCTAGAGTGTAATTAGACTCTAAATGTACCAGAACAACTACAACAAAAAAACTCTACAAAACAGTGTTTGAAGCTGTGTATTTTTGGTTTTCCTTTCAGTTGAAACCTCAAATCCGTGTAATTCATATAATTTGCGTTCTGCATCTAAGGGAGAAAGTCCTTTAAGAATCTCCTGTTATTTTTTGTTTTCATTGCATTTTCTCTCATAGTTTATAAACGTTAGACCTCAAAAGATGTACTTCCTTATGGTCAGCTGTCTTTCAGTTTATCTTGATTTTTACAGTGAGTTGACACAGGTACCCAGAAAGGTCATGCATCATATGAAAGGTGCAAGTCAAACTATTATGTTTCATATGTTAAATGATAAAATTATAGTACAAGTTCTGCATGATTAAAAGAATACTGAAGCGAGGATTCTCCTTATAAGGTAACATAAAGTTATCCAAATGATTGTCTCTGAATTCTCAGAGTAAATGGAAATACAGAATGAGAGAATAGTGACTTTGCGTTCAACTTATTTTCTGGATTCAAAGGAAAATTGTTTTACTTGTTTCAAAATGACTGAGACATGAAAAGTAAAAATAAGCAATCACAGTGGGGAATTGAAGGCAGGGCGGGTGGGGGCATCCAATACAAGAGTGCTTATTAACTGTTATAATTGCCCTTCTTCCCTTAATTTGTACACTGTTTTGTTCAGCCAGCTTGTAAAAAACTGACGGTGCAAAATGGGCCTCAGTTTCCCCTGGGGTTACTTATTCAGGCTTGATCTGACCAGGGAAATGGTATTGCCCTGGTTGGGCCCCCGGGGTTCGGTTTAACTTTCCCGATGTGCTGAGTAGCAGTAATCTGGGAAGAGAAAAGCGCTGTCCTCAGTAGGCGATGCTCCTTTCTCCTCTGCGTCAGTTCTACCAGTGTCACTGTTTCTATCTTCCTCAGAGGGCTCGCTTCCATTATCTTTTAGACAGTAGAGCTGACTATAAAGAAAACAGTCTCTCATCATACCTAACAATGGGGATATTATTTAACCTGCCAGCAATATCCAAGACCTTGTAAATAACCGGTGATAGAAACGTAATTTAGAAGGAATGACTAGGATATTTACAGAAATATGTCTGATTATCTGTGTTTTTGTTTTATTTTACTCTGGAGCATCTAATTATTTTTTTCTCTTTCAACATCTGGAATGAATATACACATAAGTAAGTGTTTTGGGGTTCATTGCTGCTACATTATGCAAATATCACCTGTTTACAGTAGTATCTCTATACGTGTATAAGTTTACTCCTAAGGATAAGTATCTTTTTTGTGGGTTTTTTCCCCTTTGACTCTGGGTCTTATTTCGGTTATCCTGCTGCAATAATTAAATTTGAAAGTACAAGGTCTCTAGCCCTCATAATATCATGTTTCTGGCTCATTGATGCCTGCTGCCCCTGCAAGTCCTGGTGAGAGCAACGGAGCACTTTGCTGCCTCTCTAGTCTCGGTAATTCCATATCTGTGTTTAGAGGAGTGACTTACCATTTAGAACAGCAAAAATTTTTATACATTTTAAATTTGAAAATTTATATTGACTCAGTTACCTAATAACAGGCTACTGAGGCTGTTGTTGAAGCCATATTTTGAAGTTATAAAAAGATAGAACATCTGTCCAGTGGTGTTCACATAGAGAGACAGACTATTTTCTTTCAGATCTGTAAACAGTGTAAGTCAGGGTTTTCCTTCTCTTCCATGTGCTGCCCATCTCTTTTTCCACAAGGTCGATTGTAAGGAGGGAGCACCTGGCTGACTCGTGCATAGCTTGACCAACCAGAGAATTGTATAGTCTGGAGCTTTACTTCACTTAAATTCTTGTTATAGGTCTTTTGAGCTACAGTGCTTAAGCTTACATCCCTAAAAGGCAGTTTCATCTTCCAGACTAGCTTATTTCCTCCATATTAAAAATATAATAACCTGTAAACTATTAAAAAGTTATGAAGTCACTGTAACTGTAGTGTTGTACACTTGTGGATTTTCTCCATTTGTACCACTTTGAAATTTGTCTAGTGAAAAGAAAATGTTTTTTCATTCGTGTTTTTATGCACCTGAAAAATAATTTTAAATTTATTTTCAGTTTGTGAGAGAGAATAAGTTTAAGAGCGTCATTATTTAAGTAACTTTCCTCTAATTCTATGAAACTGCTACCTCTTACGATATGCCTCAGCAGTACTCCCAGTTAGGACGTGTCCTTGTCATGATCATCTTTTTATCTTGTGCCTCGAAGGAGCTTTTGCTTTTCCTAGAATCGTTAGGAAAAAAAAAACACCATCACCAAAACTGACATGCATTCACTCAAAAATGTATTTATTGAGCTTCAGGAGCAAGATACACAATGGTGAAAAAAATTGTCAGCTTCTAAGCACATACAGAATTTATCATGCAGCCATTGTGTATTTGGAGTATTCTTTTCAAAAAAAGGGATCTAAAGATACTGATAACATTTCTTCCTAATGTTTTGGAAGAGCTGTCATTAGGGTTCCCTCTCTGTACCCTCTCACCTCTACCATATTTTTTCTTTTATTCTAATATTGTCAGCTTTGTGACCCAAAACATACACACAACTTAACCATATGGTGCTATTCTAATAGTTTTTCTTCCCATAATTTAACATTCTTGCTGTTTATACTATAAACATAGTTCATTTTGTTGGGAGCAAGGAAGTTTTTCAAGAGAAGGTCATTTTGTATTAGTATTGGAAAATTATTTTACATAAGTGTTTTAGTTTAGCTGGCCAAATTATGCTTGATTATTTGTAAATTCAAACATTGCAGATTGATCATCTAGCTACTGAGGCGTAAGATTAATTGATAATGTTGAAAATAACTTTCTTAAATTTATGTTTTTGATGGCTTTAGCCTGTAAGAGCATTTAGCAAATTGCAATGCATGCTGCTTAAGATTTGTCCAATTCAGATTTCACAGCTTGCTCGGTCATTTTTACGTGGCAGAAATAGATGCTCTTGTGTTGTAATGTGTTGCCCAATGCTGTTTTTTGTTTATTGTGAATTTTGGACCCTTTTGGACTAGGAATTATTTAAACTTATGAACTTGGAGAATTGGTGATGGAATTGGATAGAGGGGATGATAGGGATTCCAGTAAGTAAAAAAAGAAAAGTCAGTTTTTGAGTTTAGAGAAAAATGGAGATCATGTAGATTTTATCAAAGCAGCAACGGTAGAAGTATATTCAGCTTTCTCATTTTGCAGAATTGAAACTATACCCATTAATCAGCAGTCGTCTTCTCCCTCCTCCAGTGGAATAGAATTTTGATTAAATATAAATGGAGAAACACCTGAATATCTTAAGAGTTTGTATTTGCAAGACCTACAGTGATGGTGAATAATCAAGTTTGGGGAAGACAGAATTTCTCTTCTCCCTCCCAGTCATCATCAGTCGTAATTGAGTAGGTTTTAAATATCTGTTAATTAGAAGGGTTTATTTCATTTTGAGTCAGAGGGGAGAAACACACTGTTTAAACATTGTAATTAGGTTAGCACTGAATTTATACTAAATTGACAAGGCATTAGAACTTCTCAAATTTTGTGTGCCTTGTTGTTGAAAATGTGTTTTCTTTAAGTCTACTTGTAACTGTTTTCAAGATGTTTTTTTCCTCTCAAAAAGGCATCCTGATTTTATTTGCTTGGGTATTATAATAGGAATGCTTACTGATATTACTTGATGAATCATGTATAGCCTTGGAACCTTTACATAGATGTAAAACTATAACAGTATTAATTACAGTTGTACTTCTTTAAAACACTAAAATTGATGAAAAGCTATTTTCTCATGTATACATTGCTTTGCTACAGCGAGGGGGACATTCTTTTAGGTTGAGCCTCAGTGTGCTGGTAAGTGGCTGGTTGTGGGTGAGACTAGAGCATGAAGATATGAGCTAGATGGTGGAGCTGGTGAGTTGAAGTGTAAGCTGCTGCATGGGCACACTCTGCCTCCTTTTCTGCTGGAGTATTTTCCAGCATTTATTCATATTTGTGACTAAGGAGGAGATGGAAACCTGAGGTTAAAAATTGAGATTTTTATTTTGTTGAGGAAGCAAAGATGACCTGCCACATAAATGTGGTGCCTAAATCCGTAACTACAAGTTGCAATTAATAATGAAATGTGTAAGAGATAATATTGCTGAATTTTTTTTTCTTGTGCAGTCTATTTAGTTTTGTTTCATAAACATGACTTCTTCCCTCCAAAAAGCAAAATGGTCTTGTAATTTTCTATAGAATAAACAAATGTGCCATTTTGTCTGAAATCGATAATTTCAGGAAGTTATTGAAAGTTCTGACTCAGGGCTTTTTAACAGTTTAAGCAATTGTTAGTTATATTTTGGAAAATCCATCTACATAATTCTTCAGTGCCTTGCAAGAATTATCAACTTGGCAGCACGACTAAAACTTTATAGAAGGTGGTCTTTGGTGTGTGTTTATCGTCATACACACATTGATAAGTTGTATTTCTTAGCTCATGTAATAGCGATTCTTCTTGTGTGCTAGGTTTGGGTAATTCTTTAAAGGAGGTTTTCTTAGATTTGCACTTGATCTTTTTTTTTTTAAATGGATTATTTATGGCCATGACACTGTTACCAGGAAGTGCTTCTATGTTAAGTCATTATGCCAAGTCATGTGTCAGTAGCACCTGGGAAGAGGAGCTAGAGTTCATACCTTTTGCTGTTTTAGCGAAAAAGGAGAATCTGTTTGGAAAACAGGTTGTCTTCCCCGCAAATGAAAAGAAGACCTTTTGTTTATATGATTCGGTTAAAAAAACTTTTTTTTAAGAAAATCATGAATTGCATGACTCTCTTTAACGCTGGTCTTACTTAGACTGAATCCACAGAATTTTCTGTTCAGTATACTTGTGTCATTCTAGATGCTTTATATTTAGTGATAGAAGGCAGTTTAATTGACTCATAGCAGTGTTTTGCTTTGTATTTTTTCCAGTGTTTTTTAGCTTTCATTTGATTAAAGTCTTGTTTGTGAATATAGTTTTTGTATGGCAAATGATTCTCATTTATTAGCTTTCTCTTAAAAAATGCTTAGCTAGAGCTAAGCTTTTAAAAATAAATGCAAACATTTACCATTAATAAAGCATATGATGTAATATCATTATATAATGCTTTTCACTGATCTTTTGAAACTGATCTTTATAGATGTATACATGAGTTTTTATTCTTTATGGCATTTGAAAACAAATCTCAATACATCAAATCTTTTTATTGGGAAGGAAATTGTTATGTCTTTGAGAAACAAGGAAATATATCTCCAATTCTATACAAGACATGGGTGCTCACGTCTAGAAGGCTGTCATGGCAATTGTTTACATTTAAGGTACCTCTTTATCAATGGGGCCAAAGGTTTTCCTATTTTAACACCTCACATTCTCAGGATTAAGAGATATTGTAAAAGTAGTCTAAAGGGTAAACTTGATAGAAAATAAATCGACTAGTCATGAAAGACACAACTTCTTCTATAAAAAGTTTATTACACTTCAGAACTCCAATGTAGATTTCATTTTCAAGAGGTACACATTTTAAAACAATGATTTACTTGACTTTGTTAGCATTTTGTGACTAAATCAGTAATAGAAGAGTTTGTGGGTTATTTTATTTTTCAAGTTAATAGAAGTACTTATTTGTGAAGTTACTGGGAGGTTGTCTAGTTTAGTTCAAAAATTAAGTATGTATATAACTCAGATGTTTAAGAGGAAAACCATCTAAAACAAAAACTTTTTAAAATTGTTTATTTGAAAAAAAGCATATGTATTCCACCTTTAAAATTGTGAATTAATTTTTTTGATAACCTCTAATTAACTGTATTTGGGGGTTTATTTCTATTGCTGTATAATTAGACATTTCATGGCAATATTTTTTATTAAATTGAAACTCTGTATAGGTTTTAAAAATAAACCCATTTTAGAAAATCTGATTTCTACTTTTTATCATTGATAGGTATTCATTCAGAAAAGTTAAAATTGTTAGTCTTACAGTGTAGCATTTCCCAGACTGACTAATAATGAAAACGTTTAAAAGATACATTGCAGGGCAGTGATAGGAGTTTAAAAGATAGAATGAGTGCGTGGGTTAAAGTAGAACACCAAAAACGATTCTCCCATAAATTAATCGCTAAAGAATGATCATCTGGCTAATAGTTGTTTTCTCCTTATAACAAAACTAGTTGAGAGATTTATTTTTATCTTAAGGATAAAAAGATGATAAACATTATATGAAAAGATAAGACCTGGAACAGTGACCGTCAGTCCCAGAGTTGATGCTGTGTCCCTGCAGCCACTGAGCAGTGCTGCGTTTGCACTGATTTTAGAGTCAGATACCATGTACTCATGCTTAAAATGCCCCTTCATGTTAGGTTCTCACTCTTAGATACGGCGACTCTCTGAAAGGCAGTTTTTCAATCAGCGTAAATATTATTTCTCATACGTTTAAGACTGTTGACCTTACTTCCTTTTATTTCCACAGAACAGCAAGTAATATCTTGAGTGAAATATTGATGTACAGTTTGGGAAAAGCCTTTATATTAACCCTGATTTAATACAAAAATAGACAATTGAATCAGAGTGTCTTTGGCTGCTGACCATGGGCAAACCACACTGAAGAAAGATTGAAGTTCACAAAGATTATATACCATTAGTATGAATGTAATAGTGCAAGAGTATTGTGTTAGTTTCCTATTGCTCTGTGGCAAATTACCATGAATGTTTTGGCTTAACACAGTAGGAGTCTGGGAGGTCAGAAGTCTGACTTGAGTTTCCCTGGGCTCAAATCAGCCTGTTGTCGGGGCTTTCTGGTTGCTCTTAGGGAAGTTTCATGTCCTTGCTCTTTCTAGTTTCTGGAGGCAGCCCACTTTCCTTGGCCTCGGTTTGTCTTCAGAGCCATCAATGGCCGGCTGAGTCTCACACTGCATCATGCTGACAATCAGTGCCTCTTCTGCCTCCTGAAATTTTCCACTTTTAAGAATCCTTGGGACTTCCCTGGTGGTCCAGTGGTTAAGATCCTACAAGCCATGCCGCATGGCCAAATAAAGAAAAAGAAAATCCATTTTTTTTTTTTGCCCGAGGCAAAAGAATGAATGGGCAAATGAATTGATGAGAACTTTCAGCAAACTAGGAACAGAAAAGAACATCCTCAACTTGATAAAGAACATCTACAAAAAACCTACAGCTGACATTACTTTGAGACTTAGCAACTAGGTGCTCTTTCCCCATAAGGTAGAGAAGGAGGCAAAGAGGTCCCCACCTAAGGTCTTAGCTAAAGCAATAAGACAAGAAAAGGAAGTAAAAACTATACAGATGAGAAAGAAAGAAAACTGTGTCTGTAGATGACATGATTGTCTATTTGCAAGTTTCTAAAGAATTGACAGGAAAACTCTTGGAATTAATAAGCGATTATAGCAAGGTTGCAAGATAAAAAGTTTATGTACAAAAGTTAACTGCTTTTCTATATACCAACAGTGAAAAGTTGAGATTTGAAATTTAAAACAATATCACCTATATTTGTTGTTTAGTTGCTAAGTCCTGTGCAACTCTTTTGACCCCATAGACTGTAACCTACCAGGCTCCTCTGTCCATGGGACTTCCCAGGCGAGAATACTGGAGTGGGTTGCCATTTCCTTCTCCAGGGGATCTTCCCAACTCAGGGATTGAACCCATGTCTCCTGCATTGGCAGGTGGATTCTTTACCATTGAGCTATCAGGGAAGCCCACCACTTACATTAGCACCCAAAAAATTCTTGTGTATAAATATAACAAAACGTGAAAGATCTATATGAGGAAAACTATAAAACTCTGATAAATTTTTAAAAATCTAAGTAAATGGAGAGAGATTCCATGACTATAGATGGAAAGAATCAGTATTATTAAGATGTCAGTTCTTCCCAACCTCATCTACAGACTCAGTGCAGTCCCAAACAGAATCCCAACGGGTTATTTTATAGACATCACCAAACCAGTACTACAGTTTATATGGGAAGGCAAAAGACTTGGAATAGCTAGAAAAATGTTAAAAATGAACAAAGTCATAGGACAAACAGTATCTGCCTAAAGACTTACTATATAAAGCTAAAATAAGATACTGTAGATCAACTACCTCAATTTTTTAAGAAGCCATCAAGACTGTGGTACTGGCAAAAGATTGGGTAAGTGGATTTATTAAACGGAGAGCCTACCAATAGACCCACACAAATATAGCCAACAGATCTTTGATAATGGCCATGAAATGGAGAAAGGATAGGCTTTTAAAGAAATGGAACAGAAACAACTGGCTCAGCGGTAGAGAATCCTGCTGCTGCAGGAGACAGCAAGTTTGATCCCTGAGTTAGGAAGATCCCCTAGAGAAGGAAATGGCAATCCACTCCAATATACTTGCCTGGGATATCTCGAAAAGAGTCAGACACCGCTTAGTAACTAGGACAAACCAAAAAAACCCCAGCAACAACTGGGCATATACATGTAGGGAAAAAAACACCTAGATTCAGTCTTTACACCTTTCACAAAGATTAACTCAGAATGCATCATAGAGCTAAATATGAAATGCCAAATATAAAACTTTGAAAGATAACACAGGAGAAAATCCAGATGACCTTGAGTTTAATGTGTATGTATTTTATTCTACTTCATTTCATTCTATCCCTTTTCGTTTTATTTGTCTTTTTGCCTCATGCTTGCAGGAATTCTCTTAACGGGTTGAACCTGGGCCATGGGAGTGAAAGTGTCCAGTCCTAACCATTAGACCCCTCAGGAACTCCCTAGTTATAAGTTGTTAGATACCATACTAAAAGCATGACACATGAAGGAAACGATTGTTAAATTGGTCTTCTTTAAAATTAAAAACTTACACTTTGCAAAAGACATTTTTGAAAAAAATGAAAAGTAAGCCACAGGTTGGAAAAAAACACATGCAAAACACATAAAGGGGCTTGTATACAGAATGTAACAAGAACCCTAGAGCTTGAGCATGAGAAAGCAACCCAACTAAAAAAATGAGCAAAGATTTGAACCGAAAGCTCAGTAAGGAATATATTGCATATGGCAAACAAGCATAAATGTTTCACCTTTTGAGAAACTATGCCAGACACAAAAGGCCACATACTGTATGAGTCCATTTAAATGAAATGCCCAGAATACAGACATTATTCTATACAGACAATAGACTTTGGTGGCTGCCAGTGACTTGGGAGAGGGGTGAAGGGGGTCTGACTTCTGTAATGGGGTTTCTTATAGGGGTGATGAAAATGTTCTGGATTGAGTTGCACAGTGACCTAAAAACCACTGAACTTTTAATACTTTGAAATGGTGAATTTTATGATATGTGAATTGTATTTCTATTTTAAAAAAGAATATTAGTGATCTCCATAAGTAATCGTGTAGAGATCCCGTTCGCTGAGGCTCTTCTTCAGGAAATGGACAGTTTGTCTTGAGAGTCTAAGCATCATCTTAGCCTCTCCAACCTGGTAACCAGGATTTGTTCAGGTCCTCCCATTCCCAGCCATCAGACGGCCGCTCTCCCCCTGAAGTTAAAGTGAAGCCAGGCTTTGCCCTGACACAGTATATTTACTCAGAAAACCTGTTTAAAGAAAGGCAGGGACTAATTATTTCTGGTATAGTTGATTGCATGAGTAAACTTGGGAGATAATGAAGGTCAGGGAAGCCTGGCATGCTGCAGTTCATAGGGTAGCAGAGTCGGACATGACCGAGACTGAAGAGCAAACTGGGTGATGAGTTGTTTCTTTGTATCTTCCAAAGATGACCTGCTCTTTTTTTTTACGCTATTTTAATTTCATGGATTTAAACATTTTATACATCTTATTAATAGTATATTGCAGTTATACTGTACTCTGGCGCTCACACTGTCCATCTCTGGTCAGTGGAAAGTTACTCAAACTGGCTTCTGAATTCTATTGACTCAAACGTGTTCCTCTTTGGGAGTCTTCTTGCTTTCTGAAATGACAAGATTTCCAGTCTCATCCTGTATATTTTCTCCACAGACATGGAATAGAACATGTCTCCAAGGACTCCTGGCTCTGTTTAGTGATAAGTGGTATCTGGAGGGCATAATTTGGGCACTAGAGGTGTCAATGCTTTGGGGTTGGTCATTGCTTCTTGGCCTTTTCAGTGGAAAGAGCTAGGAACATTTTTAAGAGAAATGGTATGAGTTGAAACTGAAGCATCTCGGAACTCAAATTCAGGACCACTGGCTGTTTATTTAGCCTTATTGATTTTATGTCTACTTCTCTTTTCAACCAGTTAATAAATGTATTTGCTTTATGGCACAGTCACAGTGTTATCACCAACAGTATGATTTCTGAAAACAGTTAAAATATTTTTGCAGTTTTTTTTTTCTTAAACATTACAGTAAATCCCACTGGGGATGTTTTAGTGAATTGACTGTGTTTTGAAGAGCTCCTGGAGTAGCTCTTTCTGTATCATGCTGTCAACTCACTTTCAGATATTAGGAATTGCCTTCATCATTAATTTTTTAAATTTCATTTTAAGTTATGTAAAATATGTACATTTTTCAAAGTCAGTTCCATAAAGCAAGATAGAGTCTAAGAAGTCTAACTTCCTTTCCTATCCCTTCCATTCTCCATTCTCCTATAAATAATATTATGATTTATTTTCCCTCCACTGTTTTTATTTTAATACTACAAAATACACATATATATTGGTCCCCTCTTGTTTTGAAAAACACAAATATGCATACTCTGCGTGTGGTCTCTGCCCAACCTCTTACATTTTAGTAAAAACTACTTAATATTATATAGAATGACTTTTTAAAGAGTTGCTCCATAGAGAATGGATACATGTTTACGAATGGATGAGTCCCTTTGCTATTCACATGAAACTGTGACAACATTGTTAATTGGCTATACCCCAGTACAAGATAAAAAGACCAAAAAAAGAAAAATCGCTCTGCAGAGGGAAACAGGAAAAGTAGGAGAAGTTGCCTGTCATTCCAGAGCTGAGAGAGGGTGGCCTACAAAGTCTGCTTCTGGGCTGCCTGGCCCAGTGAGTGGGAGGTCAGAGTGGCCTGGAAAGTTGTGGGCGTCGTTCTGGGGCTCTGGCCAAGTGATCCTAAGCCAGGCAGGTTGGTTTCCCGCTCCCCAGACTCTGGTTTAATCCAGCATCTTATCCTCCAGCCCCATCTCCCCTCCCCCTGGGAAGAAGGGCAGGGTAAGGAGTCATCGGCCAGCCCCTGGAACCTTCTGAGGGGGAAAAGCACACCAGCTGATGTCCTGCACCGTGCTCCCCATCTCACCCCTCTCACCCCACTGCCAGGGAATGCTGAGGGCTGCTTACCTTGGAACACAAGGAACCTCAAACTGCAGGTTGGGAACACAGGAATTGTCTCCTTCTAGTCTCAGCAAAGAGTACTTACTTCTGAGTGGGACCTCAGGCATTTCCTATGGGAAGATAAACGCAGACACACACCAGAGCCCAGGACAGTCCTCCTGGCCCCGCTGGCGAGGCAGGGGGTGGGAGTGGGGTGGGTCTCTCTGTGCCCCGTTCTCTGGAATTCTGCTCACACCAGGGACATCAGGCTTCCTGGCCAAGAGGTGTTCTCTGTGTGTATTGTGAGAGGCTCTGTCAGACCTGGTCCCAACTGAGGAAATTGTTCATTGAAAAGAAACTTCTAGATTTTTTTTTCTCTCTTTTCAAAAGATGTTCTGTACAGGAGTGTGAAGTGACTGTCCAGTGAGCATCAAGATGATGAATAAATATATGACATCCTTATGTTTAATGATAGCAGCCTAAACTCTTACGTGCACCTACCATACACATCAAACTTAATAACGATGAGTTTCATTTTACCTGTGAGGATGGTGAGACTCAAGAGACATTAAACAGATTGCTTAGTCTTTCATTTAATCAATAGTTGTGCTAGGATCCAAAACTGGATTTCTTTTTCTTATCTGCCCCCTACACTTCCTTACATCGTTTTAAACCAAAAGCATCACAACTTGACATCACACATCTCCTATCTTTGATGAAAGCCCTGATGGGTGTTGGGGAAAAAAGTTGATATGAGAAATAACTGAGAATTCCAAGTTGAATGGAAAGAAACTGGGCAGTTAGTAACATACCTCACCTTTCTGCCCCGTGATTTTTTTCCCTGAAGGACGGTAGAAAAGTAAGTTCCCCAAACTGGGATCTCTCTGGGTGCGCCCATGTTGAAGGACAGGGAAGCCTGGCATGCTGCCATCTATGGGGTCTCGAAGAGTCAGACACGACTGAGCTACTAAACAAACAGGTGCACCACCTTCTCTCTTCCACAAGGGGTCAGTAAAATCCTCTTAGTGAGCTGAAGACCCTACTGCCAGTAACCCCTCTGGGACTTAGCACTGGTCCAGAAGGATCGTTCTGTTATTGAACAGACCTCTGACCTTCACTCCTGCAGTATCTTGACAGGAGAGCAGGCTATTTTGACTAGGTGTTAATGAGAACCAAATCTTTGGTTTACCATTTACATGCCTGATGAGTGGAAGAATTTTTCACAGGCTAGTCTAGGGCTACATTCATTTCAAACCCCCCCCCCCTTTTTATTTTTCTCCTCCACAGTCTGTTGTACCTTAGGTACCAAGTGCGTCAGGAATATTAAGATACTCCTTTCAGCCCTGCTTTTCCAATCATACCACCAGGCAGGAGAGTGATGGAAAGGGACCTAGGAGCCATGACCATACCAGGAAGGCTTAGCAGTAACATAAATATACAGAGGGGCTTCCCTTGTGGCTCAGCTGGTAAAGAATCCGCCTGCAGTGCGGGAGACCTGGGTTGGGAAGATCCCCTGGAGGAGGGAAAGGCTATCCACTCCAGTATTCTGGCCTGGAGAAGTCCATGGACTGTATAGTGGTGTTGGAGAAGACTCTTGAGAGTCTCTGAACAGCAAGGAGATCCACCCAGTCAATCCTAAAGGAGACCAGTCCTGAATATTTATTGGAAAGACTGATGCTAAAGTTGAAACTCCAATACTTTGGCCACCTGCTCCGAGGAACTGACTCACTGGAAAAGATCCTAAATGCTAGGAAAGACTGAAAGCTGGAGCAGAAGGGGACGACAGAAGATGAGATGGTTGGATGGCATCACTGACTTGATGGACATGAGTTTGAGCAAGCTCCGGGAGTTGGTGATGGACAGAGAAGCCTGATGTGCTGCAGTCCACGGGGTCGCAAAGAGTCGGACATGACTGAACTGGACTGAACTGAACTGAAATATACAAAGAAGTTAACTGCAAGTCACCAGGATGTATCTAAATACACCCCAAAGAAATGCATCCTTATTGTACACCACCCCCCATCTACCTCATCTCAAAAATGCAGGGCTACCTCATGGCCACCTGACAGAGAAGTGAAAGAAAAGTGGGAGGAGACATACTGAGTGGTCTTAACTGATTGCATTTAAAATATGTTACTTTTGCCTATTTTACAAACAACGTGACCACATGAGCATACTCCTGGACCTTTCCCAGGACTGCCTGTCTGGTGGGGCCTGCAGCTCAAGCTTCTTCAGTACTAGGGGGAAGGACCCTATGGACACCCAATTCACGCTCAGCCTTGCCACAGCTGGTGGGGAGAGAGCAACCCCAGCCCACTGCTGGCAAGGATACATGTGGCCATCTAGTGACCGGCCTTCTCCAGCAGTAGGCAGGCAGGTGACAGGATTGCCCCATACCCCTGAATATTGCAGTCTCTGCTTTTTTTTTTTTTTGGGGGGGGGAGTCCTCCATTATTTTATTTGCATTCTGAATCTGCTCTGTGGTCACTTAAATAAACTCCTTGCAAGTTAAGATACGTTACCAATCAGCAAGCAGTCAAGAAAATAGTAACCCAGGGATGTCCTGGTGGCTCAGTTGGTAAAGAATCCACCTTCAATGCAGGAGACGGGGGTTTGATCCCTGGCTGGGGAAGATCCCCTGGAGGAGGAAATGGCAACCCACTCCAGTATTCCTGCCTGGAGAATCCCATGGACTGAGGCGCCTGGCGGGCTACAGTCTACAGGGTCACAAAAGAGTCCCCGACAGGACTTAACGACTAAACCAAGCCCCACCCCTAACCCCAGGAGTGCCAGAGGCGATGGGAGCACCACCCTCCCTCATTGCTCCTGCAGCCCAAGGGACTTGGTCGTTTTCTATACGTATTTATCTTTGGTGACAGCCCCCAGCTGACTTGCTCCTGCATCCTTTCCAGCAAAGTCATAACTGGTTCCCTGTATTAAATCTTCCTCGGAAATGCCTGAAATGCTTTCCGTTCTCTTGGCAGCCTCTGATTGGAATGAAATGTAATTTGGGGGAGGCTATGGGTCATTACATCAGGAAGGAAAGTCAGGGGAGACTCCCGCGCACAAAGCACGACGGAAGTGAGCACGCTGATGGAGACGTAAGGCTGCGTCGCCATCTTGTGTTGTCCGCTCTCCTAGGACCCGCACTGTGAAAGCTTGGCTCCCGCGCTTCTCCTTGGCCTGAAACCTCCACCCAGCACACCTCTCACATCCTGACCCAGAGCCCTGGAGCTTCCCAGGAACTCCCAGACCCTCGAATCTCTCTATCTGCACTCCTCCAACTTTTAACGAGCAATTCCCGAAGCAACTATTTGTTAAGGATCCATTCCAGGCTGGCCTTCGGGTAAACCTTCGTGTACTGCTTACAAAGCATTTTATGTGAGTCCATCTCTGTTGAGCCAGATTATAAACAAATTGGTGACAGGGACTAGGATTTCTCACGGGCCTATCACAGTTCTGTGTGCATGTCAGCACTGAATAAATACTCATTTGATTGATGCAGTTCTGCCTCCCCTCTGAGGACCAAACCTCTTGGCAGTTTCCTCCAAGGAGACTGGAGACTGGGTGGTGAAGGTGGCGTTATCTCCTGTAGAAATTCTAACGGGATTTCCCCCATCTTTGCTAATGGGCTCGTGCATACTCAGCTCAGAGCAGAGGCTACTGTCCTCCAGTAAACCAGTCAGCAGCTGTGATTCAGGGCAAGATGGCAGCCGAGTCCAGTTACTGACACCCCTCAGCCCGGATTTCTTTGTGAGGTGGCAGGTTTGGGGGGGTCACCTGTAGCTGGATCACACTCACTGTCCCCTCATGCCATGATCACTTTGCGTCTGGGTATCTCAGACCCTCCCTTGTCCCGTGTCTGTCCTGGGAGTCTCAGCCTCACCCAGGTTTAGTGTTGACTCTGCCCTCAGCAGCCGAGGCAGGTCTCGGCGAGTCCCCCCCCACCGCCCGCTCCCCAGGCTCTGCTTTCCTCCCATGGAGACTGGAATAACCTTTGAAAATTAAATAACACTGCCTGCTTAAAAAAACTTAATTTAAAATTTCATCTGCTTGGCGAATTTAATTTAAGATCCAAGATTCTGAGGCCCTGCCATTTGCTAAGTCCTTATCTACCTCTTAAGGGAGTGAGGGTTCTTTTATCTGGGGCTAGTTAAGCTTAAACTCTCTGTGTCTCAGCTTCCTCATCTGTGAAATGGGTGCATTCCTCTGCCCAACAGGGGAGTTTTGAGTAAACATCTTCCTATCTGGGTAATTGCCAACTCTGCCTTCCCACTACCAGACCCGAAGGCACAGCCTCAGTCATCCTTGGTTTCTCTTTTTCTCTTTGCTTAACCCCAACTCATCAGCAAATTCCCTCCCATACTCTGTTTTCTTGTTTACTGTTTTTCTCCCACAACCAGAACATACATTCTGGGAGGGTATGCTGCTGCTGCTGCTGCTGCTAAGTCGCTTCAGTCGTGTCTGACTCTGTGCGACCCCATAGATGGCAGCCCACTGGGCTCCTCTGTCTCTGGGATTCTCCAGGCAAGAATACCGGAGTGGATTGCCATTTCCTTCTCCAATGCATGAAAGTGAAAAGCAAAAGTGAAGTAGCTCAGTTGTGCCTGACTCTTAGCAACCCCATGGACTGCAGCCTACCAGGCTCCTCCGTCCATGGGATTTTCCAGGCAGGAGTACTGGAGTAGAGTGCCATTGCCTTCTCCGCTGGGAGGGTGTGGGCTCTGCCAATCCTGGTCACAGCTGTATTCTCACAGCAGAGTCTGGCACATCATGGTAGGCGTTCCTTAGATATGTGCTAAAAGATTGGCGTGAGTGCCATAACATGAAATTGCTTCATAAATTAAAGGGGATTATCAAAAGTGAGTTTTCACCAATGCAACAATAGCTAACAATTATGGATGGTTTACTGCTGCCAACCACCGTGTTAAGGGTTTAGTATCTATTATTATCTTGTTTCATTCACACAGCAGTATATGAGAGATCTGTTATTATTTATGAGTTTTAGTCAAATAAATTGTTTTCTTAGTAGGATAGGTATTGATAAGAAAGAAGGGAGATAGAGTTACCAGTTGATTAAACTGTGATAAACCCACACCTGGAGGAACTTGTCATTCCTTTTTTTTTAAAAAAACATGACATTGTGATGTCAAACTTGTGTCTTGTTTTCCTGAAGCAACTCCTCTGAACTCGGCTGGGCTCTGTGTACGGACATAGGGTAAAGTAAATGGGCGCTTCAGAAATATGCTGACCTGTCATTTCACTCCCCCTTCTCCCCTCCTAATCTTCTAATAACTTGATCACTGGGAAAAGGGCCAAGTATGGAAAGCCCTGCTGGCAGGCAGAGAATTTCTGCTCCAAAGGGAATTTTGGGGTCATCGTCCGGCTCCCTTCTTTTGACCCAAGAGGACATTCAGTCATCAGGAAGACGATCTCCTGATGGGACAACATTGCTTCTCTTAGCCAAACTCCTTTTCCCAAATCAGAAGATGAACCATACACTTCATCAATATGTCCTGAACTCTGCCAGGTACGCGAAGATTTTAAGGAACAAGGGACCACTGCTCGTTTCCTTTGCTAACTTCTTTCTGCAAAGCTGGTATTTTACTTGGATCCTTTAAAAAATATTTGGGGTCCCATTATTCCCTTGAGTGATACATGGGTATCTGTTCTGATGACAGCAGAATAATAGTATACTCAGTGAAATGAAGTGCTGGGGTTTTACTGTATGGTATAAAGGTAGGTCGTCCAAAAACCTGCGGGTGGAATCTATCATCACAAATACAAAATCCCAACCCAGGGTGGAAAATATTTCTGGAGAGACTTGTAGGCAACGGGCAAGACAACTTTGTTCTGAAGATCGGTTTCCAAAAGCATTCTTCTGGGGGCACAGTTCTTGAGGGACTAGCCTACTGTGATCCCCCTTTGCCTGGCAAAGTGATAAAGTAACTCTTTCTTTCTCCTCCATTCAAAAAAAAAAAAAGAGAAAAGTTCTTCTTCCTTATTTGTGAGTTGTATAAGAAAGCAAGAAAAGCAGAGTGAAGACAAAGTTCTAATATTCATTTTTATTAATTCTAGAAATGTTTTATTTCAAAATATGTGCTTGCCATTGCTCTCACTGAATAAATGAAAACAGTTATAAAATGTAGCCTGTGTCCTTCCAGAATTCTTGCTGATTGTCAGAAACAGGAAAATATTGTAATTTCCCATGAAACGCCAGCATCAGCATAACAGGTTAGTACCATGCAGTGCCATGCCATTGTGCATTTCCCGGGCCCCTCACTAAAATGTTGTTTTAAAAAGACATTCCGACTGCCTCTAGTGCCAAGTGGATGCTGCCTGGATATTCCATGATGGTGATGAACAGCCTTCTAAGTGCATGTACTGAATTTAAGAAACACAACACCACAGCACATAAAATCACGTGCCAGATCTCACACGGCCGCCAAATCACATCCGCCTCTATCTCTCTGGATGATCCTTCCCCAAAATATAGGCCTGGCACCTTGCCCTGAACATCAGCCAACTGGACATTAGCAGACCAGGGTAGAGAGGGAACTCTAGCTCTGTTTTCCTATAAATCTCAACAGAGCCAAACCTTGATTGTCCGTGGTTGCGGGCAGAGGAGAAGGGTGCTGTGGGGCCATGAGTAAGCAGAGCTTGCTGATAAACTCAAACCTTATTTTAGGCAATTGGAGAAAAATTAATTTCCAAATTCTTTGTTTTTTTTTTTTTTTTGGAATGCACTAATGAAAAGGGTAACAAGTAATGACAATTATATTCAGAGTCTTTTCTTTCTTCTTTTTTTTGTATTGGGGTATAGCCATTCATGGGGCTTTCCTGGTGGCTCAGATGGTAAAGAATCTGCCTGCAATGCAGGAGACCAAGTTTGATCCCTGGGTCAGGAAGATCCACTGGAGAAGGGAATGGCTACCCACTTCAGTATTCTTGCCTGGAGAATTCCAGAGGAAACTTTTGGGCTACAGTCCATGGGGTTGCAAAGAGTCGGACACGACTGAGCAGATAACACTTTCACTTCTCATAGTGATGAACAGTCTTATATATATATTTTTTTAATTTTTATTTTTTTTAATTTTAAAATCTTTAATTCTTACATGTGTTCCCAAACATGAACCCCCCTCCCACCTCCCTCCCCATAACATCTCTGTGGGTCATCCCCATGCACCACCCCAAGCATGCTGTATCCTGCGTCAGACATAGACTGGCGATTCAATTCTTACATGATAGCATACATGATAGAATGCCATTCTCCCAAATCATCCCACCCTCTCCCTCTCCCTCTGAGTCCAAAAGTCCGTTATACACAGCTGTGTCTTTTTTCCTGTCTTGCAAACAGGGTCGTCATTGCCATCTTTCTAAATTCCATATATATGTGTTAGTATACTGTATTGGTGTTTTTCTTTCTGGTTTACTTCACTCTGTATAATCGGCTCAGAACTGATTATAGTTTCAGATGAACAGTCAAGGGACTCAGCCATACATATACATGTGTCCACTCACTGTGAGTCTCGAGTCTTGGAGTCTTTTCATTATAACCATTTTAGTTTCTGGGTTAGGCACTGAGGAGAGATAACATAGCCCCAATGTGGTAGCCAGGTGGAGCTGGAACAGCAGAGAGGACTCAGGAGTTCCAGACTGGAAATCAAGTCCCCAGATAATTGAAATTTAACTACTATACTGATTTCTTGTGTAATTACCCTGGAGTTAGCTTCTACTGTGTAAAGGGCACAATCTGCAGAGATTAAGTTTTAATCTAGAGGTTCACATTAATATTTAAATCCTTCAGGTCAAATACTTAATCCTTGAATAAGAAACTGTATATTTAAAAGTCTGTTACAATATACACATAGGCTAGCTAATGCTCTGAACACAGCCTAGCAAATAGCGAAGAGGAGTTACATTTAGGAAGATTGAAGGGACCAGCAGAAAATAGGTATGGGAGTGGGGTGTTTTTTATATTTGGCTGTGCCACGGGCACATGTGATCTTAGTTCCTGGCTAAGGATCAAACCTTTGACCCTGGCTGTGAAAATGCAGAGTTTTAACCACTGGACCACCAGGGAAGTCCCAGGAGTGGGATGTTTTTTTAAAAAGTTCTTGGCTTAAATTTTTAAAATGACAGTATATTCATGTAATACACATAAAATAGCATTATGAAAGTGAGGTATCTTTTTCTTTTGGTTGCACTGGCTTCAGAGATCTTAGTTCTCTGACAGGAATCAAACCCATGCCCACTGCAGTAGAAGCTTAAAGTCCTAACCCCTGATGACCAGGGAAGTCCCCTAAAGTGAGGTATCTTGAGCCAAAGCTTCTAGAGGGCAGAGATGGGTCCTGCAGCCCAATGTCCGTGGTGCATCAATATATTTGTGCTGACCCAGCCTGAAAGCCCTCTTGACAAGTTTCTTTTTGAAGCTGTATTTGTCTCACTGGAGTAATTTTATTTGCTGAGAACTGAAATTTGCAGTATTCTTTGTGATTGGACATTTATGCAGTCCTTGTATTATGACAGTCCTTGAGACAAAGCTGCCACCTGCTCTCTTTTTTGACAGGTAAAGAACTGAAACAAAAGATGAAAAGTATCTTTGCAAGGTCTTATAACAGTAAAGAGTTAGCAAAGGCTAGGAATTGTTTTTGATTTCAGGTTCTTTGTGATATGTTGCTTTTCCAAAAGTCTTTTGTGTGTGTTAGTCACTCAGTCATGTCTGATTCTTTGCAACCCCATGGACTATAACCAGCCAGGCTCCTCTGTCCATGGAATTCTCCAGGCAAGAACACTGGAGTGGGTTGCCATTCCCTTCTCCAGCGGATCTTCCCGACACAGGGATCGAACCCAGGTCTCCTGTATTGCAGGCAGATTCTTTACTGTCTGAGCCACCAGGGAAGCCCTTTTCAAAAGTCTTTAGTGCTGTAAACTCTGATGGGATCTGGGTAAATCTTCACTCTCCTAAATGTTCCATAATCTAAAGTAAAACCTCTTCACTAGTTAGGACTGGGGACAGACATGAAGAATTGGGTTCTTCTAGGGCCTTCACAGAAAGATTCCCTGTGGTTTCCTCTGGGTTCCTCACTGGAGACTGACTCAGGGGCCCCAATGTCACGACCGCAAGAGTGGTGTTAGAGTCTTGGGTAAGCATTTGTGGTTACACGTTGTGTGGACACAGTGCCAAATGCAGAAACGACTTCCACTGTGGGGAGTATTAGAGAGAACCTGTTGAATTTTTGAGGGGCAAATTGACATGGCTCATTTCTTGTCAATGTGGACTTTGCTTCCTCTCTCTCCTGCCCAGCTCAAATCTGGAATTTATTTTCCAAGAGTAGCCAACAATGTCTTATAAAGTTGAAAGAAATCAAGTTGTTATGTTTCACCCCAACTAAGTGGTCTATATTTTCTTTTGTGAATTAGTGTTTGCAATAATAGAACAGTAATGATAATACTGTTGTTCAGCTGCTAAGTTGTGTCTGACTGTTTGCAACCCCATGGCCTGTAGCGCACCAGGCTTTCTCATCCTTCACTGTCTCCTGAAGTTTGCTCTAATTCATGTCCATTGAGTCGGTGGTGCCATCTCATCCTCTGTGGCCCCCTCTCCCCCAGCCCTCAATCTTTCCCAGCAATGGTAATATACAAAGGAGATTATGCCGGTCCAATGAAGAGGATACATTTTCTTCTTCTTCTTCTTCTTTTTTTTGGTTGCTCCACTGGAGAAGGAGAGAGAATCTCGGTGGAGAGAGGCTTTGACAGGTACAGTATAACTTATCAGGCTTTCAAGTAACTAGCTGAGGTTAGCCTCAGTTCAGATATGTCAGAGCTGTCAGAGGCCAGGCCTGAAATCTGTAAGGCATTACAGACTGAAAACCCAGCGAGGACGGCTGAAGGTCTCAGTGGGAATTCCAACACACAGAAAGAGTCTGGAGTGTCTCCATGCTTGGGCCTGACCCTTGATAATACTTGGAGTTTGCTTTTTTTGTTGTTGTTGCAGGATTACTAAGTTCCCTGGGTTTTTGTTCTTTTGGCTCCTGAAATTGGTCCATTGCACCTCTGGGACAATTCATCATTGTGTGGGGAGAGGCGAGGGATCACCTCCACAGGGTCCACCCCCACCCCCCGGAGCTGGGGGAAGCTTGGCTGTTAGAGATTAGCAGGCAGAGCTGACACGATCCTCCATGTTAGCTGGGGAGAGAATGGATGCATGCGAGCAGAGATAAAGTTTTCAGGTGCCTTATGTTGTTACTACTGGTTTCAGAGATGCTAGTGGGAGCCAACAATGCGAACGAAATGCACTGCCTGAAATGTGGCTTCTTTTTCTACCCTGCTCACCAAAGTGAGTGAATGAAATGCCCCCCCAAACAGGCAAGACAAAATACTTGAGTAGAAAGAAGTGGGATTTGAAATGGAAACTTTGGGCCAAATCGACCAGCGGTCCTCAGCCATCCACATAACCTCTTTGACCCTCGGTCTTCCACAGGTACAATGGTGATGATGAGGATACTTTGTCAGCTTGATGAAGGACCATGTAGTGATGTTGTTGTCTATGAGGTGAAATTCCAATGTTGGTTATTAATAGAGGCTTTACGGTAATTATGAATCAGCACAAACTTTGTGCAGTCAACAAAGGATTGGACTGCCACTGGGTTACTCTAATCAAAGTGAGATGGTAGGAAAAAACTCAGGCTGCAGGAGAAAACGGTGAAAGGAATACAAATCCCCAGCTGAAAGAGCATCTCACAGGGATGTACGCTGGTGTCCTCCTCTCCATCTCTTGCCTTATTGGAGGGTCTTATAATCGAAGGAGGCTGGAAAATAACTATCCAACAAAATGAGAAATGCCTACCTCTCTAATCCAGCCTTGTGTGTGTGGAGGAGGGGGAGGAAGATTTGAATTTCCCGGGAATAAAGCTCAACGAAGACATTTTATTTTAAAAATCCTCGGGTGTGACAGGATGGGTTTATTCCCTATCTGTGTAATTTTGGCTTTTTCGCAGTCATTCCATTTCTAAGTAACACCCCAGTTCAGTTCTCTCTGAGAGAGAGAGAGCCTGCATTGCACGGATTCATATTTTGATTTTATTCTGTAACTGAAAATCTAATTCTCTCTCTGTCTCTGTCTTTCTCGGATTGTTGTTCTTTTATTCTTATTTATCCAGAAGTCAAATTGAAGACTCCAAAGTGCTGCTTCCAGGCTGATCTCTGAGAACTTCATGCTGGTTTTGTATGGAACACAGCAGAGGTCAGGATGAAGGAGAGGCACAGTGAAAGGACTTAACTCAGATCCACTCTTGTTTTATTTTCCATGGAGTTTCACTGAAGTTTGTGTTTTGAATATAATCAGTTACACAAAGCCCCATGAAGTGAGAACGTAGGTGGGCCGGCTTGTTTATGCCTTGAAGCCACGCATTTTTCAGTTCAAGATATAAATGGTCTCTTTTTTGGGTGAATATCCTTTTCAGTAGAGCTTCCCAGGTGGCACAGCGGTAAAGAATCTGCCTGCTGATGCAGGAGATGCAAGCAACATGGGACAGACTTGAACACGACACATAAGACAAAAACAATTTGCTTTACTTTTAAATTTCTTCATTGTTTTACTTATCTTTGATCTGAAAAATGCACACTCTGTCTCCAGTCCTGAAATTCTCTCCTTTGCATCATGGAAAGCTTGGCTTCTTTCTCTCTCTGAATCCTACCATCCTTCACAGTGAAGCCATCTTGGACCAAACCAAAACTCATGGAGCTCCTGAGATAATACTCAGGACGTAACAAAAACTCAAAAGACCTTCACTGCTGCTCTGCTACTGGGTATCGCAAAAGCATCACAGCTTATTCATGTACCATTCACTGACAGGTGAGATACTTCTTTTATCAATATTCAGTGTTGCCTTCCTCCTAGAAAATCTCATTTAGTTGGTAAGCGATAAGGTCCCTGCTGTTTAAAATTAAAAGAAAAATTATTTATTATTTGATTGTGTTGGGTCTTAGTTTAGTCATGTGGGATCTTTCGTTGCAGCCCATAGACTCTCTAGTTGTGGAGCCTGCTTAGTTGCCCCACGGCCTGTGGGATCTTGGGTCCCCCACCAGGGATCAAATCTGTGTGCCCTGCATTGAAAGGTAGATTTCTTTTTCTTTTTTTTTACTTAATTAATTATTTGGTTGCAGCAGATGTTAGTTGTGGCCTGTGGAGCCTTTAGTTCCATCATGTGGGATTTAGTTCCCTGACCAGGGATCAAACTCAGGCTCCCTGCGTTGGGAGCACAGAGTCTCAACCACTGGACCACCAGGAAGTCTCAGGCGCCTGCTCTCTCCCCAAAGCTTTTCATATGGTTCTGATATGTGGTCAGAGCTAGAAAGCGCTGATTTTGTAATACTCGTATGGTTCTTTCATTTCCATCCATGAATGCCTTCCACCCTCCACTTACTGTGAAATTCCCGGAGGTTTCTGTGCTTCTTGCTTTCTTGTGTCTTCCCCAGGGTCTCACATCCAGAGGCCACGCAGTGAGTTGAATGAATGAGGTGAGTCTGTTGTGGACTGAGCTGCATCTATAGTGAGAAAACTCACTATAAACGAAATGGTTATGTCAGAAACACGTGGCTTTTGTGGGATTGTAGTAACACGTAGCACTTCCTCTGTGCCAGGCATGTAACATACTGACTCATTCATCCTCACCATAACCCTATATGGTAGTTACTTTATTATCCCCATTTGACAGATTAAGAAACTTGAGGCTCAGAGAAGCTGGTGCTGTATTTAAGGTGAAGGCAGGGTCGTAATCCCAGTCTACACATCATTATACTACAAGTGCCTTGAGGAGACCAGCAGCTACCACAGTGCCTGTAGCAGGGGATGAATAAATATTTGCTGGAGGCGTGTGTGAGTGCTAAGTCACTTCAATCATGTCCAACTCTTTGCAACCCTATGGACCGTAGTCTGCCAGGCTCCTTTGTCCATGGGATTTTCTAGGCAAGAATACTGGAGCAAGTTGCCATGCCGTCCTCCAGGGGATCTTCTTGACCTAGGGATCCAACCTGTGTCTCTTAGATCTACCTGCATTGACATCCCCAAGTGCCACCTGGGAGGGATGAATAAAAATGTATAGAATAGTCCAGACCTGGACATATTAAATCTTCATAGAGAAGAGGACAATCTGGAAAAGTAATCCAAGTTGGATTGTGTGAGACATGACTTCTATGGGCTGGGAATTGGGGTCCCAGGATCCTTCAGGTGTGTTGACAGGATGACCAGATGTCCTGTTTGCCTGGGCTGGTCCTACTTGATGCCTGTTGTAATTACTAATAATTACTAATAGCGTTCTCATTTCAAATGGAACATTATATCAGCACCTTAAGTCTACAAATGATGTGAAAAGAGACAGACTCTCTGAATACAAGGAGGAGCATCAGATACTATTTCCTTAACTGGTGCTCCCAGGAGGTCGGCTTCTTTCCCTTTCTGTGCATGAACAGTGTGATGGTTCTGTACCTGAGGGTGCTGACTGCCCCTGCGTCTCTACTCTGCAAATCCCAGGATCTAGCTTCCCAAGAACACCTGTATTTTTAAAAATTCTTCATTTTTGACTGTGCCAGGTCTTCGTTGCTGCCAGCGGGCTTCTCATTGCAGCGGCTTCCCTTGTTGCAGGGCACTGGCGCTAGAGAGTGGGCTCTGGAGTGGTGGGACACAGGCATAGTAGCCCCGAGGTATGTGTTATCTTCCCGAATGAAGTATCTAATGTCCCCTGCATTGGTAGGTGGGTTCTTAACCACTGACCACCAGGGAAGTCCACCGGGGAGGTCCACTCTGTAGTGTTGATGACTCCTTGAGATTGACCCAGGCAGCTGGGGTTTGGGTTATCCTGCCACATCTCCCTCAGAAGGTCATCCATGGTGGGACCTCCCCTAGGGGTCCGGTGGTTAAGAATCTACCTTCCAATGCAGGGGATGCGGCTTTGGTCCCTGGTCAGGGAAATAAGCTCCCACGTGCTCCGGGTCAACTAAACCCAGGCACCTCAACTATAGAGAAGCCTAAGCTTTGCAAATAAGACCTGATGCAGCCAAAAATAAAATAAATGATTTTTTTTTTTTAAAATAGCACATCTGTGGTCATCACGTCTCATGGAGAGTTTTGTGTTTGGAAAATATCCACAGTGTACTGATGTGTAAAAGTTTATCACCTATAAGACAAGAATCCTTGCCTTAGTATTTGTTAGTTTTGTCACTTTACTCGCTTTTTCTCCCTGTGTGTGCATAAAATCTTTTCTGTGTAAAAACAAAACAAAACAAACTCACACGTAGTATTAACCATAGTATTGTTGTGGGAATGTAGACTTCTGGCAAAGTGATGAAAAACCACTTTCCAAATATAAAATTCCATGCCAATGTTCAAGGGAAATTGCTGGCATGGAGCATGTGCTGGGTACAGCTCCAAAGACAGGCTGTTATCTTAAAACCCAGTTTCCCTAGAGATGACCTTGCTTCCTATTCACCTCCTGGGTCGAAAGAGCTTGAGTTCTTCTGCAAACTCATCTGAAGATACAAATCCCTGAATGTCACTGAGGCCAGGTGTTTTCCAGAGAAGAGTGGAATTTCCCAGCTGAAAAACTTCCTTCCACTCTTGTTCTGCCAAAGCTCTAGGTTACTGACCTATAGGAGGGCATCTTAGGGGGTCTGACTTTGCCCCCGCTGAAGGCTTGTACAACATGAGGGGAGGGGCTAGAGGAGAAGAGGAGAAACTTTAGTCATCCATATGTTGGAGGCTATTGCAAAAACTGATATCTTAGTGATGTAGGAAATAACCTACTGTATACTTTGCCCTCTTGGTGATTTTTGGGCTTTCCAGGTGGTGCTAGTGGTAAAGAACCTGCCTGTCAATGCAGGAGATGTAAGACACATGGGTCCATGGGGTTGCACAGAGTCGGACATGACTGAGCACAGCACACACACAGTGGACCGTAGCCCGCCAGGTTCCTCTGTCCGTGGAATTTCCCAGGTGAAAATACTGGAGTGGGTTGCCATTTCCCGCTCCAGGGGACCTTCCCGACCCAGAGACTTGTGTCTCTTTCATCCCCTGCATTGGCAGGCGGATTCCTTATACTATATGTATATGCTATACACCAAGGCACTGACCGTGGCAGCCTGCGGGGGGTCGCTGTGGTCCCTGGCGGGGGCAGGCCAGGGGGTGGGCTGAAGAAGCCAGTAGTGATTGGGTGTGTAGGAGCATTAAAAGGAAGGGCTGTAGGAATCAGACTGGAGCTTTTTAGCAAAACCCCAGGGCTCTATGGTCCTTTTTGGATGTCTGTACCTTTCATGTATTTATGATGCTGGTAGAAAGAAAACCAGAGCTGGCTATTCCCAAATCCTTTAAAACCAGCCCTTTGGAGTTCTCTGTGTTTGCAGATGTAAATGCTAAAGGTCACTAGGGCTTAAGGCACCCTTTTCCCTCCAGCATCTTCCTCATCCCTAGGGGCCAGAGCTGATTCGGGAGAAAGTCCCCTTGCAAGAAATCCGGGGGAAAGGGCCGTAACCCACCTCCTTCCCTTCTATCCTCACCCCCAAAGCAACCAGCTGTCTGGAGCCCTGGCTTTTTCTCCTCGCTGTGCCCAGAGGGCTGAGCTCTGGTTTTGGGGGAGGCCTCTTTCCCGGCTGGTTGCTAAGGCCGTTGCGGACTCCAGGCCTGTTATCAGGAGGAGCACAGTTTAAACAGGCCTTATCACTGTGTGTTCAATCAAGGTTTATGAGGGCTGATAAAGGTGTCACCTAGTTGCTTGTGGGTTCATTAAAACTCTATTCCCTGGTGGGATGGAAATGCAAGAGTGTTTGTTTCATTTTAATTTTTTTAAACACAATTTTGGGAATAAATAGATGCTGTTCTGGTGTTAAATACGTCACTGTGGACAAGCTCATCTGTGTCATCAGATTCATTTGTGCCAGTGAAGGGGTGGATGAGGGCAACCCTCATGGGCAGCTCCCTTGAAAACAATAAACCCAGCTTCACTGACACAGCGGTCTTCAATATCATGGGTTATCATAATTGTTCACTTAATAATTCAGTACACATCTCTACCCCTGGCTTAGGGGCACCAATAAGCCATTGTGTGCTTTTAATTTTGTGTCCTTTTATGTTACTGGATCATTATAGCAAAAAAGATGTTTGCTTTAGTCTTTTATTTTAATAAAAGATTTCTAACCAAATGTGTTTGACATTGTTCCTCTGAGTTTTTCCTCTTCTGTTAGAAAGAAAAAAAAAAAAAAGCAAGGTAGCCCGTGTTACCTTTATTCACCTCTGATTGTGTATAAGTCATAGGAGCTGCGGGAGCATAAAACCAGCATAAGAAATAGTCTCAACTCAGAAGGGCTCTGTGCTCTGTGAGCTTTATTACTGCTTCTGGGTGTGTGTTAATCACTCAGTTGTGTCCAACTCTTTGTGACCCCATGGACTGTAGCCCGCCAGGCTCCTCTGTCCATGGAATTCTCCAGGCCAGAATACTGGAGTGGGTAGCCATTCCCTTCTCCAGAGGGTCTTCCCAACCCAGGGATGGAACCCGGGTCTCTAGCATTGCAGGAAGATTCTTTACTTTCTGAGCTGCCAAGGAAGCCCATTCCTGCTTCTACTGAGACCTAAATATTGGCCCAGAACTTGCACAGAGAGCACCTCATGGCTCATTTAATTTTTTTTTTCTGTCTATCAGTATTAAGGCAGAGTTGCAGAATAAAATGTAAGAAATGTTTTGACTTTTTGTGTCTCCCTGTCCCCTCTTCCAGTTCAAAAAATGCCATTGCTTTTTTATTATTATTACTTTATTTATTTATTTATTTTTGCCTGTTTTCTATTTTTTGGCTGCACCACTCGGCATGCAGGCAGGATCTTAGTTCTCTAACCAGGGATCAAACTCATGCCCCCTTCAGTGGAAGTGCGATGTCTTAACCACTGGACTGCCAAGGAAGTTCCTATTTTTATTTTAAATCATGGTGAAATACAACATAAAATTTGCCATCTTAACCATTTGTAACCAATAATACACTTAACCAAGTGTATTATTCAGTAGAAAGTGAAAGTCGCTTAGTCATGTCAGACTCTTTGTGACCCCATGGACTGTAACCCGCCGGGCTCCTCTGTCCATGGAATTCTCCGGTGAGAATACTGGAGTAGGTAGTTGTTCCCTTCTCCAGGGGATCTTCCTGACCCAGGGATCGAACCAGGATCTCCTGCATTGCAGGCAGCTTCTTTACCTGAGCTTACCAGGGAAGCCCAGAAATAATAAATGATTAAAGCATATATTTTGAAAGCATTCAGTAGAGGTTTGGAGTAGACACTGTCAGTGTTGCAGCTACTGCTTCCTGCCCTCCATTTTCCTGAACATGCCTCCTGATGGATGTCGGGTTTGGTGTGTGCCTGCTTAGGGCAGGCCAGAAATGGTGGGGAGCTCACACCCCTGGGAGCAGCAGTCAGCCAGTGATGGAGGGCATTGGAGGACAAGTAGATCTGAGGCCAGTTCTTCGTCATCTCCCAGAGCTCCCCAGGGAGATGGAGGGTCAGCTACCCTCAACAACAGCCTAGTCAAACACCCGCGAGAGTGGCTTCCTTCTCTGCATCTCGTCTCCACCCTCTGACTAACACTTCCTGAGAGTGCCTCCTAAGTAAACCGCCTGCATGCACATCCTCACTCAGTGCCTGCTTCTGGGGAGCTGCAACCTATGCACCTTGTAGTGTGTGCCCATCGTCAGACTCAAAGCATTCCCGAGCTTCTTTCTCCTGTCCTCGCCAAGCGTACATCTTCTCTCTCCCGGGATGTGAACCCAAAGTTGCCTTCTGCTGCCTTCTGCCTCTGTTCCTTGTCCAGCCTTTCCTTCAGCCTCTCTAACTTTTCCCTCTCCTCACCATTAGTCCTCTCATCCCTCCCCATCCCAAACTCTGCTTCTTTTCCCTCCGGCACCTCCGAGAACTGCATTGTGGGACATGATGAACAGATGTTTCTCTATATAAAGTCTGACCATCTGTGGTGGAGAAGAGGTATCCCCCCAAGTATTAAATTTAATTAATTAATATTAAATGAACCAGTGATTTTATTCCTAGGACAACACGCAGCAGAGATGTTCAGAATGTCTTAGGATGCGTGTAGCAAACCAACCGCCTTCAGTGGTTAAGCAGAATTATCAAAAATCATGGAGATGTGAAGAATGGGCAACAAGCATATGAGACAAGCTCACCATCATTAATCATTAAGGAAAGGCAAACCAAAACCACGGTGAGTTATTATCTTAGTCATCTCAGGGTAGCCTAACAAAATAAGCCACAGACTGGGTGGCTTATTAACAACAAAGATTTATTTCACACAATTCTGGATGCTGGAAGTCCAAGATTAGGGTGTCAGCATGGTCAGATTACAGTGAGGGTCCTTTTCTAGGTTGCAGATGGCTGCCTTCTCATCTGATTGGCACACAGCCGAAAGAGCTCAAGCTAGCTCTCTGGCCTCTTCGTATGAGGGCACTAACCCTGTTCGTGAGGCTCCATCCTCATGACCTGATCACCTCTTTTTTTTTAAAAGTGTATTTACTTGGCTGTGGCAGTTCTTAGCTGTGCCATGTAGGTTCTTTGATCTTCTTTATGACACTCAGGATCTTTAGCTGCAGAATGTGGAATCTGGTTCCCTGACCAGGGGTTGAACCCAGACCCCCTGCACTGAAAGCATGAAGTCTTAGTCACTGGACCACCAAGTAAGTCTCTGATTAACTCTTAAAGGCCTCATCTTCAAAGACCATCACTTTGGGATTAGGGTTTCAACATAGGAATTTGAATTTGGGGGTGGGGAAGAGAATAAATAGTCCATAGCAGATATCACCTCACACCCATTAGGATGGTTGCTATCAAAAAGACAGAAAATAAGTGATGGCAAGAATGTAGAGAAATTGGAACCCTTGTGCGCTGTTGATAAGAATGTAAAATGCTGCGGTTGCTATGGAAAACAGTACCATGGTTCCTCAACAAAGCAAAAACAGAACTACAATGTGATCCAGCAATCTCACTTCTGGATTCCCCAAAGAATTGAAAGCAGGGACTAGAGCAAGTGTTTTGTACATTCATGTTCATAACAGCATTCACAATAACCAAACATGGAAGCAGCACAAATATCCATCCATGGATATCCATGGATAAACAAAATGTGGTATATATACAAAGAAAATAATACAAAGAATGGAAATCCTACCTCATGCTACCACATGGATGAACCTTGAGGACATTATGCTAAGTGAAATAAGCCAATCACAGTGGGACAATAAGGTGTCTATGATAGTCAGACTCACAGAAACAGACAGTGGAATGGTGATTACCAGGGACAGGAGTAGGGAGGGAATGGGAAGTTACTGGTTCATGGAGACAGTTTTAGTTTTGCAAGATGGAGAGTTCTGGAGATTGGCTACACAATGATATAAATGTATTAATATTTCTTATTGATATTTTGCTGTACCCATCAATTCTAACATAGACCCCCGCCTGCTCATTCTAACATTTCTAAAATTAGCACCCCGACTCATAATCCACAGGCCATCTTTCAGTTGCTCTCGGCCAGCTGTGACAAACTTTTCCTTCCCTGTGCGTGAATGACCTTGAATATTTTTCTTGGTAGCCTGACTGGACAGCTGCAATCTCTTGATGTTTCCAGTCAAAAAGGACCATTTGAAAAAGTAATATCCTGATTATTGTCTAAAAAATTTCCCTTCCATTGATATCTTCTGGGAAGAGCAAGAGAACACCAGTGTCAAAACTTGCAGAATGAATATCAGGAACTTGGAAGAAAATTCTGGAGGTAATGGAGCTTTCCTGTATAAGGCTGAGTTGTATGAAATCGCCATGATTTTGGTTACAGTCAAATGTCAGACATTTCATTTGGTTCCTATTTTAAGAAAAGTTGTAACACAAATATTCTTGATGAGGAGGAAACTACATGCAAAATATGGGTGGTGATGAGTCTAAATTAAAAATCCAGAAGAACTGGACTCTGAGTATGTAAAGAAGTTTCAACAATGCCTGAACCGATTCATTTCACTTATATTTTCTCTCTCTTTATATATGACAAGCATAATATTTTAAAAACTCATCCTAAGTAAGTCTAAAAGAACTTGCAAAAATATAAAATTTTACATGATAAGAAAACATTGTGTCATAGTGTAAACTGGCAATTTTCCCTTCCTTTCATAAGCTGATGGGACATCTTACAATCTAAAAGTGCTCTGAATTGGTGAAATATGATATTCGTTTACCATGGGCCTCAGATGCAGAGTGAGGTTAGTCATAATTCTTGCTTCATGTCACATTTTCACCCATGGTCTGTAGGAGGCCCATCTCTAATTTTTAGATAAGAGATATAAATATCTTATTTTAGATATTAGATCATATCTAATTCTTCCCTTTTATCATCTCATGCAAACAGATATTTATCCTTTGTTGGTCTGAGACACTGCAAATATCTTCTCCCGTTTTATCATTCTTTAAACTTTGTCTATAGTATCTTTCTCATGAGGTGGCCAAAGTACTGGAGCTTCAGCTTTAGCATCATTCCTTCCAAAGAAATCCCAGGGCTGATCTCCTTCAGAATGGACTGGTTGGATCTCCTTGCAGTCCAAGAGACTCTCAAGAGTCTTCTCCAACACCACAGTTCAAAAGCATCAATTCTTCGGCGCTCAGCCTTCTTCACAGTCCAACACTCACATCCATACACGACCACAGGAAAAACCATAGCCTTGACTAGACGGACCTTAGTCAGCAAAGTAATGTCTCTGCTTTTCAACATGCCATCTAGGTTGGTCATAACTTTGAGACTCTGATGCTGGGAGGGATTGGGGGCAGGAGGAGAAGGGGATGACAGAGGATGAGATGGCTGGATGGCATCACTGACTCGATGGACGTGAGTCTGAGTGGACTCCGGGAGTTGGTGATGGACAGGGAGGCCTGGCGTGCTGCGATTCATGGGGTTGCAAAGAGTCGGACACGACTGAGTGACTGAACTGAACTGATAGTATCTTTGGTGGAGCAGAAATCCCTAGTGTGTCTGTGTGCATGTGTTAGTTGCTCAGTTGTGTCCAACTCTTTGTGACCCCATGGACTGTAGCCCGCCAGGCTCCTCTGTTCATGGAATTCTTCAGGCAAGAATACTGGAGTAGGTAACCATTCCCTTCTCCGGGTGATCTTCTCGACCCAGGGACTGAATCTGGGTCACCTGCGTTGCAGGCAGATTCTTAACCATCTGAGCCGCTAGGGAAGCCAATATTGACATAATTGAGTTGATTTTTCTGTCAATGCCTAATACTTCATGGTTTTGAAATTTTGTTAAAAGAGTGGTTTGCCTCTAGGTCACAAAGATTTTCTCCCATATTTTCTTTACATTTTGTACCTAGGTTTGTAATCTATCTTGAATTCATCTTTGTGGTGTTAGGTGGCGATTGAGTTTTATTTCTCTCCCCATAGTGAGCAAGTTTTCCCCAGGCATCTACCTAACAATCAGATGTTCCACCATTGGTTTGTGGTGCCACCTTCGTCATATAAGTCCCCACATATGCATTGGCCTAATTCTGTTCTATTGGCCAGTTTGTTCACGCATACGTTACACTGCATTCATAAACTGGCATTTTAAATTATCTTAATATATGTTCCCTGGAGGAGGAAATGGCAACCCACTCCAGTATTCTTGCCTGGAAAACCCCATGAACAGAAGAGCCTGGTGAGCTACAGTCCATGGGGTGGCACAGAGTCAGACATGACTGAGTGCATACACTATGCTAATACATGTTAGACTCTTTAATGTATCCCACTCTTTAATACTTTATAAAGGCCATTAGCCATTTCTGTGGATACTTATTCAATATAAAGTTTTTAAAAAGCTTATGGAATTCTTTGAAAAGTCCAACTGGAATTACACTGAATTTATAGGTTAATTGGAGGGGAAATTTTGTGCATTCTTTGAGTTTAAATTTATTTCTCACAGAGGATTTATGGATTCTTGATTTAGTTACTTCTTAGGTATTCTACTGTTTTTGTGGCAGTTGTGAACTGAGCTCTTTTTTTTTCAGTCCCCTGATCATGCAGTTTTATATTCTCTTAAAAAATTTTTTTTATTATTTACTTATTTAGCTGTGTCAGGTCTTAGTGGCGGCATGAGGAGTGCTGTGGTTAGATTCTAGAGTGCGGGCTTAGTAGTTGCTGCACAAAGGCTTAGCTGCTCCTTGGAATGTGGCATCTTAGTTCCCAACCAGGGATCAAACCTGTGTCCCCTGCATTGGAAGACAGAGTCTTAACCATTGGACAAGCAGGGAATTTTTTAAAGTTAGATTTTTTTAGCTGATTACCCATGGTTTGGACCAGAAATCGGCACACTTTTTCTGTCAAGGACCAAGTGGTGAATATTTTATGTTTTGTAATCACATAAGATCTTTGTTGAATATTCTTCGTGTGTTTGGTTTTTTTACAACTTTAAAAAATGTAAAAATTATTCTCAGTTGGTGAAGGTTTATAAAAAGAGATTTTTGAGGGCATTTGAGAGCCTCAGGGTCTTGGTTTTCCAATTCTGGACATAGAACAATGCTGTTGATTTATCTAAGCTGCGCTTTTAGTCTATAGAATGAAGGACTAGCATTTTCAGTTTATTCTATAACTTTGTTGAGCTCTTTTCTTCTAGTGGTTTGTTGTTTAGTTGCTAAGCGCCTTACTCTTTGCGACCCCATGAACTGCAGCATGCTGGGGTTCCTTGTCCTTCACTATCTCCTGGAGTTTGCTCAAATTCATGTCCATTGAGTCAGTGATGCCATCCAACCATCTCATCCTGTCGACCCCTTTTCCTCCTGCCTTCAATTTTTCCCAGCATCAGGATCTTTTCCAATGAATCAGCTCTTTGCATCAGGTAGCCGAAATATTGGAGCTTCAGCTCTTCTAAAGGTTTTGCTGATTATTTTGTTAGTATCTGTACATTGCTGATCATTTGCAAATGATAGCATTTTTATATCTTCCTTTTTCTTTCTCATCCTTTTTTTAAATTCTTATAGGGTTGGACAAGACCTTCAGTATAATAACCAACAACTCTAGTGATAATGGGCAGCCTTAGGGAAGGGAAGGCATCTCCAGTTTCTCAATTAAGTATATATTTACTGAAGACATTCATATAAATAACATGTACAAAGTTAAGAAATTTTGCTTCTTTTCCCAATTTTCTAGGCTTGTGAAGAAAAATCATAAGTGATGATTTTTATCAGAAGCTTTTCCTTCATCATTTGAGATAATATAATTTGCTTCCTGTAGCCCACTACGAGGTGAATGAACTTGATAAATTTGCATAAACTGAATCATACTTGTATTCTTGGGATAAACCTTATTTGATCAGGATTCAATTAGCTGTTATTTTATTGAAGATTTTTACATCTATATTCATAAGTGAAAGAGGATTATAAAATTTTTCTTTCTTACTATGTCCTTGTCTGATATTGGAATCAAGATTATACTTCCTTCTTGCTTTTTAAAATAAAATTGGTTCTGTTTTACTTTCCCTGGTGTTTTGAGTTGAAGTCTCATCTCATTTGCTTATAACCTTTCTTATTTCCTGATAAACATGTTTAAAAATATAAATTTCCCTCTAGTACAGCTTTAGCTGTGTCCTCCAGAATTTGATATATGGTGCTTCATTATCATTTAATTATAAATATTTATTTTCTTTAAAATTGAGTGTTATTTAAAACTGTAAAAAAAGTTGCAAAGCATAATATTATTTTTTAATATGCTTTTTTGTTCTACTACATATAGTATTTTTAAGGAAACATGTTGTTTCTGAGTTCTGTTTTTATTACCTTATGGTTGGAGACATTTATTGAGCTACCTTTATTCTCTAATAAATAGTCTTGTTTTGTAAATGATAATGTCCTATAATTTATTTATGCATTCTGCTACTGATAGACATGCTGGTTTTTTCCAGATTTTGTAAATATAAAAGATACTGCAAGAAATATCCTTGGATATGTTACAATGAATGGAATCCAGAAATATCTCAAATATGTTGCAACCTGATACCACATAAAAATAATATTTCACTTTGGGGGAAAAGGTGGTTTATTTAATAAATAATCCTGGTGTAATTAGCAATATTTGTGTGGGCAAAAAGTTATATTCCTTTCTTATATCATGTATAGAAGTAATCTCTGGCTATAATAACTTAATGTAAAAATTAAAATATCAGGAGAAAAGTTAGTAGACCATTCATATAATTTCAGAGTTGGGGGAAAAAAATGTACGATATTTTGGAAACCTGGAAATAATAAAGGAAGAAAGTGAACAGATTTGAATATATTATATAAACATTTTTAACATTTTATGTTTCCATATAACACAGATAATGCTAAAATTTTTTCTAAATGTCATCCTAAGGTCAAATAAATGTTTAGGTCCTGGATTTTGTCTGATGAGGACTGGTGAAATCTTAATACAAAGTCTATGTAACTATATCTATATATAACTATACCTAACTATATAGCTATAACTACATAACTATATCTGATATTGTTGTAATGGGATTTTGTTCTAATAATTATGTCTCTTGAAATCACATCTCTGCAGTTTGGAAATTGAACAGACCCTATAAAATAACTCTGTATTGGAGATTATCATGAGGAAAAAGTTTACATAGTTTATACTGCTCCAAGTTCTAAAATGTTTATATATGTGTGTGTGTGTTGAAGTTTCTTTTAAAGAGGATCTTGGAAATTTCATTAAATGAGGGATGGAGGTGGTGTGATGACCAAAAAGAATTTAAGAGCAATTAGAATTCTGTTTGGCATTTAGGTAGCAAAAATTTAGCTGTGGCTGGCATGCAAACATAGGTTTGGATATTTCTTTTAAAATGGTACTCTGTTAACAGACATCAGATTTTTTTTTTTTCTTTGCTCTCATCAGTTGTAAATGGATCAACGAAAGTATTACTTTGCCCACTGGCACAATAAAGAGCATTAACTCTTTTAAATCTTTGGAAAGACATTTATTGCCCTCATTCACTAAGATCAATGGTTATAAATTAGGATGTTTCCTCTGAAGTTAGGTTTATAGCCAGAATCTCATTTAATCAGAAAAAGATGATCTAGCTCTAGTCATCTTACCTGTGGATAAGGACACTGGGGCCAGGAGAGGTTAAGTAACTTTTCTGAGTTAAGAAGCGCAGGGCTGGGACTGGAAGCTCCTAGGGGCTATTATCTTGATAGTGAACCAGGCTGCCAACAGTAGGTGGCAGAAAAAGACAAAGGCCAAAGGCATTGTCTCAAAGGCACTTAAATTGGGAATAAAATCATTGTCTTCCTTAAGATTTCATACTGTCCTGGGACTTCCCTGGAAGTCCAGTGGTTACGACTCCAGGCTTCCACGGTAGGGGAAATGAATTTGATCCCTGGTCAGTGAATGAATATATCTCATATGCCAGCATCCTAGCCAAAAAGTAAAAAATAAATTGATTTTAAAAAAAAGAAAAAGAATTCATACTGTCATAATATATAATATTTTATGGGCAATACCCACTTCCTGACAATTCGTTTTGCTTTCTGGGAAAGTCAACTGAAAGCTAGTATCTGCAAGGCAACATCCCAGCTGTACATGCTGAGTCCTAACCCTTCAAACGTCAGTGTTTGTGTGCGTTTGGGGCATTGATGAGTGAGCAGATATGGGCAGGGAGAAGTAACATAGGTGGAAATGGACAACGTAAAAAAAAGGGAATGCTGATTTCACACACATGTTGAATCTTATCTTACGTGGATCATTCAATTACCTACCCAATTTTAATGATTTTGTTATCCTAGCAGAATGTACTTGGGCTTCAGATTCCAGGGTAGTTGTGATTTCTTCACACATCAAGTTCAAGAGGCATAATACGCAGATTTGTAAGTGGAGAAAGCAAGTGGACTCTTTTAGAAAAGACTGGTTGTAAAGATAAGCGGGGGGATAATTAGGAGGAGGTATGTGAAAGCTTGTCTGGTGTCTAGCAGGGAGAATTGTATGAGGTGTATTGTGGGTGCTCAGTTGCTAAGTCATGTCTGACTGTGACCTGACGGATTCTCAGTCCATGGGATTCTCCAGGCAGGAATACCAGAGTGAGTTGCCACTTCCTCCTCTGGGTGCTGTTCCCCACCCAACAATGGAACCTGTATCTCCTGCATTGGCAGGCGGATTCTTTACCACTCAGCCACCAGGGAAGCCCTTAACCAAGTATAATTCTCTTCTCCAGGGGATCTTGCCTACCCTGGGATCAAACCCAGGTCTCCTGCATTGCGTCCTTTACCGCCTGAGCCACCAAATGGGTTCAGTTCTACTGAAACAAAAGATTTCCAATCTTAACTCTTTCTAGGTGAATGAGGACTCAACTTTGTCTGTGAGCATAAACAAGAGTGTCCGTTGTCCAGAGCAGAGCAGGAGAGAAAGCAGAGGGGCCTCCTTCCAACCCCCTCCCAGGTTAATGACATGGCAGAGCAGAGAGGGGCAGAGGCCAAGACACAGTGTTTCCTGGAGCCCCGAGGCCTCTTGGAAGTGGCTTTCGAGCACTTTCCCTTCCTGCAATGAAGGCCAACATTCTTTCACAATTCCACAGCTGACCCTGCTGCACAGATTAATTTATTTTCCTTGAGTCCATCTTGTCAAAAAATTCCAGGGCCAGAAACCTAGCTATTCCAAATCAACTTTTCACCCGAGCGTTTCCCAGGGATGTTCTTAAGGGAGTGAGAAATAGGATTTGTTTCAGACCAGGGGACTCGACTGAGCTAGGACAGGTCAAAGGTCATTGTCCTGCAGCTACTGCCTTGAGTGGAGGTCTCTGTGAACCAAAGCTCTTTCCAGCTAAGCCAGTGAGATGGCAGCTCACAAGGAACACACCAAGTGCTTACCTGAACATTCTTATTGGTTCACTATTTTCCCAGGCTCAAGGTCTGCTTAACCCTATCTTTACCCAGATGTTTTCTCTGAGCACTGACTTTCATGACTGATGGCATGTTTCCCCTCCAAGGATGAAGCTACTAATTATACATATCTTTGGACACCTCATAGGGTGTGTAACATAATACTTGAAACATGCAAGTCCAATTCTGTGACCCCATGGACTGTAACCCAACAGGCCCCTCTGTCCATGGGATTTTCCAGGCGAAAATACTAGAGTGGGTTGCCATTTCCTTCTCCAGAGGATTGCTCACAAATGGGTGTGGACAATCCTGCAGTCTTCTGGAGCTTGGAACTCTTTCATGTTTTTTGGAGCATAGATCTAATTTGTGGGCAAGTAGGTACTTTGCAGCCTTAGAGGCCCTGAACTTTCTGGTGGCTTGACTGAGTGTGACCAGGTTTTCATCCTGTCTCCTGGCTCACCCTGAGGACTCCCTCAGTCCAGCAGATGGACTTAAAACTCTTAAAAACCCACCTATGTCTGTCTCTTCCTCCTTCGGTGTCACTACCACTGAATGGTATTGACTCTGATCGTGATGGTGGTCAAATGACAACAAGAGAACTGGGAGGTGATTTAGCAAGTGTGGATTCTGCAGCAGTTCCTTGGTCTACATTCCATCTCTGCTGCTTAGATGTGTGATCTTGGGCAGGTTGCCTGACCTCTTTGTGTCTTACTTTTGCATTTGTAAAACAGTGATAATGGTCTCTGTTTTATAGGGATGCTGTGAATAATGAAGTAATGTATACAACGTTCTTAAAATGTCCTATGTTCCCTATCATTATTGTTGGTCGTATAGCTACCATTCCTTGAATACTTACAAAGTGCCAGGCACAAGGAAGGTTCATCTCATATATTGCACTTGAATTCTTACAATGACCTTGTGAGATGAATATCCTTATACCCATTTTATAGGCAAGGACACTGAGGTTCAGTAACTCAGATCATTCTGCTAATAAGTGGCAGAGCCAGCATTCAAAGCCAGGGCTGCCTGCATCTGAAGCCATGCTCTTAACCAGGGAGCTGATATATCTTCTCATGTTAATATGGTTGATCATAAGTGTGGTACATTAATTCTGATATCTGACTTTCTTTTTAGTCTGAATTTCAAGGGAAATGCAGATCCCTGATTTTTTTTTTTTAATCTCTGCTTCCATGTTCTTTTGTTTCCCGTCACGGGTGGCAAAGTACCTTGCCAACATCGTTGAGAGAAGCAGAAGCTGAGACGACTGTCTCTATCACAGTCTTTGAGTTCTTCAGGTTGGCTGGATGTTTGTGAAGCCTAGGTGGCCTGGACTGGGGGAAGTTTTGCGGTTGTACTTTTGTTTTTATTTCCACATTATGACTGGTTAATCCAGTTGTCCAGAGTTGAGGCTGCAGACGGCACTGACATACTTCTTCCATCTAACTAGCTATGGTATCTGCCACAGGTCCAGTAGATCTAGCCTTGCTGGGTAAACCTAGAGAGTTATTTACCCTCCATATAGTTGTCTGAAAAGAAGAGAGTAACACTTGAATGATCAAGTTTTGGAGGGAATTGAAAATATATGTGAGACTTCCCGGATCATCCAGTGATTAAGAATCTGCCTGCCAAAGCAGGGAACACGAGTTTGATCCCTGGTTGGGGAAGATTCCACACGTCGTGGAGGAACAAAGCCTGTGCGCCACAACTACTGAGCCTGCGTGTCTAGATTCTCTGCTCAGCAACAAGAGAAGCCACTGCAATGAGAAACCCACAAGCCACAGCTAGAGAGTATCCCTCACTTGCCACAACTAAAGAAAGCCCTTGCACAGCAGCCAAAAATAACGACTAAATAAAATGTAAAAAAAAAAAACTGTGATGACTCTTAGTAGCTCCTCTAAGTATTCCTTTCAGTCTAGAGCTAACAAATATTGGCAAGGTTTTTGTAATTAATAACAGATGGGCATTTTAATGTATCAGATTTATCACTAAGCAGAAAACATTCCAATATTTCGTGAGTCCTCCAGACCTGCATAATATCTAAGCACTAGCCAAGCATTTGCCTGAAAGACATCTTCCTCCTCTCAATGCCCATGTAAGATAGGGAGTGTCTCTACTCTGCGCTTGAGAAAACGGAGGTGCAGAGAAGTAGTTTGCCCAAGGTCACAGGGCTGATGGATCAGGAGGGTCAGAATTGACCCCTGTGACTCTAAAGCAGTGTCACCTTCCTATGAAAGGGAGAACACAGATGCCTTTCGTGTGTTCATTCATTCATCAAATGTGATGAATGGATGGCTTAAGGATGGTGAGTGGTTAAGACTAGCAGGAGGTGGAAGTTTTGTTTAGGAGTCAATGAAAAATAAAACTAAAATATTAAGTTAAGGCCAAGTTCTAAAGGACTTTGAAAGTCTTACCAAAGCTGGAGAGGTAACATGATAAAAATTTTAAAAGAAGTCTTCCCAGAATGTCTGATGATGCTTAGAAAGTGCAACGAGGGGGTTATAAAAGGGGACCAGGACTGGTACCTTGTGGGATTCATGGCAGGTTGGGGAAAAGGATGTAGGAGGAACAGCCTGACTGTGAGAGCTGGAGAGAAGCACATGGAGGAGAGCAGGAGAGCCCCAGAGTTTCATCCAGAAGTTTCCAAATGTGTCCTGCAGCGCAGAGTACTCCTCTGAGATGCCTTGGGGGTGAGCGGAGGGCACCAGGGAAAACAGGGTGCTTATTTTATTTCACAAAATTTGGCCCTTGTTGTTGTTCAGTCACTAAGTCATGTCCGACTCTTTTTGACCCCATGGACTGCAGCATGCCAGGCTTCCTTGTCCTTCACTATCCCCTAGAGTAAGCTTTCATTTAGAAAAATAATTTTGCAGCTTTGGAAAAATAGTAGTACTGTAAAAGTCTTGGGCTGAAATATCCTAGATGGGCAGGTATTGAGATGGTGTAGTTCTCCCTGTAGGATTTACCTACAATTAGGTGCATATGTGCGCAATCGTGTCTGACTCTTACCACCTCCATGGACCCACCAGGCTCCTCTGTCCATATAATTCTCTAGGCAAGAATACTGGAGCAGGTTGCCATTTCCTTTTCCAGGGGATCTTCCTGACCGAGGGACTGAACCCGCATCTTTTACATCTTCTGCATTGGCAGGTGGATTCTTTACCACTGAGTCACCTGGGAAGCCCTGTACAACTAGGTACTTAATACATAATCTCTGGGGAAGGATGTGATAACTGTTGGTCAGTCTCTCTAGAGAACTCTGTCCAGCATAGTGTCAGCTTTGCGGAGGTCATCCCCACCCTGTCTCAGGTCCTCCAGAACCTTGGCAAAATCAAAAGGAAACGCCCAGGTGTGATGATACCTGCCCAGCCACCCGGGGATTGGCTGGCATCAAAACTAGGCCTCTATTTATTCTTGATCTCGATGGAGAGCGGCGTTCTGCATTCGAGATGGCGTGTGTACAGGTGGGGAGAAGAGTCCCTTTATCTGGATGAACCATCTTTTCTTCCTTCTACCTGGGCAGTCATTTCCTCTCTGTGGCAGGGGGATGGCCAGTTTGAACAGGTACAGAGGAAAGGTAGGGGGCTTGCCGGAGCTCCACCCTGGGGGGTGCCCTAATCCAGGTTCGTTGGGCCCTTGGCAGAGGACGTAAAATGAGCAGGGACACAGAGAACTGGGGCCTTGGGAGCTGGACTAAAGCTGTTAGAAGATGCAAATTAATAAATAAACATGAAAACAATGAGGCTCTGCTAACCGCTCTGACAAAGGGCAAATTGCTAATCTAACCTCCCCTTCAGGCTGCCTCAGTGGAACAAAGGCGGCTTTTATAGCTTCTGTTTTATTTGTAAACTGGTCAGTTAAATGGATTTACTCTCACCTGCCTCTTAGGGGGAGGGGAGGTGGCAGCTAATCCTTCCTTTCTCTGTGGGCTCAGGGAAGCAGGTCACCTGATCTGACCAGGAAAAGTCTTGAGGATGTGCCAAATTTGAGCCACGTTGGAGTAACCGCCTGCTCGTCAACAATGGGCTCAGTGTCTGAGGGGAGGGGTCTGGGAGGCCCGAGCCTCTCCGGCTGGTGTAACTCTAACTCGGAAGAGGTGGGCTCCCCGCTGGCTCCCTGCCCAGCCTCCCAGTGGGTCGAGACCTTCTCAGAAGAGCTGGTTGTGAGCGCTCGCTGTGCTCTCAGAGGCTGTCATGCAGGCTCCCTCGCAATGCAGGCAGCCTTCTCCCCCACTTCCCTCTGAAGAGGGTCCGCCAGGCTCAGGGGTGCCACCTCAGTCACTATTCCGGCTGACCTGCTGGAGGAGCCAGTGGCGCTGAGACCTGACGCCTGCAGAGGAGCTGGCCCCGGCCTAGTCATCTGCGACATCTCAGAGCCGGCCTGGTTTCCGGTGGCCTCTGCCTTTCGGGTCACCCCACTTCCTCCACCTCAGGTGTCAAGGAGCCTCTGGCTGGTGGGAGGCACAGTGACTGGTGGGGAAGAGATGGATGTTTTTCTGTCTAACTGCCTCCCTAAGACCCGTCCTGCTGCTGTTCCACACCCAGGGGCACACACTGGGTCTCTTCCAGGTATTAGGACCCCAGAGGTTCTTCACCACCTGGGGACTTTGAGGACCAGGAGGAAACAGAAATCATGACCAGAAACAGTTGCCAAAATCCCAAGTCAGGCCCGCAACAAAGGGGTGATTTCAAATACAGATTTGGAATTAATTAGACATGAGAGGGATGTCACCCAGATGGGGCCTTTGAGATGGGGACGAGGAGGGTTTGGGCGGGGATGAGGAGGGTTTAGGGCCTTCCCCACAGTGCTAGCCCCTGCAGTGGCTTTAGGTACCCAAGGCTCCACCCTCATTTGACAGGAGGCATCAGGGCAAAGTCTCAGACCCAAAGTCTGAAGGATGTGTTAAGACTCATGAATTTTCTCTCTGGCAACTTAGATGCCTGTTCAAGGCCTTGGCCCCCTCCAGCGGATAGTCTGCAGCAGTGGAGGGCGGGGGCTGGCTGAACAAGGCTGTGTGCGCGCCTGCTAAGTTGCTTCAGTCGTTGTCTGACTCTTGAAGACCCTGTGGACTGTAGCCCGCCAGGTTTCTCTATCCAGAGATTTTCCAGGCAAGAATACTGAAGTAGGTTGCCATGCCCTCCTCCAGGGGATCTTCCTGACCCAAGGATCAAACCCAAGTCTCTCATGTCTCCTATATTGCAGGTGGATTCTTTATCTGCTGAGCCATCAATATGAGATGATAATGCTAGTGTTTGGTATTTTTGTTTTATTTCTGACTTTAATGGAAACACTTTTTATATGATGTTGGGCTGTGTGTTTAAGGTAGATACTCTTTATTGTCTGAGTGTCCCAGTTCTCTAAGTTGGAAATCTATTGAATAGATTTTTAATATCTCTTGGGATGAATATTTTTATTAAAAAGTAATCTAAGTTTCCATGTTAATAAATTTTCTAATGTTAAACCATCTGGGTAATCCTAGAACACATACTCTTTGGACAGACTATACTGTAATTTACTACTTTAATTCAATATTCTGAGATTTCATTTAGAATTTCCTCCTCTGTTGGAGTGATCTTGCTAATATGTAAATGAGAGCACGAGGTCGAGGTTCAGGTTTGCATTGTCTCCTGGGCTTCAGCTCTTCTTCATGTCCTGGAGTCTTCTCTTCTTACCACACCTAACTCTTCCTTTACCAACAGAACTCCAGGCTGAAACCATACCCAGATGCTCCTGGTTCTCTGCAGATGTTATTTCCTCTTTCATAATACTGTTTTCTTTGCCTGAAAAGCAACCTTTGTCCCCAAGCCTGCCTGCAAAGTCTCACCACCCTTCAAGTCTCACTGGGTCACCATCTTCATGAAGGCGCCCTCCTCCTTCTTCTCAGCAGAGGCCCCCTCCTTCTGTGTACTTTTAACTTTCCAATTACAGGACTTATCACATTGTATGCAAATTATTTGCTTACAAGTCTTTCTTATCCACAAGCTCAATAGCTTCCAAACCTTCAAAGATTTGAGCATCCCAGAGGGTAAGGAAGAGGATTCATGGTGGGGAAAGGGGAGAAAATATTATAATTTTTGTTTATGTTGTTTATTGCCTCCTGTTTACATTGTGTATGTTTTATTTGTGAAAGTATATATAATTTTGTGCATGCGTGCCAAGACGCTTCAGTCATGTCCGACTCTTTGAGACCCCATGGACCATAGCCCTCCAGGCTCCTCTGTCCATGGGATTTTCCAGGCAAGAATACTGGAGTGGGTTGCCATTCTCTCCACCAGGAGATCTTGACTCAAGGGTTGAATTCGCATCTCTTAACATCTGCTGCATTGGCAGGCAGATTTTTTTACAATGATCGCCACTTGGGAAGCCCAAATATTTTATATATTTACATAAATATAAGTATGTTTCATTATATGTGTATCTACATTTACACATATATACACATATGTAACAGATCATTGTTATATATGGTAGGATATGTATATGATTAATAAATAAAATTACATAAACTGAGGGTATCTGCTTGATTTTTTCAATACCTCATTTATTTATTTAAATTTTATCGACCAATAGTTGATTTATAATGTTGTGTTAATTTATTCCATACAGCAAAGTGTCTCAGCCACACACACACATGTTCTTTTTCATATTCTTTTCTATTATGATTTGTCAGAGGATATTGAATCTAGTTCCCTGTGCTATACAGTGCTCGTGCTCAGTTACTGAGCAACCGTTTTTAAACTGATGCAGCAAATGATCAGAAACAAAGAGGAGACCACTGCACTAGACTGGGTGGAGTCTTTGAAGGTGGAGTTCCGTTTTCTTTTTAAAGCAATCAACTCAATTTTTTAATTTACTGGCTGTGCTGGGTCTTCATGGGCTTCTCTAGGTGTAGTGCACAGGCTCAGCAGTTGTGATGTGTGGGTTTAGTTGCTCCGAGGCATGTGGGCTCTTTGTTCCCTGACCAGGAATTGAACCAAGTTCCCTGCATTGGAAGGTGGATGCTTGAGCACTGGACCACAAGGAAGTCCCTGGAATTCAGGTTTTTTAAAAATTATTATTTACTTGTATTTATTTATTATTGGCTGCACTCGGTCTTCATGACTGTGTGCGGGCTTTCTTTAGCTGTGGAGCCTGGGGGCTTCTCTCTGGTTGCGGTGTGCAGCCTTCTCACTGTGGTGGCTTCTCTTGTTGTGGAGCATGGGCTTTAGGGCACATGGGCTTCAGTAGTTGCTGTACGCGGCCTCAGTAGTTATGCTGTGCAGACTCGGTGTGTGGGATCTTCCAAGACCAGGGATCCAGCTGGTGTCCACTGCATTGCAAGGTGGATTCTCAACCTCTGGACCACCAGGGAAGTCCCTGGAATTTGGTTTTAGCCTTGATTTATATCTTCCACCATTACCATTGTAGCCTAGACATGAACCTGATAATATTTGAAAGGTTGAATGAAAAGGTGGAGAGAAAGCAGACAGTTGATAAGCTTTTGTGCTGGAATTTCCTTAATATAAAAGTTATAAATATTAATAGTAAATTATACAGTGATCTAACTTAAGTGGTGATTATTAAGGTTGATTTTTCACAAGAAAAAAATCTTCGAAGGGAAAGGAAATGAACCATTGTGAGTTAGATTCGTGTCATTAACTCTGCTTTCGAATAGGAAAACAAAGTCAACTTTAAGTGACTTCTTAGATAGCATGTTTAAGGTTAGGTCCATTTCTGGTAGACAGAAGGTTACTTTTGAGATCTTGGAATTAAGTTCTGCTGCCTAAAATGCCCATGAGAGCTGAGATCTTTCTGCAGTGCCTCTGTCGTGAGGGATTTGTTAATTGCTGTTTTTACAATGATCCACCAAGGGAGCGGCAGAGGATGAAACGGTTAGATGGCATCACTGACTCAATGGGCATGAGTTTGAGCAAACTCGGGGAGATAGTGAAGGACAGGGAACTGGTGTGCTGCAGTCCATGGGCTCACAAAGTGTCGGACACGACTGAATCACTGAACGTCAACCAATACTTGTAAGAAACACCCAGCTACTGAGACATAATGTCAGATACAAAATACGGCAGCTTGTATGATGATAGGAACCATCTCTCCTGGGGCTGATCTGTAGAATTATTGCAGCACTGTAGAGACTCCTCCCCAACGCTGTGCCCACAGGTATCACAGTAGAAGCCAAGAGATGGTGGCAGCCAGCAGAGGTTTGAGGGATGGACAGACCTGAGCATCCTGGCTCCACCACTCATCAGCAGTTTCACAGAACACCTGACATCTGTAAAGAGAGAAGAATGACACCTCTGTCACTGGGCCATGGTGAAGATTAACTGAGACAGATCGTTCAGAAATCCCTCACACAGCCCTTGGGCTGTAGTGGGTACGTTGGTTAAGAGGTATTCAGCTGTAAACAGAAAAAAAATCTCAACACACACTGGCCTAAATAACAAGGGAGTTGATTGCTTCATATTATCGAAAACCTAGCAGGCAGGCTTCAGGGTTGTTTTAATCCAGTTGTCCAGTCAGGTCACCAGGGCCCTCCAAGATGTTGATCTCATGCCAGACTTTCTCCCTCTTTCTCACAAGGCGGGGGAGGTGGGGGGGTATCTTGGCTATGCAGGACTGCATGCTTCCTCATCAGTCAGAAAGAAAGAGAGAATGTTCCCCTCAACCGTGGAGCCGAAATCCTGGACTTCCTTCTAATGAAGCTGCGTTTGGTCATATGCTGTTATGCCCTGAACTGGGGGCTGCGAAATACCAAGTGCTGATTGGCTCAGATCTGCATTGGGTGCTTATCCCTGAATCAATCACTGTGGCAAGTGGGGGATGAACTAACCTGATTGGCTCCAACCAATCAGGGCTCACACCTTGAGCTGGGGGCAGGTGAATCCTACCCAGACTCCAGGCCTGGAAGGGGACAGAACTCATGCTAGAAAGACACCCACAGGATCACTGCAGCAGGTGCCCAATAAATATTGTTGTTATTGCTCTTATCAATAACGAAATCTCACCTTCTGGTGAACGTTTCCTTGAAGCTGATCCTGTGTAGTTCCCACTTTAAATAATAACTATTTTCTTTTGGGTTCTAAGAAATATTACACTGCTTTATTCTGACCTATTCCCTAGTCAGAGATCCACATTCTTCAAGTGCTTCTTCAATGAATTTTAAGTGGATTTTTATGTCATAGCTGGCAGAGATCCAAAGCTGTCTGTTCTCTGAAGGTGGTGATAGTGATGGTGGTATCCTCATCCATCTGAAGTAGAATGAGCTGGAAAAAATTTATAAACCTTCAACTCTTTGGACCTGCCACCCAACCTGCTATGGGGTCTTTTATCACATGGAGTTACCCTCTGTGGGCCAGCTCCACTGGAGTGAACTTATTACACGTATTAGATGTGAATCGTATTGGGGGCTTTGAAGAGGATGGACGTGGAGCAAAACCACATGCAGACATTTCGGCTGATGGATGACCTGTGGATGGGCAGGTCCTGCCAGTCACCGCTGAGCTGTGGGAGAGGGGTCGGGCGACAGCATGATGCCGGGGGGCGAGGGTGGGGGGCAGCTTTTAAACTTCTCGGCCTTGCAGCTGCCAGCTAAAGGTAATAACACTGCCAGTGGGGATAAGGAGGAAGCTCGTTGGCTTTGGTTTCTGCAGATTTTGCTCAATCTCTGGGAAGGGCAATGATTGCTTATGTCCTTTATAAGACTTTAGAGTCCTTTCTGTCATGTATCTTTATCCAACAGAGCTTAGAACTCAGTATTTCCTCCGGAGGTGCGGAGGAGACAGATCTTGGGTTACTTTGCCACGCACATCTTTTACACCTCACAGGACAATGGAACTCTGCCATCTGTGGTTCATTTCCCCTCGCAGGGATTTAGAAGACATGTGAGAGGCAGCTGTGCTTCCTGAGCGGGAAGCATCGATGAGGAGGTTATTGGGCAATACTTCACACTGGAGAGAGCAGAAAAGTTGTGGCTGTGTTAGTTTGCTATGGCTTGTTGTTGTTTTTGTTTAGTTGCTCAGTCATGTCGGCCTCTTTGTGACCCCATGGACTGTAGCCTGCCAGGCTTCTCTGTCCATTGGATTTCCCAGACAAGAATACTGGAGTGGTTTGCCATTTCTTTCTCCAGGGGATCTTCCTGACCCTGGCTGGAACCCTCATCTCCTGTATTAGCAGGCAGTTTCTTTACTGCTGAGCCACCAGGGAAGCCCTTCCTATGGCTGTTGAAGCACAAAGTCAGTGGCCTAGAATAATACAAATGCATTATCTTATAATCCTGGAAATTAGAAATCTTCAACTCAGTGGGTCAGTAGAGTATTCCTTCTCGAAGCTCTAGGAGATGATCTGTTTCCTTGCTGCTTCCATTTCTAGAAGGTGCCTGCCTTCCTTGACCCAGGGCCCACGTCCTTCATCTTCAAGGCCAGCACTGTAGCATCTTCCAGTCTCTCTCTTTGACCTTTGCTCCCATTATCATATCGACTTTTTTCTATTTTTTCAAGTTGAATTATAGTTGATTTACAATATTGTGTTAGTTTCAGGTGTATAGCAAAATGATTCAACTATATATATATATATATATATATATATATTTGTCAGATTCTTTTCCATTATAGATTATTATAAGACATTGAATATAGTTCCCTGTTCTATACAGTAAGTCCTTGTTGTTTATTTTATATATAATAGTGTGTATCTGTTAATCTCATCCTCCTTATTTATTCTTCTCTTTCCCTTTCCCTTTGTAACCATAAATTTATTATGTTTGTTTCTGGTTTTTAAATAGGATCATATATATTATTTTTTAGATTCTACATATAAGTGATAGTATATAATATTTGTCTTTCTCTGTATGACTTGCTTCACTTAGTATGATAACCTCTAGGTCCATCCATATTGTTGCAAATGGCATTATTTCATTCTTTTTAATGGCTGAGTAATATTCCATTGTATATAGGTACCACATCTTCTTTATCCATTCATCTGTTGATGGATACTTGGGTTGCTTCCACATCTTGGTTATTGTATATAGTGCTACAATGAATATTGGGATGCATGTATCTTTTTGAATTAGAGTTTTCATTTTTTCTGGATATATGCCAGGAGTGGGATTGCTGGATCATAGGGCAATTCTATTTTTAGCTTTTAAAGTACCCTTCATACTCTTCTTTGTAGTGCCTGTACCAATTTACATTCTGACCAACAGTTTGGGAGGGTTTTTTTTCTCTGCACCCTTCCTAACATTATTATTTGTAGACTTTTTAATGATGGCTATTCTGACTAATGTGAAGTGGTACCTCACTGTAGTTTTGATTTGCATATCTCTAATAATTAGTGATGTTGAGCATCTTTTCATGTGCCCATTAGCCATCTTTTTTGGAGAAATTTCTGTTTAGGTCTTCTGTCCATTTTTTTATTTTTTATTTTTTTTGATATTGAGTTGTCCTGGACATGGAACAACAGACTGGTTTCAAATAGGAAAAGGAGTACATCAAGGCTGTGTATTGTCACCCTGCTTATTTAGCTTATATGCAGAGTACATCATGAGAAATGCTGGACTGGAAGAAGCACAAGCTGGAATCAAGATTGCTGGGAGAAATAGCAATAACCTCAGATATGCAGATGACACCACCCTTATGCCAGAAAGTGAAGAGGAACTAAAAAGCCTCTTGATGAAAGTGAAAGAGGAAAGTGAAAAAGTTGGCTTAAAGCTCAACATTCAGAAAACGAAAATCATGGCATCCGGTCCCATCACTTCATGGGAAATAGATGGGGAAACAGTGTCAGACTTTATTTTTGGGGGCTCCAAAATCACTGCTGATGGTGATTGCAGCCATGAAATTAAAAGACGCTTACTCCTTGGAATAAAAGTTATGACCAACCTAGATAGCATGTTCAAAAGCAGAGATATTACTTTGCCGACTAAGGTCCATCTAGTCAAGGCTATGGTTTTTCCTGTGGTCATGTATGGATGTGAGAGTTGGACTGTGAAGAAGGCTGAATGCCGAAGAATTATTGCGTTTGAACTGTGGTGTTGGAGAAGACTCTTGAGAGTCCCTTGGACTGCAAGGAGATCTAACCAGTCCATTCTGAAGCAGATCAGCCCTGGGATTTCTTTGGAAGGAATGATGCTAAAGCTGAAACTCCAGTACTTTGGCCACCTCATGCGAAGAGTTGACTCATTGGGAAAGACTCTGATGCTGGGAGGGATTAGTGGCAGGAGGAGAAGGGGACGACAGAGGATGAGATGGCTGGGTGGCATCACTGACTCGATGGACGTGAGTCTGAGTGAACTCTGGGAGTTGGGGATGGACCGGGAGGCCTGGCGTGCTGCGATTCACGGAGTCGCAAAGAGTCGGACACGACTGAGCGAATGAACTGAACTGAACTGAACTGAGCTATTTGTATATTTTGGAAATTAAACCCTTGTCATTTGCATTATTTGCAAATATTTCCCACCAGGCCTTAGGTTGTCTTTTCATTTTGTTTATGGTTTCTTTTGCTGTGCAAAAGCTTGTAAGTTTGATTAGGGTCCATATGTTTATTTTTGCTTTTATTTCATTTGCTTTGGGAAACTGATCTAAGAAAATATTGCTACAATTTACGTTAGAGAATGTTTTGCCTATGGTCTCTTCTAGGAGTTTTATGATGTCATGCCTTATATTTTGGGTCTTTCCTGGTGGCTCAGATGGTAAAGAATCTGCCTGCCATGTGAGAGACCCAGGTTCAATCCCTGGGTTGGGAAGATCCCCTGGAAAAGGGAATGGCTACCCACTCCAGTATTCTTGCCCAGAGAATCCCATGGACAGAGAGAGGAACCTGGCGGGCTATAGTCCATGGGTAATCTTTTAAAAAAAAAAAAAAATCCATTCTGCCAATTGATCTGTTCAGACTATTTTCATTTAATGTAATTATTTCTATGCTTGGATTTTGATATAACTGCTTTAAAGTCTTTGTCAGGTAATTCTAACGTTAGTGTCATCTCAGCATTCGAGTTGAGATTTTCCTAGTTTTTCATATGACAAGTAGTTCTGTGTCATATTCTGGACATTTTAAATATTATGAATCTCTGGATCTTACGTAAATCCTACGGAAAGTGTTGATTATTTTGCTTTAATAAGTAACTGACCCAGTTGGGTTCAGGTCACAAGTGCCAACCAGCCTTCTGCGGGTTGTGGTTTCAATGTTAGTTTCACTTTCAGTCTTTGCAATGCTCTTCAGAGCCTTCTTGCATGTGTGCCCCCTGGTGGCCAGGGTGGGATGTGAGTGGTGGTCTATCTCCATGTGTATTTCCATCTCAAATATTTGGGGTCAAACTCAGACATGTGCCGTTTAAGAGTGAGCCCAGGAATTCATAAGCAATTTTATCAGGTCACTTGCCCAGACTCCTTCCTCTCTTCCATGTCCTCAGTACCTTCTGGTTCCTGGGCTTCCCTTCTCAGTTCTCCAACCAGAAGGAAAATAGGAAAGAGAAAGGAAAATTCTCTCATTCTCTTTGAAAATTCTCTTTCCTGTTCCTTGAGCCAGAACCAGAGGCTTTCTCCAGGAGCCCATGTCCAGTTTCAGGCTACCTTCTGTCCAGACTGGGCAGCACTGAAGCTGACAATCTGGCAAACTCACCCTTGGTTCAGAGGTACTTTGATCTCTGGTCTTCCTTCTGAATCCATCTGCTACTATTTACAGAGTCACATTGCTGCTCCATGAACTCTGCTCAGGTTATAGCTGCATTCAGGGGGAGAGAGAGGTGGAGTATGATTTCCATCTTCCCTGAAATCTGGGCCTGAGTTTTGAATCACATAGTTTATTTGGTTAGTACCTTATTAAGGGACACTTGAGCTATTTTTCTTGCCTTTTAAATTGTGGTATTTCTGAGAATTCTGTCTTCTCTTATTTCCTCATAACAGTGGTTCTCAACTTGGCTTCAACCTAGAATTACCTCGTGAGATTAAATAAATGTCTAGGCTATGCGTGTGTGCTAAGTCGTTGCAGTCTTGTCTGACTCTATGCGACCCCATGGACTATAGCCCTCCAGGCTCCTCTGTCCATAGAATTCTCCAGGCAAGAATACTGGAGTGGGTTGCCCTACCTTCCTCCAGGAGATCTTCCTGACCCAAAGATCTTATGTCTCCTGCATTGACAGACAGGTTCTTTACCACTAGCACCACTTGGGAAGCCCTTAGGCTATCTCCCAGGCAAATTGAACAGAATTCTCCCTGGGAGTAGGACCCAGGCATCAGTATTTACATTTTTTTCTTTTATATTTTATACTCTCTACCCCATTCCCAATCTTCCAAACCTGCTTTTCCTACATATGCCTTGTTTCATTTAGTGTTGTCACCATCCAACAGATTCTCAAGTAAGACATTTCAGAGTTTGCCTGATCCAGGCTACTCTCCATCCTAACAACGCTGACTCAGCAATGTTTTCAAATGTGGCTCCATCTTCATTGTCTTAAGTCCATCTTCCATCTAGATTACTGCATAGCCTTGTTGGTTTCCCTCTCATCTCTCTCTCTCTCTCTTCGAGGCAATAGCTCTTCCTGAGACCAGGGGGTCTTCCTAAAAGAAGAATCTTATCATGTTAGTCCCCTTGCAAAACTTCTGTGGCACCTCCTTGCCCGCAGTGGAGTCTAGACTCTTGAGCAAGGGACACGAGGCCTGCCATACCTGGCCTTGGACTTCTTCTAACTCTTTTCCCCCGACCTGTGCCCCTCTGCTCCTCACCTTCTAGGGTCACACAGGCAATTCCTGAAATACTCCAGGCCCTATCGTTTCTTCTTCTTGTTGCTCCGACTGAAATGCTCACCCCCTACCTTGATGCCTCACTAGTGCTTCCACACTGATGTCGTTGCTGGATCCCATGTGTTTCTCCAACTTTGACTGGAGTGTACAGAAGTGTATAATAGTGGCCAGGACTGTGTTAAACTCCATTGAAACTGTCCGCTTGCATGACTGTCACCCCGCTAGACTGGGAGCACCTTGAGAGTGAGAACTTATTAATATTTGTCTTTCCAGGGAAGAACACAGTCCCTGACTCAGAGCAGACCCTCAGTGGACAGTCAAACAAATAAATGAATTTGTAGCAGATGGTGGCCAAGGAGCAGCTTCGTGAGTTTAAAAACATGAGAGAAAGAGGATGAAATGTATGTATTAAAAAAAATACAAGAATGTTTACAAAATGGAATGAGATCACCAAAGTTTCTTAGCTAAAAGAGAATAGTCATTTCTGATTTAGGTGAAGTTGTTGATACTCTTTTGAAAAGCATCTTGGATATTTTCTCACCTGAAGGAAATGAAGATACCAAGAAAATAGAATGAGTTTGTAAACCAGATATAAACTAAAACTCTAAGGAGCTGAGGAAATGTCTCTGATTTCAGAAGCAGCAGCATCTTGCCATATTTGAGTTCAGTTCCCAGCTCACCATTTTCTGTTGGGTGAACTTGGGCAGGTTAATTAGCCTTCCTGAGTCTTAGTTCTTAACCTGTATAACGGTACAATAGTTCTTAATTGGTAGGATTATTTCAAGGGTTGAATGAGTTGATATATATTTCTGGCATGTATTTAAGGGCCCAATAAATTTTTATTTTCTGATGATTTAGAAGACAAGTTAGAAGAAGCCAATGGAAAACTCCTTGGAGAGAAACCCTCTGGATCCCCAAGTCCAGGATGGGCTTGCAGCCGAGTGGTTCTCCTCTGGCTTTGACCATGGCTCTTGCTGGTCCAACTGAACTGCTTCAATTGAAGCCAAAGAGCTACAAAGCTGACTACCATCCAGCATGATCCCATCATACAGGGGGAGACTTCATTTCTCATCTAAGTGTCCTTGACAGCTGAAATAATAGAACAATATTTTAACATGCTTTACCTGGATAGGCCCATTTGCCAAGGACATTCTAAAGATATACTGATGGGATTTGAAAAAGAAATCTCCTACTGATTCTAAAGTTCTCTGCAAGTGCTACCTTTTAAATTTATGTCAACAGAAATGGCTAGAGTTTGACATGTCCATTCATAGTATAGGAAACATTCAGCTACAAAGGTTACCAGCTTACATTTCCAGCATACAGCTATGATTATATTATTATTATTATTATTGTTCCTTCTGCTGATTTTTATTAATAGACCATCATTGTTTACCACTTGTCACAATTATATACTCTGATAACCATGAAAAGTACTGAGTAGCTCAATAAATCAATCAAATCAAAGCAATCAATGTCCTTGAAGACGATCTTACTATGTCTGTCCATAATCTCTCCTCTTACTGGGTAGGTGAAAAGAACCTCATCTTGCCAACATCTTGGTTTCAATAGGAGGACAAGAAGGACAGAAGGAAAGAAAGAATGTGGACATTAACAGAGACCCTACCATGTGCATTTTCTGTATCTTCTCATCTTAATTTTAGAGGAAAAGTCTTATTATTCCCATTCTTACTGATGAGTAAAATGAGACAGCCCACTCCAGTATTCTTACCTGGAGAATCCCATGGACAGAGAAGGCTGGCGGGCTATAGTCCAAAGGGTCGCAGAGTCGGACATGACTGAAATGACTTAGCATGCACACAAGAGATTAAACAGCTTGCCCAGGCTTACTCATTCACTCAAGAGACAAAGCTGAGATTTATATAGAAATCAGACCACTTTGAAATGATTTACAGTTCAGGCTGCAATAGCTATTTAATTTTCACTTATTTCTCATTTATCCCTCTCTAACATCTTCTCCACCCATTTTCCCCTTCTATTGGCTTCCCCACCATTACTTTCCACTGCGAGATAATTCTCCAGCTCCCAGGCAGCAGTGCATGTATAGAAATTAATGGAGGACAGCCTTGACAATGCATTCAACACATTTGCAAACTCCACTGTAATGTACATCTGTGTGTGTGTGTGTGTGTGTGTGTTTACAAGGGAGGTTTACATCTATATTTCAAATTAGCAAGTTAGTCATGAATTACAGCTCCATGCCAGGGATGTCTTTAGATAGCCAGACACACAGATAATCAAGGCATAGATTAACTCACTCTGACTGTGCAGTAATTTAAAGCGCTCAGCTTATATGGCCAGTTCGTGGTGGTGAAACATTCCTACAGCATATGGTAACCTTTAGTAGAAAACTCGCGGTGAGAAGTGCGGGATCCCCATCAGATGTGCAGAGAACATGTGGTTAATATTAGAGTGTGTGTTCACCCTACAGGTCCACAGGACTCAGTCCGTTTTCTCTCCTTTCCCAAGAAAGCTCAGGACTGGCTTCTCTGGATTTAAACAAACAAAGAAACAAACACCTTCAGATCCATGAGCCTCTTGGAACTGGAACTGTTTGTCGGAATTCTCATGCATATTTAAATTAAACAGTAGCAAAGGGCTTTCCCAGGTGGCACTAGTGGTAAAGAATCTGCCTGCCAATGCAGGGGACGTAAGAGACAGGGGTTCGATTCCAGGGTCAGAAAGATCCCCTGGAGGAGGGCAGGGCAATTCACTCCAGTATTCTTTCCTGGAGAATCCCACAGGCTGAGAAGCCTGGTGAGTTACAGTCCACAGGGTCTCGAAGGGTTGGACATGACTTAGCGACTTAGCATTTCCTCAAAGGGCTTTAGGTCGGGAGACCCTGATCCTATTTTCTTGTTGCTATTGTATTTAGTCACTAAGTCATGTCCAACTTCTTTGCTATCTCATGACTGTAGCCCACCAGGCTCCTCTGCCCACGGAATTCTCCAGGCAAGAATACTGGAATGGGTTGCCATTTCCTTCTCCAGCGATCTTCCTGACCCAGGATTGAACCAGGGTCTCCTACACTGCGGGCAGTTTCTTTACCACTGAGCCACCAGGGAGCATCTGGATTCTCATCTCCTCTGAGTGACCTTGGATCAGTCACAGTGACCCCTTAAGGATGTGAACTCGATATTTTCTGAAGGAGCCTCTCCAGCTCTGAAAACAGTGATTCTAATCATTGGGATCAAAAAGAATAAACTTCCCTGGGCTAGGGATTTGAATTTTAAGGCTCTTAGATGTTTGCTTTCCTTGAGGAGCAGAGGTCACCAGGCAAAGCCTCCTGATTTCCCCACCCCACCACACACTTCCCCCACATCTTTTTTCCATCCTTCTTAGAAATCCCTGACAAACATCTTCCAAGGCTGCTGCTGCTACTGCCACTGCTAAGTTGCTTCAGTTGTGTCTGACTCTGTGCGACCCCATAGACGGCAGCCCACCAGGCTCCTCTGTCCCTGGGATTCTCCAGGCAAGAATACTGGAGTGGGTTGCCATTTCCTTCTCCAATGCATGAAAGTGAAAAGTGAAAGTGAAGTCGTTCAGTCTTGTCTGACTCTTCACGACCCCATGGACTGCAGCCTACCAGGCTCCTCCATCCATGGGAGTTTCCAGGCAAGAGTACTGGAGTGGGGTGCCATTGCCTTCTCCGGGGCAGGGCTCCTCAAAGCACATGGAGACCTTGTGAAAATGCAGATTCTGGTTCCCAAGGTCTGGGGTGGAGCCTGTGACTCTGTGTTTCTCACAAGCTCCCAAGTCATCCTGGTTCTGTTGATCCATAGACCGCACTTTGAGTGGTGTGTTAACCTGTTAGGGCTGCCATGACAAAACATTGCAGACTGGGGGCTTAAACAACAGAAACGTATTTTCTCACAGTCTGGAAGCTGGAAATTGAAGATCAAGATGTCAGCAGGGTTTGGCTTCTGGTAAAAACTCTCTCCATGGCCTTTTCTCTGTGCATCTGCATCAGGTGTCTCTTCTTTTTTTGTTTTTGTTTTTTTTCCAATAAGGAAACTAATGCTATCAAGTCTGGGCTCAGCTCAGATGATTTCATTTAACTGCAGGTACTTCTTTGAAACCCTCTCTCCAAATATGGGGCTTCCCTGGTAGCTCAGCTAGTAAAGAATCTGCCTGCAATGCAGCAGACCCTGGTTCAATTCCTGGGTCAGGAAGGTCTGCTGGAGAAGGGATAGGCTACCCACTCCAGTATTCTTGGGTTTCCCTGGTGGCTCAGACAGTTGCACAACGGGTTAAGGCTTCAACATATGAATTCTCTGGTGGCTCAATCAGTAAAGAATCTGCCTGCAATGTAGGAGACCCTGGTTTAATCGCTTGTTCAGGAAGATTCCCCTGGAGAAGGGAAGAAGGGGATGGCTACCCACTCCAGTATTCTTGCTTGGAGAATTCCATGGACAGAGGAGACTGGTGGGCTACAGTTCATGGGATTGCAAAGAGTCAAAAATGACTTAGCAACTAAACCATCTGAATTTTAGGGAAGAAACAATTCATAACAATTCATAATCTGTCCATAACAGATTGCAAGGTTCTAGAGCAGCTCTGGCCCTAGAAATAACATATAAATCACATATATAATTTAAAATTTTCCAATAGCCATGTTAAAAAAAAGTAAAAGAGAAATGGGCAAAATAAATTTTAATAGTTTTTAACCTTATATACCTAAAATATTTTCATTTCTGCATATAATCAATATAAGCATTATTGAGTTTTTAAAAAAAAATACTAAATATTTGAAATCTGGCATGTATTTTACACTTAGAGCACATCTCTGTTTGGCCTAGCTGCATGTCCAGCACTCAGTAGCCACTTTTAGCTGGAGCTTACGGCATTGGGCAGTGTAGGTACCTGGTATGGGGCCTGAGAGGATACATACATGGCTGAGGTAGATTCTAGAAAGAATATTTGACCATTAGAGAAGACCCACTTTCACCAACTTCACATATTGGTCATGGGTCTATCCCTCTTCCTCCATGACCTCTAAGTTTTCCACCTAGAACAGTGTGATGGTTCAAGTCCTCTAACTTTTCCGTCTAGAAAGGTGTGATGACTCATTTTTTCTGTCAACACAGCTAGGCTATGATGCCCAGTTGTTTGATCAAATGCCAGTCTAGATCTTGCTGAGAAGATGTGCCTTATTTTTAATTTATTTTTGAAATATTTTTTGATGTGGACCATTTTTTAAGTTTTTGTTGAAACTGTTATAATATTGCTTCTGTTATTTATGTTCTGTTTTTTGGCCATGAAGCATGTGGGATCTTAGATCCCCAACCAGGGATTGAACCTGTATCTCCTGCATTGGAAGGCAGGGTCTAATCACTGGAGTGCCAGGGAAGTCCTAGAAGATATTCTTTATATGTGACTAACACTGGAACCTGTAGACTTGGCATAAAGCAGATTTTCCTTCATAGTGCGGGTGGACCTCCTCCCATCAGTTGAAGGCCTAAGATTGAGGCCCTTGAGAAAAGAAAGAATCCTGTCTCAAGATTGCCTTCAACTCAAGATTCCAACATCAGCTCTCACTGAAATTTCCAGCCTGCCCACCTGCCCTGCAGATTTCAGATTTGCCAGTCCCCAAGGCCTGGAGAATCCCAGGGACGGGGGAGCCTGGTGGGCTGCCATCTATGGGGTTGCACAGAGTTGGACACGACTGAAGCGACTTAGCAGCAGCAGTAAGGTCACTAGAGCCAAAGCTTTAAGAGCTCTCTTTCTCTCCATTTATAAACACACACACACACACATCCTATTGGCTCTGTTCTTCTGGGGAACCCTAACTCAACTCTAACAGTGATTCTCAAACTTCACTGTTTATGTGAATCACCTGGGGATTTTGTTCAATTGCAGCTTCTGCTTCAGTAGTTCTGGGGTGGGGCCTGAGACTCTGCATTCCTAAGTTCCCAGGTGATGCTGATGTTGTGGGTCTGTTGATGACACTTTGAGTTGCAACAGTGTCTTTCCTGAGTTCTCAAAGCATTTGGGAGTGAGGCTAGGTCATCTCAGAAGTTTCTAAAATGTAAGGAATCCATGGTTATTTTCTTCCTCAAGAGCAAGGGTTGGGACTTCCCTAATGGTCCAGGGGCTAAGACTCCATGCTCCCAGTACAGGAGGGCTGGGTTTAATCCTTGTCTGGGGATCTAGATGCCACATGCCACAATTAAGAGTTTCCATGCTGGAACTAAAGATTCTGCATGCTGCAACTAAGACCTATTGCAGCCAAATAATATATGTAAAAAAAGAGCAAGGTTTTTGGCAAATATTTTCTGTCAAAGGCTAGACAGAAAATATCAGGCTCATGGGTGGTATGGTCTTTGTTACAGTTACTCTACCCTGCCGCTGCAGCATAAAAGCAATCACAGACAATACTAATGAGCAAGCCTATGTTCCAATAAAACTTTATTTACAAAAAGCAAAATTTGAGCTGAATTTACTCCATGGACCAGTGTTTGCCAACCACTAATTTACAGAATCACTTGACAGTGAAGTTCCTTGGGCAGAGTTCCATTTTCCAGAAAATGGAATTTAAAACTCTGATCATACAAGCCAAGAGTTCACCTTAGCACTTCTAGGATATCATGCATAAAAGGCATTGGATAGATGCTTAATGAAAAAATTAATGTATTGAATGAGGTCATTAAGATTTACAGAACTGTACAAAAAAGAGCTTCATGACCCAGATAATCATGATGGTGTGATCACTCTCCTAGAGCCAGACATCCTGGAATGTGAAGTCAAGTGGGCCTTAGAAAGCATCACTACGAACAAAGCTAGTGGAGGTGATGGAATTCCAGCTGAGCTATTTCAAATCCTGAAAGATGATGCTGTGAAAGCGCTGCACTCAATAAGCCAGCAAATTTGGAAGACTCAGCAGTGGCCATAGGACTGGAAAAGGTCAGTTTTCATTTCAATCCCAAAGAAAGGCAATGCCAAAGAATGCTCAAACTACCACACAATTGCACTCATCTCACGTGCTAGTAAAGTAATGCTCAAAATTCTCCAAGCCAGGCTTCAGCAATACATGAACCGTGAACTTCCAGATGTTCAAGCTGGTTTTAGAAGGCAGAGGAACCAGAGATCAAATTGCCAACATCCACTGGATCATCGAAAAAGCAAGAGAGTTCCAGAAAAAACATCTATTTCTGCTTTATTGACTATGCCAAAGCCTTTGACTGTGTGGATCACAATAAACTGTGGAAAATTCTGAAAGAGATGGGAATACCAGACTACCTAACCTGCCTCTTGAGCAACCTATATACAGGTCAGGAAGCAACACTTAGAACTGGACGTGGAACAACAGACTGGTTCCAAATTGGGAAAGGAAGACATCAAGGTTGTATATTGTCACCCTCCTTATTTAACTTATATGCAGAGTACATCATGAAAAACGCTGAGCTGAAAGAAGCACAAGCTGGAATCAAGATTGCTAGGAGAAATATCAATAACCTCAGATATGCAGATGACACCACCCTTATGCCAGAAAGTGAAGAGGAACTCAAAAGCCTCTTGATGAAAGTGAAAGAGGAGAGTGAAAAAGTTGGCTTAAAGCTCAACATTCAGAAAACTAAGATCATGGCATCTGGTCCCAGCACTTCATGGGAAATAGATGGGGAAACAATGGAAATAGTGTCAGACTTTATTTTGGGGGGCTCCAAAATCACTGCGGATGGTGATTGCAGCCATGAAATTAAAAGACACTTACTCCTTGGAAGGAAAGTTATGACCAACCTAGAGAGCATATTGAAAAGCAGAGATATTACTTTGCCAACAAAGATCCGTCTAGCCAAGGCTATGGTTTTTCCAGTGGTCGTGTATGGATGTGAGAGCTGGACTGTGAAGCAAGCTGAGCGCTGAAGAATTGATGCTTTTGAACTGTGGTGTTGGAGAAGACTCTTGAGAGTCTCTTGGACTGCAAGGAGATCCAACCAGTCCATCCTAAAGGAGACCAGTCCTGGGTGTTCATTGGAAGGACTGATGCTAAAGCTGAAACTGCAATACTTTGGAAAGAGTTGACTCATTGGAAAAGACCCTGATGCTGGGAGTGTTTGGGGGCAGGAGGAGAAGGGGATGACATAGGATGAGATAGCTGGATGGCATCACCGACTCGATGGACATGAGTTTGAGTGAACTCCGGGAGATGGTGATGGACAGAGAGGCCTGGCGTGCTGCGATTCATGGGGTCGCAAAGAGTCGGACACGACTGAGCGACTGAACTGAACTGACTGGGCTTCCTTCGTGGCTCCATGGTAAAGAATCCACCTGCCAATGCAGGAAACACAGGTTTGGTCCCTGGTCCAAGAAGATCCCACATGCCATGGGGCATCTAAGCCTGTGTACCACAACTATTGAGCCTGCGCTTTAGAGTCCAAGCTCCACAACAAGAGAAGCCATCAGGATGAGAAGCCCTCACACTGCGTCCAGAGAGCAATTCCCACTCACCACAACTGGAAAAAGAGCCCACACAGCAAGGAAGATCGAGCACAGCCATAAATAAATAAATGCAATCATAAAAAAAAAAGATTTGACTACTCATCATTTGCAAAGTGCAGATTCTCTGATACCAAGTAACTATCCTTTATTGTCTTTTTGTTTCCCATTTCAGATAGTGAATAAGAATGTGTCATCATTTTTGTGTAAGTGAACTTTCTGGCACCTGCTTACTACCTTCTGGTGATCTATTTCTTAAGCCAGAGAATGAATAAGAAAATAAACAGAATTCATCAGAAAATTCATTAGTTCGATATAGGAATGAAAATGTATAATGGAAATATTGTGGGCCCACCAATAAAAAATAACAATACAAGTACAGCTAATGTGTGCAAATTAACTCTTAAATTTGTGAAATATTTTATACATATAAATTGTATGATGCAATATATGTGGCATAAAAATGAATATGGCCACCAGTGCAAGAGGCTTTTATGTGATAAAAATAATTAAAATAAAATGCATTACATTTGCTTCATTTAACATATGTTCGCTTGAGAAAATGGAATTTAAAACTCTGGTTAATCCCATGAGCCAATATTGGTAAAAGATTGTGAGAATTTCAGTTTAGAATGGAATTTGAAAGTCCCATATGGGCACTTCCCTGGTGGTCCAGTGGTTAAGAATCCCTTTGCCAAAGGAGGGGACATGGGTTCGATCCCTGGTTGGGAAGCTTCCATATGCTGTGGAGCTGCCAAGGCTGTGGGCCACAACTACTAAGCCTGCATGCCTGGAGCTCGGCCTCTGTGCCCAGAGAAGCCGCTGCCGTGATAAGCCTGCATACTGCACCCAGAGAAAGCCAGAGCACAGCAAAGAAGACTCGGCATGGCCCAAAATAAAGTAATTAAATTAAATTCCCGTCTGTTGGCATTATTGAATGATAGATGGTATTATGAGTTCACAGTGGCAGGTTGCTCAGCAGTTATATCACCTGAGTTTACCTTCTTGGGAATCAGCTATTATGGGCTGTGCTTCTCACCCCTCTGTCCTGTCATCACTGTAAGCTCTAAGGGTTGGGAAGGGCATAGGGAGGAGTCAGTGAAGGCTCACAGCTCCTAATGCCATCCTTTTGGATGCCATAGGTCAGGGGCAGAGGGCCATAGGCCAGCCTCAGGACTACAGCTTGGCTAACAGAACAGCCAATTTAATATTTCTGCTTATTTCCCAAGAGCAAAGCAAATTTGGTCTCTATGGTTGCACCCATATTTGCATATAAATAAAATGATATGGGCTCCCTCCCTCTCCAAATATTTCCACATACTGGGTAATGGCTGATGATGATGGAAAATATATATTAGTAAATGATTATAAAGTACTTGCCTAATCAAAATGAGGGCTAAATAACCCTTTGATAAGGTCAAGTCCTGGCAAAAACTGATAGCCTGGGCCCCACTGTGAGGTCTAGCCTTGGCAGGAACCCCTGCGACAGCTACTGCCTGTGTTGCCAACAGTCCACACTGGATGGATGGACCCCAGGTGCTGAGCACGACGGGAACCATGCAGAACCTGGAAAATTCACAAGCCCTGGCTCCTGTCTTAAAACTGATCTCACTATGATGGGGTTTCCTAGCCTGCTGGTCAGGTTTTACTAGCTTTTTAGAAAGGCACGATGTAGTTTGTGCCTTTGGAGAAAAATATAGTTTTAAATGTTTAAAAGTCCTGCTCATCAAAGAGAGATTTGTATACTCATGTTCATAGCAGCATTGTTTACAATTGCCAAAAGGTAGGAACAACCCAGATATCCATCAACAGATGAATATATAAACAAGATATGGTATATATGCACAATTGAATATCATTGTCTTAAAAAGAGAATGAAATTCTGATACATGCATAACATAGACGAATGTGGGAAACGTAAAATAAGCCAGACGCAAAAGGACAGGTATCATATGGTTCCACTTATATGATGTACTTAGAAGAGTATATTCGTAAAGATAGAAGGTGGGATGATGGTTGCCAAGAGGCTGGAGGGAGGGGAGAACAGGGAATTAGTGTTTAATGGGGACAGAGTTTCAGTTTGGAACGATGAAAAATTTCTGGAGATGGATGATAGTGATGGTTGCATAACACTGTGAATACTCAATGCCACTGAACTGTGCACTTAAAACTGGTTAAAATGGGGAGAATTTCCTGGTTGTCCAGTGGTTAGGACTCTGCATTTCTACTGCAGGGGGTATGGATTCGACCCTTGGTCAGGGAATGAAGATCCTGCAAGTCAAGAGGCAGAGCCAAAAAAAGAAAAAAATTAGAAAAAAAGATTAATTATACATTATGCATGAAAGTGCAAATGTTAGTCACTCAGTCGTGTCTGACTCTTTGCGACCCCATGGATTGTAGCCCACCAGGCTCCTCTGTCCATGGGATTCTCCAAGCAAGAATACTGGAGTAGGTTGCCATTTCCTCCTCCAAATACATTATGCATAGTTTACTGCAGTAAAAAAATGTACACACACACACACACACACACACACACCACTAGTCAAAGCATTTTCTTCAATCATTTCCATTTAAAGTTAGAAGAACCAAAGACTTCTTCAACTTGAGCCTCACCTTCCCTTTGCTTCTCAATGGCTCATGTCCATCCCAGGCAATCTTTGACCCAGTGCACAGGAACTAAGTCAAAGGCAGGTCGGCCTGACCTCACCTCTTCTGTGGCCAGAGAGACAGGCTGATGTCAGGTGTTGACAAAGTGGGAAAGAATGAGCATGGGAGTCTGTGGGACCAAGACAGGGAGGAAGGCCTCCAAGGTCATAAGAAAGAAATTAATCAATAATTAAAGAGAGATGGCAGCTGGTAGACACGACTGGGACAGGAGATCTTGAGAAGGACAGGAAGTGATCCCTTTGGGATCTGAACAAGGTCAGGTGGAGTTGGGGGTGGGGTGGGGGGGCTCTGTAAGGCTCCTGGAAGTGTGGATAAACTGCAACCACAGAGTGGGCTGTGGGTGATTTGTGATGCTGAAAATGGTTTGGTCTAGAGCAAACCTGGAGGCAGCCGCTCCTGGAAACTATGCTGTCTGTGCTTCCCATGTATTTATTCTCTCTTGAAATTCAATCTATTTTCTTAAAAGACCTGGGCCTGCGGTTTCTGATGTACAAATCGGAAAATTTGTGTCTGCATAGGTTCTTCCCTCACTGCTCAGAAACCTCTGGAAATTTGCTTCCTAAAGGCTGAGAGAAGATCTACAGTGATCGTGTCGGCTGCCAGAGGACTGGGGTGGTCATCTGAGCCCACTGCTCTGCTCTCACCGGAAGAGACACCAAACACTAGGTGCTGAGGGCTCCTGGCAGGCGCCATGGAAAGTGCGGGAAACCCCTGGCCCAGGGCACCGGGGATCTGCTGCCGCTGTAGGTAGCCAGCAGGAAAGGGGAGAAATTGACAGCTGGGCTCAGCTTCCAGTCTCATTCACCTCCTGGGGTCTCTGCTGCCTTGATTCATGCTGACTCTCGCTGCATTCCCTCTGCAAACCAGCCTCCTATGATTCCCAGGGTCCTTCCAGCCCCATCTCCTGGCAGGTGAAAACGAGTTTCATTTAAAAATATTTCCCTTGGAATTTCCATTTCAGGCACCAGCAAGGCTTACTCAGACCACAAACAACCCAGGAGAGGCATCTGCAAAAGATACAAGCTGACTTTTCACAGAAAGTATGTGTGGCCAAGATCCATTTAAAGAGATAACCAGGGAATTCCCTGGCCGTCCAGTGGTTGACTCTGTACTTCCAATCCAGGGGGCTCTGGTTTGGTCCTCGTTAGGGGAATTAAGACCTTGTATGCCACAAGATGTGGCCAAAAAAAATTTATTTTTTAATAAAGAGGTAACCAGTATCCTCAGGGGTCAGTGAGATGCAAATCAAGTTCACTGAGACATCCTTTCAATTGGCAAAAATCCAAAAGTCTGACTATTAAATATGGTGTGTGTGTGTGTGTGTGTGTGTGTGTGTGTGTGTGTGCTTAGTCACCCCATGGACTGGAGCCCACCAGGCTCCTCTGTCCATGGGGTTTTCCTAGGCAAGAACACTGGAGTGGGATGCCATGTTCTTCTCCAGGGGATCTTCCCTACCCAGGAATCAAACCCACATCTCCTACATCTCCTGCATTTGCAGGTGGATTCTTCATCACTGAGCCACCTGGGAAGCCCATACTAAACGTTGGAGAGGGTCCAAATCTAAAGAGAGATGTGTAACACATAGCAAGTGGGAGTAAAACTGCACAACCACTTTTGTTGGTTCCTTAAAGTGGAATGTTGGCAAACTTTGTAAACAAGTTCCACTCCAGGACATGTACCAAAGAGTGATTCTTGCATAACAACAACAGTAACAGTAACAGTCATGCACAAGAATGATCAAACGGTCCTGCTGGCAATAGCAGAAAACAAGAAACATCAGGAAAGTGGATGAATATATATTCCTCAACAGCCACCTGTGTGAACTAAACCATATGTAACAATGTGAATGAACCTTCGCATATGTGAAGTGAGGAATTAAATTTTGAAAGATTATAAACAGTATAGTACCCTTTTTTAATAACTAAAAATAGTAAAAATAAAAATGTATACTTTAAAATATACATATACGATCTTCCTCAACCACCACTAAGTCGGGGACTGTCGTAGAGTCAGCAAGGAGAGTGAGGGTGCGTTGAACAGGAAGGGGATCATCTGGTTAAATGTGGGTTATTGTCCAGTTGCTTGGAGATGGAGTTGCTTTTATTGAAGATGGTGAGTTTGAGAGTTTGAGGATGCTTGTTATATTGGCCTGAGAATATTTGCAAACTTCACTCATCAAGACCCACTTCTTTTTACTTCATACACCCTTCCTCGCCTTCTATTAACATGCAAACAGTGTAACCCCAGGAGCAACAGGCTATGATTTATGGGTCTTGAATGTGTTTTTAGAACCATCTCAACTGCCTTCCCAAGCTTCTCTCTATAGATTTATTTCATTCCTTGTAACAGCTGCATGGATTTATCTGCACCATAGTTTATTTAACTTTATTCTTCTAGGAGTAGGCATTTAGACTGTTTCTAGTTTTTGCTTTCACAAAAAAGATGCTACAGTAAATAAAAATGCTATAGGGAATATTCTTAGACACTTGGGTAGGTATGCCAGTAGAATTTCTAGAACTGCTGAGTCAAAGTGTTAGTTGCTCAGCGGTGTCTGACTTTTTGCAACCCTATGCACTGTAGCCTGCCAGGCTCCTCTGTCTGTGGGATTCTCCAGGCAAGAATATTGGAATGGGTTGCCATTCCCTTTTCCAGAGGATCTTTCCCACCCAGGGATCAAACCTGAGTCTTCTGTATTGCAGGCAGATTCTTTACCACCTGAGCCACCAGGGAAGCCCAGGGGTGACTGACAAGACATTCACACAACATACCTGTTTCCAGACTCACTCAAAATGTATCGTAGTGGGATTAGCTATGTCAGGAGGTCAGTTCTTTTTTTAAAAGACCTTTTTTTTTTTTTTTTTTTAATGTGGACCGTTTTTAAAGTCTGTATTGAATTTGCTACACTATTGCTTCTGCTTTACGTTTTTTGGCCATGAGGCATGTAGAATCTTAGCTCCCCTACCAGGGATTGAACCTGCACACCCCTTCACTGAAAGGTGAAGTCTTAACCACTGGACCACCAGGGAAGTGCCAGGAAGCCAGCTTTTTATGCTTTCTTCGCTTTCCATGAGCTAGTCCCATAGGAGAAATGGTTCTGTGACCAGGGGTCAAGGGAGAGTAATGCTCACTCCTAGCCTTTAACCTCTCCCCTCTGTGCCCTGGTTGGTGCCTCCGTGCTCCTTTTGGAAATGGTAGGTCACCGTCCCCCCCTGCCCCTGGCCATCTGCAGGGCCTTAGCGCTAGGAACCTAAGAGAGCACTTCTACTCCCCAGTTGCGTGGGCGTTCTTAGGATTTGTGAAAATGCCTTTGGGGATGAAAGGTGCAAACATACGGAAGTTCACGCTCACAAGTACAACTCCATAAATAATAGCACCGGGGAGAGGCCGGAATAAAGTCACAGTGTCAATAAAAGCTTCGTCACTCATTCAGAAGTTTGACATCTCTGCTTTCAGATTCAGACTCCCCAGGGGTTGGTTTCAAAACTACTGCAACTTGTGTCCACTGCCCCCTTCACCCAGCCCTGCCTCCCCAAGCTCACACTCATTCGTTCAGCCATGTTTGAAGCTTGATGACAGAAAAAAAGACTCTTTGGACTTCCCTGGTGGTCCAGTGGTTAAGACTCCTAGCTCCCAATGCAGGGGGCATGGGTTCCATTCCTGGTCAGGGAACTAAGATCCCCCATGCCACACGGCATGACCGAAAAAAGGAAAAAAGAAAAGACTCTTTGCCCTGTCCCACCTTGACCATTTCCATCAAGTTTGGTTCATCACTCCTACAGAGAGCTTTGCCTCTCTGAGGGTAAATTCTGTTAAGATTTAGGGGCAAACATCCTCAGTGCTGGGTGGTGGCCCCACCTGACTGACTTGCCTGGACCTTAGAGAGGCCCTAACTTCCCACAGACCCAGTCTCCTGGTACCAGCCTCTGTGGGCTTGAAAGCAGAGCTGACGTCCACCTATTGCCCACTGGCTCCAGGGGCTCTGACTTGGGGCAGTTGATTCTTTGATCTTGTTTTGTCCTTTCAAAATAGAGTGAATAGAAATTAGAGCAGTTTGTTTTCCTGCTGATAAGGAAAAATATGTGTGTGTTAGTCACTCAGTCGTGTCTGACTCTTTGTGACCCCATGGACTGTAGCCCGCCAGGCTCCTCTGTCCATGGAATTCTCCAGGCAAGAATATGGAAGTGTGTTTCCATTCCCTTCTCCAATGAATCTTTCCAACTCAGGAATCAAACCTGGGTCTTCTGGAATGTAAGACATCAGGGAAGCCCCAAGTAAAAATATACTAGCGTCCAAAGTCAGGATGTGATTGTGTGAGCCACTTGGCACCACAAAACCCTAGGCAAGAGCCAACTCTTTTCGACCCTGATGCTGGGAAAAATTGAAGGCGAAAGGAGAAGGGACAGTACAGGATGAATTAGTTATATAGCATCACCGACTCAATGGACATGAACTTGAGCAAACTCTAGGAGATAGTGGAGGACAGGGGGGCCTGGTGTGCTGCAGTTCATGGGGCCACAAAAGTCGGACATGACTTAGCAAGTGAACAACAACAACCCTGGGCAAGGCTGACACACAGGCCACCAAGCTGAGCAGTGGCTCCTCAGGCCAGCCTGGACCTAGTGTGGTCCACGGCTCACCTCCTGAATGATGGCAGTTTCTTCCCTGTTCTACCAGGAGCCACAAACAGGCTGTCTTAGAGGTCAGTGACACCAGAGCCAGGGTTTGAGGATCACTTTTCCAAGCCTTGAGGCCTGCGGCGATGGAGGTTTGGGTGAGGGCTTGTTGAAGGAGATTTAAAGTATGTTCAGAGATGACTCAGCCCCTTAGTCTCTCTAGCTTGTTAAACAATGTCTAGAACTGATCTGGCCCTAGGTATAAAATAAAGATTTTATTTTATTTTTTGTATTTAGTTATTTGACTGCACCGAGTCTTAGTTGCAGCATTCGGGATCTTCAATCTTTATTTTGACATACAGGATCTGTAAGTTCTGGTGCATGGGATCTAGATCCCAGACCAGGGATCAAACCTGGGCTCCCTGCGTTGGGAGCTCAAAGACGTAGCCACTGGACCACCAGGGAAGTCCTATGACAAGGCTTTTAATTAAGGAGGTGCTCTGCAAGAAAACTTGAGGGGGATGGAGAAATAGTGCATGTTCTTTGGTATTAAATGTCACCTTTATGAGCATAAAATCTCAGTAGAATTGGCAATAATTCAGAAAAACATTAAGAAAGTAAGCTTGATGATGTAATTAATTTTTACATTTAACACTGTAAGTATACAAATATAACATCATGCCATTATAGTTTCAAGGTTACAATTTACACCATGTAAGTTAGATATAATGAAACTTTGTGTGTCCTTGGTACTAGAAGGGCTTAATATGTATTATTTCATTCAATCCACAAAATAGTCCTATGAGAGGCAGTAAAATTTACCCAATTTATACATTGTTCGCATAGTAAAGGTCAATAAATATAAGTCTAGTAATAATAATTAAAGTAAATTATACTCATTTAGTGTTTATTATATTCAGGGAGCTAAACTAAGCATCTGTACACACATTGTTGCATTTATTTCTCCTTATCCCTTGAGGTGGGCTTCCCTGACGGTTCAGATGGTAAAGAATCTGCCTGCAATGCAGAAGACAAGGGTTTGATCTGTGGGTTGGGAAGATGACCTGGAGAAGGGAATGGGTACCCACTTCAGGATTCTTGCCTGGAGAATTCCATGGAGAGAGGAGCATGGTGGGCTACAGTCCATGGTGTTGCAAAGAGTTGGACTCAACTGAGCGACTAACACTTTCACTTTCATCCCATAAGACAGATATTATTATCTCTGTGTTCTATTTAACTTCTTAGCTAAGAAATTAAATAACGTATCTAGGGCCACCAAACTATTAAAGGCTGAAGCTGAGATTTGAAACATTAATGCATGGGGTAAAGCAAAAGTCATCCTTCGGTTAAGCAACAGGAAACTTAATTTGTCCTTTTGGGTAAAAAGAAATCATTTTCTTTCTGTTTCCATTGTATTCATAGATATATAAGGCAAAACCACAGTACAAGTGAACATTTTATTCTCAAGGGAGCCACTCTCTGTCTTAAAGTGACCCGTTGGAAAGTAAATCATGTTTCCCACAGGAGCAATGTTGCAATGAAGAGGCTTGCGCTTGGCCGAGAATTTCACATCAAATAAATCATACTGATGACTGATAATATGGTGAAAGAACAGAACCAAACAATAAAATTGTACTATTCCAAAGCAAAAGGAGTTTTGAGCTCAGTGGGGCCTCAGAGGCTCTATAATAAGTAGCTTTAAGAGTGGTTTTTAAGCAGAAGAACCCATTTTCCAGCAAATCTTACTAGTCCCATATATATTAATAAAACAGCTAAAAAGTTAGTCAGGCTGGGACTTCCCTGGAGGTCCAGTGGTTAAAACTCTGTGTTTCCACATCAGAGTGTGTGGGTTTGATCCTTGGTTGAAGAACTAAGATCCCACATGCCATGGGGTGTGGCAAAAAATTAAAAATGAGCCAGGCCATTTGTACAAGATGGGGGATTTTATATATATATGCACATAAACATATATATACTTTGTTAAGTGTTTAAACATATATAATATAAATATATATATTATATATATATATTGTTGTTGTTGTTGTTCTATGAAGACCTATAAGACCTTCTAGAACTAACACCCCCAAAAAGATGTCCTTTTCATTCTAGAGGACTTGAATGAAAAAGTAGGAAGTCAAGAGATACCTGGAGTAACAGGCAAATTTGGCCTTGGAGTACAAAACAGAGCAGGTCAAAGGCTAACAGAGTTTTGCCAAGAGAGCACACTGGTCATAGCAAACACCTTCTTCCAACAACACAAGAGAAGATGCTACACATGGATATTACCAGATAGATGGTCAGTACTGAAATCAGATTAATTATATTTTTTGCAGCCAAAGATGGAGAAACTCTATACAGTCAGCAAAAAGAAGACCAGGAGCTGACTGTGGCTCAGATCATGAACTCCTTATTGCCAAATTCAGTCTTAAAAATTGAAGAAAGTAGGGAAAACCACTAGACCATTCACGTAGGACCTAAATCAAGTCCCTTTCGATTATACAGTGGAAGTGAGAAATAGATTTAAAGGACTAGATCTGATAGACAAGAGTGCCTGAAGAACTATGGATGGAGGTTTGTGACATTGTATAAGAGGAAGTGATCAAGACCATCCCCAAGAAAAAGAAGTGCAAAAAGGCAAAATGGTTGTCTGAGGCCTTACAAATAGCTGAGAAAAGAAGAGAAAATAAAGGCAAAGGAGAAAAGGAAAGATATACCCATTTGAACGCAGGGTTCCAAAGAATAGCAAGGAGAGATAAGAAAGCCTCCCTCAGTGATCAATGCAAAGAAATAGAGGAAAATGATAGAATGGAAAAGACTAGAGATCTCTTCAAGAAAATTAGAGATACCAAAGGAATATTTCATGCAAAGATGGGCTCAATAAAGGACAGAAATGGTATGGACCTAATGGAAGCAGAAGATATTAAGAAGAGGTGGCAAGAATACACAGAAGAATTATACAAAAAAGATCTTCATGACTCAGATAATCACGATGGTGTGATCACTCACTTAGTGCCAGACATCCTGGAATTCGAAGTCAAGTGGACCTCAGGAAGCATCACTAGGAACAAAGCTAGTGGAGGTAATGGAATTCCAGTTGAGCTATTTCAAATCATAAAAGATGATGCTGTGAAAGTGCTGGATTCAATATGCCAGCAAATTTGGAAAACTCAGCAGTGGCCACAGGACTGGAAAAGGTCAGTTTTCATTCCAACCCAAAAGAAAGACATAGCCAAAGATTGTTGAAACTACTGCACAATTGCACTCGTTTCACACGCTAGCAAAGTAATGCTCAAAATTCTCCAAGGCAGGCTTCAACAATACGTGAATCGTGAATTTCCAGATGTTCAAGCTGGTTTTAGAAAAGGCAGAGGAACCAGACATCAAATTGCCAACATCCACTGGATCATCGAAAAAGCAAGAGAGTTCAGAAAAACATCTATTTCTGCTTTATTGACTCTGCCAAAGCCTTTGACTGTGTGGATCACAACAAACTGTGGAAACTTCTGAAAGAGATGGGAATACCAGACCGCCTGACCTGCCTCCTGAGAAATCTATATGCAGGTCAGGAAGCAACAGTTAGAACTGGACATGGAACAACAGACTAGTTCCAAATCAGGAAATGAGTACGTCAAGGCTATTGTCATAGGCTTGCCAAGGCTATATATCAAGGTATATTGTCACCCTGCTTATTTAGCTTATATGGAGAGTACATCATGAGAAACGCTGGGCTGGATGAAGCACAAGTTGGAATCAAGATTGCTGGGAGAAATATCAATAACCTCAGATATGCAGATGACACCACCCTTATGGCAGAAAGTGAAGAGGAGCTAAAAAGCCTCTTGATGAAAGTGAAAGATGAGAGTGAAAAAGTTGGCTTAAAGCTCAACATTCGGAAAGCGAAGATCATGGCATCAGGTCCCATCACTTCATGGGAAATAGATGGGGAAACAGTGGAAACAGTGACAGATTTTATTTTGGGGGGCTCCAAAATCACTACAGATGGTGACTGCAGCCATGAAATTAAAAGATGCTTACTCCTTGGAAGAATAGCTATGGCCAACCTAGACAGCATATTGAAAAGCAGAGACATTACTTTGCCAACAAAGGTCCATCTAGTCAAGGCTATGGTTTTTCCAGTAGTCATGTATGGATGTGAGAGTTGGACTGTGAAGAAAGCTGAGCACCGAAGAATTGATGCTTTTGAACTGTAGCATTGGAGAAGACTCTTGAGAGTCTCTTGGACTGCAAGGAGATCCAATCAGTCAATCCTAAAAGAAATCAGTCCTGAATATTCATTGGAAGGACTGATACTGAAGCTGAAGCTCCAATACTTTGGCCCTGATGCGAAGAACTGACTCATTTGAAAAGACCTTGATGCTGGGAAAGACTGAAGGCGGGAGGAGAAGGGGATGACAGAGAATGAGATGGTTGGATGGCATCACTGACTTGGTGGACATGAGTTTGAGTACACTCCAGGAGTTGGTGATGGACTGGGAAGACTGGCGTGCTACAGTCCATGGGGTCGCAAAGAGTTGGACACAACTGAGCTACTGAACTGAACTTATATACTTGCTATGTGTATAAAACACACATATATGTATAATGTGTATTATATGCTATATCATATATATGTATATATGTGTGTGTGACTCAGGCGGCAAAGAGTCCACTTGCAATGTAGGAGGCCCTGGTTCGATCCTTCATTGGGAAGATCCCCTGCAAAAGGGAATGGCAACCCACTCCAGTATCCTTGCCTGGAAAATGCTATGGACAGAGGATCCTGGCGAGCTACAGTCCATGGCATTGCAAAGAATTAGATACGATTTAGTAACACTTTCACACATGCTTGTTATGTCTCCAGTACCTCTTGGGGAAACCAAGCAAATGGCAGCAGCAAGTGAATTGGGTTGGAGGAACCCTTACATGCCACTCTATTCCTCTACATTGTTCTGATTTTTAAACAGCAAGCACACATAAACATATCAAGTGAAGTTGATTGGCTGTGTTCTTTCTTGCTTTCTTCCCTTTTCAGCCCTAGAAACTATCAACAGGCACTGACCCCTTGCAAACTTCCTCTTTCCTGCTACGTAACCAGGTGTGGGCTGTAGGCACCGGAGTTCACTTCTCTAGGTCCTCACTTTCTAATCTGAAAAATGAAGATACAAAGCTCATATGGTTGCTGGGAAGGCTAAAGAGAGTCTGTGTACAGTAGAAATATAAAGAGGGCCACAGTGTGAGGTACTTAAAAATTTTTTTTTTAGTAGTCACTTTAAAAAGTGAGAGGACCATTGTTGAATATACTTAGCTGTAAAAAGGAATGAAAGTGGGTCATTTGTAGAGATGTGGATGGACCTAAAAAGTGTCACACAAATAAGTCAGAAGCGAAAAAAAAGATATATATTAATGCATGTATATGAACTCTAGAAAAGTTGTATAGATGATCGTATTTGTAAAACAGAAATAGAGACACAGATGTAGAGAACAAATGAACAGATACCAAGGGGGAGGGGTGGTGGTGGAAGGAACTGGGAAATTGGAATTGACACATACACATTATTGATACTATGTATTAAATAGATAACTAATGAGAACATACCATATGGTATAGGGTACTCTACCTAATGCACTGTGGTGACTTGAGTGGGAAAGAAGTCCAAAAGGGAAGGTATATATTTATAGTGTCTGTTAGTGGCTCAGTCATATCCGACTCCTTGGGACTCCATGGGCTGTAGCCTGCCTGGCTCCTCTGTCCATGGAATTCTCCAGGCAAGAATAGTGGAGTAGGAGCCATTCCCTTGGGGCTTCCCAGGTGGCGCTAGTGGTAAAGAATCTGTCTGCAGGAGACCGGGGTTCCATCCCAGGGTTGAGATCACTGGAGGAGGGCATGGCAACCCACTCCAGTATTTGTGCCTGGAGAATTCCATGGACAGAGGAGCCTGGTGGGCTACAGTCCACAGGGTCTCGAGGGGATCTTCCCAACCCAGGGATTGAATCCAGGTCTTCTGCATTGCAGGCAGATTCTTTACCACCCGAGGCAACAGGGAAGCTCATATATGTACATGTAAGGCTGATCCATGAAACTAACACAACACTCCAATATTCTCCAAAAGAAACTATACTCCAATAAGAATTAATTTAAAAAACCCAAGAGGACCATTGTCAACTATATTTCAATTTAAAAAAGAAAAGAAAGTGGAAAAAAAGTGACTTATTAAGAGAGTTAGAATTTTTAAAATATTTTCTGTATATGTAGTAAAAAAGCATTTGTGTGTTGTTAAAAAAGAGATGGGTGAAATTAATTTTGATAATGATAGATCTTCTTTAACCTACTGTGTCCAACATAGGATCATTTCAACATGTTATCAATATAAAAGTGATTACTGAGATATCGTACATTCTTTTCTTTACGCTAAGTTGTTGAAACCCTCTGGAATTTAACAATCTCTGTTTAGAACAGCTTCCTTACAAGTGCTCAATAGTCTGGACTTTAGACTATTGAAAGCCAGTAGTCTGGATTTTAATACATGCTTAATAAATGCTAGCTATCATCAATGTGGTACCTTTGCATGTCTTACACTTCCCTCTTCTAGGTGAACTTTAGCTTATACCTTAAAGTGAAAGTGAAAGTTGCTCAGTTGTGTCTCTTTGCAACCCCATGGACTATACAGTCCATGGAATTCTCCAGGCCACAATACTGGAGTGGGTAGCCTTTCCCACCAGGCAAGTACCTCGCTTATACCTTAAGACCCCGCCAATTGGCCACATCTACTTCTGCTTTATTGACTATGCCAAAGCCTTTGACGATGTGGATCACAACAGACTGTGGAAAATTCTTCAAAAGACGGGAATACCAGACCACCTGACCTGTCTCCTGAGAAATCTGTATGCAGGTCAAGAAGCAACAGTTAGAACTGGACATGGAACAGCAGACTGGTTCCAAAAAGGGAAAGGAGTACGTCAAGGCTATATATTGTCACCCTGCTTATTTAACTTATACGCAGAGTACATCATGAGAAACGCTGGACTGGATGAAGTACAAGCTGGAATCAAGATTGCTAGGAGAAATATCAATAACCTCAGATATGCAGATGATACCACCCTTATGGCAGAAAGTGAAGAGGAGCTAAAGAGCCTCTTGATGAAAGTGAAAGAGGAGAGTGAAAAAGTTGGCTTAAAACTCAACATTCAGAAAACTAAGATCATGGCATTAAGTCCCTTCACTTCATGGCAAATAGATGGGGAAACAGTGGAAACAGTGACCGATTTTATTTTGGGGGGCTCCAAAATCACTTCAGATGGTGACTGCAGCCATGAAATTAAAAGATGCTTGCTCCTTGGAAGAAAAGCTATGACCAACCTAGACAGCTTATAAAAAGCAGAGACATTACTTTGCCAACAAAGGTCTGTCTAGTCAAAGCTATGGTTTTTCCAGTAGTCATGTATGGATGTGAGAGTTGGATTTATAGGAAGCTGAGTACTGCTAAGAGTCGGACACGACTGAGTGACTTGACTTTCACTTTTGACTTTCATGCATTGCAGAAGAAAATGGCAACCCACTCCAGTATTCTTGCATAGAGAATCTCAGGGATGGGGGAGCCTGGTGGGCTGCCGTCTATGGGGTCGCACAGAGTCGGAGACGACTGAAGCGACTTAGCAGCAGCAGCAGCAGAGCACTGAAGAATTGATGCTTTTGAAGTGTGGTGTTGGAGCAGACTCTTGAGAGTCCCTTGGACTTCAAGGAGATCTATCCAGTCCCTCATAAAAGAAATCAGTCCTGAATACTCATTGGAAGGACTGATGCTGAAGCTGAAGCTCCAATACTTTGGCCACCTGATTCGAAGAACTGACTCATTGGAAAAGACCCTGATGCTGGGAAAGACTGAAGGTGGGAGGAGCGGGGTATTGAGGATGAGATGGCTGGATGGCATCACTGACTCAATGGACACAAGTTTGAGTAAACTCCAGGAGTTGGTGATGGACAGGGAGGCCTGGCGTGCTGTGGTCCATGGAGTCACAAAGAGTCGGACACGACTGAGTGACTGAACTGAACTGAACTGAACTGGCCACATCCCCTGGAAGGTCTTCTTGAAACATCCTGTCCTGATCTCTCCTCCACCCACTGCTCCCCTGGCATCTATCTCCATTTGTAGATGCTTTATTTATCTTCACAGACTCCAAGCTCCTTTAAGAATTATGGCCCACTTTTTGTTCTTTACAGCCCTGGGGTGCATGGGAGGGACAGAATAAAGGTCACTGAATGAATAAATGTCATTTAAATGAAGAAGGAGTTGCATGCCTACTCCTTTGCTTTGAGGACAGGGTGTTATGGGCTGCTTGTTTGTTTCTTTTCTTTTTTTTGTCACTTAATTTTTATGTACTAGTTGACAGAGCCAGCTCCCTTTTCCTTCTCTAACTTCCTCTCAAGGTCATTTCCCCCAAGCTGGCCTTTGTTGCAGAAAACCCTTGATAAGAAAAGCAAATGTCTTCATTCAACAGTGGGGCCAGAGAGAAAATCATGAAATGTAAGCAGGCTCACCCAAATAAACAGATACCTTTCGTGCACTCTGTTACTTATAGATTATAAATGTTTTATGGAATGGAAAGAGACACTCGTCAATTTGCATTTGGTTCAGGGATTTGAGCCCATAAATAAGAAGGTCTGTGAATCGGTGCAGAAGGCCATTTCAGGGTGCCAAGGAGAGTGGGAGGGATTTTACTGGTGTTCTTGGGAGAGCAGGGGGAGCTGGGAGCGGGGCACCAGCCCAGCAGGGAGGGGCGGTTTAAGGAGCAGTGTTGCTCTGTCCTTCTCTCACATTCTCTTTATCTGGGCTCTTTAGCCCAGCCCTCACTCTGTGTCTTTTCCGCCTGGTTTCTGCCCCTGAGAGTGGCATTGGGGAGAGGTGAGAAGGGACACTGGGGCAATTTTGACCCAGGGCCCATTTTCACCTTTTGTCAACACCGTGTGTCAAGTCTGGTTGCCATCGGCCCCAGAGCATCCCTGGCCCCTGTAACTTTAAGGAACTGCGGAGTGTCTGCGTTTGATGTGTCTTAACTTTTAACACAAAGCACACCAGGGCTGGTTAATGATCATGAACTGTCATGGCAGCCACTCTGCAAAGGTGACAGTAATGGATGGGGCCTGCGGCACCAAGGGAGGTGGCTGGGTGCAGGGGCAGAAGGTTTATTTAAGCCAAGGCTGATAATAGAGGAGCCTTCTCGGACCAAGCAGCAGGGCTTTAATGGGATAAAAGGGGATGAGAATCCTCTTTCTGCACCGCCCTTGGAAGGGACCGGTCTCGCTTTCCTCATCTGGTCTACCAAATAAAAGCATTCCTTGGAGATTCAGATCTATCTGAAATCTTCTACCAGGAGGGGGAGGGGAGGGAAAGCCCATTTCTATGGTCAACCTTGTCCTCTTTCTTGATTTGGCCTCATTTACCTTAAAAGTTCATATTTGCTGTGTTTAACTATTGGGAAAGGAACTGTAGGACAGGACCTGATCAAGAATGAATTCAGGGACTTCCCTGGTGGTACCGTGGCTGAGACTGCGTGCTCCCAATGCAAAAGGCCCGGGGTTCGATCCCTGCTTGGGGAACTAGATCCCACATGCTCCGACTAAGACCTGGCAAAGCCAAATTAAAAAAAAATAATAATAATAATAAAAAGAATGAATTCAGTCCTCTGGATAGGCTTAATCCCCTGGGGATCACCACTGAAATGCGGGCAGGAGTAGAGAAGTCTACGTGTCAGGCTGGAACTCCTTGAGTGATTGTATCTGGGAAAATAAAATCTATTTAAAAAAATTAAGTAAAATTTTTACAGCCATCCTTATTTGGGCATTTATTGGTCATCCCTCCAACTAGCACCCAAATTAGGGAAACCATTATGTTTCCTTCAGGTAAATATCAAGATATCACTGTCAAATGTAAACTTGCCCCTGGTCCCAGCAAACAAGCCACACCGTGTCGTGTAGCTTCCCTCTTGCCTCAGTTGTGGGCTCCTTAAAATAAGCTCTAAGAGGGACATCCTTGGTGGTCCAGTGGTTAAGACTCCTCAATTCCAAAGCATGAGGGGCAGGGGGGTTCCATTCTTAGTTGGGAAACTAAGATCCCACATGTTGCAGCGTGGGCAAAAAATCAAAATAAAATAAACTCTAGTGGCATGGCCTGACCACACACCTATCCTTTGGAGATGCTAAATTCGAAACGTTTAATCTCCCGGGAGAGACACTATCAGGTCCACTGATAATTCTATAATCCGAGGGCTAATGCCTGATGGAGACGTTTAGTTGTCTCCCCATTACTAGATTCAGCATCCCGTGGCCCCTCCCTGTAGCCGAACAGCATAAACACCAGGTTTTGGTAAATAAACTCAGGCTATCATGCAACTGTCCCTCATGCACTTAAGCTGTGACTGACAGCTCACTTGGGAGGACTTGGAGTCTAGCGACAAAGCTTTTGGGTGCAGAGGCTCCGAGGTTCCAAGATAAACAAACCTGTCGGTGAGAGTGACCAGAGTGTTAGGTCAGTCCAAGGGTCACTTATAGGTCATCCTGCTGGGAGCTTGGTCTCTGCTTTGTGTTTATCCTGGGAGGGGGGAAACAGGAGGGGCTGGGGGGTGGGCGAAGGATGGGTCTGTACTGGGAAAACATCCCTGGCCTGCTCATCAGAGCCTTTGGAAATGAATCAGTGCCCAGCCCTCTCTGAGTAATCCAGTAAAAGGTATGGAGGCAGGCTTCTGTTTTTTATTGGAATTAAGGAACAAGTTCTTTTGGAAATACAGATTACAAATATTTGGGGCCTGGCTCACTTGAGCTGCTGGAATTTCAAGGGATTTTGAGCCCAGAGTGAGTTAATAGTTGACTGTTATGAAATTGTGATAGTCAAAACTAGAAAAAATGAAGCAATGGGAAACTTTTCCTGTTCTTATCTATTCCTCTTCTTGATCTTACCTATTTTCCAGGAAAATATTTCCTCAGTTTTACATTCCTTACCAACTGGGGTGCTTTATAAAAGAATGATCCTAAACTTTTTATTTCCTGCGCATGGCTCTTCAAGATTGATAGAGAGGTGGAAGTGAGGGTATGTATTAAGACCCCCTTAGCTGATATTTAGCAAAGACCTTCACCTTCCCAAAGACCTCTCTCTTTAGTCACCTTCCAATTCTCTTTCATTTGGAGCACAGTCTGGCACAAGAAGATGTGACATCAAATGGTGAATGTTTAGAGCTGATGGCATTTTTGGGTTTCAAGATTGTAGATGAAAAAGACTTTTAAATCTAAGATCCAGTGCATTCTCTGGGAACAAACTTTATCTAATGAAAAAAGTCTAAAGGGACTGTGTTTTCAAGTAAACAGAATGCTAGAAGTACTCACAAATAAACTCTTGGGAATATTGGTAGACAACATTTAAGTAAGCTCGATTTATAAAATATAAATACATTAAAAGTGCATTAAAATATACATGTAGACATACATATCAAGATGCAATTAAAAGAATTGAAATCGTATGGAGTATCTATGACCATAATGGAACCAAAAGAGGAATGAACACCAGAAAGGTGACAGGAGAATCTCCAAGCATTTGGAAGCTAAACACAAAGAGAAAAGTCCTTTTCAAGAAAAAGAAAGAAAGAAAATTTCTTTTTTGGAAGTCTCAAAAACAAACAAGACCAATATATTGAGCTGAATGAAAATGGAAATATACTATATCAAGATCTGAGTGTTGTGCTGTGCTAAGTCACTTCAGTCGTGTCTGACTCTTTGCAACCCCATAGGCGGTAGCCACCAGCCTCCTTTGTCTGTGAGATTCTCCAGGCAAGAATACTGGAGGGGGTTGCCGTGCCCTCCTCCGGGGGACCTTTTCCAACCAGGGATTGAACCCATGTCTCTTATGCCTCTTGCATTGGCAGGTGGGTTCTTTACCACTAGCACCACCTAGGAAGCATACAGCTAAAGTAGTCCTGAGAGGGAAATTTATAGCATCAGATGATTACATTAGAAAAGAACAGGGAATTCCCTGGTGGTCTAGTAGTTAGAAATTTGAACTTCCACTGCAGGGCCCACGGGTTCAATCCCTGGCTGGAGAACTAAGATCCCACAAGCCTTGTGGAACAGCCAAAAAAGGAATAGGAAAAGAGGACTCTCCCGGGTGGCCCAGTGGTTAAGAACTGCCTGCCAATTCAGGGGGCACGGGTTCAATCCCTGCTCCGGGAAAATACCACATGATGCGGGAAACTAAGTCTGTGGGCCACAACTACTGAAGCTCACAAGCCCTAAAATGTGTGCTCTGCAGCAAGATACCACTGTGGTGAGAAGACCACACCCATAACAACTGGAGAGTAGCCCCCGCTTGCTGCAACTAGGAAAGCCCAAGTGCAGCAACGAAGAGCCAGTGCTGCCAAAAATAAATGAAAGAAAAAGAAAAAAGGAAAAGTCTCAAATTAATAATCTAAGCTCCCACTTCTAAAACTAAAACAAAAGAAGAGCAATAGACTCACAACTAAGGGAGGAAGGAAGTGAGCAGAAAGTGATGAAGCTGCAAATAGAAAAATAGTAGAGAAAGTCAGAGAGTTGACTCTTTAAAAAGTCAATAAAATTGACAAACCTTTAATAAGAGAGACAAAGAAGAGATAACATACAAATGATCAATACTAGGAGTAAAACAGGCACTGCCATTACATCCTGTTGGCAGGCTGAAAAGAAAAAGAACCCATCAAAAGGATGACAGGAATACTATAGACAATTCTACACCCATAAATTTATATCTATGACAAGTTAGATGAAATGCCAATTCCTCAAAAAATACAGACCACCACAACTCATCTGGTATAGAATAGATAATTAATCAGTGGAATCCACAATGTTAATAGAGTAGAGAAGATAATCATGTAATTGTATTAATAAATTATATCAATGAACATATTTAGCAAAGTTCTACATTCATTCTTTTTTTAAACAAAATTATTTATTTATTTGGGTGTTCCGGGTCTTGGTTGCAGCATGTGAACTCTCACTTTCGGCATGTGGGATCTAGTTCCCTGACCAGGGATTGAACCTGGGCTCCTTGCTTTGGGAGCACCAAGTTTTAGCCACTGGACCACCAGGTAAGTCCCTGTGCATTCATTCTTGATAAAAATTGTTCAGCAAACCAGCAACAGAGGAGAACCTCCTTACCTTGATAAAGAACATCTATAAACACCTCTCCAGCTGACATTATATTTGACAGTGAAAGTGAAAGTCGCTCAGTCATGTCCGACTCTTTGCGACCCCATGGACTATACAGCCCATGGAATTCTCTAGGCCAGAATACTGGAGTGAGTAGCCTTTCCTTTCTCCAGGGGATCTTCCCAACCCAGGGATTGAACCTGGGTCTCCCACATTGCAGGCGGATTCTTTACCAGCTGAGCCACAAGGGAAGCCCATATTTGACAATGAAAGAATGAATATTTTCCCCCTAAAATCAGAAGCAAGGTAAGGATGTCTGCTGTGACTACTCATTCATGCTGGAAGATCTACCCAGTGCAATAAAGCAAGAGAAGGAAATAAAAGGCATACAGATTGAAAAGACAAAAATAAAACTGTCCTTATTAGCAGATCAAAGCCTTCAAAGCCTGACCCCAAAGGGCTCCTTCCTGAAATTTTTCTGATCCATTTACCTCCACTCAGCCAGAAGTGAGTCTCTTCTATAAACTCCCAGTGTCCTTGTTTGCTCTTCTCTTAAGATATCACTTTTGTCACATCAGCCTGAGAGTCTAGGCTTCACCTTTGTTGCCTACCCCATACTATTCTGGATTCGGTCTAAGTAGACAATCTAGAAATATTTGTTGGATAAGTAAATGAATTATCGATGATACCCATCAAGCTGTCTGTCAGTTGGTCCTTACAAGGTTGGGGCAGCCCTTGTGTAAATGTCCTGGAGAGACTTGGAGGTTAGGATGATAGGTTCTTTTTCTTTTCAACCTGTCAACAAGAAATGCAAGGCATTGGACATCGACTAGGATTTCACGAGAAATCCTAGGCTGCACAGTGGGGAGGCATAGTAAGCCTTTCTACAGGGACCTGTGGATCTCCTAGGTCCAGCCCAGCTGCAGAATTGAAAATTGCACACTTCCCGGAATTCCTTGGCAGTTCAGTGCAGGGCATGTGAGTTCGATCCCTGGTCGGGGGACCTAAAATCCCACATGCCATGTGGTGTGGGGGAAAAAAAAAAAAGCCCCCTCCCCAGTTTCTGTTGTCTTATTTGGGAAATACTTTAAAAATCCTACCAACTCCTTAATTTCACGTTCTCTGTAGCGTAGGTCCAGGCTTTGAAGAGAAAATGGGAGTAAAGAGACGGACTCAGATATTCCCGGTTCCAGTGGAATTTGCCCCAAACCTTCCGCAGCATCCCTCCTAGCCTCTGTCTTGCATTCTTGGCTTTTGAAGAGGGAAGGCAACCGCCTCTTAGCTGGGATTATCCGCTGCTTAAACAAACTCAACTTGGGCGTATTGTCCTTTGGAAGCTTGGCCCAGGGACACTTAACCAAGTGTCTGCAAACATTTAGATGCGCAAAACTACCCACTGTAAACTCACAGCCATTGTCTTGCCTGAAAGTGGCTTGGGGTTGGGGAGAAGGCGGTGAGAGTGGACCCAAGGGAATCCCTCCATTGGGGCCCTGGGCTGGGGAATTGCGCTGCTGGCTGCTGTTTGTTTAAACAACCTGAGTGTAATTGTGATTGTTTGGGATGCCCAAGATGTTTGGGAAAGTGGGGGAAGGGAGGCTGCTTGCTGGGAGAGGGAGAGTCGCCAGCAGGGACTTTGACGGGTGGCTGGCTGGGTGGCTGTCAGCCTCCTGATTGCAAAGCCAGGGGGAAGGGTGGCCCTTCCGGCTTGACGCGGGCACTGCAGGACCCGGGTCAATAGGTCGGACCTCAAAATCTACGAAATATGAATGCTAACTCTAGAGGGCCGGATAGGATACAAGGAAGATGTAACTTAAAACCGATGATCTATTTTTAATCATGACAATTTGAGGGCAGCACGAACACAGGGAAGTTTGTTTGTTTTCAGACCTTATATTTTACAGTCCCATAAAAGTCGGGTCATTAGTTGTAATGACCTACCCAGGTCTCAGCCAGGAAAGGTAAGAATGCTGGCGGAGGAATTTCTTACCAGAGTTTATGTCATTTCTCAGGATGCAGAGGGGCCATCCGGAGTATTCCATCGGCCGGCCAATCAAAATGTCTGTTTTTTATTGTAACCATCATGCCCTTTCCTTTGACCTAGGGGAAAGGACAGAAGGCGTTAAAAAATGAGAAGAATTTGGGAATAATAGAAGGCATGTCTGCAATGCGGGGCCTGGCCAGCACCTCCCTGAGTCATCGGGCCTCACGTGAACCAGGTTCGCCTGTCAGAGGCACGTGGGTTTGGGGGAGACTGGAAACTAGGTGTGACTCCTTATTAGAGATGCTTACCACAGGAAAGGGTTAGAAAAATGTCGGGGCTCCTATTGCATGGCAGCCCCTGCTATGTTGTTTTGTTTAACTACCAGTGCAAACCTGAGACTTCAGACTTCAGAAAAATAGACAGTGGGAGATTGTGGAGGACAGAGAAGCTTGGCGGGCTACAGTCCAGGGGGTGTCAAAGAGTCGGACGACTTAACCACTGAACAACAACGAGTCAGAGGGGTGAAATTAACTTGCCCAGGCAACAAAGAATGAAATGGCCAAACGTGAAAGAGAGTTAACATCCTTCTGTTTAGAAAACCTTTCCTCTTTCCACTGCACCATCCTCAAAATATCTCCTTTACAAAAAGAATGAAAATGCAGAATTCATCACTGCAAGTTGGAAAACAAAGGACTCTGTTTTGATATGCTAATAGAACATCACACACAGAGACCTTGAGCTAAAAAAAAAACAAGCATTAAGAAAAGGATAGAAATGTTAATGTCTGGAAAACTTGCTGATCTTTTGATTGTTTGTAGTTAGAGAGCTTGTCACCTCTTGAAGATGGCTATTGTTTTTTTTTAAAAAACATTTTAAAAAATGTGGACCATTTTAAAGCCTTTATTGAACCTGTTACAATATTGCTTCTGTTTTATGTTTTGGTCTTTTGGCCATGAGGCATGTAGGCTCACGGCAACTCCATGAGGGATGGAGCCCGTACTCCCTGCATTGGAAGGTGAAGTCTTAACCACTGGACCACCAGGGAAGTCCTGGCCATAGGTCTTTGAGATTGCCCGTTATACTTACTTGCTTAAAAAGTTAGAGTCAAGTATTTTGTAACAGATTTAATAGAACAACATCTCTTTCCCTGTTAGCGTGAACGTCTCCTCAAGGTGAAAACAGCTTTGCGAAGTTTAAAGAACTCATAGTGGTCTTTTGATGAATACTTTAAGACACTGCTTTCAGAGAAAAAGGCTTTCTATACTTCCTGAGCAGCCTCGGTTTGTGCACACCTGAAGGCCAGCCACTCTTGTTACTCTGGGTGGCCAGGATCATTTCATGGGCACAGCGAACCACAGAGCAAACAGCGGTGTCACAGAGCACAGAGCAGCTACTGTTCTTATCCCATTTGGCAACTCTATTCTCCTAGGCTCTGAGGGCTTCTTGAGCTATGAGCCAAAGAGCTTTTCAGAATCAGACCGTGACCATGCTTGTTTCAATGGAAGCTGGGAGCTTCTTCTAGCACTTCAGGTCTTTGACACCGGAAGGCTGCCTGGCTCCAAACACTTAAAAATGAAAGGACTCTGCTAAGTCAAGGGAATATTTACAATATGGATAAAAGTAAACACGGTGGGGCTGGCAGTAGGGTACTAGAGAGTCAGACAGTGTCCTTTTTTTTTTAATCAAACTCTGCAGTTTGTAAAGGATGTGGAGGGTGAGTCTTGGGGATTTCAGAGGGGCCGTGGAGTGAGAGCTGCTCCTGGGTGGACACTCCTGGCTTCCATCCGCACCACGGAGACCACATGGACCCCAGGAATGCACCTCCCATTGGCCAAGCTGGGGATCTGAATTGTGATGGGGTGAGCCAGATTTTCCATCTGTTTTCATTGTGTGAAAATGTCATGCTGGTAAATTTTAGGATAATATTGTTTTTTTTTTTTTTTTGCATTCTACTGTTCTCAGTAAGGCGGACATGGATCCTTAAAAGGTTAGGAAAGTTTTCTTAGATTAGATGGAGTTTCCTTTCATACTCTTTAATTTTTTTTTTTTTTTTTGGCAAATTCATTTTTGTTTATGTATTTGGCTGAGCTGGCTCTTCATTGCTGCGAGAGGGCTCTCTCGAGTTGCGGCGAGTGGGGGCTACTCTTTAGTTGTAGTGAGTGGGCTCTCATTGATGCGGGGCTTCTCTTGGTTCGGAGCATGGGCTCCAGAGTGTGGGCTCAGTAGTTGTGGCGAATGGGCCTAGTTACCCATGGCATGTGTGGTCTTCCCCAAACAAGAATAGAACCCAGGCCCCAGGCATTGGGAGTGCAGAGTCTTAGCCACTGGACCACCAGGGAAGTTTCTCCTTTAAACTTAGAAGTTACTCTTTTAAAGGATGCCACCTCCTCCTTCAACCCCCAGCCCAGCTCCCCAAATTCTAACTCCAAACACTGGAAAGGTTTAAACTTTGTTGGTTTTAATGATGGCCGTTTACAATGGACAAACATGTCCGTAATGGGCGTTCTTTCCTGGAGGTTTGTTTAGAAGTGAAAACAATGTGGCCAGTCATAAAAGTTTCTATTTATTTTAGGCTGGGTAGCTCACTTGTTCGGAGGAGGGATGGCCCTTGTCAGCAGAAAGTTAAGATTTCTCATGATGTATATAATGAGTTTCATGGCTGAAAAACGAATAGGGACTAACGTCGATAATTCACAGCTCAGGAAGAATAATCACCATTTTAATGGACTCAAATTCTGTTGCACAGAATAATTGCCGATTAGTTTAAATAAGACCCTGCTTCTTAATGATCAGAATATATACGGATATATACACTGAATATGGAGGACTCGGATATCTGGCTGGAGCAACTGGGTAGATGGTGACACCATTTCCCATAGAAGGGTCCTAGGAAAAGTTTATCATGTGTTTCCTCCCTGTTTTGATTGTTTCCAAAATGTCAGGCTCCTTTTATTAGTGAGTATTTGCAAAATGATTAAGGAAATAGGGAGAACAGATTGGGGTGTGTATGTGTGTATTTCAAGTCTAGTGCTGAAAATTGTGTACTCTGGATTCAAAGTTCAAATCCCACTTTCACCACTTACTACCCCTGTGATGTTGAGCAAATGGATTTATCTTTCTGTGCTTCAGTATTCTAACATATAAAATAAGTATAATTATAGAAATAAATGGGGCTTCCCAGGTGGCTCAGTGGTAAAGAATCCACCTGCCAAGCAGGAGATGTGGGTTCAATTCTCGGGTTGGGAAGATCCCCTGGAGAAATGGCAGCACACTCCATTATTCTTGCCTGGGAAATCCCATGGACAGAGAAGCCCGGTGGGCTACAGTCTGTGAGGTCGCAACGGGGTCGGACATGACTTAGTTTAAATAACAAAACAACAACAACGTAGAAATAAATAAGATCATATATATATTATATATATATAAACTCATGTGCTGAACTCATAGTAGATGCTCAGTGAATAAAAGCCATGTTTAATAGTAGTTGCGGTAAAAATATTAATAGTTCTCCTTGAGAATAACTCAGGGGACAGTCTAAAGAGGTTACGTGTATTCTGACGGGCAAACCCGGGAGGAGAGAACACAGTGCCAGTTCCCAAACGTTGCCTGTGGCAATGAAAAAAATGGGAAGGAAGAAAGCTTTGACTGTGGTGTCTTGGGGAAAAAAATGGTGGGCTGGGCTAGGGAGAGATTGAGGAAGAATCCTGGAATTGGGAGCAAATTCCCTGAGCCCTAATGTCATCATTTGTAAAAATGGGGATTAAAAATATCTAAATGACAGGGTCATTGTGATGGTAGGTAGTGTAATTATGCAAACCGCTTGGATGGATATGCAGGAAATGTTTGTTTTCTAAATAGGATCTGCCTTGTACTGAATAATGAATCATTGAAGAGTCACAGGGCTCTAAGCCTGGAGACCAGAGCAGCCTTTGAAATCCACCCGGAAGGAGTAGGTCACTCCCAGCCTGGCCACAGAACTTCCATCCAGGTGGCCTTTCGGCCTTGTGTTTTAGGAGCAGGAACCACAAACTCCCGTCTCTGCTGGCTGGGCCCTTTCTTAGGCCCGTTGTTCTGAGAGGCCTTGTGATATTTGTTCATCTAATCCATTAGCAAAAATGACAGCTGGATATCCTTCACTTGAACCCCTGGCTCGGGTCCCACAAAGAAAAGACGTGTCCTTCCTGCAGTGGCCGTTCGCTCTGCCTGGCCTTGCCCCTCTCTGGCTGCTCTGGAAGACCCGGGGCAGGGGTTTGGGGAGACGGATCTGATGTCTCTAGTTCTTCAGGCCTCTATGGACTTGGTTACTTCCTCTCTGGTGCAGATGGGACCCAGGAAAGCCCTGGGCCAATCTTGTCTCTGGAGAGCTTCCTCCTCTCCCCACGCTCACCCTTGGGAGAGTATACTGGACCTGGGGACCCTAACCGAGAGTCTCCAGCTCAGCTCTGGGAGCAGGATGTGAGTCGCCATTTTGAAACTGACCTGTGGGTCTTAGCGGGCAGGAGGCCAGGTGTCTGTCACCCCACCCTCCTCTGCACCTGTAACATCCCCTTCACTTAGTTCTTTCAGCCATCATTATTTTTGATAATGCCTTTGAACTGTGGTGCTGGAGAAGACTCCTAAAAGTCCCCTGGATAGCAAAGAGATCAAACCAGTCAATCTTAAGAGAAATCAACCCTGAATACTCGTTGGAACGACTGATGCTGAAGCTAAGGCTCCAGTATTTTGGTCATTTGATGCAAACAGCAACTCATCGGAAAAGTCCCTGATGCTGGGAAAGATTGAGGGCAGGAGAAGAGGGCATCAGAGGATGAGATGGCTGGATGACATCACTGATGCAATGGACATGAACTTGGGCAAACTTCAGGAGATGGCGAGGAACAGGGAAGCCCGACATGCTGCAGTCCGTGGGGTCACAAAGAGTTGGACATGACTGGGCAACTGAACAACAGCAACATTTTAAACCAAGGCCAACAGAAAGATGGGCTTCCCAAGTGGCACTAGTGATTAAGAACCTGCCTGCCAATGCAAAATACAGAAGAGCAATGCTGCCAAAAAAAAGTGTCTAAGGTTCACAGAGGTGTGATTCTTTCCATTAAAAAAAATATATATATTTATTTTTAATTGAAGGATAATTGCTTTACAATATTATGTTGGTTTCTGCCCTATATCAGCATAAATCAGCCATAGGCATACATATGTCCCCTCCCTCTTGAACCTTCCTCCCACCTCCTATCCCATCCTACCCCTCTAGGCTGTCACAGAGCATCAGATTTGAGCTCCCAAATGGTGAAGCCAGGATCCAAAGCTACTTTTCCTGACTGTAGATGTCCCGTTTACTACTCATCACACTGCCTGCCGCCTTCCCTAAGCCTCCCCGCTACTGTATGGCGACCACACTCTTGGCCTAGCTTGCAAAGACCCCGAGGTAACCAGCCCTCTGCCTGGCAAGGCAACCAACCTCATTTCTCTGCTCTGTCTCCTGGGCAGGGGATCCCACTGCTCTCTCCTTTCCCCACTGAGAACACCCTATGTTCACTCCCCCATTCCCTGGGCGTTTGTCTGGGACACCATTCACTCCAAACCTCATTATTCCTGCTCCCTGGGGCTCTTGCGGCCTCTAGACAGCTGCCCATTGGTAATCTTTTGCTGTATTCACTGCTTTATCTTCTGAGTATTCTGTTTAATTGTGTGTTCCTGTTCCTCCCTTCCAATCTACACACATATTCCAGCTAGGTCATCGGGTCCTCAAAGGCCTCCAGCACCAGACTAAGTTATGGCAGCTAGAATGTTCTCCTTCTTAGAGCTGCAAAGGCTGCGTCCCTTTCTTGCTGACTCTATGACATCCTGCTCCCATTCTGAGATGTCAGTGACTCACCATTCGCCATCCCCATTATTCATAATCTTGCTTTCATGCCCACTCAGTTGCTAAGTCACGTCCGACTCTTTTGTGACCCCATGGACTGTAGCCTGCCAGGCTCCTCTGTCCATGGGATTCTTCATGCAAGAATGTTGGAGTGGGTAGCCATTTCCTTCACCAGAGAATCTTCCCAACCCATGGATTGAACCTGTGTCTCAAGGTTTTGAGATTGCCAGCTAATTCTTTACCTGCTGAGCCATCGGGAAACCCTACTTTCATAACTCAAATTAATTCTGAAATGCCTGTTTTTCTGAGGGTCTCTATGGGACTGGGTTGCCAAGGAGAAAAGGTGTTGGAGTCAGTAAGTTTAATCAATGACATAAGTAAAGTGCAGAACTCCAAGGAACAACTCTGGAAAGGCCTCTCTGGGATCTGCTCTTAATGGAAGCAACAGGCCTCCCATGTAACAGGTCCTCAAATGTTCCTGCTCACACCTTCAGGCATAATGTTTATTATGTGCTGACAACGTGCAGGGCTCAAAAGTTTTCTCCTGCCATTTATGGGTGTTCATGTTACTGAAATGAAATATCTTCAGTATCATTACATATGTACATACACGTATACACACACATGTACACACATATGTATACACACATACATATATTTATCTATTTTTCTTGTCTTTTCTTTTTTGTTATATGAAATCAGAAAGGTCTGGCTAGTTTCAGATCCCTCCTCTGCTACTCACTTGCTCTGGGACAGTGGGTCCTTCTCTTCACCTCCCGTTTCTCATCTGTAAGATGGGGACAGTATGCTAAGAAGGGACGTTGAGAGGCATGATTGACATAAGGTGTGTGGTCAGGGCCCAGCAGCATATCCGGGAAGCTTGTAGAAATGCAGACTCTCAGGCCCCACCCCAGAACTGCAATCAGAATCTGCATTTCATAGAATTTGCATTCATCAAGATTCCCAGATAATTCAAAAGAATCCCTGTTCTCAAGGAAGTAATAATCAGGGTATGGATCTATATGGGGAGGACAAGAGCATTCATAGAGTTCTTTTCAGCCCTCTGAGGTGTCTTTGGATTCAGAGTGGTGTTGGTTGGACTTGGGTCTTGAGGCTCAGAGAGGGCTTCCCTGGTGGCTCAAATGGTAAAGAATCTGCCTGCAATGCAGGAGATGCGGGTTCGATCCCTGAGTTGGGAAGATCTCCTGGAGGAGGGAATTCTCCAGTATTCCTCCCTAGAGAATGCCATGGACAGAGGAATCTGGCAGGCTACAGCCCATGGTATCACAAAGATTCGGACACGACTGAGTGACTAACACTTTCACTTCAGTTTTCAAGGTTCAGAGACTTAGCCTTGGTGGCAGATAGATTCTCAGACAGATCTGGGAATAGGTATGGAGGTTGTGTGGTCTGTTGGTGGAAGGAGAAGTTGGAAAGGCAGGAAGCGTATGAGAAAGGGGAGGTATGTGAGCTGGAGGAAGAGTTTTCTGGAAGCTTTGGGAGCAAAGGGAGGAGACACACAGACAGAAATGAGCCTACTTACACAGAATTTGCTAGAGCAAAATGTTTATGAAAGTCACAATAGCTTATACATTAAACTCAATCCAGTACGATATTTTCACATATACATGAGATGGTAATAAAGCGAAACGATGATCAGTTGAGAATCACAGGTGTTGGAATTGGAAGGGAATTTTAGGGATCATTGTTGGTCTAAGGCTTTTGGCCCCTGAAGCCCAATAGTTTTAGGACTTTTCACATCTGCCACATGCAGTGTGATCATTAAATCTTTTCTCTGGGCTGCAGAAGTGAGAAAATAAAAATCCGTGAATTCGAAGGTTGTTAGGCAGATTCAATGTTTGGATGGTACCTAGCACAGGCCTGCTCCCAATTAAACAGCACATAGTTTTCTCACAGCCAATGACCTACAGGAGGTAAAGGGGAAAATCATCATCAATACTATTAGTAGTATTAATAAATATTAAGACAGTAAGTTTAAATGTTCTGTGATGACCTAAATGGGAAAAAAATCCAAAAAAGAGGGGATATGTGTTTATGTGTAGCTGATTCATTTTGCTGTACAGCAGAAACTAACACAGCATTGTAAAGCAACTATACTTCAATAAAATTTTAAAAAGAAAAAACATCAAGTTTAAGATTTTAGGCATTGAATAAATTTCTTGTTACTATCAATCTGGGTAATGGTGATGATTATTATAACAAATCAACAGTAATCACAACAATAATATGATGTCATAAATAACACTCGCAGCCAACATTGAGAGTTTACTATATGCCAAGCACTAAATAAAACACTTGGATTATTTCATTTGATTCTACAACCATATATGTTGTCGCTAGTACTACCCCCAGTTTATAGATGAAGAAACTGAGGCCTAGAGAGTTTAGTAATTGGCCCTCGGCCCAGAGATTATAAATGGAGTTGGAATTTGAATCCAGACCAAGTGCTCTGTAAACTGTTCTTTTAAACTCTTCATTGGCTCCATGCTCAAAAACCAATGAACAGAATGTTCTTTCCATTGGGTGGCAACATATGTACATGCTGTTTGTTTTCTGGCCTGATTCTCTAGTATATTTCAAAGAAAAAGCCCTGGTGCAGATAAAGAGGAGAGAGTTGCTTTAAGTCTGAGAGGAGAAGGGGGAGAGGAGAAGGGGAAGAACCTTTGTTAACCCTCTGTGTGCTGGGCCTGTGTATGATCCCATTAATGTTCATGGTCCTCCATGGATGTGACCAGTGTATTCAGGGGGCACAGTGCAACTAATGTATAGAGTTCAGCCACTTGTTCAGCTTTATAGGTTACTAAGTGAAGGAGCTGGGATTTTAACCTTCGCAAGCTCAGAAAAGACCTAGATTCAAGACTTGTATTTGTTCCTAAAGGAAAATTACACCCCTACCAATTTCCTAAAGTCCCTAAGCCCTGGTTCCACTCCCCAAATCCTCCATCATAAAATCTACAAATAGGGTCTTCCTTGGTAGCATAGTGGATAAGAATCCGCCTGCCAATGCAACGTACATGTGTTCAATCCCTGGTCTGGGAAGATTCCACATGCTATGTAGCAACTGAGCTTGTGCCCCACAGCTACAAGCCTGTGCTCCAGAGCCTGTGCACAGCAATTACTGAGGCTGTGAGCCGCAACTACTGAAGCCCGCGTGCCCTAGAGGCTATGGTCCCCAACAAGAGAAGACGCCGCAGTGAGAAGCCCTTGTACCACAACAAACAGTAGTCCCTGCTCACAACAGCTAGACAAAGCCCGTGCACAGCAACAAAGGCCCAGTGCAGCCAAAAATAAATAAATTAAAATAAATCCAACAAACTTAAAAAAATCTATAAATAATTTGAAGAAACTTCTCCTAGAATTGTCTGAAATCTTATCCTGGAAGGGTACCCACAAAAATAACTCCTTTCTAGAAACAGTTTATTCTTGACTTCTGGTTCATCCTTTTCTAATAAGAATTTCAAGTAGCTTACATAGAATCAGCAGAACTATAAAACAATGGGAAACTAAGATAGGAAAAAGAAGTTTAGGCTAAGAAAGGGCCCTGAATCTGGTGAAATGGTCTGAGGCATCTTTAATTGAAATGGAATATTTATTACTCCCAGAGGGACTAAAAGCAGAAAAATCCAAGTAGCTTCCAGGGGGATTCCTCACAAATCCATAGACCATGGGAATTACTATAGGAAACGGGGGCTATTTCAAGGCACATTTTGGCCTTCAAACCAAAGTCTGGAGTGGGTTTCAGGCCCTTCCCTTGTCTGGTAGGTCTCAGGATGAGATGAGGGTTTGGCTGAAGAACCATAAGCCTTAAGATGTGTGCCGTGCAGTGCTTAGTTGCCAGAGCTCAGTTGTGTCTGACTCTTTGCAACCCCATGGACCATAGCCCACCAGGCTCCTGTGTCCAGGGGGATTCTCCAGACAAGAATACTGGAGTGGGTTGTCATGCCCTCCTCCAGAGGATCTCCTCAACATAGGAATCGAATCAGGGTCTCCTTCATGGCAGGTGGATTCTCTACCAGCTGAGCTACCAGGGAAGCCTTCAAGTTGTATGCTGCTGCTGCTGCTGTGTCGCTTCAGTCATGTCCGACTCTGTGTGACCCCACAGACGGCAGCCCACCAGGCTCCCCCATCCCTGGGATTCTCCAGGCAAGAACACTGGATTGGGTTGCCATTTCCTTCTCCAATGCATGAGAGTGAGAAGTGAAAGTGAAGTCTCTCAGTCGTGTCTGGCTCTTAGCGACCCCATGGACTGCAGTCTACCAGGCTCCTCCGTCCGTGGGATTTTCCAGGCAAGAGTACTGGAGTGGGGTGCCATCGCCTTCTCCCTCAAGTTGTGTAGTAGTCCTTAAATCCTTCCTTCCTTTCTTCTTTGGTACCAGTTGTATGCGATGTTTCACTAAAATTTCTTTTCTTTGTAATGTGTTCTCTTTACTGACCGATTGTGTCATTCCACCAGAGGGTCAAGTACAGCTCTTTCCACAATGTGCAAAGCCTCCTTCCCAAAAGATGCAACTCTCAAGCTTTGGGGGAAGGGGTCCACCCACAGTGCTTCTCTCATTTACAGCTATCAGAAAAATAGGGCGGGAACCAGCCTACATCACATGGACTCCACCTTGTGTCAACAGCCCTCACAAACCGAGGGGCCCGGCAGCAGCCTTTGACACCACCTGGTACTGTACACTGGAACCAGCTTGCTCGCTCCGCAGAAAGGAAAACAGGTGCCGGCCCTGTTCCGATGGCGGCCGATAACGCCGCCCCTCCAGTCAGGGCGCCATTGTTCTTCTCCTCTGCTCCTTGCCTCCTTCATTCCAAGCAGCTCTGATAAGTCTGTGCACGGGGCAGGCCTGTGTTTGAGTTGGGACTGTCAAACCCATTACTCAAAGAGAGGACGTGGACGTGCTTTGGGAAGGGCAAACTCTGGTCTGAAGGAGTCGGAGAGAATACAGATGATTTATGATTAACTAAATGGCCACACTGTTGAGTTTGGTCTCAGTGACCGCTGTTTGAGTCATGCCTTCTTTGTGGGGTTGGTGTGTCTCCATTGAGGTGTGAGTCAAGAGTGACCAAAGACAAAGGCAGGCAAGAAATTAATGAGCGATGGGTGTTAGGGCAGTCCAGCATGTTGTCTCCCAGTGAAGTGAGAGGGACCCATTCAACAGGAACTACCTGAATGCAGGAGGCGAGAGAGAGGCAGATTTGATGCCTGGGTTGGGACAATCCCCTGGAGAAGGAAATGGCAACCCGCTCCATTGTACTCGACTGGGAAAGCCCGTGGACACAGGAGCCTGATGGGCTACAGTCTGTGAGGTCACAGAGAGTCAGACACGACTGAGCTACTAAACACACACACACAGAGACACACCTGAATGAGTCTAACTGGGTTAGCTACTACCTGTGTCGCTGGAAATGTAGAGAAACTTATTTGTAAGAGTGTTTGAGTGAGGTTAATATTCCCCTTAACTGTCTCCACTATCAAAACTTTAGGCTCCTTTGTGAACTTTCATTAGGAGTGAAGAAGCAAAAAAAAAAGGGGGTGTTTTCTGGTACCAGGTGGTGTTAGAGCCACAGAGGGTGGGAGCTGGCAGAGGTGTTGGGTTGGCTGTCTGACTTGCCAAATACCCTGCGAGTCTTACTTTTTTTTTTTCTGGTTTGGCCTCTTGGAGTATGTTAGTTTTAAAGAGTTTTCCTCCAGAGTTGGCAAGTTGAGTAAAATGTGTGAACACATTAAAAAAGCTAAAGGGTTACACAAAAAGTAGGCTGTCTTATTATTTCATTTTGTGCTGACCACAGCTCTGTGAGGTTGCTATAGTGCCTGTTACCATCTTCATTTTTAATTTGTGTAAATTAAGGCTCAGAGAGGTGAGGGTGCCCATCAAAGTCACACAGCTGGCAAGAAGCTGAGCTGGGAGTAGGACCCAGCTCTCCGACCTGGGGTCAGCCTGGCTGCTATGGCAGTGATATCACATTTAGGAGGCTGTGTAAGGAAGATAGAAATTTGACTTAACATTTCCTTTATCACTTGAGGACTTCTCTGGTGGACCAGTGGTTAGGAACCTGCATGCCAATGCAGGAGATAGGTTTGATCCCTGGTCTGGAAAGATCCCCATATGCTGAGGAGCAACTAAGCCATGAGCTGCAATTACTGAGCCCACATACCACAACTACAGAAGCCTGTGCGCCCCAGAGCACAAGATCTGCAATGAGAGAAGCCACATCAATGAGAAACCCGCGCGCTGCAACGCAGAGTAGCCCCTCCTCGCCGCAACTAGAGAGAGCCTGCGCACAACCACGAAGGCCCAGCACAGCCGAAAATAAGTCCATTCAAAGAATTCCCATTATCAGTTCAGAAAATGTCCTTTTTCACTTATGAAATGAAATGGGCTCTTTTCTAAATTAAAAATCCCCGATGTGGAAACATCCTACACATGAGAAACACCAGCTTTTTCCCCCCTGGAATCCCCCAGAACAAAAAGTATTCCCTGAGAGAGCAAGTTCTGCGGCAGCACATGGGGTGTGTGTGTGTAACTTTCTCCCAAGTTCCAAGTTATAAGATGGAATTCAGAACACCTTTGGCCTTGAAAACACTTTAACAAGTTAATTTCCCAGGGTAGCCTTTGTAATTTTAGTTCAACTGTAACCCATAGTTAAAACATCGTGATTTGCCAAGAAGTCATTTCCAGTATTACATATTTTTTCTCGCAGATTCACAAAAAATACTTAGGAACTTGTTATTAAATAGGCTTTGTGAGCTAGTGCCTGGACTTAAAGTCCATTTGTAACACTGTTTCTGTTATTAGAGGTGTTATAGGTGCCAAAAAGCCAGCTTACACATTTTAAGAACACTGACAGGTTGCCTCCAGAAGTCTGTGTAGCTGTCTATACTGACTCAACTGCTATTTCTGAAGACTGACTTCCCTTATTGTAAATTTCTCTGGTACCCAAGGGCATTATCAGGCTGGAGTGTGCTATCATTTATGCTAAAAGGTAAGTAACAGGAAAACACATCAAATGTAAAAACAGATGGTAGATCCCAAACTCTCTGAAGCCTTGTTCCTGATTATTCTCAATTAATCTGTCATCTTCTGTGATCTTGGCATTCTCTCTTCTAATTTTCCAGGGTTTTAGACACCAACCCCAAGCCCCTTTGTGGTCCTGCATTCCCTAAAAGTGAAGAGAAGGAGAAAAGACTTCTGAGAAGCCTTGTGTAGAAATTGTAGAGTATCAGGGGCTCAAAAGCCCTGTTGTCAGGCATGACTACTCATTTCTCCATCTATCTGGTGAGCCTAGTCTATCAGAGAAGAAGAAATAAAGACTGGTAGTTGTTAAATAACGTTTGGTATTTCTATGATATTGATTCTTGTTACATTTTGATTTGTAAACTCTACAAATAAAAGAACTAGCTCTAGTACAACAACGAACGGTTTAGTTGTATGTGGAGAGCTTAATCGTTGCTCATTTTTGCTATCCTGAAAAATTATCTTTAAAGGTGACCTAGTTGATAACACTATCCAACATTTTACTTTTGATCTTCTTCCTTAGTTCACTGAAGAACACAGTATTTACAAACTATTTTTTTGCTGTTAGAAATTACAAATATACTTCCCTTTGATCTGTTATCAGACACTCTACATTTGAATTTACATGTAAGACCAAACATCCATTTTGTTACCTTTAATATTACTTTGTTACTAATATTACTTTAATTATTGCAATAATTCTTCCTAGGATTCCATATAACATGTAAAAGAGTTATGTCAGAACTTTGAACAATTGAATTTATTTCCTGTGCTTTGTTTATATTTGGCTTGCTGAGACTTTAGAGATGATCATCCTACATTTAGATAACTTTGATTAAAAAGAATAATAATTATAGGGCTTCCCTGGTGGTTCAGGGGTAAAGAATCTGCCTGTCAATGTAGGAGACACGGGTTTGATTCCTGGTCCAGAAAGATCCTGCATGCCTCGGAGCAGCTAAGCCCATTTGCTACAACTATTGAGCCAGTGCTTTAGAGCCCAGAAGCCACAGTTACTGAGCCCCTATCCCTTAGAGCCTGTGCTCCACAGCAAGACAAGCTGCTGCAATGAGAAGCCCAAACACTGCACCTCCAGAGTAGACCTGCTCACCTCAACTAGAGAAAACTTGTGCAGCAACGAAGACCCAGCGCAGCCAAAAATAAAAATAAACAAATAAAAGTAAAAAATAATAATTACGATTTATGGCCATTGTGTGGATTCTCCTAGTCACTGCACCAATAGTACAGCAATTAATATTTGGACACTCACAAAATATGAAAAGATGGAGATTTGTCTATATTTTTGAATCCTCTTAACATTGTCATTTTCTCATATCCTGCCATGCAGACTGGATTTCAAAACCAAGAATCAAATTTATGTAGTTGCTCACATCTGACTTGAACAAATAAATAAGGGTCTGAGTTATTGCTTTGCCAGCTAACTTTAGCCCTGGATCCATCTTCCCATCATAATTTTCCCTTTTGCTTGCTTCGTTAACCCCCTCCCCCATTGTGATCACTGTCTTCCCTTTATTGTTGCAAACATTTTTTCTCGTACTTGTAGGCCAAGAACCTATTAATTAGGAGCTGGTCTGGGGGCCCCAATGGGAGCTTGTTTGGACCGGGCTCATGAAGCGTTCTCACTCAAGTTGATTCATGGCGTGGCCAGGGTCCAATGGTTGAGTTTTGCTGCGGTCTTTCCGTGAAGGAGCCCGAGCCTGGGGCTGGGGAGCATGGCTGGCTTTTGGCTCTGCTGAGCCTGCCTAATGTGTTTGTAAATCTTTTGAGCTCTGTAAGTAGCCCAGCTTACTAGATGGCTTAAGCACAGAGCTGGAAATCAGCCACTCTCAAGTTCTGATTCTAATATTCCTCATCCAGACGTGAGTGTATCCATTTATAAAAGAGTTATGAAATGAATCCCTTTCCAAAGTCCCTAATCAGGTATTTTCCTATCCAGCTGCTCTTTGGGGACTATGCTTGTGTGGAATAACTTCACTTTTTCTGATAAATCTGCATTTCAAGGTCCCTCCCATCTGACTCCAACCTAATTCTTCCTATTTTCATGCTTCCATATTTTGTTCTGTCTTAAAGGAACTTCACTCTATTTCTGTGTGTGTGTGTCTTTAAAAAGAATTTTTTGTTTTATTGGAGTCTAGTTGATTTAGAATGTTGTGTAAGTTTCAGGTGTACAGCAAAGTGAATCACTTACGTACATATATCTGCTCTCTCTCTCTTTTAATTTTTTTTCAGATTCTTTTCCCTTATAGGCCATTACAGAGTATTGAGTAGAGTTCCTTGTGCTATCCTGTAGGTTCTTATTAATTATTTATTTTATATATAGTAGTGTGTGTATGTCAATACCAATCTCCCAATTTAGCCCTCCCACATCTTCTCTCCTGATAACTATAAGTTTGTTTTCTACATCCATGACTCTGCTTCTGTTTTTAAAATAAGCTCATTGTATCCCCCCCCCCCCTTTTTTTAAGATTCCACATACAGGCGATATCATATGATATTTGCCTTCCTCCGACTTACTTCACTCACTATGACCGTCTCTAGGTGCATCCACGTTGCTGCAAGTGGCATTATTTTGTTGTTTTTTTGTGGCTGAGTAATATTCCATGGTATATACGTACCACATCTTCTTTATCCATTCTTCTGTTGAGGGCCATTTAGGTTGCTTCCATGTCTTGGTTCTTGTAAATAGTGCCGCTGCCATATTGCTTGACACTGCTCTTTCTGGCTCAAAATCTTGACTCTCTGGAATCTGGGCAAACTCTCTAGAAAGTGCGTCCCAGAATCACAAGCTGTTGGAAACAGAAGGAACCTGGAGGACCAGAGAAGCTTCAAGGAGACAGAATGGAATGTTCTGGGACAATGAGGTTACCCTCCTCAGATCTTTTGCTGCTCTTTGAGAGTTTTTCTTCAGACAACACAGTAAGTTACTTTGGGTGCGCTAGTCGGACATGACTGAGCGACTGAATTGAACTGAACTGAAGGTAGCGCTAGTGGTAAAGAGCCCGTCTGCCAATGCAGGAGATGTTAAGAGTTGAGGGTTCGATCCCTGAGTCTGGAAGATCCCCTGTGGGCATGGCAACACACTCCAGTATTCTTGCCTGGAGAATCCTGCAGACAGAGGAGACTGGCGTGCCACAGTCCGTAGGGTCTCACAGAGTCAGCGACTGAAGTGACTTAGCACACAGGCACCCATTCAAGTGACTCTGTGTTTCCTTCTGTTGTTATGCATCTTATTCACTTCACCCCTATTGTGCTATGAGTCAAGACATTCTATGCTTATATTTTGAAACAAATGACTCCTGAAACAAAACTATTTCCTCTCTAGAGAGGGCTAAATCTTTAAAGCATGAATGAAGTGAGGTGATATTTATAAAACTCTTTGGAATGAAGGGCGAAAGGGCCTTTAAGCAAACACTCAATAATGGAAAAATCAATGAAAATGTCCTTAGGAAAAGAAACTGGCCAATCTGTCTTTCTTTGTAGATCTCAAATTTCTTTGCTCAAACAGCTTGTCTTGTCTCTGATATTTGCAAGGTCTGCTATTGGAAAATGTAACATTAAAATGGCAGAACAGTGAATGGCTTTTCAGCTTTGTCAACCACTTGTTTTATCTGTCAATGAATTTTCACATGATTCTGCTTTTGAAAACTGCATCTATATTATTAAGAACACGAGCATTTACGGATGAGCATTTTAGAGGGTTATTCCATAAATATTGAATTACTGGTTAGCTTACTTTATTGAAACTTCACGGAACAGTCTCAGATGCAGCCCATGACCTAGGGCAGGGACACAAAAAGGCAAAGATGCACAACAGGTGTAAAATGAATTTACAAATGGTGGACATTAAAATGGATTGAGTATCTGAAAGAAATTGCTCAGCAACTGCAGCCCGTGTGCACTGATTGGCACCATTAGTCTCCAGCTCTGGCCTCAGTTTTAGCTGATACTACAGCAGATAGAGGAAAAGGCAATGGCACCCCACTCCAGTGCTCTTGCCTGGAAAATCCCCTGGACGGAGGAGCCTGGTGGGCTGCAGTCCATGGGGTCGCTAAGAGTTGGACTCGACTGGACAACTTCACTTTCACTTTTCACTTTCATGCATTGGAGAAGGAAACGGCAACCCACTCCAGTGTTCTTGCCTGGAGAATCCCAGGGACGGGGGAGCCTGGTGGGCTGCCGTCTATGGGGTCGCACAGAGTTGGACACAACTGAAGCGACTTAGCAGCAGCAGCAGCAGCAGCACAGCAGATTGACGGGCTCCCCAGGTGGCTCAGCAGTAAAGAAACTTCTTGCCATGCAAGAGATGCAGGAGACGCAGGTTCGATCCCTGGGTTGGGAAGATCCTCTGGAGAAGGGCATGGCAACCTACTCCAGTATTCTTACCTGGAGAATCCAATGGACAGAGGAGCCTGGTGGGCTACAGTCAGTGAGGTTGCAGGGTTGGACACAACTAAAGAAACTGAGCACACACAGCAGATGGACAATGAACATTAAGTATAAGGACAGTCGTGCATGTGCAAGGCTATTCTTTGTAGGATTTAAAAGAGCAAAATTTCAAAATAATCTCGATGTCTATCAATAAGGATCAAGTAAATAGATCATAGTACATCTACATAGTAGAATACTATGCAACTGTTCTAAAAAGTTCTTCATAAAATCTTCATGTATTGATGTGGAAAAATTTCCAAGTCATATTGTTTAATTAAAAATAAAAAAGTAAGGACTTATGGTCCAGTGGTTGAGAATCCGCCTGCCAATGCAGGGGACATGGGTTCAATCCCTGACCTGGGAAGATTTGACATGTCTATGAGCTCCAGCTACTGAAGCCTGCATGCCTAGAGCCTGTGTTCCACAACAAGAGAAGCCACTGCAACGAGAAGCCCATGCACCTCAGTGAAGAGTAGCCCTTGCTTACTGCAACTAGAGAAAGCCCTCACACAGTAACGGAGACCCAGTTCAGCCAAACATTAATTAATTAAATGATAATTTTAAAAAGCAAGATGTTAACCAATGGGTATAGTATGTGATCTTTTGTGTAAAACAATCCAACTGCTAGATATTTGTGTCTGCTTGTATGTGCATGGGATAAGAAAACACGAGACTGATACTGATAACCAGTTGCTTGAGGGAGGGATATTGAAAGACTAGGCTGCAGGAGCCTGGCAGGCTACAGTCCATAGAGTCGCAAAGAATCAGACATGACTGAAGTGACTTAGCCTGCAAGGGAGCCGTTTTTCACTGTATACCTTTTCATAGGGTTGGCACCTCTGCAGTTGCCAGGCAGGCTAGGCAGAATGACATTTCTCAGAATTTGTTTTCCTCTACGTTCCAATTCAGTAGGTCCCCAAAGAGATTACTGTGTGAGCTTTGGAGGGTGGACGTGAAGCAGAAGCTGTTTGGTAGTTCAATATATTGTTGCTTATCTGCTGGCTGCCCTCATAGGCGTGGGCTGCAGCCTTGCTCTCAGTGAATCACTTTCCTTTGGGATCCTTCTTCAGCCTTTCTGACTTTGGAGCCAGTCTGAATCCTATGTTCAACTGTGTGATGAGGGCTCCAGCTTCTCCTGCAGGATGCCAGCCTTAGAGGCAGCAACAATCAACACATTTCAACCCATCCTTATGGGTTCTAGCACATTCTTGTGGGTTCCTTGATCTCCTCCACTTTGCATCCAGCTTCCTGCTGATCTCAAACTCTGGCATCAGATATGAAGACAATAGTCTTACAGAAATCTCTTAACTGTGCTGTGCTGTGCTTAGTTGCTCAATCGTGTCCGACTCTGCAACCCCACAAGCCCTCCAGACTCCTCTGTCCATGGAATTCTCTAAGCATGAATACTGGAGTGGGTAGCCATTCCCTTCTCCAGAGGATCTTTCCGACCCAGCAATCGAACTCAGGTCTCCTACATTTCAGGCAGGTTCTTCACCATCTTAGCCACCAGGTAGGCCTATGACCTATCTTTATTAAAGTCCAGTAATACTGGAAATTAATTATTTATCCTCGTCAGCTCTTCCTTGTTTGTGCAAGTCCGCTTCTTTCATATTGGTGCAGCATGGTAACAGAGACAAAAAAAGGAGAAAAGATGAACAAACAAATAAATATCTAGTTATACAAATAAACATAATGGAGGAAATGAACATGACGCTAGGGAGTGAATAATGGGTTGGGGGTGGCTGGGGAGGAATTTAGAGAGGGTGGTCAGGGAAGGCTTCTCTGAAGAACTTGACATTATGATTTGAAATGGAGTTGGCCTTTGAAGGGGAAGCAAGGGTGTTTGGAGAACTGAAAGGAAGCCATTGATGTTGGAGTGAGGTGGACAAGCAGGAGCCAGGCTCCAGATGAGACTGCACAGGCAGGCGTGGCCAGTCCTGCAGGGCCTTTTAAGGCAGCTCAGATCTTGACATTTTATCTGAAGTGCACCGAAAGCCATTGGGAGTAGGGGTTGGGGGAGAGTGACATAGTGTCTGTAGTCCTGCCTTGGAAAATATCACTGTGCATGCTTAATATAATGCGGTGACATCACTGTGCATGCTTCATGTGAAATGGATTAAGGGGTGCAGGTGGGAGTCAAGGTAGGAGGACAGCTGGGGCTATTGGAGCAGTTTAGGTGGCGGAAGTGGGTGGCTTTTTAAAATTATTAACAATTATATGTTAATACGTAAAAATATGAATAATATAAATACATGTTTTAATATATTTAATATATCATAATTTTAAATTATTGACTTTTATGTATATTGACATAATATAAAATATATATTTAATATATATTTTATGTATATATAAACTAGGGCTACTCCCTAGTTGCGGTGTGCAGGCTTCTCATTGATGTGGTTTCTCTTGTTGCAGAGCATGGGCTGTAGGGCACACACCTTGGTAGTTGCAGCATGTGGGCTCAGTAGTTATGGCAGAAGGGCATAGTTCTTCTAAGCCATGCGGGATCTTCCTAGACCAGGGATCGAACCTGTGTTTCCTGCATTGGCAGGACAATTCTTTATCACTGAGCCACCAGGGAAGCCTGATGTGGGTGACTTTGACTGGAGGGAGCGGTAGTGGAGCTGAAAAGAAGTGGATGGAGCTGGCATTTATTTGGGAGGTAGACTAGAGAGGATTTGTGCAGGACTGAGTGTGAGGGAGTGAAGGAGAAGGATACAGGACCCATGGCGGGGAGCTGTACTCACCTCCCCTAACCTCTGCGATTGTGTCTGATTGCGTGTTGATTTCCTTGTATTGGCCGTCCTAAGATAAGTCCATGTGCATCTCTGCTGAGGGACTGAGAGGCTCTGTAACACTTAGACAGGAAATGGGGAGGCGGTTTGAAAAAAGGTCCACATTTACTTCAGAGCATCGCTCCCAGGTTGTGGGGGAAGGATGGTAATAATTAAAATGATGACAATGGCAATAATGATGATGATGGCTAGCACCGCTTGAGTGCTTACTACATGCCAGGAACACATCACACCCTACGAGAAGGGAAGGATGTTGTCCTAAGTCTCAAGGTAGCAGGTGGATTAGGTAGATGTGACCCAGACAGCCTGACTCTAGAGTTCATTGTCTCTCCCATTCTACTATTTGATTAGCTCTGTGACTATAGGTAGATGGATCTTCACCGAAATTGCCATCCAGCACCCCATTTGGGGGTGGACCTGGTAAAATCAAGTTCAAATTCCATCAGTATTTGAGAGAAAACTGATAATTTTAGAGCCAAATTAAAAATAATCAACACCACCAACAATCAGACAGCAAAAGCCTTAAAAATTGGAAAGGGGTCTATCCTGGCCTCAGTAGTGGATCGCTGTCAAAGCCCAGGGTTCCCACTGGCTCTTGCCAAGCTGGTCACCCCCCTCATCTTGGGCTCCCCTCTCCCCCTGCCCAGCGATGAGGGTTAGTCAGCTTTGAAACCTTCAGCTGGGAGCTAATCATTAACTGGCCTGACTTTGGCGCCTCCTGGGCCTTAGCTCCCACCCCAGCTCAGACACAGGACAGTCTGGGACTTCCTTCCCATCCCCCCAAACCTTGGCGATGGCAAGCCTGTACGTTTTTAATTACAGGGAGATCCGCTTATCTGGCCAGTCCTTTTCTCCATTAATTTACACCTTCCGTTATCTTTTCCATCTATTGTCTCTGCCTTGACTGGTCTCCTCCGAGGGGCTCCCGCGCTGTCGCTGCCTCTGTGCTTGGGCAGCCTGGCCCCCAGCTGACCCCTCCAGCAGCCTCATTTGTCTCCCTGCCAGCACTCCTACCCTGACCCTATCCAGGCCCTCTTTGAACTACCTTTGTTCGCCTCCGCCTTCACCTAGAGCTCTCCTTTCTATGTTTTTAGCAAGGTTCCTGCCCATTCCGGGAATTCTCCTGACTCCAGGAGACACGGTTCCTGGGAGCAGAGCCCCTGTGTGTCTCCCAAAAGCTGAGAAGGGGAAGTGGTTGTTTGCATAGCTGGAGGAGTGGGCCTGGAGAACACAGAAGAGGTGGGATTCCCAATCACACGAAAGGGATCGGATGGGAGGCAGGAAGCAGAACCAGCTTTAACTCACATCTCCCAGAAGAAGGCAGGTGTGGAGCACCTACTGTGTGCCAGCACCTACTGTGTGCCCGTGCTGTGTGATGTGTGAAAGACAGGAGACCAGGGGAGCCCTGGGCTGCTGCTGACTGTCCCTTTGCTACCCTGCACACTGAGGAGGAGCTAGGCCTTGTCAGGCAAAAAACTACCCAAATATTGACCCCTGGTGGGGGCTGGCCTGTGAAGAATGCCCAGCTCCTTGTTTCTGATTGGTTTTGTTTTGGCCTATGCCAGCTCTCAAGCTTCCTGTTAACCTCCCCTGTTCCCAGCCTCTTTCAACTGGCAGGTGTTGACACCTGCAGGGGTTTCTATGCCCCCTTTTTCTCTAGGTGCCTCTTCAGTCTGCAGTTTCTCCCCAGAATGCCAGTGCTGGGCCAGTCCTGGCGAACTCTGCCACCTCCTGAGAGTTGCAGAAGCAAGTGTGTCCTTTCTGTTGACATCCATGCTTGCTGTGGCCTGCAGCGGAGCGGCAGGCCCAGCTGCTTGATGAAGGGGACTTCTCAGTGCCCAGGATGGGCACCCAGGCCTGGCACCCTGCTGGGCCCATCAGGAAGGCCAGGCACTTGCCAAGGTCTGTTTGTTTTTAGGCCAGAAGCTTGAGATTAAAAAAAAATACATATCCAAAAAACCAAAACCCTGGACTCCAGAAGGATACATACACAAATGTCATCAGTGAGTGTCCTAGAGGAGGCCAGTGTGGCTGGAGCTGGACTAGGTGGGAGAGCCAAGCTTAAGGGTGATGGAGGCCCTGCGAAAGGTCTTTGGCTCTTGTTCTGCATGAGCTGGGGGCCATGGGAAGGTTTTAAGCAGAGGTGTGACACCATCTAACTTATGTTTTAAAAGAACTGCTCTGGCTGTTGTTGGAGGATAGACTGAGGGGTCCTGATGGGGGAGGGGAGCCACCTGGGAGGTCATCGCCATAACATAGGAGGGTGGTGATGGCTTGGACCAGGAGTGACCGTGGAGTGGTAAGACACGGTCAGATTCTGGGTCTGTTTTGAGGAGGGGGCTGGCAAAGCTGTCTCATGATTGGAGGTGGTGTAGGAGAGAAAGAGAGGAGGCAGGAATGACTTCAAGAGCTTGGCCTGAACATCTTAGCCAGATGGAATAGCCACGTGCTGAGAATGTGAAGATACAAAACCATATCCTGGGCCATGTCTGCATCCTCTTCTGACTCCACAGCAGCTACAGTCACAAAGTGATGGAGGGAAGAAAGCATCTTTGATGCCTGGCATGGGGCCTCAAGCATGGTCAGCAAGCACTGTGGAAGCAATGGCAAAAGGTGAAAAAGAACAGAAAAGGAGAACAAATATTTGCTTAATGGTATGTGAGCAGATCTTGGGCTTCTGAGGGCCAAGGGCCCTAGAGTTTGGGACAATGAGTCAAGGAAATGGTAAGGCTAGTATGAGCATACCGGAGAAAGCAATGGCGCCCCACTCCAGTACTCTTGCCTGGAAAATCCCATGGATGGAGGAGCCTGGTAGGCTGCAGTCCATGGGGTCGTGAAGAGTCAGACACGACTGAGCAACTTAACTTTCACTTTTCAGTTTCATGCCTTGGAGAAGGAAATGGCAACCCACCCCAGTGTTTTTGCCTGGAGAATCCCAGGGACGGGGAGCCTGGTGGGCTGCCGTCTATGGGGTCGCACAGAGTCGAACACGACTGAAGCGACTTAGCAGCAGCAGCAGCAGCAGTATGAGCACACAGAATCCTTATGGATTCTTGTTTTGGTGTTTCCTGTCTCCAACTCATTAAAAAAATTGTGAAGCTGTTACAATAATGTCTACTAACAAGAGCTTATCACAGAGATGTTGTAAAGATAAATAAAGTGCTCACTTATGTGTGTTTATGTATTAGTTGCTCAGTTGTGTCCGACTCTTTGTGACCCCGTGGACTGTAGCCAAACAGGCTCCTCTGTCCATGGGATTCTCAAGGCAAGAATACTGGAGTGGGTTGAAATTTCCTTCTCCAGGGGATCTTCCCAACCTAAGGATCAAACCCACGTCTCTTGCATTTTCAGGCGTTTCTTTACTGTTGAGCCACTAGAGAAACCTCACTTACAAGCATGTATATATATCTGAACAAATTTTAGGGTTGATGCTGTATAAAAACAAGGTGCTATTCCAGGGGAAAACCAGTCACCTTAGTCAGCTTTACTTTCTCAGCAATCTTAGCTATTTCAACTATGTCAAGGACAAAGAAGTCAGCAAAGAAAGGATATCCAATGATAGTCAGGGATTTTCCAAATTGAAGATCTTCAGAAGTCCTCATGAGGAGCTGAGGAAGTCCTAGTTTAGAAACATTGGTAACTGGCTTAATTGTCTGGTAACCAGGCCACAGCAGGAGTCAGTAAAGCAGAGTGGTGAATAGCATGACCTCTGCATTCAACAGTATCACTTCCCCTCTTGCCTCCAGCTGTGGGAAGAAGAGCAAGTCAATTTCTTTCAAAGACTCTGCGTCCACATCTGTAAATGGAGGATAACGATAATACCTGCTTCATAGGGGAATAATTTCTTCATTTAATCTTGAAGTGCTTAGTACAGTGCCAGGTGTGTGGTACCTGCCTAATAAACAGCTATTAATATTAGCATTAATTATCATTATTATAATATCAGCAACAAATTAATCCTATAAATTGGAAAGCTAGAGGCAATATTTATTTATTTTTAAAATTAATTTTTATTGGAGCATAGTTGATTTCGAATATTGTATTAGTTTCAGGTGTACAGCAAAGCGAATCAGTTACACATATGCATATATCTACTTTTTTTAAGATTCTTTTCCCATGTCGGTCATTACAGGCTATTCAGTAGAGTTTCCTGTGCTATATAGCAAGTTCTTATTAGGTATCTGTTTTATATATGCGTTTGTGCTAAGTCACTTCAGTTGTGTCTGACTCTTTGCAGAGTCCTATGGATCGTAGCCCGCCAGGCTCCTCTACCCATGGGCTCTCCAGGCAAGAATACTGGAGTGGATTGCCATCTTCTCCAGGGGATCTTTTTTACCCAGGAATCGAACCTGTGCCTAGTAGGTCTCCTGCATTGGTGGGTGGGTTCTTTACCACTAGCACCACCTGGGAAGCCGATTTTATATATAGTAGTGTATATATGTAAATCCTAATCTCCTGATTTATGTCCCCCTTGCCCTGCTGAAAGCAAATTTTAAAAGTTACAGCCTAACATTAAGAGAAAGAGGGAAAAATTATTTTTAAAAAAGCATAAAATTTAAAAATAATAGAGTTATGTCAGTGTAAAGGAAAATAGCTCAGTGCACTTCCATAGCACTTGGAAGCATTATGTTGAACAATCATTATATAATTAATAATACCCCGAGTCACTGAGGTAATAATGTTCAGGCAGGGGCATTGCTGTGCACTGTGTTAAAAGGTGTATTTTAGCTGAAGCAAAGTTTTTGTGCAGGTACTTATATGAAGCACATTATAAACTAATAATGCCAGATAAACGAAACTCCCTTGTTTGAAAAGTTCCAGGGGTTTACCCCAATGATGACTTAAAAAATTATTTACACATAGGATATGATTGTTTTTGGCTAAATATGTTTAGGGTAATCACAATCTCCTTACATATAAGCCAATGAAGCCGTCTCATGTTTTAAACATGTTGGATACATAACCTTAAAACTTTGCACAGTTTCCCATGAGATGGATAGAATTAATTGCAGTGGGTGGTGAGTGAACTTCTCAGGGTGTAAGTCAAAGACAGAACTGGTTAGAGACATCAGTTTTCAAATATATTAACAACACCACACATACACACACATGCTCACACACATGCACATACACACTGTCACATGACACTTATCTCAGGAAAACATTATTATCAAACCACAGATTAGGATCTATCAGATGAGAAGTATAGATATCCTGAAGGGGGCAGTGGAATAGAATATTTACACTATAGAACTTCCTGAATCACATCCTTGCCTGATGTGGGTTTTTCCCATTATCTGGACAAATCTTGGGTTTCCAAGGGCCACCTGGTCTCTCCAACTTGGGCTCTTGGGCTCATTTCTTGCTCTTCATCTTTTCCAATAATTTCGTTCTGAGAACTATACTCAATATTGTTTAATAACCTATAATGGAAACAAATCTGAAAAAGAATATATATATATATATATATATATAAACTCAGTTGTGTCCGACTCTTGGCAACTCGCTGGACTCCTCCATCCATGGGATTTTCCAGGCAAGAATACTGCGGTGGGTTGCCATTTCATACTTCAGGGGATCGTCCCGATCCAGGGATCGAAACTGCATCTCTTGCGTCTTCTGCATTGGTAGGTGGATTCTTTAACCACTGTGCCATCTGGGAAGGCCCATATACACATAGATCACTGAATCACTTTCTGTATACCTGAAACTAACACAACATTGTAAATCAACTACAATTCAATTTTTAAAAATAAAGAGGAAAAAAAATTCCCTCTGACCCCAGGCAGGGCCCCTGTTGGGCTCTTTTGTGGCTGGCGGGGCCGCATCTCAGTCTCTTCAAATCTGATCCTCTAACAGAGAATTTGGTCCCTGACAGGCTCTCAGTAAATGTGTCAAATGGGATTGAATTAGCAGTTCTGAGAATTCGCCGCACCGCCTCACTTCCTGAGCCACCTGGGCTAGTACCTCCCTGCAGACGGCCTTGTCCTGCCTCCCGGGGGGAGCCAGGCTGCTGCCTTCCTCTCCTGGGGACGAAGGGCCTGGCCAACGATGGCCACAGGAGCCTGCTCTTCTCTTGTGGATTGCCTGAAGCCGCATTTTCTCCGACGCTTGGCTGTGCTAATGACTCCTTCCCCTCCTGGTGCTAAAACCTTGGGCTAGAAAATGAAATCAAGGGAGGGGGTGGGAAGGAGGGAGGGGAAGGAAAGCAGTTACAAGCGGAACAAGGTCACCCATCTGCGGACGCGGTCCACACTCCTTATCTGTGACGCCACCAGCCCCAAGGTCCCTTCATTAAAACAGTTGAATCACCTCAATGATAAAATGAACTAAATTCCGGCCTTCTGCCTTAGACATAACAGAGCTTGTCTTGATACTGAGGCTGCCCTCCTGAGGGGCATGTGGCTCCTCTCCTCCCTGAAGCCCTGAAGGCGGAGAGGAGACCCAGCCGAGGGCGGGGAGGTTGGAGGCAAACTGCACGGGGACAGGCTCCCTCCTGCACCAGTCGCAGGGCTGGTGACAGTTTTCCCGCCTGGGCAGTCAGACAAGCCTGTCTGCAAGGCTCTGTTTCCTGGGCAGGTGAGAGACAGAGCTCCTGCTTTCTGACAGGCCTGGGACAATACCTCGCCATTCCACACCTCTGCAGGGGACAGGGGGTGAGCGGGCCAGGCTCCCTGAAGCCCGGAAGCCAGAGCGCCTTGAAGGCTGTGATCTGTGTACCCAGAGGAGACATGGAGAAATGTGTGGGCTAACTCTGCCCTTGGTAGAGGGGCTGGGATGGGAGGGCAAGTTCATCCAGGAGTTGTGTGACCCTGGGCAAGTCGCTGGGTCTTAATTTCTCCAGTGGTGAAATAGGAACAGTGACCACTATGTCCTAAGATTTAAGTGTATTTGAAGGTTCTAGCATCTGCTTGGAATATTGTGGTGCTCAAGGAATGTTTGGTCGTTCAATGATTGCTAAACAAACCTGTTAGATAAATATTAACACAACTACCAAAACCAAAGCAAAAAGTTAAAGCGGGGGTGAGGCTGATGTAGAATTTCCTTCAGATTTTAAAAACACATGGAAGCATGATGAATGCTATTATGCACTTTCCATTTTCCTCTAGCTTTACTGAGATATAATTGACATACAACACTGTGTAAATTGGAGGTGTACAACGTGATGATCTGATAGACGTATCAGTTCAGTTCAGTTCAGTTGCTCAGTCGTGTCCGACTCTTTGTGACCCCATGAACCGCAGCACACCAGGCCTCCCTGTCTATCACCAACTCCTGGAGTCTACCCAAACCCATGTCCATTGAGTCCGTGATGCCATCCAGCCATCTCATCCTCTGTTGTCCCCTTCTCTTCCTGCCCACAATCTTTCCCAGCATCGGGGTCTTTTCAAATAAGTCAACTCTTTGCATCAGGTGGCCAAAGTATTGGAGTTTCAGCTTCAGCATCAGTCCTTCCAATGAACACCTAGGACTGATCTCCTTTAGGATTGACTGGTTGGATCTCCTTGCAATCCAAGGGACTCTCAAGAGTCTTCTCCAACACCACAGTTCAAAAGCATCAATTCTTCGGTGCTCAGCTTTCTTCACAGTCCAACTGTCACATCCATATGTGACCACTGGAAAAACCATAGCCTTGACTGGACGGACCTTTGTTGTCAAAGAAACATCTCTGCTTTTCAATATGCCATCTAGGTTGGTCATAACTTTCCTTCCAAGGAGTAAGCATCTTTTCATTTCATGGCTGCAATCACCATCTGCAGTGATTTTAGAGCCCAGAAAAATAAAGTCAGCCACTCTTTCCACTGTTTCCCCATCTATTTGCCATGAAGTGATGGGACCAGATGCCATGATCTTAGTTTTCTGAATGTTGAGCTTTAAGACAACTTTTTCACTCTCCTCTTTTACTTTCATCAAGAGGGCTTTTTAGTTCTTCTTCACTTTCTGCCATAAGGATGGTGTCATCTGCATATCTGAGCTTATTCTCCTGGCAATCTTGATTCCAGCTTGTGCTTCTTCCAGCCCAGTGTTTCTCATGATGTATACACTGTGAAATAATGATCACGATACTGTTAATGTGCCCATCACCTCATAGAATCAATTTTGTGTGTGTGCATACATGTATATGTGTGTGTGTGGTGAGAATATTTAAGAGCTACTCTGTTAGCAACTTTAAAGTATGTAACACAGTGTCATAAACTGTAGTCACTATGCCATGATTAGATCTCCAAAACTTACTCAACTGGAAGTTTGTACCCTTTGGCCAGTGTCTCCCCATTTCCCCCATCCCAGCGCCTGGTAACCACCTCCCTACTCTCTGTTTCTGTGTGTTTGGCTTTTTGATTCCACATATAAGTGAGATCATTCAGTATTTGCCTTTCTCTGTCTGACTTAACTTCATTTAGCCTAATGCCCTTAGGGTCCATCCATTTTGCTGCAAAGGCAGGATTTAATCAGGCATAAAAAGAAGAAAATTCAATTTTTCATCTAATGATTTATCTTGGAGATGATGTGAAACCAGTACCTGTAGATCTGTCTCATTCTTTGTAAAACACGACTGCATGAGAGTCATGAACCTGTTACAGGAGCCTCTATTCATTGACAAGTGCATAGAAGTCTTTTGCTACATTCTACCTTGTCACCATGAAGAGCCTTGAGCATCTTTCTTGGAGCACGTGCATCAGTATACCTCTAGTCCTACACTTTCCAAAAGCGTAACTAGCAACTTGGGTAAAAATACAGAAGGGCACACTTTTCAATTTTGTGAAATGGGGGGATAGTATAATTGGTGGGCACTGTATTAATGGACTTGACCATTCTTTTCTTCACTCTAGTCATAGGTTTGAGTTAGGTGTGTGCGTGCTCAGCTATGTCTGATTCTTTGCAGCCTCATGGCCAGGCTCCTCTGTCCATGGGATTCTTCAGACAAGAACACTGGGGTGGGTTGCCAACCCCTCTGCTAGGGGATCTTTCTGACTCAGAGATCGAACCCTCGTCTGTTGTGTTTCCTGCATTGGTGGGCAGATTCTTTACCACTAGTGCCACCTGAGAAGCCCATATAATTGTATGCTGCTGCTGCTGCTGCTGCTAAGTTGCTTCAGTCGTGTCCGACTCTGTGCGACTCCAGAGACGGCAGCCCACCAGGCTCCCCTGTCCCTGGGATTCTCCAGGCAAGAATACTGGAGTGGGTTGCCATTTCCTTCTCCAATGCATGAAAGTGAAAGTGAAGTTGCTCAGTTGTGTCCGACTCCTAGCGACCCCATGGATTGCAGCCCACCAGGCTCCTCTGTCCATGGGATTTTCCAGACAAGGGTACTGGAATGGGGTGCCATTGCCTTCTCCGATATAGTTATATAGTGAAGTCGCTCAGTCGTGTCCAACTCTTTGTGACCCCATGGAAGGTAACCTACCATGTTCTGCGGTCCATGGGATTTTCCAGGCAAGAATACTGGAGTGGGCTGCCATTTCCTTCTCCAGGGGATATTCCCAACCCAGGGATCGAACCCGGGTCTCCTGCATTGCAGACAGACGCTTTACCGTAGATATGACATATGTGTTTACATGTTATCTCTACCGTTTATATATTGAGTACCTTACAATATGCCAGATACTGTTACAGGTACTCGGGTTCCATCAGTAAATGAAACCAACCAAGATCCCTGCCTTCATGGAGGTGATAAGCTAGCAAGGGGAGACTGATACTGATAAACATAACAAATAAGGAAATTATATAGTGTGTCAAAAGGAAATAAGTGCCATGGAAAAACGGGGGAAAAGTAGAAGAGAGATGAGGGATTCTAGAGTCCAGGTGTGACCCTGATGCTCATTTCATGATATATTTTTGTGATTTAAAGTGTGGCACATAATGGTGAAAGACATTTCAAATGATTGAATGGAATTCAAATGAATGAAAATTTCCTAACTGGCCAGGTCTGCAGACTCTCACTAACCTAGCCACCCTCTGCTGGGAAAATGCCAAGATGTCAGCATTCCATTTAAGCTGTGTCATCCACAGGGCAGGACGGTTGTATTCTTGCAGATGGTGACATCATGCTGTTGTCACAGATGAATTTACTGTCATCAGAAACCCCTGGGAAGGGGTTCACAGACTTAGAAAACAGACTTATGGTGTCGGGGGTTGGGTGGGGGAGGATTGGGAGAAGGGATAGTTAGGGAGTTTGGGAAGGTTGTGTACATATGGCTGTTTTCAAAATGGATAACCAACAAGGACCCACTGTGCAGCACATGGAACTCTGCTCAGTGTTATATGGAAGCCTGGATGGGAGTGGGGTTTGGGAGAGAATGGATACGTGTATATGTATGGCTGAGTCCCTTCGCTGTTCACCTGAAACTACCACAGCATTACCGCAGCTATGCCCTAACACAAAATAAAAAGTTTAAAGTTTGAAAAGAAAAAAAAAAAAAGGAAAGAAACCCTTAGGGTAGTTGTTTTTCAGAAATAACTATTATTCCAAATAATCTTTATTCTGTTCCAATTAGGATTATATTTTTCATCTTTAGTGCAGCACTTGACCACCAGGGAAATCCCAACTGCTTTCTTATCAACAGAGAAACTGGACTTTTTTCCCTCTCAAATGGAATTTATATACCTCAAAGGGGGAAAAGGTTTGCAGTAGAAAACAACAGGCCTGAACTCCCCTAGTGGTCCAGTGGTTAAGAATCTGCCTGCCTAAGCAGGGGACACGGGTTCGATCCCTGGCCTGGGAGCTAAGATCCCACGTGGTGTGAGCAACTAAGCCTGGGTACCACACCTATCGAGCCCACACTCTAGTTTCCATGCTCCTTGACAAGAGAAGCCACTGCAGTGAGAAGCCCTGACTACAGAAAGCCCTCGTGCAGCAACGAAGCCAGAAAATTAATAAATAAGTACATAAATAATTTTTTTTTAAAAAAGAAAGAAAGCGACAGGCCTTAGGCAGGGGTGCATAGCATAATAATGTTTCTCCTTCTGCGCTTCCAGAGGCAGACAAACAGCCAGGAAGCAGAGAGCGGATCTATGACAAGGGGATCTTTACTTTTTTTTTTTTCCCCCGTTTTGCCCCAACCCTGAGCTGTGCACTTGAATAATCTTGGCTTCCGGAGAGCAGGCTACTGTAATGATAATCCAGGAAGTAAACTGCTCTTTGAAAAGCAAAGGAGAAACCAATCGACTAAGTATTTATTTATATTTAATGCTCCAGGACTTCTGTTTCCAGCTTTGAAGAGTTCCTGGCAAATGCTTTTTGAAGTCATTAATCCCAGGGGCAAATCTAAATGTCTTTGGGGTTGCTCCTGGTCCTTGGAGCCTGGCACACTGTGTGTTTATAACCCATGAGCTTCCCAGAAAGAGACGTGGGTAGGGAGGGGCTGGTGGCAGCAGAAAAGACAATAAGGAGTAGATCTGCTTTGAGTCTCTGCTAGAATCTCTGGTCAGAAATGAATTCCCTGGGATGCATGGATGGATTTGGTTTTTTCAAATGCCGATGACCTGCCCACAGCTTTGCCCAGAAGTCAGGCACTGACCCCTTGACTTATCCCATCTGTCTGGCTCTGGCTCAGTCTGGAGATCCCTGGTGACTGATATCAGCTCTGGCCCACATTAAGGTGGGGTGGTGGACATTTAGTTGCTCAGTCGTGTCCAACTCTTTGCGACCCCATTGACTGTAGACCACCAGGCTCCTCTGTCCATGGGATTTTTCCAGGCAAGTTTCCTGAAGTTGGTTGCCATTGTCTTCCTCATGAGATCTTCCCAACCCAGGCAGTGAACCTGGGTCTCCTGCGCTATAGGCAGATTCTTTACCGACTGAGCTACCAGAACTGACTTCAAAAGCACTTTTTTTTTTGTAATGTGCAAGCAATCTTGGTTCATGACAGAAAAGTTAGAAACTGCTAACAAGCAACAAAAAGAAATAGAAAAGAAATCCTATATGGTTCTCTCAAAGATAATCATGCTTGCTACATTTTACTTATTTATGCATACACAGAGACATATAAACAAAAATGTATGATTCTGTGCATTTTATTTTATAGCCTGTTTCCCTCACTTTAACAGTATTTTATTATAGACCAGTAAAGATATACCAAGACCACTGTGTTTAAAGGGAATTCCCTGGCAGCCCAATGGTTAGGACTCCCTGCTTTCACCGCCATGGGCCTGGGTTCCATCCCTGGCTGGGGAACTAAGATCCTGCAAGCTGCCTGGAATGGCCAATAAATAAATAAATAAAGGCTGTAGAGATTATCCCTACACACATCCCTAAAGATGTGTGCTCAGTTGCTCAGTCGTGTCTGACTCTTTGCGGCCCCATGGAGTATAGCCTGCCAGCCTCCTCTGCCCATGGAATTTCCCAGGCAAGAATACTGGCAAGGGTCGCCATTTCCTTCTCCAGGGAATCTTTCCAATCCAGAGATCGAACCTGCGTCTCTTGCATTGGCAGACGGATTCTTTACCACTAGCGCCACCTGAATGGCTGTATCAAAATACATTAAACCAGTTCCTCTATTTGGTGATTTAATGGCTACAGTCATTTGCTAGGGCTGATTTAACATAGTAGCATAGACTGGGTGGCTTAACAACAGGCATTTGTTTCCTCTGAGCCTTGGCGGCTAGAAGTCCCAGATGACTGTGTCAGCAGGGCTGGTTTCTTCTGAGGCCGCTGCTCTCGGCCTGTGGATGCTGCCTCTAATGTGTGTCCTCCCGCCGTCTTTCCTCTGTCCTGTCTTTGTCCTAATCTCCTCTTCTTATAGGGGCAGCAATCATACCGGATCAGTGCCCACCCTAATGACCTTGCTGTAACTTCACCACTCCCTTAAAAACCCCTCTCTCCAGAATGGAGCATGCCTGTGCTGTTGGTACAGCTACTATGGAGAACAGAATGGAGGTTCCTTAAAAAACTAAAAATAGAGCTACCATATGACCCTGCTATCCCACTTGTGGGCATATATCTGGAGGAAAACATAATTCAAAAGGATACATGCACCCCAGTGTTCATTGCAGCACTGTTTACAATAGCCAAGACGTGGAAGCAACCTAAATGTCCATCGACAGAGCAATGGATAAAGCAGATGTGGTGCATATATACAATGGAATATTACTCAGCTGTTAAGAAGAATGAAATAATGCCATTGGCAGCAACATGGATGGCCCTAGAGAGTGTCATACTGAGTGAAGTAAGACAGACAGAGAAGGGGAAATATCGTATGACAGCCTTTATATGTGGAATCTAAAAAGAAATGATGTAAATGAACTTATAAAACAGAAAGAGACTCACAGACTTAGAAAACGAACTTATGGCTGACAGGGGCAAGGGATAGTTAGGGAGTTTGGGATGGTCATATACACACTGCTGTATTTAAAATGGATAACCAACAAGGACCTACTGTATTGCACAGGGAACCTGCTCAATGTTATCTGGCAGCTTGGATGGGAGAGATGGATACATGTATATGTATGGCTGAGTCACTTCACTGTTCACCTGAAACTACCACAACATTGTCAATTGGCTATACTCCAATACAAAATAAAGTTAAAAAAAAACAAACCCTATCTCCAAATACAGTCACATTCTGAGATACTAAGGAATATGACTTCAATATGCAAATTGTGAGGGACATCCTCCAGCCCATTTTTAGAAGGCTTCCCATGGGCCAGGAAATGTGCTGAGTGCTTCATGTAAGTCATCTCATTTAATCCCTTAATAACCCCAATATGTAGGTACTATTACTAACCCCATTTCACAGATAGTGACACCGTGGCACAGAGAGGTTCAGTAACTAACCTCAAGGTCACACAGCTAATAAACAATGGAGCTGCATTCAAACCAGCCAGTTTAGCTTGAGTCTGTGTTTTTAGGCTTTTTGATACCCTTGTAATTAACCTTGTAAGTTACGACTCTACTATTATTTCCTCTATACTTAATTGATTCTTTAGGATAACATTTCAGGGTGAACGTGTATGAGTATTTTAAGCATTTAAAAAATATATATTTTATTTATTTATTGGCTGCTCCAATAAATATTAGTTGCAGCATGCAGGCTCTTTTAGCTGTGGCATGTGAATTCTTAGCTGGGGCATGAGGATCTAGTTCCCTGACCAGGGATCTAACCTGGGCCCCTTGCATTGGGAGTGCAGAGTCTTAGACACTGGACCATCAGGGAGGTTCTTAGCACTTTAGTACTTTAAACGCAAACTTGCCTCCCGTAACACGAGTTGCATTTACATTTCCAGCGGCAGTGTATGAGGGGCTGAAAGACAGCTCTTGGTGGTTGAGTCCAAATCACTGGTGGGATCGTATGTCTGTGCACATTCACATCTGAGCCTTCATAAAACTGAAGGCGGGAGCAGACCTAGGAAAAACGAGCCATGATCAGGCTCTGTGAAGTTCTTCTCTTAGACCTTCGTTCTTAGTTTGTCCATCCTGTTGTGCAAAGAAGAATACGAAACAGTTACAAATGAAGTGGGCAGTTTGATGAATGATGCACAAGACAAATTTTATCTTGGAAGTGAAAAGAGAAATCCCATAGGAAAACTTTTTGGTGTATTTTTTCCCCTTGAGTTGGATTTATTGAGATACATTTTACAGACAGTAAAATTCACCTGTTTTAATTAATTTATTTTTTAAACTTCTTCTTCTTCTTCTTTTTTTCCACTGTATTGGAGTATAGCCGATTAGTGAACAACGTTGTGACCATTTCAGTGACACTCAGGTTCTTGACGTCTTGTTGAAGAAATAATACAGTGAGAGACAAAGTGATAGATGAGAAGTGGATTTATTTAGAGAGAAACACACTCTGCAGAGTGTGGGCCATCTCAGAAGGTGAGAGGCCAAGTCACGGTTTTAGATATGGTTCTCTGAATTTTGATACACACATGCAGTCGTATAACCACCGCCACAATCAAGACATAGGACATTTCTATCAAAAGTCTACTTGTGGGGACTTCCTTAGTGGTCCAGAGGTTAAGACTCTGTGCTTCCAGGGCAGGGGACATGGGTTTGATCCCTGGTTGGGGAACTAAGGGTTCCGTGCCCTTAGGGCTGTGTGGCACAGCCAAAAAAAAAAAAAAAAAGTTCCTTTGTGCTCTTGTGTCATCAAGCTCCATCCCCAGACCCTGGCAACTACTGATCTGTGCTCTGTCTCATGGATTTGCCTTTTCTGGGATGTTTCATAAGTGGAATCTTATACTATGTGGCCTTTGGAATCTGGTTTCTTTCACTTCACCTGGACATCCCAAGTAGCTCTAGCGGTAAAGAACCCGCCTGCCAATGCAGGAGACCCAGGAGACCCAGGTTTGATCCCTGGGTCAGGAAGATCCCCTGGAGGAGGAAATGACAACCCACTTCAGTATTCTTGCCTGGAGAATTCCATGGATGGGGAGCCTGGTGGGTTATAGTCTATAGGGTCGTGAAGAGTCAGACATGACTGAGCACATTTTTTCATGTAGCACAAAGCATCTGAGATTCACCTCCTTGCCGTGTGCATCCTCTTACCACTGGGCAGTGTGGATGGAGTAGCATGGCAGTAAGCCTGGATATACCACAGTTTATTTTATTTTATCCATCCACCAGCTGAGCAGATACTTTTCAGCTTTTTACTATTGTGGATAAAAGCCGCTATAAGCATTCCTGCACATGTTTTTGTGTGAACATGTTTTCATTAATCTTGGGTATATACCTAGAAGTAGAATTGCTAAGTCATGTGGTAAGAGTATGCTTAATTTATAAGAAACTGCCAAACTCCTTTCTGAAGTGACCGTGTCATTTTGCATTCCCATCCCCCATGTGTGAGAATTCCAGTTTCTTTGCTTTCTCATCAGAACTTGACATGGGCAAATTTCCTTTCTTTTCTTTCTCTCCCTCCCCTACCCCTTTCTTTTTGGTTTAGCCATTTGAATAGGTATTTCTGGTTTGTAAATAAGTTCATTTGTACCATTATTTGTAGGTTACACATATAAGTGATAGCATATGCTATTTGTCATTCTCTTTTTGACTTACTTCACTTCGTATGATAATCTCTAGGTCTGTTGCAAATGGCATTCTTTCTTTTTTATGGCCGAGTAATATTCCATTGTATATATGTACCACATATACTTTATCCAGTCCTCTGTGGATGGGCATTTCGGTTGCTTCCATGTCCTGGCTATTGTAAATAGCGCTGTGATGTACCTTTTCAAACTGCAGTTTTCTCTGTATATGACTAGGAGTGGGATTGCTGGGTCATATGGTAGTTCTTATTTTTAGTTCCTTAAAAGGAACTTCCATACTATTTTCCACACAGGCAGCACCAATTTACATTCCCACCAGCAGTGAATATCTTTCAAGGTGTTCATCTGCCATTCACATGTCTTCTTTGGTGAAGTATATGTTCAGATATTTTGCCCATTTTTAAATTAGGTTTTGTTTTCTTATTATTGAGCTGTGAGAGTTCTTCATACATTTTGGATACCAATCCTTTATCGGCTCTGTCTTTTTCTCTCAGTCCGTGACTTATGTTTTAATTTTCTCAACTACATCTTTAGAAGAGAAGACATTAAAACTTTGATAAAGTCCAGTTTATGAACTTAAAAAAAAAAACTAAACACAACAGTTTGTGCTTTTGTGTCCTACCTAAAAATTTTTGCTTAACCCAAGGCCATAAATATTTTCTCCTGTTTCTTTTTAGAAATTTTATAGTTTTAGCTTTAGGATTGTGGTCTGTTTAGAGTTAATTTTTGTATATGATGCAAGGGATGGGTTGAAGTTCTTTTTTTTTTTTTTGGCTTATGAATATTCAGCTGTTTCAGCTCTATTTGTTGAAGCATGAGGGCGTCTTATGATTTCTGATACTTAATAAATCAGTAAGGAATGTGAATTATTTCTGCTGGAGAGCAGTGGGGATGAGACCTGGAGGCAGCTGCTGGACGTCTCTAGTTCTGTGGAAGTCATGCTGAGCCCAGCCTCCTTCCTCCTGCTCAACCTTCAGATGTGAAGTGAAGGATGCTGAGAAGGAGGACTCCCACCTGGAACACCTTTCAGGGGCTCAGTAAAGGTGGTACCTGAGGGACTTCCCTGGTGGTTCAGTGGTTAAAACTCTGAGCTCCCAATACAGGGGTGTAGGTTCGATCCCTGGTCAGATAAACTAAGATCCCACGTGCCATGCAGCATGGCTCCAAAATTTAAAAAAATAATAATAATTTAAAAGATTAAAAAACAACAAAAAGATGGCTCCTGAGATTGAGGGCGTTCTGGAGGCACGTGTGGGAGGTGAGGAAAGCCTGTTTGCAGCCACCCTCAGCACCCCATGGATGCATTTCTGTGCCCCCAGAATCACAGATGAATCTGCTCCTTCCTTGTTCAGATGGAGACGCCAAGACTGAGAGAGGCCAAGGCACTTCTTCGCCGACATGTGGCCATTGAGTCCCACAGACCCTGATTCTGTGTTCTGCTGATTGAATATCCAGTTGCCTCCCAGCTTGTCCACCGATGGGACTCTTAGCTTCTCAAAGTCACTGTGTCCAAGTCGGAATTCCTTCTTCTCCCTCCCACCCTTCACTTCCCCCCACCCCTTCTAGCTCTTTGGTTTCTTTTTAATTTTTGGCCACACCCCATGGCACGTGGGACCTTAATTCCCCAGCCAGGGATCGAACCTGCACTCCCTGCATTGGAAGATGGAGTTTTAGCCACCAGACTGCCAGGGAAGTCCCCAGCTGCTCTTCATCTTGAATCTTCTGTTAGTAATGCTTTATCAACCACCCAGCGAAGAGCTGGGAAAGATTGAAGGCAAAAGGAGAAGAGGGTGGTAGAGGATGAGATGGTTAGCTAGAATCACGACTCAATGGACATGAAGTTGAGCAAACTCCAGGAGATAGCGAAGGACAGGGAAGTCTGGTGTGTTGCAGTTTACCCGGTCACGAAGAGTTGGACACAACTTAGCAACTGAATACCAACCAACCAACCACCCAGCTGCCCAAACAAGAAACCAGGAAGCCCCTAGACATGCCCTCCCTTTCCTCCCACACCAGGTTAGCACAAAGCTGAACTGCATCCTCCTTTCCAGCCTCCCTTAATGGTATGTCTTCCTTTCACCCCTTCCCGGTATTCCCTTGGTTCAGAAAGACACCATCTAGCATCTGGACATTGGACATGTCCTTCCAGGTGGCTCACCTTCTCCCCAGTCTTCCATCTATCACCTGCACCATAGCCAATTGATCTTTCCAGCATGCAATCTTGATGACATCCCTTCTCAGCTTCAAACTCTTGTGGCTCTGTGTCACCTCCTTGATAAAGATCAGACTCTCTAGCTTGGCAGGCTCAGACAACAAAGCATCTGCCTGCAATGAAGATCCCTGGTTCAATCCCTGGGTCTGGAAGATTCCCTGGGGAAGGGAATGGCTACTCACTCCAGTATTCTTGCCTGGAAAATTCCATGGACAGAGGTGGCTGGTGGGCTAGAGTCCATAGGGTTGCAAAGCACTGGACACGACTGAGTGAGTAAACAGCAACAGCTCCAGCTTGGCACTTGGTTCTGACACAGGCTTGGGCTACACACCCCATCGCCCCTTGTACTTTAGCAATAAAAGGCTCTTATTGTGTGTCTGCTTCTCTTCCCGTCTGACTGCAATCTCACTGAAATAGCATGTTTACACACCTGTCTTCCTTACTAGACTGTGACATGCTTGAGGGCAAGGCCTGTATTTTCCCTATAGAAGCACATTGCCCGGCACGAGCTCACTGCAGTCTAGTTATTCACTCGATACACATTTGTTTAATGTCCACCATCACATGTCAGATTTATAGCAATTTTAGGATGTTCTGTTGTCCCTTTGCCTCTTAATAATTTTAAACTGAAGATCAGGAGGGCTGAGTTTTAGGATGGTCCGAATCCTGACTACCTTGGAGTTATTTTCTGCAGTGAAGAATGGCTGTCAGTGAAAATGCCATCAATGAGAATAATATTGTTTTGTGCTTAGTTGACCATTTTGCTGTCTGGAAAACATGATAAATCAAGCAACAAGACGTTGGGGGTCTTTCAGGCTGCTTTGGGAGGAGGATGAAGTGCTAGTGATGAAAGACAAGTCTGTTCCAAACAGAATTCATTATTTTGCCACCATCTCTCCACCCCATAGGCTTACCACAGCAGCTCAGTGGCAAAGAATCCGCCTGCAATGCAGGAGACACAGGTTTGAGTCAGAAAGATCCCCTAGAGAAGGAATAGGGAATCTACTCCAGTATTCTTGCCTGGAGATTCCCATGGATAAAGGAGCCTGGCAGGCTACAGTCCATAGAATCACACAGAGTCAGACACAACTGAAGCAACTTATCGCACACACTTGCACAAATCTTCATTGCAGTGCTTGGTCTTGTCTAGTTGTGGCAATCACCCAGTAGATGTGGCATGCTAGCTTAGCTGCCCCTTGGCATGTGGGATCTAAGTTCCTGGACTGTGGGTTAGACCTTTGTGCTCTGCACTGGGAGGTGGATTCTCAACCAACGGACCATCAGGGAAGTCTCTTTGTCTTCTTTTTCTGCGTAGATGCTCCCATGCAGCACAGTTACTGGTAAAGCTGCCCCCTCCCTCCCTCCATTCATTCATTTGCTATAAGGCTGGTATCTGTTTTTCCTAATGTCTCCACCCAGTACAGGGACTTTGCAGACAGAAGCCATCCTTGGGGGCTGGGCCAAGTGTAAAGTCTTAGCTCACTGCCTTGCTTGCCATCAATGCCCTGACTTCCTTCCTGAATACCTCCTTGGGTTGCTTCCTTCCTCTTCCTTCCTTCTTTAGAATAAACTCTGTCGGACTTCCCAGGTGGCCCAGTGGGTAAGAATCCACCTGCCAGTGCAGAGGACATGAGTTCAATCCCTGGTCAGGGAAGATTCCACATGCTGTGGAGCAACTAAGCCCATGTCCCACAATTACTGAAATCTGCGTGCTCTATAGGGTCCATGACAAAGAGCAGCCCCCACTCCCCCAAACTAGAGAAAGCCCTCGAGCACCAATGGAGGCCCAGCATAGCCATAAATAAATGAAAGTATGTGTTTTTAAGAAAGAATACCTTCTCTATCCTTTAACTAGGAACTCCCCTGTATAAAATCCCGATGTGCTCTGAAGTCTGGCCTTCCAGAAACAGACCACTGAAACTTCCACAGACAAACCTCCCCACCGTGTCCAAGGCTCAGATTTCCATGTGGAGAATGGTCTCATAGGCACATCTTTTTTTTTTTCCCCCAACAGTTTCATCTCTTCCTCAAAAATGAACAACCAGTCATTTGAGGAGTGAGAAAGACTGAGTAGGAGGGAAATCTGGGGCAAAAAGAGGCTAATTTGAGGACCTGGAGAAAAAGAAATCCTGAGGAGACAGGAATGGGAGTCTCTCAGAGGAACCCAGGGGTTGGAGATTTCAGCAGATCCTGGTGACCTTCACGTCCCTCCTGATCCTGTTCGCCCCCAGCCCATCGCTCAGGGGGTCAGCACCACCCCCTTCCCTCTTGCCACCACCTTCCACATCCTGCCTGTCACCATTCTGTCTTACTTCTTCAAAATGTCTCTAAGGGACTTCCCTGGTGGTTCAGTGGTTGAGACTCTGGTCTGCCACTGCAGGGGGGTGCGGGTTGGATCCCCAGGCTGGGAAGTAAGATCCCATATGCCAAAGGCCAGAAAAAAAGAGGAAAGGCAGAGAGAACATGGGGCCACCCACCGTGCTGGAGTCATTAACCTCTGCCTCACGTGTTTAAAAAAAAAAATCTCTAGGATTAGCCGTTTCTTTTCCATCCCATCTCTTTCCATCATTGAGGCTGATCTTGCTCCTCTGCGTTGGCTCTGCCTCTAATCACCACCAGTCCTCCAAATACACCCCTCTAATGGTGCCCCATCCTGGGTTAAAGAAATGTCAGCCCCCAGCAGTGGGGGGCAGGGGAGGGAGGGACAGGGATGTGCCTCCTTCCTACTCTGCACACTGGGTTCTTATTCCCCTGAAAGAAACCCTTCACTGCAGCTTCCAGAGGGTTCCCGTCGCACGCAGCCACCCCATCCACCAGCTGAGATGGTCCTTTCTCCGGTCCTCCTGCCTGCACCCTACCTACCATCCACGAACCATCCTCTCATCTCCTGCTTTGCTTGCACATGGAACATGCCTACCCCTGCGGTGGACTGTGACCATCCTGCTACTGGTTAGAACATCACTTTCAACCAAAAGCCTTTGCAAAATTCACAGAGCCTTGTGATCTGTAACATCAATTGTAAAAACCCAAATGGAGCGAACTTAAGGCAGATTTCTAAGGGCAGGGATAGTAGTTTAGCGTCAGATTGTTTCAAGTGATCCTACGGTTGTTAGTTTTGTCCTCCCCATCTGTCTGTGGCTGCCAGAGGGGCGTCAGGTCTCCCACAGAGTGTGACTCGGGGCGGGGCTCAGGGGACCGCTCACTAAACACACCTTAATTGATTTATTGATTTCTTCATTCTGCCTTCAACAAACATTTATTTACTGCCTGCAGAGAACTCCCAAGTAGACTTACTTCTCTGCCCAAACTGCACTGAAATTCTGCTAAAGCCCTCCAGTGCCTGCCTGAAAGGGAACTTGGGCAAACAGAAGCATCCGGATGGAGAGCAGGTCTGGCTGCCTCTAGCTGCCCTCGAGCTGCTCCCGGCTGCAAGGGCTGGGACATGTGGTGCAGAAAGTGAACTTGCCACGTGCTGTTTGCTCAGCAATAACCCTCCTGAAACACATGTCTGTTGGTGAGAACTCTGCCTGAAAAAGTCAACAGACGGCTTCTGGCTGCTTCCCCAGGAGCGTCGGGCTACTGATGCCCATAACGCACATCTAGGACTTCCTGTCCTCCGTTTAGCAATTGCAAAGGGAATCCTGGGTCAGCCTCCCCTTCTCATGGGCCTGCGGTTGGGGCTTCCTTGAGGGAGGCGGCTTGGGAACCTGTTTCTAGAAGTGGCTCCTCCAGCTGCTGCCCCTCCCCACCTGGCTGAAGCTCCTTGGGTGCTCAAACCAGAAGCCACATCTGAGTGGATATGTGGACAGTGGATGCTGAGGGCCAGAGGGTGGTACTGAGGCAAAGGGAGGGTCATGGGAGAATTTACTGGCAAGAGTGCTCAGTCGTGTCTGACTGTTTGTGACCCCATGGACTGCAGCCTCCCCAGGCTCCTCTGTCCATGGGATTTCCCAGGCAAGAATACTGGAGTGGGTTGCCATTTCCTCCTGCAGGGGATCTTCCTGCCCCAGGGATCAAACCCATGTCTCCTGCGTTAGCAAACAGATTCTTTACTATTGAGCCACCAGGGAAGCCCTGGCAACAGAAATGAACACATATCTTCGGTTCACATTGAAAGACCTCGTCAATGATTACATATTTTTATTATTTACCTGGTAAAAATTCCCTTTAAAAAAAAAGAGAGAGAGAGAGACGGACAAGAGGTTTGATGCTTCCCCTGAATTTAAGGCTCTGTCTAGTGCTTTTGTGGCCATCTTTGTCCCTCTGAAATCTCCAGCTTCTGGGCTGGGCTCCGAGCAGGGAAATCAGTGGGGAGGGCTGAGGCCTGCTGACCTTGGCCTGGAAGAGGGTCCGCTTGGAGCAGAAAGTTCGGAGCCAGAGGCAGGCTGTGGCCCAGCAAGGTGATTCTCCCAGCCTCCAGATGACAAAGGTTGCATTTACACCTGGCCAGGAGGTTTAATCATCTACCATTTCCAAACACAGCAGGCTAACAACCGGCTGGCCTGAAAATCATAAATTAAAAAAAAAAATCACCAACAAGAGGCAACGTAAGAGGAAGGAGGGAAGAAGTGGGTCAGTGTCTTTGCTCGTGAGGGCCCTGCCTAGGGGGACTTTGGATAGGAGGGCTGCAGAGGGGGGCCATGGTGGGGCCCTGAGTGAGAGTCTTGGGTGTGGGCGGCTTTGAGTAGGAGGCCTTTGGAGGGCGGCCATGGATGGGGGATGGGGGCTAATGGGGGTCGTGGGTAGCCCCTTGGTGAAAAGTTGGGGGTGGTGTCCCTTGGAATGCCCAGGGCAAGAGGCTGAATGGTGTTCTCCCGGGGAGCAGACTCAGCCCAATTGTCACGGGCCCCATGAGAAAATGGTCACCTGCCCCACGGGTTGTCTTTCTCACGTGGCTCTGAGCAAGGATGCCTCTGCCATAAAGATCTTCCTTCAGAGGCTTGCGGAGAGGGCTGTGCCCTGTTGCTGGCTCTTCTATGCCATCACCTTCCAGTCAGAGGTGGTCCAGCTAGGCACCAGGCAGTCTGGCCTAGGGTTGCCCACTCCCCGCTTCATGCCAGGCAGTCTGGGTTCAACTCCAACTCCAACATTCACTTGTGGCCCTGAGCAGGTAACTTCAGCTCCCTAAGCCATTTTCCCACCTATAAAATGTGGATGGTACTTGTCCCTGCCTCATAGTTGCCAGGGAGAAATGAGATCACATGGGGTTGCTACTGCTTGGAAAAATGCAAGATTTGTTTGGGGCATGAATGGTCAACTTAGGTGTAGAGTGATAGTGGCTGTACTCAAGGCGTGTGAACCTAAATGATGCTGAATTTCCAGGTGGAAGAAATTAGGAGGCACTGGTACTCAGGGAATGATGTTTATATGTTAATTTTTCATACATTGCTTTGAACCACTGAGAAAGAGCTATAGAGCCTCACTGATGAATAAGAGCTCCATAATAAAAATTTTATGGCAGAAGAATGAACCATCTATTCAGTGATTAGCAATAAATATTATTGAATGTCTGCTATATACATGACATGCTGGGCAGTGCAGGGGACGTGGCAGAATTGATCCAGGCCCTCCTCCCTCAATAAATTTACCATCTTGATAGGGGACAAGACATACATGTAAATAGATAACCAACAACTCAAGATAACATATGTCAAATGCCAGAAGAGTTGTATCGTAGACAAACGAACTTGTGTCTTATCTTCCACTCACTTCATGAAAACAGAAACCACATCTGTCTTGTTCACCACGAGGTCCCCTCTGCCCACGTCTGCATTATCGCTAAGACTTACTGAGCATTTACTCTCATCCAGGCACCGTTGCCTTTTCTAGGTTTTAACTCCTCTAAGCTTATAATACAGACTATAATGGAGATACGTCAACAGCTGCCCCCCCGCCTTTTTTTTTTTTTTTTTCCAGCTGCGCCATGAAGCCTGCAGGATCTTAGTAATAGTTCCTGGACCAGAGATGGAATCTGTGTCGCTGGCAGTAGAAGCAGGGAGTCCTAACCACTGGACAGCAAGGCAAGTCCCCAAAGCCCCGTTTTTAAGATTTTAAGGAAAGTGAGGCACAGGGAGGTGGAGAACTTGCTTTTGTAATGTCAGACACAAACAGCTGCTGTCTTCCTGTGCCTGGTGCTGTGTCTAGCATGGGGGACAGGAAAACATGTTCATAGGGCTCCCTGCCCCCCAACGTCCCAGGCGCTGTGCTAGGCCCCTTAAGTGAATAGTCTCACGTCATCTTCATACAATACTTCCGGCAGGAGAATCTCATGTTGCTCATGTTAAGGAACAAATGGGTCAGAGAGGTCAAGGTCACGCTCAAGTTCTGGGTTGATAGGGGGCACTGCCTGAATCTACTCCCTAACCAAGGGACTGGGGACTTCCCAGGTGGCACTAGCGATAAAGAACCCACCTGCCAATGCAGGAGACCTTATAGATGTGAGTTTGATCCCTGGGTTGGGAGGATCCCCTGGAGGAGGACAAGGCAACCCACTGCAGTATTCTTGCCTGGAGAATCCCAGGGACAGAGGAGCCTGGTGGGGCTACAGGCCATGAGGTCTCAAAGATTCAGAAGTGACTGAAGTGACTTACTTAGCATGCACGCACTCACCAAGGGACTGACGTGGATCAGCGCAAGCGTTTGGAGTTCAGAGCATGGGGTGGTGAAGGAAGTCTTCTCCCAGAAAGAGTGGATGGATTCTCCAGAAGGAACCAGCTTCAGATCAGTGAGGAGCATGAGAAAGAGGAGGAAATGCAGTGGGAAAGCTGTATAGGACCCTTGTTGGGTGTTCGTGGCAGCCTCCTGGCTAGAGAGAAGGGCATGTATGGGTTGGCAGGGGCTGGGACAGGGCAGAAGGGAGATCTGGGATAGATTATAAAAAGCCTTGAGTACCAGGCAAAGGAGGTGAGTTCCTGAAGGACGAGACTCCACAGAAATAAACTGGCCACGTTTGGAGGGCTTAATGTATCTGGATCACTGGCCGGGTCCAAACAAATGATAAGCCTGCCATGGCCTTTCGTTTCTTCAAGCTTTAGTTATAGAGAGTTACATAACGTCTTTAATCAAGGCCATTGGAAAATTACACAAAACGTTTGTTTCATATGGCATGGGAAAATGTAAAAGCTTTTCAGAGGGATGCCAGCGCCTCCCTCCCTCCATCCCTCCCCCTTCTTTCTGCTCCTACTTTTCAGTTACCAGGCGCTCTGAAGTTGCCCTGCCCTCTGACTGTGGAAACGGAGCTGGCAGTCAGGCGTAGAGTGTGTAAGGCTGCAGGAGAGCTCAGTGCCACTAGAAAGAGGTCATTTCAGCGCCAGGGACCCTGGGGTTCCGGCCCCAGAGCTCTCTGTGCCACTAGTTTGGGCTCCAATCGTGTGTGTGACCTTTAACACTGATGCTGACGACTCCAAGGTTTTGTTTTTCCACCTGTACAAAGAAGACCTAGTTCTGCTGCCTTTGCTTGAATGAGCGAGAGAGTTTGCTGACAGCCAGTGGGAACCCGACATCACGCACGCAGCAGAGTTACCGCTATGGGTAGAACCAGATGGTGGAAGCGCTTCCCTGTTGGCTCCATTATGAAGGCAGCATCTCACTCAGCAGCCAGACCTGCTCTGTCTGATACTGGGAAGCCTTGATGGGGATGAAGGCAGGGGGAGGAAGCCAGTGGAATAAAGACATCTAGACTGTTTATTGCTCTTTTGTTAGTGTTTCGTATTTTGTTTGCTGTGTTTCCCGGACCTATGTGTGTGTGCTCGTTTGTGTCTGACTCTTAGCAACCACGTGGACTGTAGCCCGCCAGGCTCCTCTGTCCATGGGATTTTTTTCAGGCAAGAAGCCATTTCCTCCTCCAGGAGATCTTCCCAACCCAGGGATCGAACCCAGGTTTCTTACATCTCCTACACTGGCAGGCAGATTCTTCACCACTAGCGCCACCTGGGAGGCCCCTCCAGACCTTTGGAAAGTTTGAAAAAAAAAAATGTAAGTGGGGTGTCAGATAACCTTGTTCTGTATCTAAACTTAGCCAATGGTAAAAGTCAGAAGATGGCGCTGGTATTTAGCTCTTTAATTTAGTATGTAAATCTTTGTATTTCTTTTTTTTTTCTTTTTTGATTGTTTTATTTTTGGGCCACACCTTGAGGCAGGTGGGATCTTTGTTCTCCCAACAGGGACTGAACCCACACACCCTTCAGTGGAAGTGAAGAGTCTTAAACAGTGGACTGCCAAGGAAGTCCTTATATTTCTTTTTTGGAAAATCTTTTTTTTTTTTTTTAAGGACAAAGGACAAAAATGGTTCCTTAAATTAGAAAAAAAATAATTGTTAAAATGTCCTTTATAACTGTTGCAAAATTTCTCACCTGTTCTAAGCCTCAGAAAAGTCAAATCTGAAGGAGACATGGGGTGGATTTCGGGTCATGTGGAACTTACCGTGGAGGGGCGGACTCGGCTGAAAATAGGTTTGGGATTTTCCTCAAAACTCTCCATATTTTCCAAATGGATATTTGCAAGCCTTTGATTAGGCAAGCCGGCTTTCTCATTTTCCTGTCCCCTTACAGGATTCAAACTCAGTTGGCCACCCACTGATACAAATCTGTAAATAAACTAAATCCTTCCTTTGAACACACTAGTCCCTTGCTTGCTATCTTATGAAGATGTTTGGGGAAGAGGCTCAGCAGAGGCCAGTGTGTCTGCCCTTTGCTAAGCAGACCTGGAAGGCGATAGGTCTCTTGGAGAGAATTCAGGGAAGGACAGACCACAAAACACGCCTGCAGAGTCTGGCTCCCTGACCCCTTCCTGTCGCTGCACCGCCGTGTGTGGGGGTGGGTGGGTGGTGGAGAGCGTTTGTAGTGTGTGTGGGTGTTGATAGTGGAAGATGCTGATTCTGTAGCGATCGATATTTTCATTGAGCCTCGTGCCTTGTCATAGGACAGGAGAAACGTGGAAAACAGAATTTTAAAAAAATATTATTTGGAGACTTCCTTGGCAATCCAGTGGTCAAGACTCTGCCCTCCTAATGCGGGAGGCACGGGTTCAGTCCCAGGTTGGGAAACTAAGATCCCGCATGCTGTATGGTGTCGCCAAAAATAAATAAATAGAATAAAAATATTTTTATTGAGATATAATTGACATATAACATTATATTAGTATGAGGTGTACAACATAATGATTTGATATTTCTGCGTATTGGGAAATGATCACTACATCCATCACCACACATAGCTACAAGTCTTTTTTTCTTGTGATAAGAACTTTTAAGATCTGCTTTCATAGCATCTGTCAAATATACTACTGAGTATTGAGTATTACTGATTATAATCAATACTGAGTATATTCAGTATAATCAGTACTATTATTGATTATAATAACCACAGTGTACATTACATCTCCATGACTCATTTAAGATTTTTTTTTAAAGTTATAGTATTACCTAAACACAAGTTTTTTTTCTGCTCCCTTCCAAAACCTTCCAGTGTTCCACATTTTCTCTCATTTCTTCATTTCACTATTTTCTTTAAATGGCTCCTTTCTGCTCCCATCTTCTTTAATTTTCTTATCATCATCTTCTTCTCTATTTTTTACTTTTTTATTTTCCCCCTATTTCTCCGCATCTTACTATTACACTTTCTCACTCCCTCTTATCTTTTTGTCTCTTGCTACTCTCCCTGGAAGCTGGAAGTTGAAGAACTTGATCTTTACCTAGAGCAGAGCCAGAAGCATCAGTTATACTGATATCATATTTCTTTAAAATAAAGACTGCCAGCATGAGAGACTGGTGGAGTTTATTGCGGTTCCTGTGCCCAGGCTCCACTTTTGTTCTAAATTCTGAACTGACCTCGTGATTTTAAGAGCTGCTCATTAAATGGAGGTGGCTATCTTTTTCTATCTTTCTATCTGGGCTTCCCAGATGGCACTAGTGGTAAAAAAAATTTGCCTGCCAATGCAGGAGAGGTAGAGACGTGGGTTTGATTCCTGGGTCAGGAAGATCCCCTGGAGTAGAGTGGCAACCTGCTCCAGTATTCTTGCCGGGAGAATCCTGTGGACAGAGGAGCCTTGTGGGCTACAGTCAGTGGGGTTGAACAGAGCTGGATACGACTGAAGCAACTTTGCAGGCTTGCATGATGGCCAATCTTTCTAGCAGGTGGTGAGCTGGATAGGAGCAAAAGCGCCAAGTGGGTGATAAGGATTTGGTGAGACAGTTGTGTTGGAGCCAGTTCAGGCTGACTTGCATTCTCTTTACCTGATGATTACAGTGGGGATCCCCAGAGTTTTATGAATGTGAAGGGAAGCTTTAAAAGTAATTTGTGCAAAGTAAGATGTCACAGTTGCATAAAACTGGTAAAATAATCAAGCTGGGGGTATGGGAGTCTGGAGAACAGAGATGATCTAAGCTAAGGACTGTCTGAAAGCATTTTCCATTTTCAGTGTTCAGCAACTCCGAACCCCTAGTTCCTATTTCCTATTCGTCTCTACATTCGTATTCTCCTGCCAGCAAAGTCTGGGCTTCAGCACAGTAGTCAGGGCTCAAGGGTGAGACTAGCTCTGAATTCCAGCAAGATAACCTCTCCAAGGCTCACTTACCTGGACCACAAATAGGTACAATAGGGCCTGTTGTTAAAGCAGATGATCCGAGGTAAATGCTGGGTGCTGTGTCTGACCATAATAGGTGCTCAGATTGTAATCATTATTATTACCCACTGTTGAGGAAGTCCTGGGTCTCAAGAGGACTTACTCTTCCTCCCTCCTTCAGGGAGAGTCAGAGGAATCCAAGCTCCAGCCCAGGCCAGAGCCCAGGCTGTGTTTTGCCCTCTTCATGGTGAGCCAAAAACTATGATGAGGGGAGACTTAAAAAAAAAAGTTTTTTGGGACTTCCAGTGGTTAAGACTTCATACGTCCACTCCAGGGGGGTAGGGGTTCAATTCCTGGTTGGTGAACTGAGGTCCCACATGCTGGGTGGTGTGGCCAAAAAATAAAGAGAATTAGCTTTAAAAATTCGATTACCAAAAAATGTTTTCTTTTAGTGTTGAGATAGACACTTCCCCTTTTATCAGTTATCTATTACTGTGTAACAAGTCAACTCCAAATGGCCTCAAACAATAGCCATTTTTATTTACTCGTGGCTCTGTGGGTCAGTAATTTGGGTTGGGCTCAGCCGGACAGTTCTCCTGGTCTTGTCTGGGTCTACTGATGGGTCAGTGGGGTGAGGGACCTCTTCCTACGGTCTGTTACCCTCTAGAAGGCAAGCGCGGGCTCTCCCCAAGGAGGCAGCATTATCAGAAGGCAATAAAAGAAGCTGCAATATGTTTTGAAGCCTAGACTGGAACGTTGCCCTTCTGCCACAACCAACTGAATCAGATTCAGACTCTAGGTAAACAGGCTTTAACTCTTGATGCTGAGACACAGCCAAGCCCCTCTGAGAAGGGATGTGCATGCAGGATGGGGAGAAATTATTGTGCCCACTTTTGGCCTATGATTTATATACCAAGCTCCAACTCTGGCCATAGTCAAGTACATCCCTCCTCCAGAGAAAACACTTCTTGGGACTTCCCTGATGATCCAGTGGCTAAGAATCTGCCTTCCAATGCAGGGGACATGGGTTTGATCCCTGGTCAGGGAACCAAGATCCCACATGCCTGGGGCAACTAAGCCGGAGAGTCACAACTAGAGAAGACGTCGAGCTTTAATGAATACCCAGTGCAGTCAAAACAAAGAACAAAAGTACAAACCGAGCAAAGGGGTATGAGACGGTGATGCGGGAATTACCTCAGCCATTTTTGCCAAAACCTATCCCAACCTTAATCTTCAACATAATGTTTCTCTTTCCCCTCCCAATTCTATATATCACATAAAAAAAATCATCCCTCCCCATATTTGTTAACCTGTGCATCATGTCCTGAGCTGCTTCCACCATTCAACTCTCTCCTGGGAGAAAATGGTCAGGCATCCACTTAAAGCCGGAACTCCTCTGTGTCTCTCCCTATTCCACACCTTTCTCTTGAAAAGCCAATAAAAAGGTGAGGCAGGGCTGCAGCAAATTCCCTCTCGGGTGCTCTTGTCTATTCTTCGTAAGAGTCCACAAGTCACTGTTTAACTTCCCAGGTATTATATTTTACTTTCTGATGTTTTAGTCCCTAGAAGGCAATGGCAACCCACTCCAGTACTCTTGCCTGGAAAATCCCATGGATGGAGGAGCCTGTTGGGCTGCAGTCCGTGGGGTCGCTAAGAGTTGGGCATGACTGAGCGACTTCACTTTCACTTTTTACTTTCATGCATTGGAGAAGGAAATGGCAACCCACTCCAGTATTCTTGCCTGGAGAATCCCAGGGACAGAGGAGCCTAGTGGGCTGCTGTCTATGGGGTCACACAGAGTCAGACATGACTGAAGCAACTTAACAGAGTCCTAAGAATAAAGTTGGGGGGATAGGTGAAAATGACTATCTCTCACATTCCTCCCAGTCTCTGACTTGCTGCTAAGTCGCTTCAGTCGTGTTCGACTCTGTGCGACCCCATAGACGGCAGCCCGCCAGGCTCCCCGGTCCCTGGGATTCTCCAGGCAAGAACACTGGAGTGGGTTGCCATTTCCTTCTCCAATGCATGAAACTGAAAAGTGAAAGTGAAGTCGCTCAGTTGTGTCCGACTCTTAGAGACCCCATGGACTGCAGCCCACCAGGCTCCTCCATCCATGGGATTTTCCAGGCAAGAGTACTGGAGTGGGGTGCCATTGCCTTCTCCTTAGATGGAAAGAAAACTAGCCCTTCCCAAGTCCCCATGGCCTCTCCTACTTGAGTTAGAATGTGCATAAAATATTGTATTCAAATGTTGCTTCAGCAGTTCATGGATATTCAGATCATCTTAAAGTTTTTCAGTCTACCAATTGTTAGAAGCTGTGAAGTTGTTTTCTGAAGGTGTAAAAATACATTAGTTGTGATGATTAAAAACATGTATAAGAAAGTCCTCTTCCATAAAGATGAAATGATTTCAAACCTTTAGAAGCGACCAGAAATCAAGTGGGAAATTTGGAGCATTACAAGGGAAAAATGAAAAAGGCCCATTTGTATTTTAAGTTGTTTTGCAATTTTCCTCCAAAACAAGGAAGAAAATCCCCAAAGGCTTTCCACCCAAAACAGCCTCAACAATGCTGAGTTTTTCTCTGCACCCTGACTGTCCTTGGTCCACATTCCCAGCTGATCTTTGTGACCCAAATATCTGTTTACTTTCAGAAGAAACATGTAAAAGGAAACACTCAAGGGCATCTCTTTCAACACTGACCTTCACAACATTTTGGCTCATTCAGCTCAGCTACTTAAGAACCAACCAGACACCCAAACTCTGAAGGGGTTTGGGGGAGGCCACAAGAGTGAGAACCATAGCCCTTGTGCACTTTAAAAAATATATTTTATTTAAAAAATTAAAAACAAAATTTTTGGCCTCACTGTGCAGCATGAGGGACCTCAAATGAACCTATGCCCTGTGCAGTGGAAGCAGGGTCTTCATTAGTGGACCACTCTCATTGCAAAAAGCAAAGAGGAACTAAAGAGCCTCTTGATGAGTGTGAAAGAAGAGAGTGAAAAAGCTGGCTTGAAACTCAACATTCAAAAAACTAATATCATGGCATCTGGTTCCATCACTTCTGGCAAATAAATGGGGGACAAGTGGAAATAGTGACATTTTCTTGGGTTCCAAAATCACTGTGGATTGTGACTTCATCCTTGAAAGAAAAGCTATGACAAACCTAGACAGCATATTAAAAGCAGAGATATCACTTTGCTGACAAAGGTCTGTACAGTCAAATCTATGGTTTTTCCAGTAGTCATGTATGGATGTGAGAGTTGGACCATAAAGAAGGCTGAATGCCAAAGAATTGATACTTTTGAACTGTGGTGCTGGAGAAGACTCTGAGAGTCCCTTGGACAGCAAGGGAACGAAACCAGTCAATCCTAAAGGAAATCAATCCCGAATATTTATTGGAAGGACTGATGCTGAAATTGAAGCTCCAATACTTTGGCCACCTGATGTGAAGAGCCTGCTCACTGGAAAAGACCCTGATGCTGAGAAAGATTGTGGGTAGTAGGAGAAGGGGACTACAGAGGATGAGATGGTTGGATGATATCACCGACTCAATGGACATACATTTGAGCAAACCCCAGTAAATAGTGAAAGACACTGAAGCCTGATGTGCTTCAGCCCATGGGGTTTCGAAGAGTCAGACATGACTTAGCAACTGAACAACCACCACCACCACTGGACCACCAGGGAAGTCCAGCCCTTGTGCACTTCTACAAGCATCTTTCACAACTCTACACAACTCTGTAAAGTGAAGTGAAGTCGCTCAGTCATGTCTGACTCTTTGCGACCCCATGGACTGTAGCCTACCAGGGTCCTCCGTCCATGGGATTTTCCAGGCAAGGAAATGGGGTGCCATTTCCTTCTCCAGGAGATCTTCCCATGCAGGGATTGAACCCGGGCGCATTATATGCAGATGCTTTACTGTCTGAGCCACCAGGGAAGTCAACTCTGTAAAACCTGGGACATGTTCCCCATCAACTCGAATTAGCTTCTTAATCTTTCTCAGGCAGTTGTACCATATGGATGAGGTGTCAGGGCATCATAGTTCAAATCTGGACTCAGGAGCCTGAGTGCCTGGCTTTGAATCCAGGATCACAGTGAAGCTGTGTAACTTTGGACAAGATGTCCCACCTCTCCGCATCTCAGTTTCTTCATCTGTACAGTGCCCATAAGAATAGTACCTCCCTGACCGTGACTGTGAGGATGATGTGATTTGAAGCTTGCCTGGTACTCAGAAATGTTGTATGTATTCAATAAATTAGTTCAGAATGAGAGGAAATTTTAAACATCTCTTTGATGAATCTATGCGTCCAAAGGGAACATGAATACATTAAAATATCCGATCAACGTGAAGGGGTGTTGTGAAGAAAGGCTTTGTTTCCAATAAGTGTCCCTGCTGAGAAAAACTCCTGTTTTTCTGGGGGTATAAGATGAGATGGTATAATTATTATAATGACTATAAAATAGTATGTATGATACAAAATACTTTAGGACTCTCCTTGAGGAAAAAGGACATATTATTCCATTTCCTGGTATTCCACTCTCCTGTGCATTAATGTTTTGTTTTTTGTTTTTGTTTTTTCCTTTCTTTTTTTGGCCACATGGTACAGCATGTGGAAATCTTAGTTCCCCCGCCAGGGGTCGAACCCACATCCCCTGCAGCAGAAGCTAAGAGTCTCACCAACTGGACTGCCAGGGAAGTCCTAACCATTAACATTTAAGTGGGTAAGAGCTTTGGAGTGAGATATACACGTGTCACTCACACTCTGTTAACTTTTGAGCTGGCCTCAGTTTGCTTATCTGTAAAATGGATGGGAGTTTAATGAAAGCATTAGAAGAGACAAGCAAGTAAGTGTTTTAATAGTTGGCTTAATAAAATCTATTATTATTGTTATTATAAATGTTTCCCCTAATCTCAGATCATTCTTTCCAGACTCAAGCTCTGTGAAAATGGTTACTTTATCTCATTCCTACAAAGGTCACTTATGATAATCAGCAAGTGGTGGTTGTTGATAATATAATGATGATTGATACCAGAAATTCTGGAACTTTTTTGGAGGGCCAAAGGCAGAACAAGAAAAATTCTGGCCTGGAACATCCCAGAAGATCCATTCTGAGGCCAAAAGGAAGTGGAGATATGAAGGAAGCCTGTGCTTTCCATTTCAAAAAAAAAATTATTTGGTCAAGAGCCCCATTCTTGATCAAAAGGGGTAATTTATTACCTGACTCATGTTACTGTTGAAATATGGGCTCTGTGATGTTATATTTAAACTTAGTTTTTTCAAGATTTTATTTTCCACCTTTACATGAACAATAATGTAAAGGGTTTCCTGAGTGACTCAGATGGTAAAGAATCTGCCTGCAATGCAGGAGATCCAGGTTCAATCCCTGGGTTGGCAAGATCCCCTGGAGAAGGAAATGGCAACCCACTCCAGTATTCTTGCCTGGAGAATCCCATGGACAGAGGAGCCTGGCAGGCTACAGTCAACGGTGTCTCAAAAGAGTCGGACACCACGGAGTGACTAAGCGACCAAATGAAAAAAGCCTATTCTTGGCTTTGCCAATGAGTGGCTGGGAAAACCATCTGCCTTCTTTTGAGCCCTGGTCTCCTTATTTAAAAACTGCGAGGTTATCATGAAGGTCCTCTCTACCTCCGCGATGCTTGGGGAAGTCCCAGATGAAACTAGTTCCAACCAGGTCATCCTCTTCTCAGACCTGGAAAGGAAACCAAACAGCCAAGATGAGGAATTTCCTTTCAACAAATATCTTGTAATTATGCTGATTTTTAAGCCACGTAATCAGTCTAAAAGCAAATCCCATCTCAATGGAATTTATAAAAGGATTAGGAAATGGAGAAGACTGGGGGCATGTTAGCAAGTCCATTTGATTTCACTTCCCTTCCTCCTTTACTATTTTTTAACTGAATAGGTTGGAGAGCACAAACAATTCACTGACTTCTGCACCTGTATTTAATTTTCTCTATTCCTGGCTGGCCAGTAGTATCTGACCTACTTTTCAGACGCTCATCCCTTCCATCATGATTCATATGACTTTTGTCATCACGGACTATGGAGATTAAATATATGAACCAGGGCTGCTGTTGGTGTATCCAATGTCCATCTCGTCAAAATCACCTCCCTGGCTACCCACTCCAGTATTCTTGTCTGGAGAATTCCATGGACAGAGGAGCCTGACGGCGTACAGTCAATGGGGTCGCAAAGAGTGGAAGATGACTGAGTGACTAACATTTGCCCTGACATTTAGCCAGACTCTGGATCGCATTGTCCTGTACAAAAATAAGGCACTTTGAAGGGGATGATGTCCAGTTTTTTGCTTTTGGCTTTTGGAGAAGATAGGAAGTTAATTGATTTAAAATAGTGCAGATATTTGTGTAGCTCTTCAAGTGTTGGAGCACCTTCAAGGCATGACCATCCTGTTTTCACTTGTGAGCACATTTCTTTTGTAAATAACTTATTTGTGTGCAAGCTTTGTGATGTCCAACTCTTTGTGATCCCACGGACTACAGTCATGTCCAACTCTTTGTGATCCCATGGACTACAGCCCGCTAGGCTCCTCTGTCCATGGAATTCTCCAGGCAAGAATACTGGAGTGGGTGCCGTTTCCTCCTCCAAGGGATCTTCCTGACCCAGGGATCGAACCCGTGTCTCCTAAGGCTCCTGCATTAGCTGTGGATTCTTTACCACTGAGCCACCTGGGAAGCCTAGTGGTGTATTTAGGGTCGTATATATCAAGGCCCTCAGCTCTGGCTGGTGAGGGAGATGAGCATATCCTTTAGAAGTTAATTCTGCAGATAAATAAGAGAGACACTACAGAAGCCCACGTCCCACAAAAGGCAGGAGATGGGGAAGTGTGGAGAATAGTAACCCTTTCATCTTCAAGGCAGGAAAAAATATTGCATGGGTCCAGGACAAACAAGCCATAAATTTCAGGCTTGAGCCCCACCAGAGCTGGCTCCTAAATATGGCCCAAATCAAGGCTGTCAGGACTGAGCACTCTGCAGTCAAACGACATGAAAGGGAAGCTCTTCTCTGCAGCTGGTGTTAGCTCTGCAGCTCCCAGCAGCTGAGCCTGTCTCTTCCATCTCCAGCTTCGATGCTTAAGGGTTCCAGCATTGGAAAGTGACAAGGAAGTAGAAAATTGATGGTGACCAAGAAGGTCTTATACACTGCGGGGAGCAGGGTCTCCCTGGAGCCAGAACTTGTTGGTTGTAAACCCTTCAGAGCTAGACCGAGAGAAAGAAACAGATTTCGGGTGGTGGTGGTGGGGGGGACAGTGGTGGAAGGGGTGGATTCTGTTGTTTATGGCTGTTTGGTCTTAGAAAACCAAAATGAGCCTGTAAAGCTCTGGCTGTTAGAGATTACAAGGAGAATCACTTTGGTGGAGCCAGATACATCCTCTGCTTCTCTTTATTTTCTTTATTTTTTTAAATCCTAAATTTTCTAAGCTGACAGTATCAGAAATTACGTAGACAGATTTATATGTTCAGATCCTGTGTGTATTTTAAATAGTGAGGGCCAACATTTATTAAGCACTTACTCCTGCCAAGACTATTGTAAATGTAATAGCCTGGGTGGTGGGTACCATTATTATTGCTGCGTCCATTTTATAGACGAGAAAAATGAGACACAGGAGTTGACTACAGTTGAGTTCCCCAGCCGTCCAGTGGTTAAGACTCCTCACTACCAATGCAGGGGGCAAGACTTTGACCCCTGGTCAGAGAAATAAGATCCCACCTGGCAGTGTGGCCAAAAGGAAAATAATGAAAGAAAGAAAGAAATGGAGTACAGCTGGTAAGTAGTAAAATTGGAATTTTAACCTAGGTCATGTGTTTCCAGAATCTGCCCACATAACTACTAAGTAATAGTGCTTTTTAGTAGTATATAGGCCAGGCTTGTATTCATAAGCCAGGTAAAAAAAAAACAAACCATGTAGTGGAAAATTCTTCACGAAGGTGTCCTTGGAGACTCAGATTCTGAGTTCAAAGCCAAAAGGAATTGATAGGCCACTTCTTTTTTCTTTTTAATTAATTATTTTAATTGGAGACTAATAACTGTACAATATTGTAGTGGTTTTTGCTGTACACTGACATGAATCAGCCATGGGTGTACATGTGTTCCCCGTCCTGAACCCCCCTCCCACCTCCTTCCCTGATAGACCACTTCTTATGTTACTTGTCACAGTCCAAGATGTCAGAGGGCAGAGGGCAGCCTGGTCCCCAGCCTCACACCCCCAGATGCAACCCACTAGATACGCTCATAGAAAAACAGAGCCTGCCTCCTGTGGGGTTGAAAGCGTGCTGGTGTGTTGCCTGTGGTGGTGGGGAGTGGAGGCAACCAAGGTGTCAAACGCTAGGGGACAAGGTAAGTTAGAGAGTGTTAGTTGCTCAGTCGTGTCTGACACTTTGTGACGTCATGGATCTGGCAGGCTCCTCTTTCCATGGGATTCTCCAGGCAAGAATACTGGAGTAGGTTGTCATTCCCTTCTCCAGGGGATCTTCCCCACCCAGGAATCGAACCCAGGTCCCCTGCCTAGAAGGTGGATCTTTACCATCTGAGCCACCAGGGAAGCCCAAGGTAAGTCAACACTGGTGGATATAAACTATGGAATTCTGTCTGGCTTTTGGAAGAGAGAAATTTGATATGGATACACCAGCATGTATTAAAAAAGCATACTGTCATTTGAAACAGTAAGAAGTCGAACAAAGTCTCTAAGACCTCCATTATTAATTAAAATAGATGAAAAATATGGGGATTTCCCTGGGTGCCCAGTGGTTAATCATCTGTGCTTCCACTGGTGGGGGCATGGGTTTGATCCCTGGTCTGATAACCAAGATCCCACAAGCCAATGGTGCACCCAAAAAAATACAATTAGGAAGAAAATATGTACACAAAACACCACAATGTATTTTACAAAGACATGTATCCTTAGAGGTTTAAGAAGGGGAAAGGATTTGGAATCAGATTCTTAAAAAAATAATAATAAAAAGAGAAGAGAAACAATTTGAAAGTGACTTGGTCCACACTGGGAATGTGGATGGTAAGTTGTTAAACGTCATAGCACTCATTCTTTCGTTCATTCACTCAGTCACCTAACCCATTATACACAGCAAAATGGCTGAGAGACAGTGGCAGGGGTGGGGTGGGGTGGGGAATGCAAAGACTTTGGAGCCAGGGGACTGGTCCTGCTTCCACACAGATTTGCTGGGGGGCCTTGGTTAACCTTCTAAGGACTAAATTTCCTAATTTACAAATTGGAAGTGACATCTAATTAATTTAATAGGATTGTGTGTGAAGAATGTATGCAAAGCTCCTTGCATGCATTTCTTGATCCAGAGCCTATATAGAAAGCCCATGGTTAAACAGTGGGGCTTCCCTGGTGGCTTAGATGGTGAAGAATCTGCCTGCAATACAGGAGACCTGGGTTTGATCTCCAGGTGGGGAAGATGTCCTAGAGAAGGGAATGGCTAGCCACTCTAGTATTCTTGACCTAAGAATCCCATGGACAGAGGAGCCTGGCGGGCTATAGTCCATGGAGTTGAAAAGAGTTGGACATGACTGAGTGACTGACACTAATAGTAAACAGTAACTGTTAACTCTGCTATACTGGTGATTGAAACAAAGTCCCTGCAGTCTGATGGAAGAGATAACTTTAGACAAATCAGTGTACCAAAAAGTTGAATTTTCAAAATTAGTGCAACAAAGGTATCAAAAGTGCTACCAGATTATTTGAAAAGTTCAGGACTTATCATGGGGTCTCACTGATAGGACTTCAGAGATGATTAAGATATTGAAAAACTTAGATGTCAAATTGAGGAGAACAACCGTGAACACCTAGGTAACAGCGTCCAACCTTCTCATGGCCTGTGGAAGTGATGGCACTTGTAAGCCAGTGAATGTTGAGGTCCAGCCGGGGCACCAATACAGGGGTCAGAGGAGGGTAGGGGCCTCAGAGAGTAGCCTGTAGGCTGGATGGCATCACCGACTCAATGGATACGAGTTTGTGCAAGCTCCGGGAGTTGGTGATGGACAGGGAAGCCTGGCTTGCTGCAGTCCATGAGGTTGCAAGGAGTCAGAGACGTCCGAGCGACTTAACTGAACTGAACTGAACTGAGGCTGGTAGGAGGGTTGGAGGGCTGGAGGGAAGTGTGGATGAAATAAACAGAATAAACAATGGAGGGATGAGAACATAAGATCTGACCAGGGACTGGGAGGAGACCCCATGGCTAGAGAAAGTGATCTTGTTCAACCCTGCCCTCTTTGGATAAACAGAAGACTTTCATACCCTCCCTACCCCCACACAACAGTCCTGAAGACGTTCATTTACCTCTCTGAATTGGGGCTGGCTCCTAGCTATCTTCTGTGGATCTCCATTCACCCAGATGTTATCAGTTTTTCTTTCTGTAATTATTATTGGGACAAGGGTGGAGGCATTTGTTTTCATTCCTCCTGACCCCACCCCTACATAAAATTATCATACAAACTACGCTTTTCAAGTTTCACCCACCCTTCCCCGGAAATTCAGAATCCCCCCTCCCTACCACTGTCTATCCCTAGACCATTGATTGCAAAATAAGTAGTGTGGGTTGGGGAGAGATAAGCTCCCCAGGGAGGTAGGTTAGGGCCAGATAAGAGGGCCTTAGATGTTGCTAACATCCCTGCTACTGTAACTACCCCCATCCGAGGCACAAATTCTTCCTACAGGAAGTGGGCAAAGAGGGCCCTTTAAGGGCACACAGGAGTGGAAGGAGCCTACTTCTGAGGGACCCCTTTCAGCTCTCAGTCCTTGTTGGATGAGCAGGAGAGAGTCAGATAGATGAAAGAATTTGGTCTGGTCAACCCCGAGGCTGGGGACTTGAGAAGCTTGTTGAGACAAGATCTGTCTTAGCCTGATAGCTTTTCTGATTCCAGAAAACTGGAAGAAAACAATTCTTCCCATTTTGTAAGCTCTAAAACCTTCGCTCCTTAAAGAGAACCTTAACTTCATGTCTTCAGTTTTAACTTATTGTCTTGGGTGGGTGGGTATGGGGGGAGAGGGGATTCCCCAAATCATTTCAATGTTACAAATGGCAGAATATAAAAATATAAAGTTATCAAAATTTTGTTGCAACAAAATTTGCATAAAAATGAATGCTCTGAGCTGGGATAAGATGCTTATTATGAAGAAGCTCAAGTCCTTCTTGCTTTGGGCTAGATGGAGACCCAGGTTCGATCCCTGGGAAGGGAAGATAATCTGGAGAAGGGACTGTATCTACCTGGTGTGGTGGCACTGGCTGTCTATGCTGATTGCAAAGAAGTATTTCTTAGTAAATGCAGTTTGTTTGGTACGCAGGATCTTCAGTGCATGGAGTCCATGGAATAATAATAATAGTAAAAGGCAGTGGCTGAATAAAGATTGGGATCCCTTATTTTAAAAAGCTTATTGAGGGACTTCTCTGGTGGTCCCAGTGGTAAAGACTCTGTGATTCCAGTGCAGGGAGCATTGGTTGGACCCTTAGGGAGTGAAGATCATACACATTGCAGACAAAAAATAAAAAATGTTTAAAAAAAAGCTGTTTATAATGAGAATGCTCTAGATTCATAATTTGTTTCTCTAATTTAAAAGGATCCATCCTTTGACCATTAATAAGACATACATATTAAAAAATAAAAAGTCTGTTGAACAATTGAAGGAGACTCCAGTTCTGCTAAGCAATGGGGGATGAAGACACTGGAGAGAGGCAGAAGCCTTCTATCCAGGGAAGAGTCGCAGTCAAGACCACTGCATCTGGGAGAGAAGAAGGCAAGGTAGAGGTGTCCTGCCACACTTCTGATTGTCTTTGAATGGAGGTCACCATGTGTAACCAACCTTAGGAAGAATGCTGAGTCTCCATCAGGCTTCCACTTCTATATTTGGTGTCTGTTGGAACCTGCCCACTCGAGGCATATGTTTGCAAGTACAAACTCATCAGCCTAGACCCCCCCTCCCCATCCTGCTCCCACAGCACTCTCAGACCAGAGCAGCCACGTTCAGATTATCTCTCATCAAGATTTGATATTTATTCTGTCTTTTTTTTGGCCGTGCTGGCTCTTTGTTGCAGTGCCCAGTCTTCTCTAGTTGTGGTGCGTGGTCTTAGTTGCCCCAAGGCACATGGGATCTTAGTTTTCTGACCAGAGATCAACTCACGCCCCCTGCATTGGAAGGCAGATTCTTAACCACTGGACTGCCAGAGAAGTCTTTCTCATTCAATTTTGAATTTTGATGATAAGACTTCATCCACCCATTTTGTCCAGTCATTCAGCAAATGTCTTTGTGCAAGGTATTGTGGGGTCTGGGGTTCTTCATCTCTGAGCCCAAGGTCTGAGAAGTGGAAGATGCCCTAAGCATTGCACTACCAGCTCAATGGCAGTGACAGGATGATGGAACTTGATACTGCAGCAACCACAGTGATGATCTGCAATTAACCAGTGTTTGTCCCGGTGGTTGAAAGTGAAAAAGTGAAGTTACTCAGTCATGTCCGACTCTTTGTGACCCCATGCACTGTAGCCTACCAGGCTCCTCCGTCCTTGGGATTTTCCAGGCAACAGTACTGGAGTGGGTTGCCATTTCCTTCTCCAGGGCATCTTCCCGACCCAGGGATCGAACCTGGGTCTCCAGCATTGTAGACAAACACTTTACCATCTGAGCCACCAAGCTTTCTAACCCTGATTGGCTAGGAGGAGAGGGGCCTGACTGGGGTAGGCAGACAGCTATGCTGCTGACAGATGGCTGGATAATTAGGTCTAAAGAGTCATTGGCAGAGTAGGCCTGCCTGAGATAGTGGTCTTTCCCAGAGGTGTAGCTCCCCACAGCTTCTGCTTATATACCCAGATTTGGGCTCCCACCCATCCTATTTCAAGAAGTGGACCAAGTAAGGGTTGGGAGTGGGTCTTGAGCACAAAATTCTTACATATAATGCTTTTCTGTGTTTTGGGCATCCTAGTGGACAGTATGCCATAGCCTCTGACTGTGTGGATCACGATAAACTGTGGAAAATTCTTCAAGAGATGGGAATACCAGACCACCTAACCTGCCTCTTGAGAAATCTGTATGCAGGTCAGGAAGCAACAGTTAGAACTGCACATGGAACAACAGACTGGTTCCAAATAGGAAAAAGAGTACATCAAGGCTGTATATTGTCACCCTGCTTATTTAACTTCTATGCAGAGTACATCATGAGAAACGCTGGACTGGAAGAAGCACAAGGTGGAATCAAGATTGCTGGGAGAAATATCAATAACCTCAGATATGCAGATGACACCACCCTTATGGCAGAAAGTGAAGAGGAACTCAAAAGCCTCTTGATGAAAGTGAAAGAGGAGAGTGAAAAAGTTGGCTTAAAGCTCAACATTCAGAAAACGAAGATCATGGCATCCAGTCCCATCACTTCATGGGCAATAGATGGGGAAACAGTGGAAACAGTGTCAGACTTTATTTTGGGGGGCTCCAAAATCACTGCAGATGGTGATTGCAGCCATGAAATTAAAAGATGCTTACTTCTTGGAAGAAAAGTTATGACCAACCAAGATAGTATATTCAAAAGCAGAGACATTACTTTGCCAACAAAGGTCCGTCTAGTCAAGGCTATGGTTTTTCCTGTGGTCCTGTATGGATGTGAGAGTTGGACTGTGAAGAAGGCTGAGTGCCGAAGAACTGATGCTTTTGAACTGTGGTGTTGGAGAAGACTCTTGAGAGTCCCTGGGACTGCAAGGAGATCCTACCAGTCCATTCAGAAGGAGATCAACCCTGGGATTTCTTTGGAAGGAATGATGCTGAAGCTGAAGCTCCAGTACTTTGGCCACCTCATGCGAAGAGTTGACTCATTGGGAAAGACTCTGCTGCTGGGAGGGATTGGGGGCAGGAGGAGAAGGGGACGACTGAGGATGAGATGGCTGGATGGCATCACGGACCCAATGGACTTGAGTCTGAGTGAACTCCGGGAGATGGTGATGGACAGGGAGGCCTGGCGTGCTGCTATTCATGGGGTCGCAAAGAGTCGGACATGACTGAGTGACTGAACTGAGTGGACAGTACTCAGGAGGCTAGAGATCCCAGGTCCCTTCACCATCTTGCCTTTGTCCTCTAAAATCCCCCAAGTCTAGGTGATCAAGCTTCTGACAGGTGTCGCCTGCCAAGAGAGCACTTGCCTGCGCTGCTGGAAGGCTGAGGGCGGGCTTCCTGGTGTGTCAGCTGCCCCCAGCGCTTCCTGGAAGGCAGTGCGAGAGCATCAGTGCACTTGACCGAGAACAAGGCCCTGTCTGCTCTCAGCCATAGCCAGCGGGGCCGGCCAACTGGAGGCTTCCTTGAGGGTGAGGAGGAAAGAAAACAGTGGCCCCATTGAGGACCTACCAAGCCAGCTCCCGCTTTGGCACCTAAAATGGTCAGTTTTAGCTGATCAGCTTCATTTCGCAACTCGGTTATGTGATTCCCAAGCACTGCCTCTTATCTCTAGAGAGAGGTGTGAAAACAGAGCCCGCTTGGCACAGACTGGCTGCCTACAGGAGGGGCTTTGTGTCAGGCTCAAGGCTGGTAGGGTGGAAGGGACACGGAAGGCTGCCCCCCTAGGCTTCCTGCTTGCACTCTAACATTTTTGCTTCCTTTCATTCACATCAGATCAGACACAAGTTCACTTGCATTAAAAAGTAGACCCTTGGAGGAGGAAATGGCAACCCACTCCAGTATTCTTGCCTGGGAAATCCCATGGACTGAGGAGCCTGGTGGGGTACAGTCGGACCAGGCAGAATCGGACACGATTGAGCACGCACGCACTCAAGTGGCACAGTATTACTAAAGGACAGTGTACAAAAACAGAAAAAAAAAGAGGAGACCCTGTAAGGGAGAGAGAGGACACTGGACACTCAGGCTACAATATGGGGCTCTGGCCTTGGCCTGGGGTGAACCTGCAGCCCCAAACTAACTGCTCAAATAGCTCATGGACGCCTCCTCCCCAAGGGGTGGTGAGGTTCTCGCACCGCCTCTGGGGAGTGAGAAGCTGGGTGGCGCCCGGCCAGCAGGCTCACAAAGCATCCTTGTTCACGTTCCTTTCGATGCTCCTGTGTGGCTCAGCGGAGCAGGGGAGGGTCTGTTTACGCCACTGGCTCCCGCTGATCCTCCTGGGGCAGGGCATGACAATGCTGGCCTCTGTCAGTCTCTTGGGTGTGTGGGGAGTGCCGGGCCCAAGAGGCTTGAGGGTGTCCTGTGAGTCTCCCTGGTTGGGGTGATACTGAATTACATCCCTGGTGGGTGAGCTCATTCCTGGGCCTCTGAACACAAGTTTCTGACTAGGTCTGGGGGGCAGAGGGAAAAATTCAGTCATCAGATTGATTGAGAAGCCTATGGTTTTCTTGTGATGAGTTGTGATGAGCAGAGTTTCTCAGAGCCAAGTCCCTGGTAAATGATGGGGGGTGGGGGGATGGTTTCAGGAGTTCCTTCAAAATGTCTCTCGCAGGGCCTTTGGGCGGTGGGTGGGGGCGTGGACCGGGCAGTGCTCGACTCCCGGAGAGATGAGAGACTCCAGGCCGCGCTCTCGGACCCGGAGCCATGCACCTTTGCCTGTGCGTGGCGTGACTTCAGGAGTGCGTGCTTGTGCCCCGTCTGTGTGCACGGAGGCTGCTGCCACCCCGTGTGTATGTGTACTTTCTCTGTGAGCCCTGAGAACCGTCTAGAGACATGTCCTGGATGGCTTGGTCTGAGACGTCCCCCGGGCTCTGTGGAGGGAGTTCAAGGTCTGAGGTGGGGGTGGATCTGGACCCAGGGGCAGACTGGGCTCACCCAGCCTGAAACCCACCTTTCTCCAAAGTCACTTTAATCATAGCAATGTGGTCTTGTGCTGGAAAACGCCAGCAGTTGTTTTGCTGAAGTTTTAGTTTTCCCCCTCCAGAAACGCTGTGGGCATTTCAGGCCCTTTGACCTGGCTAAAGGGCTTATAAACTGAGTAAAGAGAAGTTAGATCAGAGGTAGAGCCCCAGGTCAGAGAAGACCCCAGGCCAGTGCCCTGGAAGGGCTCAATAGCTGAGTCACTCTTAATCCCCTTCCACTTTCTTCCAGGAACTGGGCTCACCCTGAGGCTCTGCCCTAAGAGGCGCTCCCTGCTACATTCTTACAGGACTTTCTTTCAGCACACTCAGGAGTCTGATACAGCTCTTTGCTGATCCTCTTCATCAACAGCGATGTACAACATTGGAGAAATCAGTGTTTCCTCCAGTGAGCTAAAAAGTGTCCTTTCAAGCATTCACATCTTTCTCCCTCAGAGCCTACCTCCCAGCCCAGCAAGGCCCAGCACCCTGCTTAGACACTGCAAGCTCTCCAGTTTGGAGAGGGGTCCCTCACTGGGTCCCTTTATGCAGAGCTCTGGGACCTCAGCCTACCACCTCATCTCTGGTCAAGGGTCCCTTCAGCCAGGCTCCACCCCACAGCCAGAGTGAGTTTATGAAATGAAAACTTGCACGTCACTCTCTAGTGGAGAAGGATTTGATAATTTCCTGTAGCTTTTGAAAAAAGCCATCACATGACATTCAGAGTCTTTGAGGATCTGGCAACCCCTTCCCCTTTCCTTATCCTGTGCCACTTGCACGTCAAATTTCGTCAGGTCATCTCTGCTCCATGTTTCTGGCTGTCTTACGCAATCCTACAGCTCAGATTGACTGTTCTGCTGAGACCAGATCTGCCTTTTCTTCCAGTTTGAATGAATGAGGGCAGGCATGCCGTCTTGTATCTCTTTTTTCAAAAAAATTATTTTATGTGTTAAATTAGTATTTTATATTCCAGCACCTTACAGAGATGGCAAAATATAGGTTCTCAGTAATTGTCCTCTCAGTCATTTTAAATAGAAATCTTTCAGCATACATTAGATACACCTTCTTAAACAAAGTGTTTTGACAACATGTACTATCTTTGAACTGCTCAATTATTTTTCTAAAAAGGGTATTGTGGAGAAGGGATGGGGCCTGAAGTGCTTGTACTCCAGACCTGGAAAAGAAAAGATTTTCAGAGGGCATTCTTGTATTAACAGCTTTAAACGATGGGTTTGAGTGAAGAATTCTACTCTAGGATTCTATCTTAAGTGCAGTTCCGGGGAACAATGTATTGGAGCAAATGGCTGGTCAAAAGATCCAGGGAAATTGAGAGCACAGAAAACGAAGTAGCTGTTTATAAGAAGCCTTTGGATTTGCATGTCTACAATGGTGGGATGTCCATGGTATTGGATGAGAAAAAAGTGATTTGGATAAAAGTCTGAACGAGATACTCCTCAAAAATTTGCATGTAGCTTTTTAGTGTCTATAAGAAGACATCTGGAAGAATACACATCACATGGAAGACCAGGTTCATTCTTGGGAATGGGATACAGAAAAGAGTGGAAGGAACTGTCATTTTTTACTTGCTGTGTTTTGGAGTGGTTTGAGTGCTGGATTACCCCTGCCCACTGAGGGTGCTATAGGGTTAGTGAAAGTGAAGTGAAGTCGCTCAGTCGTGTCCGCCCCCATGGAATGTAGCCTACCAGGCTCTTCCGTCCATGGGATTTTCCAGGCAAGAGTACTGGAGTGGGTTGCCATTTCCTCAGTGACCTTAAAGCTCTAACATTACTAGCACTGACATGATTGATTTTTCTCTGCCTCTTCTCTGCCTTGGCTGTCTGTGGTCACCAGCCTGCCTTTTTAATTAATCTATTTATTTACTTATGGCTGCACTGGCTCTTCATTGGTGCACATGGGCTTTCTCTAGTCACAGCGAGTTAGGCCTACTCTCTAGTTTCGGTGCAGGGTTTCTCATCGCAGTGGCTTCTCTTTTTGCAGAGCTCAGTGCACCTGGCTTAGTTGTGGAATCCTCCTGAACCAGGGATCGAACTCGTGTCCCCTGCACGTGGCAGACAGATTCTTAACCACTGGACCACCAGCGAGATCCTACATTGTGTTTAAATAGGGGATTCTAGTAGATGGGGAAGGTTTTCCAAGAAGCAAAGTCACAGCCCAGCAGTGGATAAGGTGATATTGAAGGAGACCCCCATGGTCAGGGTCTTCCCTGACATGACCTTGAGATGGCTGGTGTGGATCTGAGGCTCAACAGCTTGTGTTTGAGGAGTGTCAGGCTCTATAACAGCACATTGTTCTTGGCAATTGTGCTACTGGGGAGAAAGAGCTCATGTGCAGGTATATGCTGGGGGAAGAAACATAGAAATACCAATCGCCGCCATTCACAAGAGCTCACGTGTCTGCCTTAGACAGGGCGCTTTCTACACACGGCCCCATCTATGCCAAGATTAATTCTCATCCATGAAGCCTGTAGATTAAAATAAAACCTTTCTTTTCCTTCCCTGTGACACAAAAATTAAGTTCACAGAGAATGAGTTTAAAAGCAGGTCTGTTGTTGTTGTTGTTCAGTTGCTAAGTCGTGTCCAACTCTTCGTGACTCCCTGGACTGTACCCTGCCAGGCTCCTCTGCCCATGAGATTTCCCAGGCAAGAATACTGGAGTGGATTGCCGTTTCCTCCTCCAGGGGATTGTCCCAACCCAAGGACCGAACTGTATCTCCTGCCTTGGCAGGAGGATTCTTTACCACTGAGCCATCAGGGACCCCAAAGCAGGTCTGGTTGTATCCAGATTTCATGTGCGTTACCACTCCATGGATGGCATCACTGACTCACTGGACATGAGCCTGAGCAAACTCCAGGAGATACTGAAGGAGAGGGAAGCCTGGCTTGCTGCAATCCATGCGGGTTGCAAAGAGTTCGACATGACTTAGCAACTGAACAGTAACCACTCCATGGCCTAAGTTCATGAATCCTGGAGGGTAGACAGCAAAAGAACAGAGCTAGTCACTGCAGTCACAATCACATGGGAATTTGGGGTTTAGGGAAAATGTTGATGTGAAGATGCTATAACACACAGAGGCAGTGCAGTGGGATGGAAAGGGCACCGGCCTCATGGGCTGACAGACTTGGCTCGAATCTTGCTTCTAACTTGATAACAGAAGCAGAAGAGATTAAGAAGAGGTGGCAAGAATACACAGAAGAACTGTACAGAAAAGATCTTCATGACCCGGATAATCACAATGGTGTGATCACTCACCTAGAGCCAGACATCCTGGAATTCGAAGTCAAGTGGGCCTTAGGAAGCATCACTAGGAACAAAGCTAGTGGAGGTGATGGGATTCCAGTTGAGCTGTTTCAAATCCTGAAAGATGATGCTGTGAAAGTGCTGCACTCAATATGCCAGCAAATTTGGAAAACTCAGCAGTGGCAACAGGACTGGAAAAGTTCAGTTTTCATTCCAATCCCAAAGAAAGGCAATGCCAAAGAATGTTCAAACTACTACACAATTGCACTCATCTCACACCCTAGTAAAGTAATGCTCAAAAGTCTCCAAGCCAGGCTTCAGCAATACGTGAACCATGAACTTCCAGATGTTCAAGCTGGTTTTAGAAAAGGCAGAGGAACCAGAGATCAAATTGCCAACATCTGCTGATCATCAAAAAAGCAAGAGAGTTCCAGAAAAACATCTATTCCTGCTTGATGGACTATGCCAAAGCCTTTGATTATGTGCATCACAATAAACTATGGAAAATTCTGAAAGAGATGGGAATACCAGACCCTGACCTGCCTCTTGAGAAACCTATATGCAGGTCAGGAAGCAACAGTTAAAACTGAACATGGAACAACAGACTGGTATATTGTCACCCTGCTTATTTAACTTCTATGCAGAGTACATCATGAGAAACGCTGGGCTGGAAGAAGCACAAGGTGGAATCAAGATTGCTGGGAGAAATATCAATAACCTCAGATATGCAGATGACAGACACCATCCTTATGGCAGAAAGTGAAGAACTAAAGAGCTTCTTGATGAAAGTGAAAAGAAGAGAGTGAAAAAATTGGCTTAAAGCTCAACATTCAGAAAACTAAGATCATGGCATCCGGTCCCATCACTTCATGGTAAATAGATGGGGAAACAGTGGAAACAGTGGCTGACTTTATTTTGGGGGGCTCCAAAATCACTGCAGATGGTGATTGCAGCCACTAAATTAAAAGATGCTTGCTCCTTGGAAAGAAAGTTATGACCAACCTAGACAGCATACTAAAAAGCAGAGACATTACTTTGTCAACAAATGTCCGTCTAGTCAAGGCCATGGTTTTTCCAGTAGTCATGTATGGATGGGACAGTTGGACTATAATGAAAGCTGAGTGCTGAAGAATTGATGCTTTTGAACTGTGGTGTTGGAGAAGACTCTTGAGAGTCCCTGGAACTGCAAGGAGATCCAACCAGTCCATCCTAAAGGAAATCAGTCCTGAATGTTCATTGGAAGGACTGATGCTGAAGCTGAAACTCCAATACTTTGACCACCTGATGTGAAGAACTGACTCATTGGAAAAGACCCTGATGTTGGGAAAGATTGAAGGCTGGAAGAGAAGGGGACAACAGAGGATGAGATGGTTGGATGGCATCACCGACTTGATAGACATGAGTTTGAGTAAACTCCAGGAGTTGGTGATGGACAGGGAACCCTGGTGTGCTGTAGTCCATGGGATTGCAAAGAGTCGGACACGACTGAATGACTGAACTGAACTGATAACGTGGGCCCGTGCTTCTCTGAGCCTCAGTGTAGTCATTGGTAAAGTGGAGCAACAGCCCCCATCTCACAGGGCTGGCCTACTCAGGGCACTCAGTTCTACCCAACTCGCAGGAAGACATGTGGGTCTGGAGCCTGCTTCCTGCTCCAACACTAATGAGCTAGCTGTAATGAGCAGCAGAGCTCCCTGGGCCCTTTCACAGGCAGTGTATCCCCTTTGACCTTCTTAAGGAGCCAGGAAGCTACCTCCTCCTCTCTTTAATCTCCCTGCTTCGGGCAAAAGTTGTTTACACTCAGATCTTTTCTTCCTCACTGCCATTTACACCTCAGACCTCTGGAATCTGGTTTGGACCCACAGCTTGGTATTGAACTGCTCTGGTCAAGGTCACCTAAGACCTGCTTGGGGCAACATCAGATAGATGCTTTTCGTTCCCTGTCATACCTGGCTCCACAGTGATATTCTTCTTTTAGGGGCTGGCTCTCCCTCTGGCTATTCCCTGGTGGCTCAGATGGTAAAGAATCTGCCTGGGATGCTGGAGACTTGGGTTCAGTCCCTGGGTCTGGAAGATCCCCTGGAGGAGGACATGGCAACCCACTCCAGTATTCTTGCCTGAAGAATTCCATGGACAGAGGAACCTGGTGGGCTACAGTCCATGGGATCACAAAGAGTTGGACATGACTGAGCAACTAACGGTTTCTCCCTCTGGCCTGGTTTTCTTGCTGCCTCTCCATCCGCTGCCTCTCCGTCTCCTTCACGAGCTTCTCTTCCCCACTGTTCCTTCCGTATAATTGTTTCTTGAGTCTGTCCCAGACCCTACCCTGATAACTCCATGTTCCGTAGTAGCTAGCTCCAGGACCCACGGATCTCTCTTCACCCAGCAGCAGGAGTCACCTCCAGATCTGACTGGGCCATCCCTCCATTAAACCCACCTTTAGCTCTTAGAATACAGACCACAGTCTTCACTCAACCTGGCCACCAGGTCCTGCCACCAGGCTCTTGACTGCTTTGCATGCCTCATCTTGCCCCAAACCAATTTCCAGTCTTAGTTAAAAGATCTCTTCTTCAGGAAGGCTTTTTTTTTTTCCCCTTTTCTTTTTCTTCTCCTAAGTAATTATTTATTTGGCTATGCTGGGTTTTAGTTGGGCTTGCCAGATGGCGCTAGTGGTAAAGAACCTGCCTGTCAATGGAGGAGATGTAAAGAGATGTGGGTTCAATCTCTGGATTAGGAAGATCCCCTGGAGGAAGGCATGGCAACCCACTCCAGTATTCTGGCCTGAAGAATCCCATGGACAGAGGAGCCTGGCGGGCTACAGTCCATGGGGTCGCAAAGAGTTGGACATGACTGAAGGGTCTTAGCACACAGGCATGCACCTTAGTTGCAGCTTGCAGGATCTTTAGTTGCAGCATATGAACTCTTAGTTGCAGCATGAAGGATCTAGTTCCCTGACCAGGGATCGAACCCAGGACCCCTGCATTGAGAGTGAGGAGTCTTAGCCATTGGACCACCAGGGAAGTCCCACTCAGGAAGCCTTTTCTGACACCCCACACCAGGCTGGGTCCACCTGGTTGTTTTTCTCCACACCCTGTACCTCTCCTTCCTAGCATTTATCATAACTGTAGCAATTACTTGTGTAATCATTTATTTAATATTTTCAACTAATTCCCCCCAAATGTAGACTCGTTGAAAGTCGTCCCCATGGGTCTTGTGCATCCCCTAGGCCAGTACCTCTAAGTGCTCACGCAGTTCAAGCCCTGCCGGTCAGCTCTGTGCCTCCTCTTCCCCAACTGACTGACTGCTCCCTCTCTCACTCATGTCTCCATCCATCCATCCTCCAAACTGCAGACTTATCTTTCCCAACACATACCTTGATCGTATCATCTCCCTACTTAAAAAACCTCCCCTGGCCTCCCACTGCCCCAGATAAAGTTGAGAGTCCACTCCGCTTCTCTCTCCAGGCTCAGTTTTTAAAACTAAGTGCACCCTTGGAGTTCTAAGTTCTGTTGCCTTTAACTAAACTCCCAGTCCTTGTAACTGGTTCTCCCCTCCAGCCAGTTTCACATGTCTTAGCTCTCGTTGCTGAGAATGAAGACCTCCCCACCCACTCACTCAGCCATTTGTCCGAATTCTTGGTCACCTTCCCCTGGCTGGGGTTTTTCACCAGGTGCCTGGTGAAGGAAGGTCCTGTGCTCCCCAGTCCCAGGAGGAGCTCAGTGTCTGGGACATGTCTGTTTCCTCTGCTGGGTGGCAAGCTTCTTGCAGGCAGGGCCAGGACTTGCTCAAGCACGATGTCCTCAAGCCTCTAAAACACAGCCAGGCATACAGAGCAGATGCTCAGTAGTGTTTGCTGAGTGAAGACATCCCTGACTTCTCTGGTCTGTGGTTCGCAAGCCACTTGAACACATGCTCTATTATGTATTATTTGGTGGTGTTGGTGTTGGAGGTGGGGGTGAGTGAGAGAGGAAAGTACTTTTCAGGATGCTCATCTCTCTCCTCTATCATTTTATTTTATTTTTTTATTTAGCCAAGTCACATAGCAAGTGGGATCTTAGTTCCCTGACCAGGAATCAGAACTGTGGCCCCTGCATTGAAAACAAGGAGCCTTAGACTCTATATTGCTAGGGAAGTTCCATCTCTAGCTCTCCTTTCAATACGTGCTATTTCTCCTTTTGCTAAGATAAAATGAAATATCCTTCTGCATTCTCTCTCTGCTCTCCTAAGTGTGAGTACTGGGTGGAAGATGTATAAAACAGCTGCTGTTGTTTTCTGTCCTAGACATCAGGGAAGAGACATGTCCAAGGAGAAGAACACTTTCAATACTTGGGGACTGGATCACAGGGCCTTGGTGCCAATGTGACCTGAACTCTGCAGGTTCTGCCCTGCCCAACTCGCCTCCTAAACTAAGCTTCAGTTTAGCCTCCCCCAAAGTCATCAGCATGCCCCTGCTCTATAGAAGTCATTCTCCACCCAGAGAGTGATGTAGAATCGCCAGGAGGTTAAGAAATACAGGTGCCCTGGGTGTCATTTGGACAAGAATTTCTGGGCTGGGCTGTTGTTGTTGTTCAGTCCCTAGGTCATGTTCTACTCTTTGAGACCCTATGAACTGCAGCATGCCAGGCTTCCCTGTCCTTCACTATCTCCCAGAGTTTGGTTAAACTCATATCTGTTAAGTCGGTGATGCCATCCAACCATCTCATCCTCTGCCATCTTCTTCTCCTTTAGCTCTCAATATTTCCCAACATCAGGGTCTTTTCCAGTGAGTTGGCTCTTTGCATCAGGTGGCCATAGTACTGGAGCTTCAGCTTCAGCATCAGTCCTTCCAATGAATATTCAGGGTCGATTTCCTTTAGGATTGACTGACTTGATCTTCTTGCTGTCTGAGGGACTCTCAAGAGTCTTCTTCAGCACTACAATTTGAAAGCATCCATTCTTTGGCACTCAGTCTTCTTTATGGTCCAACTCTCACATCTGTACACATATTGGGTTTGGGTTTGAGTAATTTTCAGAGTGTCCCAGCTACTTCTGATGCACAGCCACTGCCGAGAACCATCACTGAGTCCTCTGCTGCTCCTCCTGACAGAATGTCCTCTCTGCTGGATCCAAGCTCCTCCCTAAAAGGTGCCACTTACTTCATAACTGCTCTCCTGAGGAACCCAAATCCAAATGGTCCTTTCGTGTGATCCTGGGTGATGCTCCATTTGGACCACTGTCATGACAGCTCATTATGGTTATTTGGGGTGAAGGTCTCTTCCAGGCCATCAGCTTCTGGACTACCCTTGGTAGCATGGATCAGAATGCCTGGAGTACTGTGGGAGTTTAATAACTATTAATTAGACTGAATGCATTGGAAATCTCAGCTGCTTTCAGATTCTGATGGGTTGTCAGAGAGTTAGACTCCTTTCCTCATCTACACTGACTGCAGGAAGTCCAGCTGGACACAAACATGAATTGTAGGATTGTTCTGAAGGTCTTAGAATGCACTTGGAATGGTCCAGGCCAATAAATACGAAGATGCTAAAGTGGTGAAATGAACACTTCTGGCAAAAAGATAGATCAACTGATGAACCTCATAGACTTTATCCTTAAACAAAGGTCTCCTCACGTCCCAATTGCTTTGGCATCTGAAACTTCCTTTTTCAAATGGAGAACCAGCTGTCATACCCTGCACCATTTTCCACTTTATTTATTTTTTAATTTAAATTTAGTTATTTTAATTGGAGGCTAATTACATTTTCCACTTTAAATGTTCTATCTCAATAGGCTTCTAGCCACTTTGCTATGACCAAGCACTCTTTTCTTTTTTGACTGTGCCATGTGGCTTTCAGAATCTTAGTTCCCTGACTCCAGATCCAATCCAGGCCCTAGCAGTGAAAATGCCGAATGCTAAACACTGGTCCACCAGGGAAGTCCCTCATGCACATCTTTTAGTGCTGATTCTTTCCTCACACTCTTCCCTGACCTGGAATGGATTCCAAGCCCAGTGAGAAGATCCTAGCTCCTAACCAAGGTCAAATTCAAATGTCAGCTCCTGGAGGTTCCCTACCAGAAATACTCTCCTTCTCATCTCTGCTTCTAAAATACTTTTTACTATTTAATCACTCACTCATTCATTCTGTAAATATTTATTAAATGCCAAATATGTGCCAGCTTCACTTATCTCATTCTATATTATATTTTTGTTTTCTCTTCTTGAGGAAAATGGCTGAATCTTGTTCCTTTTCCTCTCTCCTCTATCATTCATTCTAAGAATCGGACTCTTCATAAGGTCATGTGCAATAAGAATCCAGTTGACCAAATTGGATCTTGTTAACACTCTCAATAATGTGAACTGAGCATGAGTTTTCTTCTGGATAAAAGTCTAGATTGATCTATTTTGATCGATCAAGGCTCTGTAAGCCACAACGTCTATGGAAGGTTAGGAAGTGATTTTAATTTTTTATCTTATATATTTATTTTTAGACTTCCTTGATAGCTCAGTTGGTGAAGAATCTGCCTGCAGTGCAGGAGACCCAGGTTCAATCCCTGGGTTTGAAAGATCCCCTGGAGAAGGAAATGGCAGCCCACTCCAGTATCGTTGCCTGGAAAATCCCATGGACAGAGGAGCCTGGCGGACTACAGTCCATGGGATCGAAAGAGTTGGACATGACTTAGAGACTAAACCACAAACCATATTTATCTTTGTTGAAATACAGTCGATTTTGATCTTCTCAGGTGACTCAGTGGTAAAGAATCCACCTGCCAAGCAGGATCTTGTTCGATCCCTGGGTTGGGAAGATCCCCTGGAGGAGGAAATGGCAACCCACTCCAGTATTCTTGCCTGGAGAATTCTATGGACAGAGGAACCTGGTGGGCTGCAGACCATGGGGTTGCAAAGAGTTGGACTCAACTGAGTGACTAACACTTTTTACGTTAACTGGAGATTTAGAATACAACAAACCCAAGCCCCATGTCCCTTACAAGGTCTGGCCCAAGTTTACAAGGTCAGCTTCTGCCTTTCTCCTTCCCAACTTAGAGAGCGCTTTCAGCTCTCAGGGACTTGTCAAGGACAAGAGAAGAAAAGAGAGGTGCATAGCAAAACTATGACAAAAGCTGGGAGGAATGAAGTGGCTGTGTAGAAGGGTGGCCTTCAGGTGAGTTTGTACAAAACCTAATTTCTGTGGGCAACAGTTTTTACAGAGTCAAGATGAATTGGCATGTTAGTACAAAGATTTTTTTCTTCCTTCTACAAATGATCAAGGAAAATGGATTTTTAAAATGTAAACATTCTCTTGTAGTATTTACAGCTTCTCTAATGTCGGGGGACAAAGGTCTTGGAGTTTAAAGTAAAAAGCAGGCCCAGGGAGATAAGAGTTCTTTTACAGTTTGATTGTAATCTAAATATAACAGGAAAATCACTCTCTACATAAAGCACCGTGATGGATAAATACCTAGGTGAGATTATTGTGTCTTTCCCCCTTTTTCCTTCCTTTTTCTTTCCTGTAAGTTTTCTTTGTCTTTGAGAAAGGCCTTTCGTGATGAAGACAAATAGTGGTTGAATGAAAAGCCAGTGTCAGGCTTTCCTGATCGAGGGTTTGGGGAAATGATTTGTTCGGGCAGAGAAGCTAATAGATTAAATGTGAGACCTCAGGGATCACCCAGTTCAATCCTTCATTTTGCACATAAAGCACTGAGGCTAAAGCCTCATCTCATACCATTTCAGAATTCACCTGTGTCAGGAGACATTAAGGAATACACTTATTTTTTCAGCAACGTGGTGCTTAGGAAAGAAATCCTTCAGTCACCTCTGTAATGACCTCTGCTGTCTGCATTGCCTTTGGTAGCAAAGTCAGTCACTGATGGAAATTTCGTTGTTGAGGGAAAATTGTTATCCACCCCAGGCGCCCAGTTTAACATCTAGTGAACTTGGGTTACGCTGAGTCTCACAGTGTGGTTAATCCCTCTTGCGTGCATGCTCAGTTGCTCAGTTGTGTCTGACTCTTTCGCGACCCCATGGACTGCAGCCTGCCAGCCTCCTCTGTCCGTGGGATTTCCCAGGCAAGAGTACTAAAGTGGGTTGCCATTTCCTCCTCCAGGGGCTCTTCCCAACCCAGGAATTGAACCCATGTCTCCTGCATTGGCAAGCGCTGAGCCAGCTGGGAAGCCCAGTTATTCCATTGGAGGTTATTTCTAGGTTTTGTTCCTGCCCCCTCATTGCCCGAAGTCTCACCCCATGGCAGCGCATTTGGTGAGCCTCATGGGGGTGCTACTGATGCTGCTCGCTTCCAGGGGCTCAGGGCACAAGGCTGTGGGCTCACACATTCCGTGTGACGGGCAGACTTCTGCTCCGGTCGGCTCTGGTGCTGCTGACAGCACTTGGCTCTGTCCACTGGCGCCAGCAGCCAACCTCAGCCTTTGTTAACGCTGTCTGTCGATGGATGGGGCCGGGGGTGGGGGATGTGCGGCGCGGAGGCTCCTCTGTGAGACGGGTGAACCCCCTTCAGCCCTGGAACACAGTGGTGAGTTTCTCCATGTTCCCCCAGTGGGCAGAGGGGTCCGGCCATCCTCCCGGCTCCTTGCCTGGACTTCCTATTAGCAATTCTTTCAGATGTGCTTCCCAATCTGCCTGCCCCCATGGAGCTCTTGGATGACAGTTACTGTGTCTCATTTATCTCTGAATCCTGGTGTTTAACCCCGGGTGAGTACTTAATAGATGTTTGTTGCAAGAAGTGATGTGAACTGGTCATTTGAGTCTGTGGAAAACAAAACCAAGCCAAACCATGCCTTTCGTTTTGATCACTTATTAGTAAATGGAAATGAACCTGTCCTACTCCAGTGCCAAGAAGTGCTGGAATCACAGCTTCCAGTTAACTATTAATTATATGACAAATGGAAGGGAGTCACTCAACCCCCATGTGCTTGCCAGTGGCCCCATGATGGCGACTAGACACTCCTCATCTCCAGCAGACATTGGGAGAAAGTCAATGACCTCAGAGTCATCTTGGATATTGTTGTTGCAGTTGGTAATGTCCAGCTGGCATTGGGTAATGCATAGGTGAAATTCAATGGTTGGTTTAGTCATTCTTGGTTTAACTACCCTCTCCTGTGTATACTGTCTGTGTATCTCAAAGAGCTTCTCCCTGCAGGGGAGAGAAAGACTCAACACTTTCCAGTCAAATCTCTTGGTTTCTTAGACACTCTTTTCCAAAGTCTTTTATTAATTATGAAAACACTTACTCATCTCCTGCTTCCTTCTCTATTAACAATCTTCAAAAGATTGTCTGGACAAAAGTTTATATCCTCCAAGAGAAACTACTCTTAAAAATATGTGTGTGTGTGTGTGTGTGTGTAGTAAGTGATGTGTGTTAGTTGCTCAGTCACGTCCCTCTCTTTGTGACCCCATGGACTGTAGCCCACCAGGCTACTCTGTCCATGGGATTCTCCAGGCAAGAATACTGGAGTGGCTAGTCATTCCCTTCTCCAGGGGATCTTCCCAACCCAGGGATCAAACCTGGGTCTCCTGCATTATGGGTGGATTCTTTACTGTCTGAGCCACCAGGGAAGCCCCTAGGCTGCTAGCAGCACTTGGCTGTCAATTAAATATATATATATATTTAATATCAGTTATTTTGGGCTGTGCAACATGCAGAATTTTAGTTCCTGGACCAGGGATAGAACCCATGCCCCTGGAGTGGAAGTGTGAAGTCTTAACCACTGGACCTCCAGGGAAGCCCCTGGAGAAACTACTCTGTACCACAGGTATGTCATGTGACGCCAGCAGCCAAACCCACAAATGCGTTCAGAGCCCCAAATGCTTATTTTATCTAAGAAAATAAGCAATGGATACAAAATATATTTTGGAAAATGCACCCCACAACCCCCTGCAAAATATTACTGGGTGGAGAGCAAATTCTGCCCTTGCCCTCAGGCTTTTGGGAGGGAGACTCAGGCCAGGGGAGGGGGAGGGCTTTATTTGCTCAGCATCCAACGCCAGACCACGCTCGTGACTGACCGAAATGTGCCGTGAATAGCAAGTATATCACAAGGGTTCTCAAATATGAAAGCGGAGCTGGAACAAAGAGCAGGCACCAGCCAGACTTCCTCTGTTAAAGATTATCCAGCGTGTCCCCTGGGTGCCAACATTCCCATAAATCCCAGCAGCTCTATCTCACCTAGGCTCACTTAATGGCTTTGAAACCCTGCCCGGGACCTACTAGCATTCCATCAAGCGACCTCATCACAGGGGAATGAACTTTATCTCTGAGACTGTAAGTGTGTTTGCTTGAAAGATGATTTACCATGCTCAACAATGACCAAATTTTCTAAATTGAACTTGATCTCTTGCTATTAATATCATTATATATCTCACAGTTTCATCTCAAGGACTAGATCAACTCAGGGAGTGTAAATCTCTCTCTAGGTTGGCTTTAAAATGAGTTTACAGGCCGATTCCTAGTTTCGGGGAAGGTTTTTTTGTTTGGGAAGGTGGAAACCCAAACTGCTGCCGGGTCAGTTAAGAAAGTTGGAAGAATCTTCCTCCCAACCTCTGCCCTACCTTCCTCCTTCTAGATCCTAATTCCTTGTCTCTGTGACCTTTGGAAAGTGAGGCTTTCCAAGTCCGTGGTTTATGATAGAGACCACTAGTTCTGTTTTTCTTTTGCCTAGGCCACTAGGAGAAGCCAGTCACTGTCTGTGACTCCATCGAACTCACAGGAGGGCCAGACCCCTCGCCAGTCACTCTCTTTGAAAAAATATTGAATTTATTTTCGGCCAGTCATGCAGTGTGCAGGAACTCATTCCTTGACTAGGGATTGAAACTGTGCCCCTGCATTGGGAGTGTGGAGTCTTAACCCTTGGGCCACCAGGGAGGTCCCACTCACCCTCTTAATTGTTCTGTGCCTTTAGTGGCGACTCCAGCGGCTTCTAATCACACAGCCTGATGCCGAGAGGAAAATGGCCCATGCGCCTTGCTGAGTAGTGTTCCCTTTGCTGCGCCTGCTTTACGGCAAGTACAATCCCATTAAAGAATAAGGGCTAACCCATGAAAATTATTAGAGGACAAATGTAAGATGTAAGGACTTCTCTGATGGCTCAGCAGGTAAAGAATCCACCTGCAATGTAGGAGACACGGGAGATGCAGGTTTGATCCCTGGATCAGGAAGATCCCTTGGATCAGGAAATGGCAACCCACTCCAGTATTCTTGCTGACCCAGGGATCAAACCCGAGTCTCCTGCTTGGCAGACGGGCTCTTCACCTAGCGCCCCTGAGCCACCAGGGCAGACCCAGATCTAACATGCTGTGTGGCAAAAACAAAAAAATAAAAACAGAAAAGCTGTGCTTCTGAAATTGGGCAGCAAGCAGATCTTGGGTGAGAGCTGGATTGGAGAACCATGAGGATGCTTCTCAACTCTAAAACATGGTCCCTTCCAGACGTACAGCTAGCTGTGAGTGAGCTCTGAATGCCCAACGGACAGTACGTCAACCTGAGGTCACTTACCTTTCTTTAGCTGAGGTCACTTATTACAGGTGGCAGCAAGGCCTGCAGGGTCAGGCACAGTTGGGAAGAGATTCTAACTCCACTCTTATGAGCTCAGATTCATGACTTACATTCTTTATGTGGCGTAAGTTGCTCAGTCGTGTCCGACTCTGCAACCCCATGGACTGTAGCCCGCCAGGCTCCTCTGTCCATGCAATTTTCCAGGCAAGAATGCTGGAGTGGATTGCCATTTCCTTCTCCAGATCTTCCCAACCTAGGGATTGAACCCAGGTCTCCTGCATTGTCGGCAGCTTCTTTACCATCTGAGCCACCAGAGAAGCCCTTTATAAAGAGGGCACAATGATGTCCTCTCCCCAGCGTTAATCTGCAGGAAAATATGAGGCAACACGCGGAATCCTGGGGGCTCCATAAATCGTGGTTTCCTGTTCTCCTTCCTGTTTCCCTCTTCTGGTGGGCTCTCCTTCCTCCTGTCTTTTATTTTGCCTGGCCGCAACTTCCTTTCTCACCTCCCCCCACTCACCCCAAATTGTCCCTGGGCTTCGTTTGAAGGACCCAAGTGTGTGTACGGAAAGATTAAGCTGTCCTTCTTATAAAGGAGAAACGTATTCAAAATGGAGCACATCAAAAGTGAACGTAGGTGACAAATGTTTATATTTGGAAAGTGCTTCTGCTTTGATCCTGGTTTCTATTTTTTGAGAGCTTGACAAATGTGCCCTTGGGGCCTTGGCTTCAAACATCTTCAGTCAGCAGAGCACTTTGGAGGAGGTGAACTCATTTGATCCTGTTCCTCCCAGGCCAGGGGATCCTCGGCCACCGGGTAGGCCTCTGCCCGTCTCCCTGCATGCTGCCCAGAGCCAGTGTGGCCTCGGGGCCACCTGCCTCCTTCAGGTCCAGCTCTCAAGGCTGCAAAGTGCAGATGCCGCGGTGGCCCTGCTCCCTCCTCCAGAGGCTCTGAAGTGTTCTTGCTGTCATGAATGGCTCCCTGGGTCCTCTGTCTTCCTTCCTCTTCCATGAGGTCATCCTGAACACTTGCCAAACCCCGTCTGACCCATCCCTTGGGAAGATGATTCCCCAATGGGGAATTCCTCAGGGGTGGATACTGGAGGAACTAAATTTGGGGAAAAGTCTCCCTAGAATTAGAGAAAGAAATGGCAGCCCACTCCAGTATTCCTGCCTAGAGAATCTCATGGACAGAGGAGCCCGGTGGGTTATGGTCCACGAAGTCACACTCAGACACGACTGAGCGACTAACACTAACACTGTCTAGAAAATCAGCCACAGGACTGATCATACCCAGGTTTCCTAGACTTTCTGGACAGAATTTATGAACATGTTTTGCCACGTGTTCTTACAGGTAGGTCATAAAACGACACCATGTGTGAGGTGAGCATAACAGAGGTGCTCGCAAGCCCGGGCTGGTTCTCAGAGCCCCTGTCCTGGGGAAGCCATGGCTAGAAGCTCTGAGGAAGATTTTCACTGGAAGGTCTCCTTGTCCACAACATGCTTTCTTTCAGTTCAGACCAATTTCTTCCCACTTTCAGACCTTTGCAATGAAAACAGGACCCTGAGATGGTATCTGCCATTCCCGTCAGGAGAATGTTCAGCGAGTGAGGACAGGACCCACCCTGAGCATTTGCAGCTGATAGACTTCAGTGCCAGGAATCAGTTGTGGGTGAAGGAACGGCTGAGACGCCTAACAGGGGACAGTGAGGCAGCCAAGGGGTTAGCTGGAGCAGGAAGCCCCCACCACTCCAGGCTGGAGGGGCCAAAGAAGGAGCTGGCATTACTTGAGTGCATGACTGGGTCATCTGGCAGAAGCTGGGACCACAGTGAGTCCATCTTGTAGGAGGTGGAGCGGGAGGAGTTGCTTCCTTTACTGACAAAGAGGGGAGTGGGGAGAAAAAAGCTTGTCCTCCTTTGCATTTCCAGCTGGAAGCTCTCATGGACCCTTGCTGAACCCAGACAGAAGCCAATGCTTTATTTTTAATTTTTATTTATGTATTTATTTTTGGAATATAACTGCTTTACAACGTTTTGTGAGTTTCTGCGGTACAACCACGTGAATCGGCTGTAAGTATACCCATATCCCTTCCTCTGGAGCTTCCCTCCCAGCCACTCACCCCATCCCACCCCTCTAGATCATCACAGAGCACCAGGCGGGCTCCCTCTGCTATACAGCAGCTTCCCACTAGCCATCTATTTCCCACCCAGTGGTGTATACATGGCCGCACTACTCTCCCAGTTCATCCCACCCTCCCCTCCCCTCCCCTTCCCCTTTCCCTGGGTCCACATAGACATTCTCTATGTCTGCGTCTCTGTTCCTGCCCCCAAATAGGTCCATCTGTACCATTTTTCTGGATTCCACACATATGTGTTAATATGCAATATTTGTTTTTCTCTTTCTGACTTACTTCACTCTGTACGACACACTCTAGGTACATCCACCTCACTACCAATGACCCAGTTTTGTCTGACAGAAGCCAGTTGACTCAGATCCTGGGAACCACAGCCTGCAGGGCCAACCACTGTCCACACCCGTAAGAGTCAAAGCAGAGCAGGGGAGAGCGAGAAGGCACTCTGGCTCCCAGGGGTCAGAAGCCTGCTATGGGACTTCCTCCTTCTTGGAAAACCAGAAAGCCACAGGACAAGGGGAGAAGGCCAAGGTCCTGGAAAGAGCAGGATACGAGATCCTGCCAAGCCTGTGCTAAGTGCGGACAGAGCAACACTCCCTTGGTGGTGGTGGGGAGGGTGTTGCCTAGCAGGCACCAATGTTCTCGCAGAAACACTCTTCCCTAAATAACTTCTCCAGCTCCCTCACTGATGACTGCGACCCACCCCTCTGTTCTCAGAACGGCTGGCTTTGGCAGGTGACATTTCCAAGAATGTTCTGGCTGGGATTAGCAGGTTATGAATTCCCCCAGGAGGTCACTGAGAAATGTGACTTGTGCATGCCTTGATAACTGAGAGGCACGGTTGTTTGGCTTCTTATGGTAAACACTGAGTTGTGGTGACATTTGGGGCATGAGGACACCTTTGATTCTGGGAATCTGCAGTCTCGTCCCCATCTTTTATTTGATCACCCCTATGCAGCCCTATAGGAACTGCCTGCTATCTAGATGCATCTTGTGTGCGATGCGTGAGAATAGAGTTATTGAGAGGTGGCCGGAGGGGGGGCATGGGTTGTTAAGCAACTGCTTGGAAAGGCAGGGTTGCAGAGTTTATACTGCTGGGTCACCTTGGGAAAGATGGTCTGCTGCTCTGGACCTCGGTCCTCTCTCTTTGGCAAATGGAGTTATAGATGCTTCCTAATAACGTTGCCACCCTCACACAATTTATGCTTTTGAACTGTGGTGTTGAAGACTCTTGAGAGTCCATTGGACTGCAAGGAGATCAAACCAGGCAAATATAAAGGAAATCAGCCCTGAATATTCACTGGAGGAACTGATGCTGAAGCTGAAGCTTCAATATTTGGCCACCTGTTGCAAAGAACTGACTCATTGGAAATGATCCTGATGCTGGGAAAGATTGAAAGCAGGAGGAGAAGGGGATGACAGAGGATGAGATGGTTGGATAGCATCACCGACTCAATGGGCATGAGTTTGAGCAAGCTCTGGGAGTGGTGATGGACAGGGATGCCAGGCATGCTGCAGTCCATGGAGTCACAGAGTTTGACATGACTGAGTGACTGAACTGAACTGAACCGAACTGAAAGCTGGAGAAGAGAAATACAGGAGAAGCCTGAAGCATCTTGCAGGGCCAGAAAATAAGGAAGTAAAACAAAATGAAACAAAATGATGAGGCACATCAAAGGGACACAAGACCCAATCTGAGAGAGCTCCCAGTGGCCAAAGCTGGAAGAATTTGAGCAATAAAACAATGTAGTATTGGATTGGAATATTCACTGGAAGGGGCTTCCCTCATAGCTCAGTCAGTAAAGAATCTGCCTGTAATGCAGGACACCTGGGTTCGATTCCTGAGTCAGGAAGATACTCTGGAGTAGGAAATGGCAACCCACTCTAGTATTCTCACCTGGAGAATCCCATAGATAGAGGAGCCTGGCAGGCTACAGCCCATGGAATTGCAAGAGTCAACACAACTTAGCGACTAAACCACCACCATTCACTGGGAGGACTGGTGCTGAAGCTGAAGCTCCAATACTTTGGCCACCTGATCTGAAGAGCTGGCACATTGGAAAAGACCCTAATGCTGGGAAAGATTGAAGGCAAAAGGACTTCAATCAAAAAGGTGGCAGAGGATGAAATGGTTGGATGGTATCATTGACTCATTGGACACGAGTTTAAGCCAATTCTGGGAGATAGTAAAAGACAGAGAAGCCTAGAGTGCTGTAGTCCATGGGGTTACAAAGAGTCGGACACGACTCAGCAACTGAACAACAACAAACCACAAATGGGATTATAACCCAAAGCGTAAAATAAATATCCCTGAGTCCATACTGATAGAAATAAAAGAGGAGAGGAGGGGCAAATCTTTGTAGAAAAATTCCAAATAATTTATATAGATGCTTCCACTGGGAGGTGGAGCTAAGCTCCCTTCCACATTCCACCTGGAGTGTGGGCTGTGCAGAGTGGCTTGTTTCTGACTTCCTTCCAAAGGGTAGAAGGGGAAGGGAAAGTAACTTCACCATGGAGGAATCTGGCAAACACTACCTTGGCTGGGTGATCAAGGTCAATATCAGCAGCGATAAGTCATGCTGATAGCTTGTAACTTTGATGTGATGTGGTGAGAAGGACGTTTGACTTCTATGGTGGTCTTACCCACAACCTGTATAACCATAAGAAAATTATCAGATAGACCCAAATGGAGGGACCTTGAGCAAAACACCTGACCAGTACTCCTCAAAACTGTCAAGGTCATTGGCAAACTAGACAAGTCTGGTAACCTGTCACAGACCAGAAGAGCCTGAAGAGACGTGATAGTGAAATGCAGCGTGGGATCCTGTTACAGGGCTAAAGGAGTCAGAGTAAAAGCAGGAAGTCTGGTTGACAGTAATTCACCAGTGTTGGTTTCTTGGCCATGGTGTGTGCGTGCTCTGTTGCTCAGTTGTGTCCGACTCTTTGCGACCCCATGGAGCCCACCAGGCTCCTCTGTCCATGGAATTTTCCAGGCAAGAATACTGGAGTGGGTTGCCATTTCCTCCATCAAGGGATCTTCTGGACACAGGGATCGAACCAGCATCTCTAATGTCTCCTGCATTGGCAGGTGGGTTCTTTACCATTATTGCCACCTGGGAAGCCCCCTTTAGCCATAGGGATCTTGTTAAAAAGTAGCTTTATAATTCAGGAGCTCTGGGGTGGGGCTGAAAAGTCTATGTCTCTGACAGGCTCCCAGGTGAAGCTGATGCTGCTAAAACACAAATGCTGAGCAGCAAAGCGACAGAGTTTGAGGTTGGTCCTTCATCTTCCAAAGTTCCAGCCCCTTTGTGTGAACCACACCTGGAGTGCTCAGTAATACCTATGTTACTGTTATTTGAATTCCCAGTTAGTCAGTGGTTTTTAGTCAATCCTGGCTGCACTTTGGAAACATCTGGAAAGCTTTCAAAAAGCCTTATCCCTGAACTGTGAAATCAGAATTTCTAGGCATTTTTTAAAAAGTGAGATTAAAATGTACACAGTATACAGTGAACCATGTTAAAACATAGAAACCAGGAGCTCCCAGCACATTCACAGTATAAGTTCTGAGCCTTTTCCTTGTGTCCCTAAAGAAATTCCGTACCCATTAAGCAGTTACTCCCCATTCCCTCCTGCCCTCAGCTCCCAGCAACCATTCATCTGCTTTCTAAGGATCTGTCTATTCTGGAGATTTCATATAAATAGAATCATACAAAATGTGGAGAAAACAAGTTGGTTTCTTAGTTAAGACAAAAGTACACGGTGACAGAGGATGTTCACAACAGGGGAACTGGGTGCCAAGTACATGGGAACATTCTGTACCACCTCTGCAACTATTTTGTAAGTCTAAAACCATTTTAGGATCTTCCCTGGTGGTCCAGTGACTCCACTTGCCTAAGCAGGGAACACAGGTTCCATCCCTGCTCTGAGAGGATTCCACATGCAGAGAGGCAACGGAGCCCGTGCATAGCAACTGCTGAAGCCCTAGTGCCCTAGGGCTTAGTGACTTAGCATCCACGTATGCCTGTGCTCGAAAACAGGAGAAGCTACCACAATGAGAAGCTGACGCACAGCTAGAGAGTAGCCCCAGCTCATCACAACTACAGAAAACCCACGTGCAGCCATGAAGACCCAGCTCAGCCAAATTAATTAATTGAATTTTAAAAAATACAGATTAAAATTAAAAAAAAATTTAATGTTAAAATTTTATTTTACAAAAAAAGTTTAAAAAGATGGCTTCCCTTGTGGCTCAGATGTTAAAAGAATCTGCCTGCAATGCAGGAGACCCCAGTTTGATTCCTGGGTCAGGAAAATCCACTGGAGAAGGGATAGGCTACCCACTCCAGTATTCTTGGACTTCCCTGGTGGCTTAGCTGGTAAAGAATCTGCCTGCAACACGGGAGATCGGGGCTCAACTCCTGGATTGGGAAGATCCCCTGGAGAAGGGAAAGGCTACCCACTCTAGTATTCTGGCCTGGAGAATTCCACGGACCGTATAATCGCAAAGAGTCGGACACGACTGAGCCACTTTCACTTTAAAAAGATGAATACATGCTGCAAAATTCACCATTGAAGGTGATGAAACTTTCTATGGCGATTTTGACAAAAGGCACTCCACGAGAACAGGTATAAGGAAGAGGCTGACTAGAAAGAATTCCTACACTGAACACCCAATGATTTGGCTCCCATCTCCCTTTATTTGATATTGAAAGTTGTGTTTTTTTCTTGTAGCCTAGAAATTTAACCTGGAAAAGAAAAAAAACAAAACAAAACAAAATCAAAATACATGGATACAACAACATCTTAATAAAATCTATCCAGAAATTTCAAGTAATTTTTCCTTTAAACACTTTAAAATACCTTTGATAATGGTTAAAGATAAAACTGGGCTTCCCCGGTGGCTCAGCAGTAAAGAATCTGCCTACAAAGGAGGAGCTGCAGGAGACATGGGTCAGGAAGGTTCCCTGGAGGAAGGTAGGACAACCCACTCCAGTATTCTTGCCTGGGAAATCCCGAGGACAGAGGAGCCTGGTGGGCTACAGTCCATGGAGTCGCAAGGAGTTGGACACAACTGAAGTGACTTAGCATCCACATATGCAAAGATATAACTAACCAAGTTTTCCTAGACCCTCATCTCAATAACCATCTTTTATTTTCCTTCTGGGAAGAGGATAAAATATGACAGGAAGAATCTGTAGGCTCAGGTTCACTGTATGATAACGTCCATTTTTGTAGGGTATTCCTTACCTCTGTGAAGCCTAGGATTCCTCCAGCAAAATGTCTGTTTACCTTTAAATTCAGGGTTGAAAATTTTTTAGGGTAAATTAAAAAAAAAATTAAGGTAAAATGGATTTCCCCTTGACCCCACTTCCCAAACATCACGACTTAAATTTCTTTATGCTTCCTGCCAACCAACCTTTGAGTCAAACCCAGAAAGGGTCACAGGAAGCAAAGAATGTGACTTCTGTGTTCGACACCTTTCCTCCAACAAGAAAAGACTCATTTGCCCCAAATTTACATTTACAGTTACTTCCTGTTTACAAGTTGGCCAATGATGAAAGTTAACGTAGAGCCTTTTTGTTTCCCGCCTCTGGAGACATTATTTGATAAACACAGTTTGATTCACCCTTCCATTTTCTTCTTGTAAGTGCCCTGTTTCTGAGAGACAGGACAGCTACCTAGTTCGCAGGACGCCGTGCCAAATGAAAATGCAGAGAGGCCAAAAAACCAAAACAGGAGTAATATTGTAGCAAATTCAGAAAAGACCTTAAAAATGGTCCACATTAAAAAAGAAAAGAAATCTTAAAAAACAATGAAAAAAAAAAAGAGTTTCAAGAGAGTGAGGGCATAGCACTGAACCAGGCCTGGGGTCCTTGTCAGCTCTGAAGCCGGCCCTGCCAGGGGCACGTAGGTTATGGGGCTTCTCATTGTGCCCACTGGACTCTGTTTCAGAAGAAAAAGGAGGGGAGAACTCTCAGAGGCCACAGTCTCTTATGCATTCAGAGTGATGAGTAGGGGCACAGAGCCAGGGAGGTAGGTTTCACAGAACCAGGAGTCCTTTCTCCAGGAGCTCCACCTAACCCTGTGATTAGAGAGGCTGTGGGTGGAGGTGGGGGGAGGGACACAGGATGGCCTGGAGTTAGGTTTCTGTAGGGAGGTGACAGCCCCTTCCTTACAACATCAGTGAGGGGGGGAAAGGGGAGACAGATGTGGAGATCTGCTGGGACCATCCAGGCTCTGTCCATCTCAGTGGTTTTTGAGCAGCTACTGAATGCCTGGGAATAGAGCTAGACATTAGAGGTAAATGCAAAAAAAGGCAGAAAGGAAAGAAGCGAGGAAGGAAGGAAGGAAGGAGGGATCTAGTCTGGTCGGGGGAGGCATATGTAGATAGATAATGTCAGAATAAATATGCTAGAATGTTTTCAGTTCTAGTCACTCAGTCGTGTCCAACTCTTTGCAACCCCATGGACTGTAGCCCACCAGGCTCTTCTGTCCATGGGACACTCCAGGCAAGAATACTGGATTTGGGTAGCCATTCCCTTCTCCAGGGGATCTTCTGGACCCAGGGATTGAACCTGGGTCTCCTGCATTGCAGGCAGATTCTTTACTGTCTGAGCAACCAGGGAATCCCCTGATGTTTTAAAAGTCCTCCTAATTTTGCCTGGTCTTGGGGTGCCGAGACCCCCTGATCTGACCAAAAGAAACTCCCCCCTGGCTCCCCACACGCCTGTGTGTTCAACCTGCATGTGACAGGTCAGAGATGGTGCACGTGTCCCAACACCAGCTAGGGGTAATCCTCTCATGAGCAGACAGAAGGGTTCCCCCATGCAATCCCTAGTATCCATGTTTTATTCAAGTTTTTTTTTTTTTTTTAATATATATTTATTTGGCTGCACTGGGTCTTAGCTGCGGCCTGTGGGATCTACTTCCCTGACCAGGGATTGAACCTGGGCTGTCTGCACTGGGAGCACAGAATCTCATCCACTGTATCACCAGGCAAGTCCCAAATCTACTTTTTAAAACAAATTTAATTAATTTAAAAAAAAATGTGGAATCTTATTTCCCCGACTAGGGATTGAACCCAGGACCACAGCAGTGAAATCACTGAGTCCTAACAACTGGACCACCAGGGAAATTTTCCAAGTTTTTTCTAAATGCATCTTAAAGTCTCTTTGTAGACATAACTAAAAATCTATGCCATAACTGGTAATGGATTAGATTTATTATTAAATGCATGAGTTGAGATGATTAAAGAGTTTATCACTTAAAAAAATAGCAAAGAATCCCATTGGATTATGAAAAAAGCATTTTCCATGAGTCTCTATCATAACTTTAGAGGATCTTTTACAGCATCTTCTCCAAGTCAAATTCTTCTCTGGAGCAAGAAGTGTGCTATTTCACATCGCAGGGCAGGTTGGGACTGTAAGGAGGGACTGACAGATGATCCCACATGGACTGTCATCAATTCCATTTGATGACAGCAGTGACTGGCCCCACAATCACGACAGTCATCTCTCAGGCTACAGGGCCTGAGTTTTCCCAATCTATGATTGTTAATGAGGATTTTTATTCAATAATCATTTGACAAGACAAGCATGCTCATAGGGACAAAGTCAGAGGGTTTAAACCCAGGACTGTTGCTCACAAGTCTTCATCGCTGGGCTTACACCAGACGGTTACCTCGCTCCTGCCTGTGACTGTCCCTCTGCACGTGAGGCCCATTTGATGACTCAGCAAGACTGTCTAGGGCTCCAGGACCCAACACAGCTCCTTATTCCTATGCCAGGCAACATGTCTTACACACAGCTGGCATCCACATGAAACGCTGGTTGAACGAGTGGATGAGTGATTCCTTTTTCTTTCTTCAAGCAGCACTCATTTGCTAGCACTCTTTGGTTAATCCTGAAATGGCCCTAAGTTGTGGGTAGGCAGGAAGAAAGCCCATTTTGCAGGAAGAAATGGAGACCCAGTGAGCTAAGTGAATTACTCAGAGTGACACAGCAAATTGAGATGGTGCCGGGAATACTGATGGCTGCCTGCTTCTTCTCTGTTGGCTTTGCAGACTGGAGCCATTGACTTGTGTGAAAAAACCAAATTACAGTTAAAGCAACAAATGTGGGCTATAAACCCTCCTGATACGATTGGTTAATTATGGAACTTGCTAACTAAGAGGAGCATCAAAAGTATTTGACAATTTACCGCTAACCTCCCTTGAGAACACTTTTTTTGTTTTTTTTTGAGAACGCATTTTTGGAAACAAGATGTTAAACCCTTCATGAGAAGAGCTGACACCCAATTTGTGCTTAGGTATTAAACTTCTCTTACTATCTGCTCCCTCTCCACTTTTCGTTTTCTTTTTTTGGTAAATGACACATAGACACCAGGAATAGTATGTCTAGGATTCGTGACTCAATTTTTTTGTGATTTAAGAAGTATTAAAAAAGAAACCCAAAAAGAGAGTTTGAGGAAATAAAAGCATTAGCCCTCATGATGAAAGAGGTCATTGGTGGTTCTCGGTGTCTACAAAAGGGGAACTAATACATCCTTGTTACAAGGAAATGCACAAGGAGAACCACAAGGTGCCCGTGCTCTGGAGGGCGGCAGAAAGGCCAAGGCTCATAAAATAGAAAAGTAAACAAGGTCAACCAGTCACCATGGAAAAGTGTACGAGGGGCACCGGGGAAGAAAAGAAGGAAAATCTGAGGCCCAAGTTTTTTTTTTTTTTTTTTCCTGAAATGAAGTTTGTAAGTAATATTACTATTTAAGTATGAATGCAAGAGGCAATAGAAAAATACGTACACATGAATGACCCAGGATTTGGGGAAAAGGCCCGGCGACATCCGCATCTCTGGTAGATAATGGATAAGCCATTGTCTAGAATGGTGGGGTTGTCCATTTGCCCAGCATCCACCCTCGGAGAAAACAGATGGCATGACGCCAAGGGGGAAGCAGCAGTTATGTGGTCATGGGGACTTCATCGTTTACCATTTTACTTTCAGGTAACATTATGATTGCCACGCTATGATAGGATTTGGAGCTCAGATCTAATAGCTATGTCGTTAAGTACAGTCACCGTGCTGTTTGTTGCCTCCCCAGGACTCATCATCTTATACTGGAAGTACAAGCTCTTATTTTACAACTCGTTCCATTCTAGTCCAATATCCCTTCTTAGAGCAACTAATGACTGCTGCTGTTGTCTCTGCACGTGTGTGTGTGTGTGTGTGTGTGTGTGTGTGTGTGTGTGTGTGTTGGAATGTGAACATGGGCTAGCCATCGCTGTGACTGAAGAAGCAAGCCTCTTCAGAGTCATTCTTGGCTCAGGGGTCTTCATGTAATGAGGTGACCGTCACTCTGCTTTCTCAGCTGCTCACACAAGCTGGGGAGGCTTCAAAGGAAAGAATCCTTTCCAATCATAAGTCTGAGAGCTTTGGTAGACATGTGCCTCCACAACCTTTCTTTGACTCACAGAGTTTTGAAGAAGCCCTTTTAGACCAAACACCTGCATCATGGTGGTCTGGTACATGGGTAGATGCCACTGATTTTATCCTGGGCAACTTATGATGTAATCTTATGTTCCAGAATTAAAATTTAAAAATGAAAGTTCATCATATATTCTTCCAACCAAATGGAAGAAACAGGCTTCGTTTCATGAGTTAGTTTTTATTTTCTTGTATCTTTTTTTTTTTTTCTTTTTCAGTCTGGAGGTCAGAAGTGTCTTGTGTGAAATGTAATCCTGGTGGAAGATAATGTTAGAAATTCCCCCACTTCAGCCAAGTATTTCTGAGCTTTCAAGGCTTCTGCCCAAAAAGAAACACCACAGGAAGAAAATCACCTACAAACTCTCGTTTCTTGACTTTAAATCTGTTGTCTTTCTGGGGTAGTTCACATTGGGTTTAAAAGTCTGATTCAGAGACTAGGTCTCGGAGATCTCACAACTCACCAGAAACAAGGGTTCTTAAGATACTTTTGCCAAAGCACTGTCAGGACAAGTTGAGTTAGAGACAAGTTATCTTGAGCAGAATGTCCTGATTTAAAAACAGAAAAAAAATCCTAGAGATTTCAATCCTCTTTAACTAGTTGTAGAATAGGGTGGGTAGGGTGGGTGGGGAAGAGGAAAATGGTGGGGGGATTGAATGGCAGTCTTACGAGTAAGTTTAATTAAGTTGTAAGAATTTATTAACCTGCTGTTGGGTTGAAGTTCTAACGGGAGAGCTGAGTCTTCTTCAGTAATGTGCATGATATAGCGGTGGGCGGGGTGGGAGGCCCATAGTCATGGGTTCGCTTATCAAGGGAGCTCAGCATCTGGGCAGTAGGAGCTCTGTATGCAAGTGTCCCGCTATCTGTCTGCTTGATATTGGGACTTCGCATTGTTCTCCTTGGAGATTACACCTTCCAACCCACCACCTGATCCCCTTTCGAGTTTCTATTCTCAAATCCCTCTGGAAAGAAGGACCCGGAGGTGGCAGGCAGGTAGCTGCCATGCCCAGACAGCTGGCTTCTGTGTTTTCTTAGCCAGAAAGTGGTGAGAATGCCAGTAGTGGCTGCCCAGCCCTGTCCAGGTGGGGCCCACCTGACTTTGTTGCCTGAGGTGTCCAGTCATAGGACCAAGGGGCCACAGAGATGGATTGATCGGGTTGGGCAAAGCTCTGGCCAGCAGGATACTTTGCTGATTACTCAACATTTCCCTTTCTTCCATTCCAAGGGACAAAAAGGTCAAATCCTTACTGTGGAGCACAGGGAACTCTGCTCCATGTTATGGCAGCCTGGATGGGAGAGGAGTTTGGGGAAGAATGGATACATGTATACGTATGGCTGAGTCCCTTCACTGTCAGTCTGAACTATCACAATATTGTTAATCGGCTATATTCTGATTAACAAGGAAATGGCAACTCCCTCCAGTATTCTTGCCTGGAGAATTCCATGGACAGAAGAGCCTGGCAGGCTATGGTTCATGGGGTCCCAAAGAGTTGGACATGACTGAGCAACCGAGCACGCACACACACACATTCTCCAATGCAAAATAAAAAGTTAAAAAAAAAGTCTTTTAAATTAAAAAAAGAAAAAGTTCAGGTTTTCATGATAGAATTCTCTAGGAGTCCTCACTCTGAACTCCCCTCACTCCAGCTGCCGAGTCTCAGAACAGATCAAGAAAGGATTTTAGGAGTTCTGTGACTTTTGTGGGGACTGTGGAGCGGCTCCCTTGTTGGCTGGTTTAACACCCAGGCTGTGTGGAGGTGAGGGGTAAAGATAACCTGGAGAATGTTCCAGATCCTGGCACCCAGAGGAGGCAGCCACTGGGGAGAAGGCAATGTGAGGGGCTGGCCAGGATGAAAGGTGCCAAATTGAAAGAGGTTTCATCTTCCAGCAGAAAGCCTTTAGCAGCTGTCTGAACGATCATTTGGAGGAGGGGGAGATATTATGCCAATTAAATTGAGACAATAGCATCTTGTTTCCCCTGCAGTGAACCCTGATAAAATTGCCTGTCCAGGGGAAGGAAAGTATTTCACTATTGTACCTTTGAAAATGGATAATCCTCACTGTATTTCCTCTGTGGGGGAGGGTGTCCTTTGTTCTTGTGCCTCTGATCCACAGCTACTCCCCACCTTTGGTTGCAGTGGAAAGAAAAAAGTGTGATTAAATGACGGAGCTGTTAGATGAGACAGGACCCATCTCAGGGACTCTGATCTCTAACCCAGAGTTGACACCACAGTGATCTCAGCCTTCAGAGAGACTCCTTTTGGATGGGAGTCGCTCCTTCCTTGCAGGAGCTTCCTGGTAAGCTCTGCAGAACTGACTCTTCAAGAACACACAACCTGGAGAGATTCGGGGGCCACTTTACTACTAATGACCACGGATGATGTCACTCCAGGACTGAAAGCATCACAGGGGGTCTCACTGCTTGAACAATGACAGAACCCCAGAACTTTGAAGAGGGGAGGGATTGCAATTCGTCTGAACCCAAGGTCTCGGTTTTATAATGGAGGACACTGAGGACTGGGCTGACTGAGTGGCTTTCCCAAGCTGGAACTACAGGGTGCTGACTGAGTCCTGGGTGCTTTGTAGCCCACTGGGCTGTGGCCAGAGGTTGCAGGAGGCAGGCGCTGTTAGACAGCAACAGGGAAGATTGGAGACCCCTCCTAACTCAGTTCCCCAAGTTTCACTGCATCCTCAAGCACAGTCAGGAAATTTCAAGTCTCCTTTTATAATCAGCCTTAAAAGTTATTTTAATCATAAAGCATCTCTCACGAAGGACAAGAGCCTTTTCTGACATGAAAGAGAAGAATATCTATATTCAGTGTCCTCTGTCTCCAGATGGTAAAGAATCTGCCTGCAGTGCAGGAGACCTGGGTTCAATCTCTAGGTCAGGAAGATCCCCTGAAAAGGGAATGGCTATCCAGTCCAGTACTCTGGCCTGGAGAATTCCATGGACAGAGGAGCCCAGTGGGCTAAGGTCCATGGGGTCAGAAAGAGTCAGACACGACAGAAGCAACTGAGCACACATATTAAGAGGATATTAAAGGATAAAAAATGGAGAAATCTTCACTTCCTAACAACTCCCTCATCGCCTTTTTTAGTGCAGCAGTAGAGCAGAGGGACCCCAAGATGAGGGAACAAATGAGAGTGTAGTAGCTCCACCAGACCGAATTGTGGGGCTGGAGAGGACGCGTGCGTGATCACACTTCCACTGCCCTAGCCATGACCTCTGCAACGTTGGACTCCTCCAGAAGGGAAGACAGTAGTGCTGAGAGGGCAAAGGAGAACAGGGGACAGCTGGGGAAGGAGTCTGAGAACCATTTCTTGGCCCCATAGGCAGTGGCAGACTGCCAAACTGCTCTGAGTCTTAAACAGTGTGTTCACCATCCATAAAATGCCCAGTAGGCTCCAACAGCCTAACAGAGTTGATTGATTCTCCCGGCAAGCAAAAGAACCATTCCTATTTTTTTTGAATCTCACAGAATTCCAGGTTGCCTTAAATTACCAGAAAAAAATGTTGTTTTAAAATCTCAATGAGGACACTTCCCTGGTGGTCCAGTGACTAAGACCCCAAGCTCCCAATGCAGGGGGCCTGGGTTCCATCCCTGATCAGGGAACTAGATCCCATGCGCTGCAACTAAGACTCGGTGCTGCCAAATACAAAAACACATAGCATATAAATGTAAAAAGCAATAACAACAGGGAATTTCCTGGTGGCCTAGTGGCTAGGATTCTGCCGGGGGTCTGGGTTCCATCCTTGGTTGAGGAAACTAAAATCCCACGATCTGCACAGCACGGCCAAAACATTACAAAATAAACCCCCAACACATCAGTGCATCACCCCCCAGAGCCATCTTCAACCTTGGCACTTGAGCACTTGACTAGACAGCACAAGGTGAAAGATCAGCCGTCTATTATTTGTTAAAGCACTCAGCAACCCAGAAATAAACATGGACGCTGATGTTGATCTGAGAACTAAAGGATATCATTCATAAGATAGTCTAATAAATGTGATAAAAATAAACAACATCCTTTCATAAATTCAGTGGAGCATGGCTCTGTGTTTATCTTGTGTCATGTACTTGAGATTACCCCACTGGAAGAAGAAAACACTTGATTGATGCGGGGAGTCTGCAGTGATTGGAAAATATTTTTTCTACTTCCTGTCATGCCTTGTTTTGCTTCTCCAAGGAAGTTATTAGTGGTATACTTTACAGTAATGAAAACGCAGCAATTTCCAGTGAGAAATCCGACACATTCCTGAGTCACAGTTGTTCTATTTGGTAATTAGTTTAGAAAGTGTTCTGTGTTCTTTTTCTTCCATTCCATGGCTGGAGAGTTTTATTCTGGTTGTTTATGGCACCTCATAATAATGATAGCAATGACAATAACTCTACCTATCACTTATTGAAGTTCTGGACAAAGCACTGTCTAGAAATTATTTAGCCACACAGTCCTATGAGATGGGTAATGTTATTATTCCCATTTTACTGTTGAGAACCTAAAGTTTTGAGGTTAGGTGTCTTGCTCAAGGTCAAACAGGTAGTAAAGCGCAATCAAAGGAGCTTAAGACCAGTTCTAACTCCTGTTCTGACTTGAATGATTATGTCTGCCTCCCATAGAACTGAGGCATTGAAGGAAGGGCATTCATCCTATTCATCCAGTTATTGAGCCTGAATATGATTAAAGCTTTTCCTGGGTACCAGACATTGTTTCAGACACTGGAGATATGGGAACAGTGCAGACAGAAACCCCTGCCATTCTGGAGCTTACATTCTAGCGAGGTCAGTGATAGGAGATGTAAAATTAACAAAATAAATGATCAACTACATACGAATTAAGTGGTGACCTATGATATGGAGAAAAATAAGTCAGGACAGGAATATACACGATATGAGAGCAGGGGTTGCAGTTTTAAACAGAATAGTCAGGAAAAGCTTAGTTGATATGATGGGATTTTAAGAAAGAGCAGAAGGCGGTGAGGAAATGAGCCATGTAGCTATCTGGAGAAGGACTATCTAGGCAGACGGAACGTGCAAAGGCCCTGAGGTAGGGCTGTGCTTGGCACAGTCACAGAACCCAAAGAAGACTAGTGCGACTGCAGAAGTAACTGATCGAGGGGGAGGATGGCAGATGAGATGAGAGGCATACATGGAGCCTGGGTGCTGTTGGACTGAGCAGGCCATACAGTTGTCCCTCCTTATCTTCGAGGGATATATTCCAAGACCCTCAGTGGATGTCTGACACATCAGATAGTCCTGAACCCTAAGTATCCTACGTTTTTCCTTCACATACACACCTGTGATAGTTTAGTTTATAAACTAGCCACAGTAAGAGAGTATCTAAAGTGCCCGCATCACTGCTTTTGTGCTTGGGGGCCATTATTAGGTAAAGTTAAGTCCCTTGAACACAAGCCCTATGCTACCATGATAGTCGTTGTCGTTTAGTTGATAAATTGTGTCGGACTCTTTTTTGTAGCGGTAGCCTGCCAGGCTCCTCTGTCCATAGGATTTCCCAGGCAAGAATACTGAAGTGGGTTGCCATTTCCTTCTCCAGGGGATCTTCCCCTCCCAGGGACTGAACTCGAGTCTTCTGCATTGGCAGGTGGATTCTTTACCATCTGAGCAACCAGGGAAGCCCCAACCAAGACAGTCATCTGATAACTAAGTGACTCATAGGTAGGACACCCTGGATGATTCACGTCCTGGGTGAGGCAGAGTGGATTTCATCACATGACTCAAAACAGCGGGCAACTTAAAACTTATAAGGGAATTCCCTGGCGGTCCAGCGGTTAGGACTCAGCGCTTTCACTGCAGGGGCCTGGCTTCAGTCCCTGGTCAGAAGCTAACATTTAACTTCCCGCCAACCATGCACTGTAGCAAAAACAAAACACAAAACAAACATACCCACTCACGAATTGCTTATTCCTGGAATTTAATATTTAATATCTTCTGACTGAAGGGTAACTGAAGCCACGGAAAGTGAAGTGGCAGATGAGGGGGCCTCACAGGTGACTTCATTATTTTCTCAGAATGTGATGGGGACTCAGGGAGTGTTTTGAGCAGAGAAGTGGTGACTTAACTTTTAAAAGGGCCCCTCTGGCTGCTGCGTGAGATGGACTCAAGATGGGCAGGATGGAGGTGGGGAGTCCAGTTAGGAGACTTTGGCAGTAAACTGGGTAAGAGAGGATCGTGCCTTGCCTCAGGTTAGGAACAAAGGAGAGGATGAGCAGTGTTCCAAACATAAACAGAGGTGAATTGGAATTTGCTGATGGACTGTGGGGTATGAAATAAAAATAAATATTAGGATGCCCTGGAGGTATTCATTTGGGGCAAGTCGCATGTAAGGAGTTCGGAGACAGTGACTTAAAATTAAAAGCTAGAGATTTATTTTACTGCGGCAGAGGTCATGGAGAGGCTTGAGGAGGAAAAAGGAGATTTATAAATCCAGTGCTCTGTGACAGCCTAGAGGGGATGGGATGGGGTGGGAGATGGGAGGGAGGTTCAAGAGGGAAGGGGCATATGTGTACCTATAGCTGACTCAGATTCGTGTGCGGCAGCTCAGCTCAGTTCAGTTCAGTCGCTCAATCGTGTCTGCCTCTTTTCAACCCCATGAATCACAGCATGTCAGGCCTCCTTGTCCATCACCAATTCCCGCAGTTCACTCAAACTCATGTCCATCGAGTCAGTGATGCCATCCAGCCACCTCATCCTCTGTCATTCCCTTCTCCTCCTGCCCCCAAACACTCCCAGCATCAGGGTCTTTTTCAGTGAGTCAACTCTTGCCATGAGGTGGCCAAAGTATTGGAGTTTCAGTTTCAGCATCTGTCCTTCCAATGAACAGCCAGGTCTGATCTCCTTTAGGATGGACTGGTTGGATCTCCTTGAAGTCCAAGAGACTCTCAAGAGTCTTCTCCAACACCACAGTTCAAAAGCATCAATTCTTCTGCACTCAGCTTTCTTCACAGTCCAATTCTCACATTCATACATGACCACTGGAAAAACCATAGCCTTGACTAGATGGACCTTTGTTGGCAAAGTAATGTCTCTGCTTTTTAATATGCTGTCTAGGTTGGTCATAACTTTCCTTCCAAGGAGTGTCTTTTAGTTTCATGGTGGCAATCACCATCTGCAGTGATTTTGGAGCCCCCCCAAATAAAGTCTGACACTGAGACCAATACATAATTGCAAATTAATTATTCTCCAATTTTAAAAAATAGGTAACCAACAAAGTGAAAGTGTTAGTTGCTCTGTTGTGTCTGACTCTTTGTGACCCCATGGACTGTAGCCTGCCAGGCTCCTCTATCCATGGGATTTCCCAGGCAAGAATACTGGAGTGGGTTGCCACTCCAGTTGTGGGTTGCCACCCCTGGTTGTCAGGGGAATCTTCTCAACCCGTGTATCGAACTGGGGTCTCCCTCATTGCAGGCAGACTCTTTACCATCTGAGCTACCAAGAAAGCCCCAGATAACCAATAAGGACCTACTCTATAGCACAGGGAATTGTACTCAATATTTTATAGTAACCTATAAGGAAAAAGTATCTGAATCACCGTGTTGTCTACTTGAAACTAACATGATATTGCAAATCAACTATGCTTCAATAAAAAATAAATTAAAAATTTAAAAAAAGAAAAGAGATAGGATTTGAATAAATAAACGAAAAAGATGTTACCACTGATACCACAGATATGGAAAGAATCTAAGAGACAATTACATGCCAACAAATTGAACAAATTAAAGAAAATGGATAAATTCCTTGAAATGTACAACCTACAAACACTGAATCATAAATAAAGTTTGAATAAACTAGAAAAAGAAACCAAACACAGGCTTTCAGGGAATTCCTTGGGGATCCAGTGATCAGGACTGTGGACTTCCACTGTCCTGAGCCTGGGTTCAATCCCTGGTAGGGGAACTAAGATCCTGAAAGCTGTGTGGCACAGTCAATAAATAAAATAAAAAGGGTTTCTGTGAGTAATGTTTACTTCATGCAGTCAGCTCATTGACACCCAGGAGTCACTGAAAAGGGGTTTTTGAGAATATACTTGGTGGACGCAAATGGACAGGAGGTTATCCCCTGAGATAGAAGATTCTATAAAGATAAGGTCTTTTCCAGTCTTTTTTTCTTGGACAGAATATCTTGTCTAACCCAGCCTGAGGGGAGAACGTTTGTCACAAACCCTCATCAGGAAGGAACCTACAGGGGGGCCTGAATGGGGACTAGGTCAGCTACTGGCTCACAGAGGAGAATATTCTGCCAGCAAGGTGGGTTCTGAGATATGCAAAGCCTGACTTCCAATGGAGATAGGCTTATCAGACCAGAATCTCACTGGTTCCAGGAGGAAGTTGGGAACAAGGAAAGGGGAAAGTTTAGGGGGTCGCTGGAGTAGGGCAGAAGGCCTTTTATCTATCTTGGGAGGGTTAATCCAGGAGTCATTGAACACTCTAAAAGCCAAGGTACGGAGGTCATTTCCAGGGATCAAGGTAGTTTGGGGATTGGGAAACTAAATCAGAAGAGAATTTCCAGGAAAAGCTCTTCTTCTATCCCCTCCCCCACTGTCTTCCTCTGTCAAAGTGCTCTAGACTCCAACATGGATTTTTATTTATTTAATGTGGACCATTTTTAAAGCCTTTATTGAACTTGTTACAATATTACTTCTGTTTAATGTTTTGGTTGTCTGGTCCCTAGGCATGTGGGTTCCAGGGGATCCAGCCTGCACCCCGTGCATGGAAGGTGAAGTCTTAACCCTTGGATCACCAGGGAAGTCCCATCCGACATAGATTTGTAAATGAAATCTAGTTTTGGAGGACCCTGGGAGAAGTTCTTAACACTCAGAGGGAATAACTGCTAAACTCTGGGCTGTCCCATGATTGGAAAACTTTGGGAAAAACAAGCAATCTGTGGTACCAGGATAATCATAGGTCACCTTGACAGAACACTTCCTAGATGCCAGGCACTTGGGAGGCATGGAAAATGCATTTTCTCATCTAATCCTCACAAAAATCTGAGATGATGAACCGTCATTTGCAAATACAGGAGGGAGGCTTGGTTGTTGTTGATTTTCAGTCACTAAGTTGTGTCAGAGACTCTTTGTAACCGCATGGACTATAGCATGCCAGGCTCTTCTGCTCTCCACTGTTTCCCAAAGTTAGCTCAAATTTATGTCCATTGAGTCAGTGATGCCTTCCAACCATCTCATCCTCTGCCACTCCCTTCTCCTTTTGCTTTCAATCTTTCCCAGAACTGGGGTCTTTTCCAATGAGTTGGCTCTTCCCATCAAGTGACCAAAGTACTGGAGCTTCAGCTTCAGCATCAATCCTTCCAATGAATATTTGCCAATCCCATTGAGGCAGTTAGAGGCAGATCTGAGAGTCTAAACTCCATCCGTTAGACTCTAAAACCTGTGTATTCATTTTGAGGCTAAGCAGGGGACATGCAAAAGGGAGACTAGACCAAAGGGTTTTGGGGACGAAGGAGTGTCTTTTCTCTGTGTTCTCAGAAGTAGCCAGTTAAGCTTGATTTCAAATTAAGGAATCACTGGTTTTCTCAACATTTGACTCAGAAACACCTCCCTTCTTCCTTCTTGAAGTCATTTAATTTTCACATTATAGTTGAAGGGAAATCCTCTATTTACCTAATGCTTTCCTGTTCAGTCCTTTCAGGCTATGAATCTTGTATATTTTATATACACAAAGGTGACTTTTCCTTCCTCGAATGACCAACGCTTATCAGCGTAAGCAACTGATACTGAGCTCATAAATATGTCACTCGGAGTCCCTCTCAGCCTGGCTCTTCTCTGAGCGTAATTCTCCTGCGACAGTTTTCCTCCTCCTTTCTTTTCCTGACAGCTGGGGAGACGGCACTGGGGCCCCCACCGCGCCCGCAGAGTCTGCTTTGGGTTCACTCCCCATCAGCAAATATAAAAACGAGTGACCGCTGCTTCCACACCGAAGTCATTTCAGCAGAAGCCCGCAGACAATATAAAACAAGGCCCGTGGAGCCAGCGCCTTCCGATTCCAATTAAATATTTCCTGTAAGTCTGTGCCAATTGTGCATCTTGGAAGAACATTTGAAAGCAGAAGTTTGAACTCACGGGGACCCCATTGCCTTAAAAACCTGTTTCCTGTTTGACAAGATTTTACTAGCGGGAGCAAAGTAGCACACTCAGCAATTGCTGGTGGTTCAATGTGCAAAGGTGATGGTTTCCTCCCCCAGGGCCCACCAGCACAGCCTCGTTGAGCTGCAGATTTCTGTCTTCCAGATAAATCTCTCTGAACATTAGACCCCTATTCCAAGGGGCCCTAATGACATTTCCAGGATGACAGGAAATACTCTGCTTATCTCCCTATCTGTACATCCTACCTCTGCGTGTGCTATCTTACAAAGCTGGAAAAGCTCTTTAAGACCACTTCATAGATGTTATTATGTCCATTTTACAGATGAGAAAAGTGAGGCTCAGGGCTCAGATGTTGTTAAGTTTTGCATAGAGTATTTCAGATTGCCAGGGACTAGGTGTTCAAGGCACCTGTTGTGTCATGACTTTGCACAAGTTTCTAAAATGTTCTTTGTCTCAGTTTCCAGATTCATAAAATGGAGTGAATGATAGTGGGAATTTGACTTCACAGATTGGAAAGACCTTTAAGTTGGTCATAAGAAAGGCACCTCGATAATCACAAAGTATTATTACTATTAATTAAAAAATGATCATTATTGGAACTTGCCTGGCAGTTCAGGTGGTTAAGACTATGAGCTCCCAGTGCAGAGATGCAGGGGGGATGGGTTCATTCCCTGGCTGGGGAAGATCCCGCAAGCCATGTGGTATGGCCTGTATAAACATATATATATATATATATACACATATATATCTCATCATTATCGTTAGTGAAAAAATTTATCCTAGGCCTGAAACTCAAAGCACTCCACAATCTGGCCCTAGTCTACTGGTCCGCAGTCTTTTTTTCAGCCATGACTCCCTGTTCCCACTCCCACATCACACACACACATCACACACACACACACACACACACACACACACACAGGCTATCCCTTTTGTCAAACTATATTTACCCTCTGAATCTTTGTCCTCTTGGTCTCTTCTTCCCGAGACACTCTTTCTTCCTGTGTGGTCCCACCACCTTCAGGAGGCTTTCCCATCCCACTTGGGGACCAGGCTGGCGTCATAACTGGAAATCTCGTGTATCATCAACATGGTTTTGTCAAGTGACTTAGCCTCTCAGAGTCTCCACGGTCATCTCTAAGATGGGCTAACAATCTTCACCTCGCCGTATTATGAGGACTAAACAAGGCAACACGTAACCCCCACAGCCCAGGACAGGCAAAGAATACACCTGAGCATCGCCTCCCACGGCGCTCCCAGCTCCCACCTTCTCCCTCTCTCATGCTGTGAATGGACTTTGCTTGTACCTGTCTGACAACAGTCACCAAACTCTAGCTTGTTGTTATTGTCCTCATGTCTGTATTTTCTGCCTGTTCTCTTTGAAAGCCAGGAATATGTCCATTTCTTTTTGTGTGCAACATAGACCTCGTCTCATAGTAAGTCTTCAGTGTTGGTGACAGAACTCCAGGAATGTTATCGGCAGGCACTCCTGGACCTGCTTGTCTTGTGGGGCAGGCATGACTAATATTTTGGTGAGTCTGTAGAGCGAGAAAGCTGAGCCGTAGAGGGGCCAAGTGAGTGAGCATTCCAGGCTCATTCCAAGGCTCTGCCTGCTCTGATCGAGTCCAGTTTGCACGAATTTAAATGTGAACTTTCTGCATGACCATGTGAGTAAAATTTGATAAAGTGAGATTTGAGCATTCATTTAACAAATGTATAATACTAATAGCTAGATCTATATTCTAGGCAGATAGATCTTACTCATATGGTATTAATCTCATGAAAATCTTGAGAAGTAGCATCACAGTGATGCTTAGTCAGCACTTGTGAGCCTGTGCTAAGTTCTGGTGTCGTCTGTTAGTGAACACCAAGTTCCTGTTTGTTAAGGTTGCAACGTAGCAGCAGAGACAGGCAAACAGACCATTAAATGAATTTACTAATTTACAAAGTTGGGGCACAGAAAGGAGAATAATGATTGTTTTGGGGAACGAGAAATTATCTGGAACCAGGCAATATTTGAAGACAATCCTGGAGAGTTTCAAGGTCAGATCAAGGAGAAAAGGCAATTCTAGGAATAAGGAACAGTGAGTTCAAGGTCATGGAGGAAGAAGGCACCTGAGGAGGTGAAACAGACAGGGGCAGAACTATGCATCAAGCCAAAGGGTGTGACCTTTTTTCCTGTAGGCAATGGGAAGCCACGGAGGGTTTGTGTGTGTGTGTGTGTATGTGTGTGTGTGTGTGAATTACCCTGGTGTTTTCTGATGATCACTTTGGAGGTCTGGAAGCAGGAGGAGATCATGAAGATGGCCTGAACTCTAAAGTTAAAACTAAAGTTTCAGTTTTAATACTGAAAATGATTCTAATATAAATAGAGCTATGATTATTATCCCTTGATGTAAGCAAAATTAAGCTTCTTCCATGTTAAGGCTTATTGCTTCTTTGGATAAAATTGAGAGGAAATATGCTGTATTTCAGAAAGATCTTTGAAGGGACCGACCGTCCCAGTCCAGCCCCACTCACCCGAAACAAGTGAAATTTTCAGACACATGCTACGCATGCGTGTGTATTCTGTGTGTAGGTATTTGTATATTTTAAAAACAGGTATGGAGAAGAATACTGTAGGGTATGGTAGAAAGATAATCCAGAAACTTTCACTGAGCCATTTCCAAAGGCTTCCCTTGACTTGACCCACCCAGTTCCTGCCCCAACAGAGTCCTGGCTGAGGACGGAGTCCCTGGGTTCCCAGCCCTGTAGCCTCAGGGAAGGCCCCAGGCTCCCGCCCCCATCAGTGCCCTGCGGCTGCCTCACATGACCACGCCTGCACAGGAAATGTCCTTGAACAGCTTTTTTCTTTCTTTGTTTTTTAAACACCACCTGACTGATCCCACGTGAAATGTCCTTAAGGAAGGGAGCTCACCAACAGATGGTGCTGCTGGGGCTGGCCCCTGGGTAAACGACCTCCTTACCCTGGATGGGGCTGACTCAGTCCTGGCTTGCCATGCCAGGCTTTTACCTTTCCGTCCATTTTCACGGGCTTCCCCAGTGGCTCCAACGGTAAAGAATCTGCCTGCAATGCAGGAGACACGGACTTGGGTTCCATCTCTGAGTAGGGAAGCTCCCCTGGAGGAGGGCATGGGAATCCACTCCAGGGTTCTAGCCTGGAGAATCCCATGGACAGGGGAGCCTGGCAGGCTAGAGTCCATGGGGTCACAGAATCGGATACTTTCCATTTTTAAAGACTGGGTTCTTGCTGGTTTGCACCTTCTTTCAGTGACCTGTGAGGGATGTCACCATGTACAGTAAAGTGGGCACTTCCTGGGAACATGCCCCAGCCTGCCCCACCGAAGGTTAAGTGGGTGGGCTTGCTCCTCCTTTGGGGCCCCCCACCTCCAAACCCCATCCCAGACCATCGTAAAGTTTTAAAGGCTTCTTGTAGCCATTGACTCTGGATCAGTGGAGGTTCCTGCCCTGTCACCAGGGTGACCGACCACTGGGCTGTCCCGCTGACTTTGGCCCATTGGTGAGTCCCAGCCTTGGTTGCTGCCTGCTCCTTTGTTGTTGTTCAGTTGCTCAGTCCATCTGGAACTTCACTAAGGTCTAGGATGGGGTTTGGAGGTGGGGGCCCCAAAGGATGAGCAAGCCCACCCACGTAACTTTTGGGGAGGGCCATATTCCCAGGAAGTGCCTAGTTTACTGTCCAAGGTGGCCTCCCTCACAGGTCACTGCAAGAAAGTGCAAACCAGCAAGAATGCAGTCTTTGAAAATGGAAGGTGTCCGATTCTCTGCGACTCCATGGACTGCAGCACAGCCAGACTTCCCTGACCTTCACTATCTCCTGGAGTTTGGTCAAACTCATGTCCATTGAATAGGCGAGGCCATCATCTTATCCTCTGTCGTTCCCTTCTCCTCCTGCCCTCCATCTTTCCCAGCATGAGAGTCTTTTCCAGTGAGTCGGCTCTTTGCATTAGGTGGTCAAATTATTGCAACTTTAGCTTCAGCATCATTCCTTCCAATGAATAATCAGGGTTGATTTCCTTTAGGATTGACTGGTTTGATCTCTTTGCTGTCCAAGGGACTCTCATGAGTTTTCTCCTGCACTGCAGTTTGAAAGCATCAATTCTTTGACACTCAGCCTTCTTTATGGCCCAGCGTTCACATCCATACCTGACTACTGGAAAAACAGCTTTGGCTATATGGACCTTTGTCAGCAAGTGATATCTCTGCTTTTTAATATGCTGTATAAGTTTGTCATAGCCTTCTTTCCAAGGAGCAAGTTCTTTTAATTTCATGGCTGCAGTCACCATCTACAGTGATTTTGGAGCCCAAGAAAATAAAATCTGCCACAGTTCTCACTTTTTCCCCATCTATTTGCCATGAAGTGATGGAACTGGATGCCATGATGTTAGTTTTTTAATGTTGAGCTTTAAGCCAGCTTTTCCCACTCTCCTCTTTCACCCTCACCAAGAAGCTCTATAGTTCCTCTTCACTTTCTGCCATTAGAGTGGTATTATCTGCATATCTGAGGATGTTGATATTTCTCCCGGCAATCTTGATTCTAGCTTGTGCTTCATCCTGAGTACATCATTTCGCATGATGTACTCTGCATTTAAGTTAGATAAGCAGGGTGACAATATACAGCCTTGATGTACTCCTTGCTCAATTTGGAACCAGTCCATTGTTCCATGTCTGGTTCTAACTGTTGCTTCTTGACCCACAAAGAGGTTTCTCAGGAGACAGGTAAGGTGGTCTGGTATCTCCATCTCTAAGAATTTTCCACAGTTTGTCATGATCCACACAGTAAAAGGCTTTCACATAGGAAAAATTACAGGGCTCCAATATTTTATTTAATAAATGAAAGTGAAAGTGAAAGTGAAGTCACTCAGTCGTGTCTGACTCTCTGTGACCCCATGGACTGTAGCCTACCAGGCTCCTCTGTCCATGGGATTCTCCCGGTAACAGTACTAGAGTGGATTTCCATTTCCTTCTCCAGGGGATCTTCCTGACCCAGGGATCGAACCTGGGTCTCCCGCATTGTAGACAGGCGCTTTACCGTCTGAGCCACCAGGGAAGTCATTTAACAAATGATGGGGCATCCAATTATTATGGGATGGTTGCTATGTATATAGGTTGTAGGTCAGAAGTGAAGTGAAGTGAAAGTAGCTCAGCTGCGTCTGACTCTGCGACTCCATAGTCCATGGAATTCTCCAGGTCAGAATACTGGAGTGAGTTACTGTTCCCTTCTCCGGGGGATCTTCCCAAACCAGGGATTGAACCCAGGTCTCCCACATTGCAGGTGGATTTTTTACTGTTGAGCCACCAGGGAAGCCCCCGTAGGTCAGAACCACCCAATAATAATGGGCATCCCATTCCAGGAGGCAAATGCCCTGTGCTCCTCCACACCCCTCTGGCTTGGTGGTGTTCTTCAGAGGCATCTTTCCTCCCCTTGGGCTCTGAGTTCACTTGCAGCAAAGTCATCTGTAAGAACGTATCCGCGGGAAGGAGAGAGGTAGTGGGTGCCCTGTACCCAGCCAGGGATGGCTGCTTCTCGGGCACACTGGTTTCAGGATTGGGAGTAAGCTTCCAGAAATCACCTATTTGAATGCATTCAAAAACACATGGACTTGCTTGCTGCTCTGTCTTTAAAAGTCTTATTAATAAATACAATGGTAGATGTCGACAGTGGTTCTCAACTTTGGCTGCCCAGTAGAATCATCTGGAGAGCTCAAAATCTTAAGGATTTTATAGTTCCTTTGATAAATTGAAATCAGAAAAAAACGGTGATCCTAGCAGGCTTTTTCTTTCTGAAACCATCCTCCAGTGCTTCACTTGCCCTTAATTAACTGTCCTGGAGTTGACCCAAATAAAAGCCTGTTTCATCTCATTCACCTCCCCTACCTGCCACCCACTGGCAGTGTTAGGAAACAGAACTAGGCACGATGCCTGCCTGATGACACACAAGTCAATGCGGGATGCTCTGACCAATCAGAATTGGCTCTTCCCTCAGCTGGAGATTTCTCCTGCAGGGTTTGAAGTGCTGGCATTTCTAACCTAGCATTCTTCCGACCTATACACATGCTTGCAGTCTCTTCAATGGGGGAGGAAGGTCAAGAGCAAGAAAACAGCCCCTTTCTCTTGCACAAGCCATCTCAGGGACAGAAGTGGGATTGTCTAAATGTCATTCTGTGTTTTGCCAGAAAAGAGAAAAGAGCCCTGGTGTGTTCCAGAGAAGAGGATTAACTTTCTCTCAGAGATGATGATCACACCACATCCTAGCTGGAATCTCCAGGGGACAGATGGCTGGAGAATCAGAAGTAGGGAGAGCTGGGGACTTAATTGTTCTTCCTGACAACTGATTTTAAAGTGTGCTTTGACTTGCGTTTCTGCAGAATAAAACATAAGCAAAAAAGAAGGGGAGGGAAAACTAGGTCTCGAGAGAACTAGAGACTCACGGTATTTTGTTGTTGTTGATGGTACAATGAAAAGTGAAAATGAAAAGTCCCTCAGTGATGTCAGACCCTTTTCGATCCCATGGATTGTAGCCCACTAGGCTCCTCTGTCCTTGGAATTCTCCAGGCAAGAATATCGGAGTGGGTAATTATTCTCTTCTCCAGGGAATCTTCTCCACCAAGTGATCGAACCCAGTTCTCCTGCATTGCAGGCAGATTTTTTACCATCTGAGCCACGAGGGAAGCCCACTGATGCTACAGTTAGCCTATAACAGAAGAGAGTTACAAGGGGAATATAAACCTTGATGCCACTGCCTTTCTGAGCATCCTAGTTTGAATGGAGCTTTAGCCAAAGCCTGGGAAGGTAGAGCAGATGCACTGTATGGGGAAATGCTCTTTCAGGTAGGTTTGGGAATCCAACGTGGTTTTTATCATTCCAAAACACATTGTTGTTGTTCCTCTAGGTAACTATCATTTGATGAATGTCTTGGTGGTGATGTTGTAAAGGAAAGTCTTGAGAAACAGATTGCTTAGTTTAATTGCTGATAGCGTTCACATTTCTTTGAAAGTGTAGGGCACTTAGGAAAATCTAGTTGAAGTCACAACCAAGAAGGTTACACACCCTGGCTGAGCCAAGATGTGATATAGTCACAGTTAGAGATAGTGCAAAAAAACAAACTAATTCAAAACAAACAAAAAAATAAACTTCAGCATGGACTTGAGTAAGGAATATAAAATGATGGCCAAGGAGTGGTGGGTCCTGTGACTTTGCAGCTTCAAAGTATGTGCTGGTGCTTTGGTAATGTTCAGGTAGGAAGGAAGGGTTTGGTTAGGTTGGAGGGGACAGCAGAGGAGAGGGGTGGGGGAACTGCTTGGTGCCCTGGGAACCGTGAGAAGGGAGGGGTCTAGCACCTCCTAGGTTGGGCTAGGGGACTTGAGACAAGGTCCAGGTACAGGCTGTGGAAACACCTGTATGGCATTCTGGGGAGAAGGTTCATCCTGTTAACTGACCCAGGCAGGATGCTTGGGGGTGTGTGGGGCCCCTTCAAACTGCCTAGGATCCTGCCTCTTTCCCCAGCACTTTCCAGATTCAAAAATGAATATTTTCAAAGAGGAGTTCACACACATCTGAGGGACAAAAATCAAACTTTGCTTTAAGCTTTTGAACATGAAATTTGAAAGAAGGGTATCACTGGATTTCATTGGTGGTCCAGTGGTTAAGAATCAACCTGACAATGCAGGGGACATGAGTTCAGTCCCTGGTCTGGGAAGATTTCACATGCCCACTGGGCAACTAAGCCCGTGCACCACAACTACCGAGTCCATCCATGCTCTGAGAGCCTGCGGGGGCCGCAACTACTGAGCCCGTGCACCCTAGAGCCCAAGCTCTGTAACAAGAGAAGCCACTGTATTGAAAACTCCATCCACTGCTAGCTCCTGCTAGCCACAACTAGAGAAAATCCCTCACAGTCAAATACCCAGCACAGCCAAAATAATAATAATAAGAGGAAGAATAAAGAAAGCTGTCACTGTGATCACAGATGCACAAGGAAGGCAGGGCTTAAGAATCTCCATTCATCCTCTCATGTTGTCTCTTGCTCCCTATTTTACAGTTGGAAACTGTAGATTTAGATGGTTGGAAAATATTAAATAAAGAAATCCAAAAGCTTCTTTGAGCATTTAAGGCACAGAGGTGGACAGGGACTAGAACAAAATAAAATTACTCTGTTTCTTAGCAGACAGTACCAATTTCTAAAATTCTTCCAAGTCATATTAAAATAAAAGACAAGACTTTCCAGGTCAAGGATAGTTCCAGCATCATGTAATAATGTAGGAAAGTAACTGTGTCCCCATAAAACAACTCCATTCAAAAGAAGAAAGGAAAACACCTTTTAGGAATGGCAAAGGAAGGAAGCTATATGCCTTGTGTCTGAGCACGAATGGGTGAGATTTGCATGATTAAAAACCATTTCTAATGGAATGGTGTGTCACCACACATCCAAATAGTTCTCATTTCCACTGGTTTCCTCCTCAAAAATGGGATCTTCTAATTCATTTCAGGAAAGAAAATTTTAAGTAGACATTGCATTTAAAATTCTTTTAAACTCATGGTCTTAGTTTCAACCAAAAGCTCCAAAATTTCAAGATAAGTAACAAGTTCATATATTGTCCTGATTGGATGTTTCAAGTTTGACTGGGAGGGCTCCCACCCACTAGCCTGCCCCTCTATCTGCCACTTGGCTTTAGTCCTTTTGGTCCCACAAAGGAAACCATGACTCCTGGGCTTTCTGAAGCAGCTGGATGTCATGGCAGGTGAGTGATGATCCAAGGAAAGCCAAGGAGCACACAATTCCCTAGACGAGTATCACTTTGGGGACGCTCTCTTCAATCCATAGTATTATCCAGGGGAACGTTAGGAATCCTCTATTTAAGATTTTGTTTTCTAATAATAAGAATAGAAACTCCTTCTTCACGTCAAATGATAAAATCAAATTTGTTTCATGGATTTTTATACTTTCTACCTTATCATTAGCATTTCATAATTTCATTATTAGCATTTCATGGTTTCATCATTAGAGTTTCATGTAATTAGTTTTAAAATAGAAATTTTATTATTTATAATAAGAAATAAAAGTTTAAGAAAATATTAAGAAATGAAAACAGGAAGGAAAATGTCACATGTATTTCCACCAATCAAAAGATCTAAAGTGATATTTTGAGGTTATTTGTGCAGTTTTTCTTTTCCACATAATGATTTTCTAAAAATTCAACATAGGCAAACTATACAGACAGTGAGAAGGTAAAACAGAAACATTCTTGGCAAAAGATATTTGCAATAGAAATGTCTGAGAAAAGACTCATATCTAGAATATTAAAATGTTCCTAGGAGTTGATAAGAAAAAGACAACCAAGAAATGGGCAAAAGACTTGAATAGGTCCATGTCTTAAAAAAGATATTAAATGGCCAGTGAACATGTGAAAAAGTTCCCAATCTCATTTTAACTGTAAGAGTTATACAAATTAAAATCACAATAACATACTGCTGCACCCCTAAAAGAATGATGAAAGTTAAAGTGACTGATAATATCAAGTGTTGCTGAGGATGTAGAACTCTCATATAAGTCTCCTGAGAGTGTCAGTTGGCACAGTTCTTTGTAAATGATTGGATCGCCTATTATGTATTCAACTTCTTTATCCATTCATCCATTGATGGGCACAGAGGTTGCTTCCACATCTTGACTATTGTAAATTATGCTACAAAGAACATGGGGATACAGATATATTTTTAAGTGGAGGTTTTGTTTCCTCTGGGTATATTCCCAGATGTGGAATTGCTGGATGATATGGGTGGCCTATTTTTAATTTTTTGAGGGTCCTCCACATTCTTTTCCATAGTGACTACACCAATTTATAATCTCACAACCGTGAACAAGGATTCGCTTTTCTCTACATTCACAGGAAGATTTATTATTTTTTGTCCTTTTGATGATGGCCATTCTAACAGGTAAGAGGTGATATCTCATTGTGGTTTAACTTGCATTTTCCTAATGACTAGTGATGTTGATCATCTTCTCATTTACCTAGTGGCCTTTTGTATATCTTCTGTGGAGAAAAGTTTATTCAGGTCCTTTGTCCAATTTTTAAACTGGGTCATTTGTCCTTTTTTGCTACTGAGTTGTTTAAGATTTTGGATGTTAGCTTCTCATGTATATGGTTCGCATGTTTGTTTTTTTTTTTCCTATTCCACAGGTTTTCTTTTCACTTCGTTGAGAATTTCTTTTTTCTGTGCAGTAGTTTTTAGTTTGATAGAGGACCACTTGTTTGTTTTGCTAATTGTGCTTTAGCTGTCCTATTAAAAACCGATCACCAACCCCCATGTAAAGGAGCGTTATTCCTTGGTTTTCTTCTAAGAATTTCATGATTTAAAGTCTTATATTTAAGTCTTTAATCTATTTTGAGTTAATTTTTATGAGTGGTGTAAGATTTGGGTTCAGTTTTGTTAGTTTTCATGTGACTATCCAATTATCTCAGCACCATGTATTAAAGAAAAAACTGCCTTTTCTCCATTGAATATTCTTGACTCTCTTGTTAAATGTTAGTTAACGGTATATGCTTGGGTTTGTTTCTGGGCTCCTGATTCTGTTCCGTTTGTTTTATGTGAGTGCTGTACTGTTTTGATGGGGCCTCTTAGTTCCCTGACCAGGGATTAAACCTAGGCCACAGCAGCGAAAGAGAGAAAGTGCCAAGTCCTAACCACTGGACTGCCAGAGAATTCTCTCAACACTTTTAGAACTAAAGTTACTCATTTCACTTCAAAATAAGTTACTTAGGAAAAGACACTTAGCATAATGTATGAAGAGCACAGATTTTAGAAACAGTGACCAGCTTCAAACTGTGGTTCTATCACTCACTGACTTCTCTATGTCTCAGTTTTCTTACGTGTAGGATAGAAATAACACTCACTGGAAAGGACCCATGTTAGAATTCAATGAGAAAATTAAGGTAACACTAACCACAGTCCTTGGCACATAGTAAATGCTCAATATATATCTAACACTGTTACTATTAGTGTTTAGCAGATGTGAGGTTTTAGAGTTCAATGTGTGCGTGTGTGTGTGTGTGTGTGTGTGTGTGTGTGCACACACGTGCTTGTGCTCAGTCATATCTGACTCTGCAACTTCATGGACTGTAGCTCATCAGGCTCCTCTGTCCACGGGATTTCCCAGGCAAGAATATTGGAGTGGGTTGCCATTTGCTTTTCCAGGGGACCTTCCTGACTCAGGGATTGAACCTGGGTCTCTTGCACTGCAGGTGGATTCTTTTTTAAAAAAACATTTAATTAATTTATTTATTTTTGGCTGTGCTGGGTCTTCGTTGCTGCCCAGGCTTTTCTGCAGTTGCAGCGAGCAGGGCTACTCTCCAGGTGTGGTGCCTGGGCTTTTTACTTCAGCGGCTTCCCTTGCTGCAGAGCCCTGGCTCTGGACTAGTGCACGGGCTTCCGTAGTTGTGGCATGTGGGCTCCTTAGTTGCGGCTCCCGGGGTTTTAGAGCGCAGGCTCAATAGCTGTGGCACACGGGCTCAGTTGCTCCAAGCCATGCGGTATCTTCCCGGACCAGGGATTGAACCTGTGTCTCCACCACTGGCAGGTGGATTCTTTATCACTGAGCCACCAGGGAAGCCCCATTAGAGTTCAACAGATGATGACTAATCATATCACTAAGCAATAGTTCTCAATGAAAAGTGTCTTGATTTCTCATGTGTTCTTCTGTGGCTACTACTGATATTAATGAACCATAGCTTACAATTTAGAAGCGGGAACTATATTAGGGAGGGCTTGGGGATGTGCTGAAGACCAGGTCACCCGGACATCATCACCGTTTAACATTAAGACAAAGAGAACAGGAGGTTGAGTCCTGGAGCTGCAGATTTCTAAAATGTGAGCAAAGATAAATGGTGAATTTTTAGTTTCTCAAGAGGCAAACAATTCAATTGCTCCTGGAATCTGAAATGAAGGTTTAGGGGGGCTAGAGGGATGGCCAAATCAAAGCTGTAGGTGATCTTGACTTACTGAGATTAGCAGGTGCAGCCAGCTAGCAGAGGGCTCTGAACTTGAGAAGGTGAGCCTCGAGGTGGGGACCCGTGGAGCCAGGTAAGGTGGCCACTTCCCAGGGGCAGGTCTTGCTGCACCTGCGGCAGTGTGTAGAGCGGTTGCTCCTTGGGATGGAGTGGGTGGAGTTCCGCATCTCAGATTTTCACTCCACTGACAATGTCCTTATTCAAGCCTTCCTTGGACAGACCCCAGGCTGGGGAGGGACCCCCTCCCCTGGCGGAAGCTGGGATATTTTACTCCATAATCATGATCCTGCCTGGCAGCTCCTGCCCCTCCCTCTCCCACCCCCTCCAGGGCACACTCACCACCAGACAGAACCACCTTTAAACATTTCAGGGCTTTTAGATCCTGTAAGGACTGCTGCTCTTTAGGAAGAACTAAGTTTATCAAACTTAATATCCTAGGCACCATCATTCAGAAATTTGGTGACCCTCCCACCTTTCAATTCAGGCTTCCCTGGTGGCTCAGATGGTAGAGAATCTGTCTGCAATGCTGGAGACCAGCGTTTGATCCTTGGGTTGGGAGGATCTTTTTTCCTCAACCTTTTCGCTTGAAAACTTTCAAGTCTACATAAAAGTTGAAAGAACAGTACAAGGGACATCGTGATATCCTTCACACAGACTCATGGATTCATTCTGTTGACTCTTATTGAGCCTCCAACAGTATGCTCGGCGCTCTGGCAGCCTTTGGATAAACAAATATGAGTGAGTTCTGCTGCCTGAGCTCTAGGTCCTCGTGGCTCACGGGGCAAGAGCAAGTGTAAGACAAAAAGACCTCTTCTCTGCATCTGAAATTGGGGTCTGCCATCCAGGTGGGATCCTACTTCAGCCCTCAGGCTGCATCACAGTGTTTTCCTGGGCACAGAGGGGTAGATTTACTGGGCAGATGGCAGCTCCACACCCACAGGGAAGGTCTACTTACCATGAGAATCTCTGCTGAGAGCCGGAAGGTTCGTTCTTACTCTGTGTGGCTCCAGGTCCACAGGGTGACCTGCGAAGAGATGGAAGCCTTGCCTGAGGACATGACGGATCAAAACATGGAACCGTTCTCTTGTCTTTTACTTCATGACTGAGGCACTACAGTACCCAGAGGAAACAGTTTGCCCTTTATATAAAAAATTAAAGAGGAACTTACCTGGTGGTCCAGTGATTAAGAATCTGCCTTGCAATGCAGGAGACTTGAGTTCGATCCCTGGTTGGGGAACTAAGATCCCACATGCTGTGGAGCAGCTAAGCCTGCATGCAACTACTGAGCCCACACAATGCAACTAAAGGATTTGTGCATCACAATGATAGATTCTGCATGATGCAACTAAGACTCAAGGCAGCCAAAGGAAGAAAGAGAGAAAAAACAAAGAAAACACCTTATTGCTTGGATACTTTCTAATGCTACATTTAGACGGCACTGGATGATTCCTAGCTGGTTTGGGATCAAAGAATTAAATGAGTGACGTTTTGGAGGGTCTGTTCCTTTTATTCCATTTTAATTTTTCCCCCAGCTTTATTGAGATATAATTTGATGTCTAACAGTGTATAAGTTTAAGCTGTTCAATGTGAGGAACATACGCATTGCAAAATGATTACTGCAACATGGTTAGTTAACACCATCATCTCATATAACTGCCTTTTTTTTTTTTATTGTGGTGAGAACACTTAAGATCTGCTCTCTTAGCCACTTTCAAGTGTACAATAGAGTATTGTTAACTGTGGTCACCATGCTGTACATTGGATCCTTAGAACTTACTCATTTTAATGAGGGTTGCCGGTTCAGTAGAAAATACAGGCATTTAAGGATACCTTTCTCCAAACAACTTGAAATCTTAAGGAAAAACAAGGCACACAGAAGTTAGAAGAGATGTAGTGGGTGTAGGAGGAGATCAGAGGAAAGACATAATAGAGACAGCAGGAGCAGTCTGAGAAAGCTTCCCAGCTGAGCGGCAATAAGCCAGTAAATTTAAACTCGGCAAAGGTCACAATACATAAATGTATGAACAAGGGCCTGGAAGAAACACACCAAACTGTTTATTGGATTGAGTATGGGAGGTATTAAAGGGGACAGTTGATTCTGATTGCATCCAATAGAAGATGACTAGCATTACTTGTATAAGCAGTGGTGTGCTGTATTAACACATATATGTGGAATCTAGGAAAACGGTACAGATGAACCTGTTTGAATGGCAGAAAAGGGACGCAGACCCAGAGAACTGACATGTGGCATGGAGGGTGAGGATGAATTGGGAGGCTGAGAATGACATATATACACTACCATGTCTAAGATAGATGGCTGGTGGAAACCTGCTACACAGTGCAGGGACCTCAGCTTGTTCCTCTGTGATGATCTAGAGGCGTGGGCTTGAGGGTGGGGTGGGAGGGAGGTCCCAGAAGGAGGGAGGAGATCATATGTTTGCCTAAGGCTGATTCACTTCCTTGTACAGCAGAAACTAACACAGCATTGTGAAGCAACTATACTGTGATTTTTTAAGAAACGTTTAAGAAGCAACTTTCTCCAAAGGAAAAAAAAAGGTTATACTGTCGTGTTGTTTTATCACAGTGTTTTCCATGGTGTAAATACTTCCCCTAAGGAAGTGGCTCAAATGGTAAAGAATCTGCCTACAATGCAGAAAATTTGGGTTCGATCCCTGGGTTGGGAAGATCCTCTGGAGAAGGAAATGGAAGTCTACGCCAGTATTCTTGTCTGGAGAATTCCATGGACAGAGGAGCCTGGCCAGCTACAGTCTGTGGAGTCGCAAAGAGCTGGACAGGAGTGAGCAACTAACATTTTCACTTTCAGGGCTAATTTCAAGCAACCAAAGTCAAGGCAACTAGCTCACAAATTCTTGGAAATTAAACAATTCAAGCAATTGTTATGTGCCAGGCTCTGAGTCAAGGGCTGGGGAGTGATGCAGAAAAGATTATGATGCAATGCTCGTCCGCCAGACAACAGAAATACAGTGGGGGCGCTGGAACAGGAACTAGAGGAAGAGGAGATTAGCTCTGGCGAGGTGTGGGGAAGGAGGAGACCCAGAGTAGTTCCTTGCATGAGCTTTGAAAGATGGAATAACAATTAGAGAGCAAGAGGGAAGGCCCCAAAGCATGGAAGCATATGATGCATTCTGCGAATTGAAGATTGCTCACTTTGCACAAGATTATTGGCACCCAATGTAGACTGAGGCCAGAACAGAGGGTTGGGGCTGTATTATCAAAGGTGATGAATTTCACTGGTTAGTAATGTGAGCTACTAACAATTTTTGAGAGGCTTCAAGCAATAACTGATGGCAGCATGGAGACTACACTGTAAGAGAGAGCAGAGGATTGTGCTAACATGCATGCTCAGCCGTGTCTGCCTCTCTGTGACCCCATGCACTGTAGCCCGCAGGCTCCTCTGTCCATGGGTTTCTCCAGGCAAGAATACTGGAGTGGGTTGCCATTTCCTTCTCCAGGGGCTCTTCCTGACCCAGGGATTGACTCCTGCATTGGCAGGTGGATTTTTTACCCCTGCTGCCACCTGGGAAGCCCCAAAAGAGAGCAGAGCAATGTATGAAACAGGATCCAATGAGGGCTTCAATTAAGGCAATACAGTAGAGATAGAAATAGCACAGACCCAAGAAGCATTTACGAGGAAGAATTAACAGGACAATGAAGTGAGGGGAATTAACAGACAATGAATTAACAGGCTGAAGTGAGTGGAGGAGATCGGTTGCATGAAGGTAATACCTGCTGCTGCTGCTGCTAAGTCGCTTCAGTCATGTCCGACTCTGGGACTCTGAAAAATGATCACTCAGCCTCCTGTGGGAATGAATGACTTCATCAACAAAGAAAAGAAGCATTTTTAACAGACTATAAAGGTTAGGAGTTGGTAGCCCAATTGGTTGTTTAGTGGACTTTCCTGGTGGTTCAGTGGTAAAAAACCCGCCTGCCAATGCAGGAGACTTGGGTTCAATCCCTAGGTTGGGAAGACCCCTTGGAGAAGGACATGGCAACCCACTCTAATATTCTTGCCTGGAAAACCCCATGGACAGAGGAGCCTGGTGGGCTACAGCCCATGGGGTCATAAAGAGTCAGACATGACGGAGCACACAGTGACATTTGTGAGTTTGAATGCTGGAGACTTGAGTGTCAGGCCCTGAAGATGGCTTCATTTTACTGTATTTGGATTTATGGATCTTGGTCCTGGGTAGTTAGTTATGTGATGGAAGTGATCCACTTTTGATTTGAGATGGAGGACATCTCCCCAAATTGAGAATAATAATTAACCCAGGAGTTTACTAGATAAATAGTAATTTATCCATGGAGCTTGAAAAGAGAATAAGTGAGAGAAGGGAGGAAAGCAGCCAGGTAAACCTGTGAATCTAGTTACTCTGAACAGTAATAGGTACGATATAGGAAGAATAAGGGAGTGAGAGGTGCCTGGTGATTCATGTGAGAAACCAGTTGGGAAGGAAGCCAGAAACAATACTTAAGGCCTCAGATGTCTAAGTACAAACACACAGGGCACAGGTAACAAGCAAATTAAACTTGAGGTTTTAACACCAGGCATAGACAAGATGACCTCATCAAAACCTTGTAGACAGGGCTCAAGACGGATAGACACACTTTAGGGTATAGCTGAAATTAACAGAACATTGTAAGTTAAGCATACTTCTATAAAAAAACAAATTTTAAAAAAGTTAGAAAAAAAGAGAAATGAAGCAACTTCTTGTACGTTTACACAGAAAAATGTGAAAACATTCAGTAAACAAAGTAAGTTACAAATAGATGTACATAATAAGAGATCCAATTTTGGTAGAATGAAGAACTAGTACTATTTTTTTTTTTTTAAAAAGACTGGCGTACAGTGATGAAATGAAATATATGCCCATATTTATGAGATGGAGAAGCATATTTATTTGGGTGTATTTACCTGGATGTTGCAGAGGAACTAGGTGGAAGAGCATAAAGATGAATATTTATGAGGAGAGGATCAGGACATAAAAGCAGTTACTACACACCATTTGCTGAGTGGGAAAATATTAAATATCAAATTTGAATTAAATATTTTGATAAAAATCTTTCAAAAACTTTAATGGAAAATCTGACCTTGATTTTGTGAACATAACTTTTCTATGCCCATTTCTGTGTTTGAAATAGGTACATACAGTTCCTTAAAAAGACTTTTAAAAAATGTCCTCTTGAAATTCTAATCATCTCCATCAAGAAAAAAAAATTTGTCTATGTGGGTGAAAAAATTAAAATATGTTCATAAAGATTTAAAAAATGTACAATTGAGACTATAGAATATCAAACAGTAATTCCTTTTTTTTTTCATTGATAAATATGATGCTGAAATTCCTGTGACCAGACCAGCAGATTCTTTATGATGGGCAGATACACTTGTCACTCATCCAATGGGGATAACCCTCCAGCAGCCAGAATAACTCCCTGTAGCCAAGTAGCACAAGTCTGTTAAAAAGGAGTCTGATAAAAAATCCACTATCGGTGGAGAATTCTCTGGTGGGCCAGTGGTTAGGACTCTGTGCTTTCACTGCCAAGGGTGCAGGTTTGGCCCCTGGTGGGGAAATTAAGATCCCACAAGATCCCTCTCAGCTGTGTGGTAAAAAGAGGAAAAAAAAAAAAATCACTGAGAGCTCTAGAAAGTGTCAGGCCAGAGGCTTGTTGATACTCTCAGGCCTTCTCATCTTATTTGAAGTCACTGTCCACCAGTGCCTCAGGATGTTTTGTGTTAAATCCCTCACCCTTCCTCAAGTTCATATGTAGAAAAGCTTACTACTCCTCAGAACCTCAGGATGTGACCTTTTTTGGAAATAAGGTCTTTGCTGATGTAATCAAGTTACATGGAGGTCATCCTGGATTAAGGTGGGCCCTAATCCAATGACTGTGTTGTGCTTAGTTGCTCAGTCCTGTTTGACTCTTCTGAGCCTTTTTAAGGAGAGGGGAATTTGGATGCGGAGAAACATGTAGAGGGAAGACAATGTGAAGGACAAAACGAAAAGGTGGACATTTGGTGCCAAGGAGAGAGGTCTGGACCAGAGCTCTGCCTCTCGGCCCTCAGGAGGAACCAGCCCTGCAGACACCTTGATCTTGGAGCTCTGTCCTCCAGAGCTGTGAGACAATGGATTTCTGTGGTTTAAGCCACTCAGCCTGTGGTGCTTTGTTACAGCAGAGCTAGTGAAGCAATACACGGGAACAGAGCTCAGCTCTCAGAGGAGGGGGGCAGGGGACCAGCAAGGACCAGGCAGGGGGCTGGGGCGGGGGGGACCAGCAAGGACCAGGCAGGGGGCTGGGGGGGGGACCAGCAAGGACCAACCAAGTGAGGGAGTGAAACTTCAGCCTCACGGAGGAATGAAAGTGAAAGGGGGAACTGAGACAAAGCCAGTGAATTTGGGGGAGTAATCAGGGAAGATAAAGCTACACTCATGGGCTTTCCCAAGTCTCATCTTCCAAACACAAAAGAGCCAACGTCAAATTCAGGTCAGGAAGAGCCTAGGAAATTCTTTGTAGGTTGCCTCCTTGGGGAGTGGCCTAGTGTCTGGGTCAGGTTGGTGTGTATATGAAAGTCTCTAGTACCTACGGCTGAGGGACTGCGGGCAAGGCAATCATGTGAAAGAAGGTTTAGAGTTTGTCATGAAAGTGAAGTCGCTCAGTCGTGTCTGACTCTTTGTGACCCCATGGACTGTAGCCCACCAAGCTCCTCTGTCCATGGGATTCTCCAGGCAAGAATACTAGAGTGGGTTGCCATTTCCTTCTCCAGGGGATCTTCCCAACCCAGGGATTGAACCCAGGTCTGCCACATTGCAGGCAGACGCTTTAACCTCTGAGCCACCAGGGAAGCAAGAGGAGGATAAATTTTGGCTCAAAGTTAAGAGATTTTTCATTTTTTTTCCTAAAAATATTTTGACATTTAAAATATCATAGGAAATTTGGAAAATAGGGAAAGAAAAAGTCCCCACAATCCCATCATCTTATCCAAATTCACCACGTATTTTTTTGTTTTTCTTCATGGATGTATAGTTTAGGTACTCGGATTTAGAAAGTGTACATGTAATTTGCATCCTGACTTTTAAAGGGATAAAATTATAGTGCAGACATGTTTCCATTTTGCTCTATGATTTTGCTATATGATTTCTCATAAGAACAACCTTCACTGGCTATGTAAGTCCAGGGAGTGTGTGAAGCATAATGAATGATTTCCCTATTGCTGGATATTAAAGTTGTGGCTAGTTTCTTCCTTATCAATAGTCTCCCCCAAGTTTCCCTCCCGTACTGAGATTCCATGATTCTATGTTTGGCAAAAGGAAAAGAAAACCACTTCTCAAATTCTCTGTCTCAAATTCTGAAGAGGGGCCTTTTGAGACACCCTGACATGGTACATCAAGTCATATTTCTGTTTATTTCCTCTGAGTATCACTTTCACAAAAATGATTTTAAGAAATTTCTATCTGGGACAAGGAAGCCCAGCATGAGGTCGCAAAGAGTTGAGCATGACTTGGTGACTGAACAACAACAAAAATCTAGTTGTCTATTTGGACAGCTTTTTTTTTCCCCCTCAGATGTACAAACAACAACAACAACAACAACAAAGAAAAAACGCACAATTAGAAACAAGAATTCCTATATACCTTTTATCCAGATTCACCCAAAGTTAACATTTTACATAGCACTACGATCAAACTTGAAACATTATTTCTAACGTGTTACTCTTACCAAACTCCAGACCTGATTCAAACATCACCGTTGACTTCTGGCCCCAGGTCCAATGAGGAATCAGAGGTTGCAGTAGTAGCTGCCTGCATCTCCTTTGTCTCCTTTAATCTAGATCACTTTCTCAGTCCTTTGTTTTTCACAACTTTTGACGTGTTTGAAAAGTACTGACCAATTATTTAATAGAGGGACCCTCAATTTGGGTCATCTTGTATGTCCTCATGAAGTTTTTGTACCATCAGAATGAGGTTGCGTCCTCAGAGCATCTATGCGTGGAGGCATGTTATGTTGATCCATCTCATTATAAGAGATGATAAATTTAATCAGTCTGGTTAAGGTGGTGTTTGTTAGGTTCCTCCACTGTAAAGTTACTGCTTTTTCCTTAGTAAGTATTGTAGGGCTCTACTTTGAGACTATGTAATAAATAGAAATCTTGTTTCTTATCATACTTTCACCAACTAATTTTAGCTTTCAGTGATGATTCATCCCTTAAGCAATGATTGTGGTGTTTTCCAGATGGTGATTTTCTGTGTTCATTATTCTTACTATGAATGTTAGTTGTGACTTACCTCAGACAGTTTTTATAGATTTTCCTTACCTATACGGCCCTAGATTATCCTTAAAAAAAAAAAAAAGAAAGCAAGAGAATGTTTATCCTCTGCTCATTCTGTTGTTCCTGTAATCCAAAAGCATGCGGATCATTAAAGGTGGAGGTGGACGGACAAAGGCTTGGAGTTGGTGAGGCATCTTCATACCTGCATTGACTCCCGTTTTTCTGAGGTTCAGCCAATTATAGTTTGTTCTGCCAAGGAATTATGGGCACTTTTTAATATACGATTTATCCTTAAGTCATCACTGTAATCAGAAAGTAGCCATTGCCACTTCCATTCTACAGATGAGAAAAGTGAAACCCACAGGTGTTTTCTTAAATATATTAAATATTTATTGATTTATTTGGCTATGTTTGGTCTTAAGCAGTACTCTTGATCTTCTTGCCACATGCTGGACCGATGAATAGTTTGCTGACTAGAACCAGGGGCCCCCTGCACTGGGATCAGGGTCTTAGCCACTGGACTACCTGGGAAGTTCCTTTTTTGGCTAATTATTATGTACGTTTTCACCCATAATAATCCAGTCTTCTCTTCACAAGCAACAACAATAGTAGTTATTTAAACAGAAGTTTCTTGCAGATATAATTTACAAAAGTTATTTTTATCTCAAGTTGAATTCTTCAGGGTGACCTGGCATTCTAAATACAGAATTCTATTTATCCAGAATGGTTAAGAAGTTCTAGTTAACTTTTCTGTATGTAGCAAGACCCCCACTCTTCAAAGAATCCAAATACAAAGATGAAGGAAAGGTTTTCTTTAAAATCAAATAGACATTTTAGGCCATTCCATAGATGTTCAGGATTAGTCAAGTTGCTATAAATAAAAAGAGAATGAGATTTGGCTGGGGAAAAAATCAGACACTATCTTACGTTAGTATGAAAAGTGACTCTCATTGAACAGTGGGAGATGAGCTAATCACCTTCTATGGTACCTTGTTTTCTTAACCATTTATCTTTTTCTCCTAAAAATTGCATATAAGAGAAAGAAATTTTTGATAAAGTGGACTTTCTGTTGATTAGATTTTGGATTTTAAAAAGCTACTAATATAGCTGCTATTACACCAGCTTCTTTTCCTTAGGGTACCAGCAATTAGAACTAACAGGACACCCAGCATCCATACTTGTTCACACAATCAAGACTTGTGAGGACTTCCCTGTGGTCCAGTGGTTAAGACTTCACATTCCCAATGCAGTGGGCATGGGTTCAGTCCCCGGTCAGGGAACTAAGTTCCCACATACTGCATGGAGAGGCCAAAAAAAGAGATATAAATCAATTTTAAAGATTACGTAAACTTAAAAGAAATCTAAAAAAAAAAAAAAGACCTGTGGACTCTTAAGTGTCTTGGCCCAGCCACCCCTGCTGATTGGCATTGTTTTGGTTTATTTTTGTCATTTTTGTGTCCCCAGTGTTCATCCCTGCGCCTGGCACAAAGTAGGTGCTGGATAAATATTGTTGCCTGATCCACTGACCCACTGACAGCCAGACTTCATGCTCAGGGTGAGGGTCCAAACTTAGCCTTCCTGAATTACTGGAATTTATTTTTTCTTATTTAGAAAACAGTGCATGCTCATTCTAGACACATGTAAAATAGAGAAACTCAAGCACACACACAAGAGAAAACCAAGCCCTTCCTATCTCACCAGCCACAGAGATGATTATGCCATAAAGATGAACATTTGCCCATTGACTAAATATTCCTTAAAAACCTGTTTTTAACGGCAATAGAATGGTCCATTGTATGGATGTGTGACGTTTAACATTTCCTTGTTGTGGGTCATATAAATTCTTTACAGTTTGCCACCACTGGAGTGAGTGTTGTAATGTTACACAATAAACTCTCTGGCTATTAAAGCTGATTATCACGTTACTTTCCAAAAGATTATATCCATTTAAGTCCATTTGTGACTGCCCCATATATTTTAAATGCTGACAGTTGAGAAATGAGGGTTTCGAAACAGCTCCTTTCCATTTAAACAGCCTCTAGTGTGCTGTGAACTAACCTTTTCCTCCAGGCTTAACTATGGGCCCCTCGAAGGGTAGGGAAAGTCACAGGGGAGTGGGATAATTTGGAAAACATTCCTGGAAACCTCAACCTAAATTGAGGAGAGAGAGTTCACCCTTAAAAAAAAAAAAAAAACAGCTTGTGCAATAAAGCGAAGGGGCAATGACACCCCAAACTGAGCGATATTAATGCAAAACAACTAATATCGTTATACTGATGTTTGTCCCTGTATTCATGGCCCCAGATTAAAAGCAATTTTCTTTACAGAAGATAAAATCATGCTAGTGAAAAGGAGAAACTATTTGGGAGAGGAATTAGTCAAAAGGAAAAGGAATATTTTTTAAAAAACATTCACTTCTAGTGACTTCCCTGGTCCAGTGGATACAACTCCACCTTCCAATACAGGGGGTGTGGGTTCAGTCCCTAGTTGGAGAAGTAAGATCTTCTATGCTGGGGGGATGGAAGGTCGGGGGGAATTCAATTCTACTCGGCAGAATATATGTGTTTCACTCGGAAACAGAAACTTCATTTTCAAAAATAATATACGATAAAAGCCAAAACTTCCAGGAGTTATTTGCCATGATCAGAAAGAAAATTCCATTCTGGTTCTTGTCTTTTTCGGCAACTGCATACTGCACCTCCGAGACATAGAACAGGTGTCAACTTTGCTCAGGATCTATGGCAGGTAAGTCAGTTTCTAAATAAGGCACCTGTACATCTCATTATGAAGCCAGCATTTCATGTGACAGTGAGCCATACTAGACAGCTAAATTATTATTATTGCAATACAACAGACTCTTTTCCATTGAACACTTAATGGGACAATTTATTTCCAGCCTTCTACTTCCAGTCAAGCAAAGACTGCATTACTTGGAACTCGGTGGAAAGCTCTAGAGACACAGAGCCTGGGCTCCGAGCCAGTCCTGCAGTGGGAAACCACCATTTTAGAAAGTGGGATTTTTTGAGTACAGTGGAGTGAGATTGAAGTCAGCCTTTATGTGGGACAATTTCTCGGAGAAGCCCGAGTAACTGACCCTTTCTCTGTTTTACTCCTGTGTGTTCACTGATTGTGGCAAATCCAGTCCCAGACTATTTTCCAATCACAAGCCTATTTATTCTATTTTATAGCTTCATGGCTCAGGGATGAACACTGCACCCAGCGTTAGTCAAAAAGAGGATACTCTGCAAAGAGTTGGGTATATGTAGCTTTATTAACATGAGGTTATTGGGAAAGAAGTATTAATCCCACTTTCTATATTTCTTTAGATGGTCTCATGTTGACCTTGCAATTTTTAGTACCCGATTGACTACAGATAGACTATTAAAAAGTGGATTCGAAGCCATCACGGGGACTTCTCTCGTGGTCCAGTGGCTAGGACTCCATGCTCTAAATGCAGAAGGCCTGGGTTTGATCCTTGCTTAGGGAACTAGATCCCACATGCCACAGTTAAGAGTTTGAATGCCACAACCAAAGATCCTCCATGCTGCAACTAAGCCCAGAACAGCCAAATAAATAAATGTATGTTTTGTAAAAGCCACCGGACTTCTCTGGTGGTACACTGGATAGGAATCTGTCTGTCAATGCAGGGGACATGGGTTCTATCCCTAGTCTGGGAAAATTCCACATGCTGCACAGCAACTAAGTCCACAAGCTCTAGAGCCCATGCTCCACAAGAGAAGCCACCCAGAAGCCCAAGTACCACAACTAGAGAGTAGTCCTCACTTACAACTAGAGAAACCCATGCACAGCAGACAAGACCCAGCATCAGTTCAGTTTAGTCACTCAGTCATGTCCGAATCTTTGTGACCCCCATGAACCACAGCACGCTAGGCCTCCCTGTCCATCACCAGCTCCTGGAATCTACTCAGACTCATGTCCACTGAGTTGGTGATGCCATCCAGCCATCTCATCCTCTGTCATCCCCTTCTCCTCTGGCCCCCAATCCCTCCCAGCATCAGGGTCTTTTCCAATGAGTCAACTCTTCGCATGAGGTGGCCAAAGTACTGGAGTTTCAGCCTCGACATCAGTCCTTACAATGAACACCCAGGACTGATCTCCTTTAGGATGGACTGGTTGGATCTCCTTGCAGTTCAAGGGACTCTCAAGAGTCTTCTCCAACAGTACAGTTCAAAAGCATCAATTTTTCGGTGCTCCGCTTTTTTTATAGTCCAACTCTCATGGACCCAGCATAACCAAAAATAAAATAAAATAACCTTAAAAAAAGCCACCACAGTTTTGTCCCCAAGCATACTGATCAGTCAATGGGTGCCTAAGCCACTTTGTCAGGGGACAAAGGGTAAGCTGAATTCCTATGGCCCTTGAGTTTCCCTTCTACAATGAAGTGGAATGAAGAGGAAGATGGAAGATGTAACCACTTTTAAATGATGTAGGAAAAGATATAATTTTTCCATTGGTATTTTTCTTTCTAGTGGTGGTGGTAGATCCTAAAATTCTAAGGTAGAGTGAAGGTCTAGGGGCTGGGATCTGGGACAGAGTAAGGACTTATGGCCTGGGGCTCCTTGAGGATGGGAGTAGAGTGTACCCCAAGATGGAGCAAATGGAGTAGAATATTTCCATTTCCCCACACTTGTGTGGGGGAAAAAGCAGAGACATGACTTTGCCAATAAAGGTCCATCTAGTCAAGGCTATGGTTCTTTCCATAGTCATGTATGGATGTGAGAGTTGGACTATAAAGAAAGCTGAGCATCGAAGAATTGATGCTTTTGAACTGTGGTGTTAGAGAAGACTCTTGAGAGTTCCTTAGACTGCAAGGAGATCCAACCAGTCCATCCTAAAGGAGATCAGTCCTGAATATTCATTGGAAGGACTGATGCAAAGCTCCAATACTTTGGCCACCTGATGCAAAGATCTGACTCATTGGAAAAGACCCTGATGCTGGGAAAGATTGAAGGTGGTAAGAGAAGGGGACGACAGGGGATGAAATGGTTGGATGGCATCACCGACTCAATGGGCATGAGTTTGAGCAGTTGGTGATGGACAGGGAGGCCTGTTGTGCTGTGGTCCATGGGGTGGCAAAGAGTCAGACACGACTGAGCGATTGAACTGACTGACTGACGGTCATGTGCCTGGCCCTGCTAACCTTGCTTAGCTCCACCAGCCATATAATAACTTCCTTCAGCAGCTGGGGCTGGGGTCAAAGAGGAAAGATAGTTTAGTAGCTATTGTTGCTTATCTATCCATTTCCCCCTTCACCCAACTCAATGGGCCCACATTTTTGTCTTAGTTTACATCATTCTCACCTGTGGACTTTGAGGGAAGATGTTCTCAAGCTTGATTAGCTTAACCCAATTGGCCCATTCCATTCCCAAGCTAAGGTCATTGGTTCAGGAGCAGGAACTCCTGGATTCAAGTGACTCTGAACCTCAGTTACATCAACACATGAATGTTCTCACTGCTCAATCCAGTTAGAGAGGAGTTTCTGCATCTAGGGAGCTTTAGAGAGGGTTGGAAGTGTCTCATATCTAGCCACCATATGGCCCGTCTCTAAGGGCTGTGTTTTCCTTCTGACATGTTAGGAATTGTAGTCAGTTATGCATATTAACCAAGAATGTAGTTTAAACAGTACACACTGGCAAGTGAACAATATTAGAAACAATTAATGTTCAAGTACACAATACTGTATAATGATGGGGGGGGGTGGCATTTTGGGTTCTAACCATCATTTATTACATTATTTCTATGAGAATATATGCTCCAACATTCAAATAAGCAATTTACCAATGGACTTTGGGGATCCTCTGGGTCTCAGGTTTCTCACGAGAGTGTAATATTAGATGAGGTTTAAGGCATTTCCTAGCTTTCTTGATTCTTTTTTAATGGGTTCATTTTAAAGTAAGTAAAAGTGAGTCCTTGTAATAGGGCAGCATTCTTGAATAATAAGGCATCTGACAGTTGTTCACTGGCCTTTAGCAAGTTCTATCTTGTTCATTTTCACAGCAGTTGAGAATTTGCTGCCATTATTTTAACCACTTTTGAAACTCTAGTACAGTGCTCACATCTTGCCTCTAGATACGCATATACAGAATACCTTATTTCCTACAGCAAACCCATTTTTCGATTTGTCAGTTTTATGAAAACCTGAGGACTGAAACAGGCTCACATTTCTAAGCAAAAGCAAATAGTAATTTTCCCCTTCTCCACCCATGGGTTAGTCAAAGCAGGGACTTTTTTCTAAGAATAGAGGTATTTGTCATCTTTAGATGGTTTCAACACAAAAATGTGATAGTTCAGAATATTTTGGGTTCAGGGACTTCCTGGTGGTGCAGGGGATAAGACTCTGTGCTCCCACTTCAAGGGCCTGGGTTCAAGCCCTGGTGGGGGAACTAGATCCCACATGCCTGAACCAAGCCCACACATTGCTACTACTACTGATTTTGCATGCTCTAGGGCTCAAGCACCACAAATAGAGAAGCCTGAACCACAAGGAAGACCTACCGCAGCCAAAATAAATAATACGTAAATAAATGAAATTTGTAAAAAGCCACGTTTAAACTATTTTTGTTGTTTAGTCACTAAGTGTTTAAGTCACTAAGTCAACTCCTTTGCAGCCTCTTGGACTGTAGCCCGCCAGGCTCCACTGTCCATGGGATTTCCCAGGCAAGAATACTGGAGTGCATTGCCATTTCCTTTTCCAGTTTAAATTATAAGTTCTCTTTTTAAAAAATCTAAAAAGCAAACAAACAAACAAAAAAACCCCAAACTTTGAGCTCAATAGTTAAGTTATAGATTGAAAAACAAGTGATCAAGTGAGCTCATAGAATGACTTGAAATGAAAGATCCATGCTTGGAATCATGGGTGATGACCTACCTGAATTAAATATTACTAGGAGAGCTTCCTCCAAAATCTTTCCCCCAAGGATGCCAATGAGCATGAAATTCCACCAGTCTCACCTTATAGAAGCCGTACTATACAAAGTCTCCATGGAAACAAAAGTATGTCTCCTCTGATGGGCTGGTTGTTATTAGCCCATGAACTCCCAGTAGCTTAACTTAGATCAGCCTGGTGTCTACTTGTTTTGGGTGGGCTGTTGGAAAAGGGAAGAAAGGAAGGATTGAGTGTGGGGTAACTGATGAGAGTTCTTGTTGATTTCACAGCACTGGGAACGAGAGACTGGAGATAATACGACCTATTTCATAGCATTGCTTTGGGCTTTCCCTACATATCTTGATTTAAAAAGTCACCTCATTTTCCTTCTTGAAGTTCAGAGGATATGGACTGGAATAACTCTTCCCTGTCCATCAGTCTTGTTCTCTGCTCTGTTGTCGCTTACTACATAGGGCCAGGACCTCCCCAAGGGATGTTAGTTACTCAGTCTTGTCTGACTTTGTCACCCCACGCACTACAGCCCGCCAGGCTCCACTGTTCATGAGATTCTCCAGATGAGATTATCTGAGTGGGTAGTCATTCCTTCTCCAGGGGATCTTCCCAAACCAGGGATTGAAGTGGAGGTTCTCCCATATTGCAGGCAGGTTCTTTACTATCTGAGCCACCTCGCCTACAAAGGGGTACACCAGGACCCCTGCATGTGGCCTAGCAGTTGCTCTGTAGGTAGGAGAATAATTGTATGGTGCAGCTTCTCTTTCCTGAATGAGTTCCTTAGAATCATGCCCAGAGCTAACATCACTTCAGTGAGCCCTTGGTTTAGTATATGGAGGGAGGGAGCAGGACAGAATTCTTCCTTCGCCTCTTCCTCATGACCAGCCCATAGTTCCTGCATCAGTGTGAGAGATGAAGCAAATAAGAGAAAATGTGGTGGCTTCTCCTTCTGGGGAGCACAGGCTCTAGAGAGCTCGGGCTTCAGTGGTTGTGGCACGCAGGCACTGATGTTTGCTCTCGATGGTGTGTTACAGAAGTATAGTTGATCCGATATGCGTCTGCAACCGTGCTGTGAATCTATTTGGGGTGCTTCTAACTGGGTGGGACATTTTATGCTGACAATTCTTTTAGGAAAGGATTCTGTAGGGAGGAACTTTATCGATGGTGTTCTAGTAAGGAGCTCCATCTTTCATGGTGTTGTGTGAGGATGTTGGGACTTCATTTTCTTAGTTTGTCTTGCCCTGTTTCCCACATATCTGGGGGCTTCCAGGGAGGGAGGACCATGGTGTGGATGGTGGCTGGTTTTCTCCAGGTAGGTCACCAGCTCTCACACTAGGCATATCTTGACCATTGAAGAGACATCTACACTGCCCTGAACCCCAGGACAGAAAACGTAGGTGAAAAAGTTTGACATTGAATTCCAATGAATCCTTCAGAAGGGACCCTTGTTTCTCTAGTACTGTTTAACTTTTTTTTTTTTTTTTGATGTGAACTTATCCTATTTTATTTTTGGCAGATGACAGGTATAAATCTGTTCCTTCATTATAACTACTGGTGAAAGTGAAAGTGAAGTTGCTCAGTCGTGTCCGACTCTTTGCGACCCCATGGACTGTACCCTATCAGGCTCCTCCGTCCATGGGATTTTCCAGGCAAGAGTGCTGGAGTGGATTGCCAACTACTGGTAAAAGGCAGGTATTCTCAAGACTGACATTTGTTTGTTAACATTAGAATGATGAAAACAAAGGAGGAGCATGTGACTAGTACTCAACGGATTTTACACCTCACTTCATGTTCATGGTGTTGGGGATGCTGGTGTTGCTTAACACATTCTTGCTGACTGTTCACCATTGATTCTCCTTTTAAAGTTCTCTTTCTAATTGGCTTAATAAATTATTGGCCAAAAAAGAATTCTGAACACAGACAATATAATATTCTTAAGTGGTTGAATTAAGAGGAAAAAATGTGGAAAGTATTTAGAAGTTGGAAGTAGTAGAATGTAGTGAAATATAAAGTCCATAAAAACTGAGATGGAGTCTGGAAAATAAAGGAATATGTCTGCTGCAGTATCGGCCTCATGGTGGCTCCTATAAGGACCAACGATACGATGCTTGGGATTAGAGAATTTGCATAGGCTGTAGTTGGGATTTGTTTGTATTAAGATTATTGGATCAGACAGTGGCTTATAAAGATATCATTTGATAATCAGCATTTTTCAATATAGAATCCTCTCCAAAAGTTGATGTTCATACTTCTGGTTGAGAATTCTGTTTAGGAGGATATAAGAGAGAGAGAAAGAAAAGAATTTTCAAGGAATTTTATCTCTTCAAATAAAGAGATCATTAGCGTAGAAAGATCTGCCATCAATAATGTTGGAATTCACTATTTGGGCTTACAGCGTGGTAGCTTAAAACTTTCAGGACTTCCCTGGGGATCCAGTGGTTAAGAATCTGCCTGCCAATACCAGGGGCACAAGTTTGATCCCTGGTCCAGGAAGATTTAAATGCCGTGGGGCACCTACACCGGTGTGCCATGAGTACTGAGCCCGTGCTCTGCAACGAGATAAGCCACCGCAATGAGATGCCCCAACACCACAATTAGAGAGTAGCCCCTGCTTGCCGCAATTAGAGAAAGCCCACGCGCAGCAACGAAGACTCAGTGCAGCCAAAAACAAAACAAACACCAGTGACAACAAAAAACTTTCAAAGTGATCACACTTAACAGTCTGGCTAGACGCTGTGTGTCCATGAGGATATGAAGATGAAAGAGACATGATCCGAGCCCCCGAGGTCTCATGGACCAGAGCAGCAGAGGGACCAGAGCAGCACAGGGATGCAGTAAAGATTAGCCACCTATGGCCCACCTTGTGTCCCAGTGACCACAGCACTGCCTGAGTGTCAGGAAGGCAGCCATAATCGTGGAAATGTGGTGGGGTGGGTGGAAAGAAGAGGACCACTGTGTGATGGATGGACAAATACTTGACAGCCTTCACTGGTTTTAGGATGGATCTCACGACCATCAGAGTCACACCAGTCATGATTGCGGACACGGCAGAAGCTCACCAGGACAAAATGGAGGATGTAACCCCAAGGCCAAGTTCTAGCCATCATGCAGGGTTTCCTAGAGTGAGAAAAGTTACTGACTCGCCAGGAAGAACTTTTTACACTTGCTCATTGTTAAAATATTTGCACCTTGAGAATTTTACTGCCTCCGCAACCTTCACTTTTGTCTCTGATATAAACACAATATGCTGGGTGAGAACCTATGACTCCATTCACTGCTCAAGACATTGGCACATTCATCATTGTAAAGACAGCACGTTGGAAGGTTTTATACACAGAAAGAGTGAGTTTATGACCTTAAACAATCCCCAGTAGGAAATGTCTGACATACTTATAGGCTTTTTCCCATACCTTTTCTTTCTGCCTTTGATCACCTTCCTACCTAACTTTTTTGAGACCCTGAGATGTCCTCCCTTCTCCCGTCATCTCTCTTCTCCTAGAGAGGTGGCCTGAAATGGAAATGTGTGTTTTTCCTTATTTATCAAATGGCTCAAATAGTCTGCCTGTTGAGCCAGACATTCTTCTAAGCATTTGATAAATATTAACTCATTCATAAGAATTATTTGAGGAGGAGGCTACTGTTCTTTTTAAAAATTTAATTGATTAATTTATTTTTTGGCTTGTGCCGGGTCTTCGTCACTGCATGTGGGCTTTTTCTCTAGTTGTGGCGAGTGGGGTCTACTCTCTAGTTGTGGTTCGTGGACTTCTCAATCTGGTGCCTTCTCGTGTTGTGGAACATAAGCTGTAGGGTGTTCAGGCTTCTGTAGTTGTGGCTCCCAAACTCTAGAGCACCCATACAGTAATTGTGGTGCAAAGGTTAGTTGCTCCTAGGCATGTGGGAATCTTCCCAGATCAGGGATTGAACCCGTGTCTCCTGCTTTGACTGGTGGATTCTTTACCACTGAGCCACCAGGGAAGCCCAAGTCTACTGTTGTTACCACTCTCTTTGTTACAGATGAGAAGAGTCACAAAAAGAGATATTGGGGAGCTTGTATAAGGACACACAAAGAGAGTGAGCTGCTGAGCTGGGATTTAAGCTCAGACCTCCAGCTCTCAACCTCCACGTGAGAGTTTCATCTAGCCATAGTGCTCAGGTGTGGATGAATTCTGCTGCCGGCCCACCAGCTCGACCACTGGGTAGGCTCTTTTCTATTCATGAAGACTTTTTCAATTCTGCCCAGAGCAAGCTGAGCTCTCTACAGAAAGGTGCCTTTGAAATGCACAGGTTGACAGCTTTATTTGTGGATCCACACTGTGGTTTCTGGCTAGAGCTGGCTGGGCATGGGCTATGTGGTTGTCAGTCTTAAAAAATGGTGTAACATTCCCAGTGTTTTTGTTGGATAATTGCATGTCTTTAATTTGTGGGATTATAAACAGAGCAGTAACCTAGCTTAGGAGTAGCCAGGAAAAGTTATTTGATATCCACTAAGTCAAGCTTCTATTTTTAGATACCTCTATAGAAGCGAATATTCTTACCATCAGGAAAGAAAAGCAACATCATAATATACTCTAATTGGCGTCTCTTGACTGGATAGGTTAAAAAAAAAAAGCCTTCGAAAGAACATAGGCAATAATTCAGCTTCTTTCTCTAATAGGTAAATATAATTTTCCTCTATTATGAGAGTTTAGGTTTTTTCAGAATATGAGCTTTAAAAGGGAAAAAAATACCATATCTTTTAAAATTCATGGATTTGGAACAGTGATTAAAAAAAAGAAAGACCTACCTAAATTTCTGCTTACCTTACTCATAAACTTCTGACCGTTGTTGTTGTTTAGTCAGTAAGCTGTGTCTGACCCTTTGCAACCCCATGGGCTGCAGCACGCCAGGCTTCCCTGTCTTCCACTATCTCCCGGAGTCTGCCCAAATTCATGTCCATTCAGTCGGTGATGTCATCCAACCATCCCATCCTCTGTGTCCCCTTCTCCTCCCGCCTTCAATCTTTCCCAGCATCAGAGTCTTTTCCAGTGCTTCGGCTCTTCACATCAGGCAGCCAAAGTATTGGAGCTTCAGCTTCAGCATCAGTTTTTCCAGTGAATATTCAAGGTTGATTTCCTTTAGGATTGAGTGGTTTGATCTCCTTGCTGTCCAAGGGACTCTCAGGAGTCTTCTCTAGCATCACAATTCTAAAGTTATCAGTTCTTTGGTGCTCAGCCTCCTTTATGGTCCAACTAGGTCGAGATAAATGAAAACATTAAACTATGTAAAATGTTTACTTATGTAGTAAATATGAAGTCCCTGTAGAGTCACCATATTGGAAATAAGGACATTCATAGTCAGGGACTGCTTTTTGTCACTGTTTTGTAATTTAGTTGACGTGACATATTCGTAGGCAAAGAATAGATTATTTAGATGACATTTTCCATTGGAAAACCTTTAAATGGTTTGAAAACTTGAGCCTGATTTAACTGCTTTGTCTCTGAAGATGAATCATTCCTTTCATTTAGCACATTGGTATAGTATTTAGATTAACTAGTAGGTTTGTATTTAGCCTGGCAGAAGCCAAACAGCCAGATCAGATACATGCTAGTGGGCTTCCTGGGGGCTCTAACAGAACTAAACACAGGGAAGAGGACTCTAGTCACTGATTTGTGATTAATGTGTGTAGAAAGTAATATTTCTACCATTTTATGGATGGAGCAACTGAGGCACTGTGAGGTTAAGTGGCTTGCCCTCGATCATAAGGCTCTTCCATAGACCCAGGAAAACCATGGAGAGGCTTTCCTGGTGGTCCAGTGGATAAGACTTTGTGCTCTCAATGCAGGGGGTCCAAGTTTGATCCCTGGTCTGGGAATTAGATCCAGAGAGTCACAACTAAAACAATAAATAATAATTAAGTATATATCAACAATATTATTTATTATTTAAGTCAATAAATTATTATAATGTATTCATAATTAACAAATCTCATATTAATTTTTAATATTTAATAAATAAATGGTTTTAAGAAAATAAAGAAAATTATGTAAGTTGACCAGGATTTTACATCTAATTCTCACCAACTGTAAAATTTGCAGGTTACCATTTCTGTTCCTGCACAGGCAGGTTACAAATTGAAAGTTAGAAATAAAATGAGAGAAGGTTGACATCACTTTTCGGGGGAAGGAAGCTACCAAGGTTGGCCTTGACTAACAGAGCTGACATGGGTGCTGCTGTTCCCCTCTGTTGATCCCACATGGCTTCTGTCCATGAGGATTCAATCAGCCAGGGGACTGCTGGCCGGGCTGGGGGGCAGCCGACTGTAAATCTGGGAAGGCTGCAACTCTTCAGGGTCTTGAACTTTATCAGGTTTGAATGTGTGATTGTGAAAGTAAAGAGCAGAGAAATGACAGCATTCAGTAAATCAAAAGGAGAGAAGATCAAGACTGTCAGAGACAAGAGAAAAACAGACTCTAGGCACAAACCTGGCTGGAGACCTGCACAGAGGGAAGACCTCTGTGTTCCGTCCAGAGCTTGCCTCCTGAAAAACAAACCCCTTTTTATCTAGGAAACAGTATTCTTTGTTTTTAAGTTTTCATTATTGAGCTTTAGGTCTTGTTTTAGAAGAGGGGATGCTATAAGAAAAAGAAAAACATAAAGAAAGGAAATCAGTTGGAAAAAAGTCTGGAATGATCTAGATTTTCCTCTATCAATATTGAGGCCCCTAGCTTCTCAATCATAGATCTTTATTTATTTTTATTCCTTACCAAAATGTGATTAATGTGGAGTAAGTCTGCATAAACAGGAATACAAAATTGAAAGGTAAAAAGCATGAGCGTAGTGAATGACCAGGTCAATTGAATTAGTTCTCCTCCCACCCCTTATATGTAATGCCCATCCTCAAGTCTGCCTTCCTTCATGGCCCCAGCTGTTGATTTGCTCCTATCTCCGGCCAGAAAGAAGCTTTTAGGGAGGCAATGTTGCTGAGGATTGAAGTTCTTGGAGCAGAGGACAAGGCTCAAGATTACGATCTTTGTCCAGTAGTCTGCTGCTGGCATTTGCAAGGGCGACAAGGAATTGCTCTTCTTCAAAGGAAACAAAAGCAAGTAGATCTATGCTTGTATCACCCACCCTTCCTTTCCTACCATTATGCGATAAATAAGTCCCCACTGCTGTACAGAAAAAAACCCTTGCGAATGGCAAGTCTCAAAGTTGAATGAGTGCTCAGAGTTCTTTTCTGGGAGCTAATTTAGCTTCAGGGGGATAGGTGGGTCACCCCCTAAATTGAAATCTGATGTAGTAGGTGTGAGTTTGTTACAATACAGATATTGGTAATAGTTCATGATCACCCAGCGCTTCTGATGTGCTGGGTCCCCTCAGCCCCTCACACATAAGACCATTTTTAACCCTCTCAACCATCCTGTAAGGGAGGTGCTTTCCTCAACCCCATTTTAAAGATGAGGAAACTGAGGCAGAGAGGTCAGACAAGTTGTCTTGGTCACTCAGCTAGGAAGGGGTGGAGTCACGACTCAAACAGGAAGGCTGGCCCAGACTCTGAGCTCCCTGGGCTCACACAGGATTCCCTCAGTGTGTGAGCTAGAGCAAATACCACCCTCCCTCCTTTTCATATGTTCATCATGAAGACTAGAGGAAAATCTGAGCGTGAGCACTTTTCTAGAGAAAGAAAAAAGGCTCAGACATCTCCCTCTATCTTGAAAGCTGTCTGTGGTACTTTGCCTAACCGGCTCTACAGGAGTGCCAACCTTCTAGACTGTAAACACTTCAGAACCAGTAGGTGCCTCTCGGAGTTCTTCTTTGTGAGGTGCACACTCAGTACTGTTGGGCAAGGGCAGGAAACTGGAGGACTGCATATGGGCAGACAGCCTTTTGGTCCTAATTCTCTGCATATTTGCAACATAGCTGGAGAGGTTGTATTTCTGGGTAGCAAATGCAATACTTAAAAAAAAAATTTATTGGGCATTTTTTTCCCCCTTTGATTGAATCATGGAGGAGCATAAGTTACTTAGCAAATTTCCAAGTGTCTATCATCTCCTTTTTCTGCTTCTCCAATGGCTCCTGCCCCACCAGAAGACCAGTCACAAAGGTCTCTAGGCTGAGACAGCTCCAGGTCAGTGGTATGGGAAAAGGGCATCGCCTAAACACCTGTGGTATCACCTAGTGATACCTGCAAAGCCCAGAGAAAGCCCAGGTTTCACCTGTCTAGTGGGATGGAAATTTCTGCATCTCTCTCATCTTTTTGAGACATAAATGGTCCCTTTCTGTCTGATGGTCTGATTTTTCCCACTGCTGGAGGCTGGGTGAAGGGTCAGGATTAGATGAGGTGAATGATCCTCACCTCAGAATTAAATGAGGTGGAGTTCACCTTATTTGAGTGAAGAGATGAGAAAAAAGAAAGAAAGTGAAGTTGCTCAGTCGTGTCCAACTCTTTGAGACCCTATGGACTGTAGCCTATCAGGCTCCTCCGTCCATGGGATTTTCCAGGCAAGAGTGCTGGAGCGGATTGCCATTTCCTTTTCCAGGGGATCTTCCCGACCCAGGAATTGAACCTGGGTCTCCTGCATTGCAGGCAGACGCTTTACCATGTAAGCCACCAGGGAAGCCCCTAGAAAAAAAGAGGCATCTTTAATTCCTGGAGCCCACTATGAGATGATAAACAGAAGCTGAAGATGCTCAATGGCCTTTCGAAATTGAGTCTTGTCTCTAATGCTGCCAGAGAAGAGAAGATTGAAAAGGCAGAAGATGCGGGAAGAGGCCCCATAGCAGGGAAGCCAAGAGGATTCTCAGCTTCTACCCCCAGTTTCTTGCCTTGCCGTATTTCAAAGTGATGCATGTGTGGTCGGTGGCTGTCAGGTCTGACTCTTTTGCGAACCGATGGACTGTAGTCCACCAGGCTCCTCTGTCCATGGGATTTCCCAGGCAAGAATACTGGAGTGGATTGCCATTTTATCCTCCAGGGAATCTCCCTCACCCAGGGATCAAACCTCCTGCATTGGCAGACAGGTTCTTTACAGCTGAGACAGCTGGGAAGCCCATTTCAAAGAGGTTAGAAAAGGCTTAGGTGGACTTGAAGTGTGGATTCTTCATTCACTTAGGGGATGGAGGAGCGACTCAGTGCAGGAAACTGAAAACACAGTATCTGACGCACAGCCCAGTTTTCAGCCCTTGATCAGGAAACTGGATATTCTTTGCATCACCTTTGGTGAAGGGGAAGGCATCACTCAGGGCCTGGCCTCAGCATGGCTGGCAGTCCAAGGCTTTAGGCAGTGATTACAGCAGTAATTAATAATAATATATACTACACTTCATAACCCAACTCAACTTGGGGATGCCTAAATACTTGGATTGTTGTCTCCCACGTGCACACTGTCCTTCTGACGTCCACACCCTCCCCATTAGCCTCCGTGTGATGCAGACGCCGGGTGCCTTCCACCCACTACATTCTGACTGGGGTTCAACAAGTCTGCTTCGGAGGACCATTGAGGCGGTGTAACACTGCCCCTCAGCAAAGCCGCAGAAGTGGGCGAGAGGATAGGAGTGGTTTGGCTTTGTAGTGTAAATTCAGCATCAGCAAATAATTCAAATGGGAGCTAATTTGGGGCTTCCCTGGGGGCACAGACGGTAAAGAATCTGCCTGCAATGTGGGAGCTCCGTGTTCGATCCCTGGGTCCGGAAGATCCCCTGGAAGAGGAATTGACAACCCACTCCAGTATTCTTGCCTGGAGAATCCCATGGACAGAAGAGCCTGGCGGGCCACAGTCCAAAGGGTCACAAAAGAGTCGGACACGATTGAAGCGACTTAGCTTGCACGAGCTCGGTTTAGGTCTTCAGTCTAGTGCGGGGGGCGGGGGAGGGCACGTTTGGGGAGTCCAGCTCAGGCCTGGAGTCCCCGGCTCTCCCGGGTCCCCAGGGCCTGGCACTCTTTGGCCGAGCAGCGGCCGCAGGTCCCGCCCGGCCCATCCGAGGTCTGAGCCGCCAAGTGGGGACTGTCAGGGTGTCGGGACGCAAGCAGGCCGCGGGGAGGGAGGCCGGCGCCGGTGTGGAATGTCTTTATCGAGATGGAGCCGCAAGCTTCTCCTTCGCTTCTTTAAGCGATCACGGAGAGACACCTTTCGATCTTTTGTCAGACATCTTGGCCCTTAATAGCTAAATTTATTTGGTTTAAAGCAGCCTGGGGAGAAGCAGCGAGGGAGAAAATCTTTCGTCGGTCATTGGGTGGCCTAGATAACAAGCTTTAAAAGAGAGAGGGAAGAAGAAAGTAAAAAGGTTAATGGATGAGGGGAGGGCTGGAAGGCGCCCAGCGTGGGGCTTTTACAACGACCCTCCCCCGGCCGCCCCCTTATCGCGGCCCTAACTTACCCGCGGCGGACGAAGTACATTAAGTCACGTAAACAGCGCGCGGAGAGGAATGCCACCGCGGTGACCTTTCGCGCGCCCACCTCCGCGCCGTGCTGGCGGCCGCCGGCGGCGCGCGGGGTCGGCGCGGGGCTGCGGGGCCGCGATCGCCAGCGCCTGGGGCCCGGAGCCCGGGATGCGACGGCGGGCAGGGGGCTGGGGGGCGCAGGGCACACGGTGGGGCCACCTCCAGGCTGCGCGCGGCCCACGCTTCCGCAGCCGCCGCCACCTGACGTTTCTAAGCAGTATTTCGGGCTTTTAGAGAATTAAAACAAAACAACAAACCCCGTCACCATCACTGTCAGGACTCTCTGGGCGATGACCTGCATCGGAGTGACAGCGGTGGAGTCGAGTCGGGGGGACGCGCCATCCCGACCTGGCGAGTGGGCCTGGGCGCTGGCGGGGGTGGAGGGGGGCGCCGAGGTGACCCCATGTCCTTCGCCCAGAGCGTCCCCGGGGCGGGAAGAAATATGGTACAAGCGAGAAGGTCCCATAAATCTGGTTTGAAAAATAAAAACCAAAACCAAAAAGAGAAAAAAAAAAAAAAAAAAAACCTCTCGAATTAAAACCATGCTGTTAAGTCAGAAATCGCATGTATTCGTTTTCTTCCTGAAACGTCGCTGGAGCACCCGAGATCGGTGAAATGACAGAGGATGCGCTGCCGTTTGCGGGGGTGATTGCGCGTCCTCTCCGGGTCTCGCCGCTCCTCCGGAAGCGGCGCAAAACGGCCGCCCCCCCTGCCCCCGTCACCCTTCCCCGTTTGGCCGCCAGGCCCCCGCCCCCCCGCCCGATTGGCGGCTGGGTTCGGCTGGATTCGAGTGGCGAAGAGCGGTGTGGCGCGCGCGGCCCAAATAAATCAGCCCTGGGGACAGGCCGCACCCGGGAGCCAGCCCCCCTCCAGGGATGAGGAGGGCAGGTCGGGGATGCAGGCTTGCTCCGGAGGGGCCACTTCCCGGGTCTAAATGATCCCGAGAGGAACGATTTCGTTCCAGATTAGCCAATCCCCAAGGAAGAGAGAGGCGTTAGGAAAAGAAAAGGCGGGGGGGGGGGGGTGGCAGAAAGAAAGGAAAAGAAACAACTTCTAGGGACATGACTGTCTACCTGGAGCACTGCGGAGGCCTTGGCCAGCTCTTGCGGTGCCCTTCTTCCTTTGCGCCCCCTAATATCCCCCACTTTCCCGGACCAGCTGGGGCTCTCAGAGGAAGCTCAGAGCGCCGGGCCTGGGGCCCCTGGGACGGTGGCTTTGAAAATGCGCCGCTCCTCAGGGGTGTTGTTCCCAGGGCCAAAGTCGATGCGTTGGGAAAACTGCAAAATGCAAGGGTCAGGCAATCTGGCTTTTTGTCTAAATCAATTCCATGGATCAAACAGTTTTATTTCTTAGTTAATTGGCAAGAAAAAGAAAACTAGTCTTTTTTAAAAAATTGTGACCTTGCAAGAGCGCAAACAATTACCTCCCTGCCCCCACCTTTGTTCTGAGCAATACTCAAATGCGATCGGAGTTCTGGGGCAGGGTGGGGACGGGAGTAAAACGTCAGGTCCTTTCTCGAGCCTTAGAAATCGCACATAGTGAAGCTGGTGTGCGTCCCGCCTCTCACCTCTGTCCCGGCCGTGCGGGGGCCAGGGCACCCTCTCCCGGCTGCTGCGGAGTGGCCGGAAAAGCAGGTCTCTGGGGATCATCTGTTGTCCAAAGAAATTTACACGGTCATCCCCGTAACTGCAAATATAAAGTAATACACACAGCAGGAATCAGTTTCTTGCGGGGGCGGGGGGGGGACGGGGGCTCAGTCTTTTTTGGGTTCAAACTTGGAGGCCATTCACAGCCTGTATTCCCAACTTAGCCAAAGGATTTATTTGTTAACTTGGTTTCATTAGAAATCACTTCACTGAGTATGTATTTTAAAAAAGAAAACTTTGCTTTTGAGAACAGACCTCAGAAACATTTAAGAACCCTTGGACTCAAAGAAAATCAAATGCCCACAACCGTTCTGTAACGGCTTACAGACGAGCTTTTGCAAAACTCAGTCTGCGTAAAAATTAGGTCAGAATTCAGGTTAAAAAAAAAAGAAAGGCATTGGAAGCCCTGGTCGGAGCTAAGTGGACGGCGGACGCCGGGTTATCTGTTCGGGTAGATGCAGTCGATCGAACCCAGGTTAAATTTTAAAGTCGCTAGTCTCCTTTCCAGAGTTTTCTGCCTTCTGTCTTTCGGAATTGCGGCCGCGCTGAAACTGGGAGCCGCCGCAGCGGTCGGGGGAGGTAAAGAGGAATGTAATAAAAGTGACTAAATTGGATGAGAACGGTTTATGGACCTTCTCGGTAGCAATCTGAAATTCAGAAGTGTTTAGCAGCAATTTACAACGAAGAATGTGGGGAAAAAAAAAACAGAATCGCCGACTTTCTCCATGCGGTTCCCTCCTCCCTCGGGCTGCCAGGCCCTGTCCCCTTGTCCCCTAGGACTCACAGGTTCACAGTTACATCTAGAGGAAACATATATTCAGCCAGGAGGTCTCCTGATCTCTAGAAACCCTATTTTACTAAGCCTCTACCTAACCTGGTTCAACTCTGCTAAGGCGCCTCTCCCTTCTCCAGCTGGAAACACACACACATATACACAAAGACACACACACACTTCAGGGAGACTGACCTTTAGAAAATCATTTACTTCGATTTACCTAAAAAAAAAAAAAATTGTAAAAATCCATTCCCACAAAACAACTCCTCTTGCCCTAGTTAAAACTCTCTCTCTCTCTCGACAGCCTCCCGAGGTCACATCTGTTGGAAAAAATCCTTTTTGCGCGTGAAAGGGAGCGAGACATACATCACGGCTCCTGCCGAGGACGAACCTGCGGCCCCGCGACGCCCTGCTGACAGATCGGCGCTGATAACCCCGCGACGTTCATTTCCAGCCCCTCTGCCGGCCAAGGACCGTATCAGTTTGTACACAGTTGTGATAACCATTTGGAGGGAACGAAGAAGGGGTGTGTATGTGAAGGCGGGGGCGTGGGGAAGAGGTATTTCTCGCTGGGACCGGGGAAGGTGACCCCCTCCTCTTGCCAACGACTTATCTGAGACTTACCTGAAGTTCTCCAGGGAAAGTTCAGAGCAAAAGGGACACCCAAACTGGGAGAGCACCTCCGGGAGCGACTGGCGTGGAAACCCCTTTCCACTCTGCGCACTTCAGGGACTAACCTTTCCGTGCACCGTGACCCCGAATTAAAAGTTTCAGGTTAGCTGGGGAGTGCAGATGGGAACCTCCCGAAACTTCCCAGGAATTTAGCACATTTAGTAGGACAGAGATAGGGAGTTGGACATTCGAGTTTTTTCTTTCTTAGATCCCAGGAGACGAGACCCCCGACGGCCACCAAGACCTCGAGGAGAGATCGGGAGAGTTTAAGGTCGGTCACACACAACTGTGGAGCAAAAAAGCTCATTTACTGGGTCGAGAGGAGCGGGGAAGGCCGGCGGAGGAAAGCATGGTCTCCCCCTTATTAGGAGGGAGCGTTGACTCCAGAGCTGGCGCGTCGCTCCGGCTGCGGTGGCTGCGCGGGGTTGGGCATAGTCAACTCCTCCCGCGCCATCGCCCTCCCCTCCCCCCAACCCGCCCCCCTGAGAGCGCGTGTAACGGAGGGCGGAGGAATGGGTGTGGGTCGCCAGCCAGATCAGGCGTTCTGCCACCTCCGCCCCTCCCCCGGCGTCCCCGGGATCGGCGCCCCCTGGATGGACTGGCCTCCTGCTCCCAGGACGGCGCTCGCGGCTCAGCCCACACCCGCAGGCTGCGCGGGGCTCATTGTCTGCCGGGGCGGCGCGCTCCCCTCCCCCCGCCGCTCGGCGTCCCCTCCCCACCCTCTTTTCTCTCCTCCCCTCGCTCCCTCCTCCTCCTCCTCTTCACCTCCAGCGCCCAGCTGCTCGCAGAACGCAGTTCCGACCCACAGCCTGGCACCCTTCGGTGAGCGCTGTTTGTTTAGGGCTCGGTGAGTCCAATCAGGAGCGCAGGCTGCAGTTTTCCGGCAGAGCAGTAAGAGGCGCCTCCTCTCTCCTTTTTATTCACCAGCAGCACCGCGCAGACCCCGGACTCGCGCTCGCCTGCCGGCGCCCTCGGCCTCTCCGCGCTCGGGAGCACCCTCCGCCACGGCTGTTCTCCATGCGCAGCTCCCACCCGAGGTTCGGCTGCTTCCTTTCTTGCCCCAACTCCCCTCTTTCCTCCTCTGCACCTCCCCTTCCTAGTCGCAGGCCCCTTGGCCTCGGCTCTCCGGCCCTCTGCGGGCCGAGATCGGCTCCGGGGGTGTCTACCTTCTCCATTCCCGGCAGGCTCCCAGGTTCCCGGGACACCGCGGACCAACTTATGGTGTCTTTTCCTCTCCCCGAAGCGCTTATCTGCGCTCAGCCTTATCTCAGAGTTATCTTGGCGCAAAGGGGCGGGAGCCGGCAGACAGGCAGGCAGAGAATTCTTTCTTGCTATCTGCCCTGGGTCTGTGTGTGGGTATTAATTTTAGTATGGTTATCTCCGATGAGCCGAAGCGATTTGAGGAAGCGGCCCCGAGAAGCCCAGTCCGGCTGCGTTCACCTCCCTCCTCCACCCCCTCCCAGTCTCCCTGTCATTCTTCCTGCTCTCCCCTTTGGGGTGGCCTCGGCTCCGGGGCGGTCTCACGTCCCCCCACCCTACCCCACCCCCCTGCATTTCCCCCTCCTTTTCTCTGCACTCCGCTCCACCCCGCGACGTCCGATTCTAGAACGGTCTGGCTTTTCCGTGGCTGGGGATGACCGCGGGGTGGGCCGGGGTGGCCTGGCTGGCGTGGGCCAGCCGGCGTGAGCGCACGCGCTGGCAGCTGCATAGGCGAGCGGTACCTAAGGTGCGTGGCGTCGGGGACGTGGGGTGGGCAGGAGATTCCGGCCCCGCGGACATCCCGCACAGCTGTGTGTCCCGAGGGTCTGAGACTCCGGTCTCCGCCCTGGCGCCCCACCTTCCCAAGGCTGGGTTGTATTTCACTCCGGGGCTCGCGTTCGGTCTCGTCAGCGCAGTCCAGGAAGCTCTGGGAAAGCCCGAGTGGGAGAACGCGGCGGTTTCGTTTTCGGGGGACAGGTTGCCTTCCCTACGCTAATGATTTTCACGCGGGCAGCCCTCACCCCGAGGCATTTTGGGCGAGCGACCGCGGTACGGAGGCAGGATAAGGCAGCACAGACTCGCATGGCTCCTTAAAAAGTTCCTTTGTGTGCCATTGGCCGGCAGGGAGCCACTTTGGGGCGGAAGGAAAACCTCGGCCAGTCTCCCAGTCACCCCTGGGATCTGGCGCGCGCGGATGAAGGATGCTGCGTCGGGGGTGGGAAGGGAGCTAGAGGGGATCCACGCCTTGCGGGTGAGGAGGAGCGGGTATCCTGGCCCTGGGAGGACCCTGGGGCGGCTGCGCAGGCTCCAAGCTCCTTCCCCGCCCCTGGAACCCGGAGCAGAAAATGGGATTTTTGAGGAATCTCATTAGCTGGAGAGAAGAGTGGAGGTGAGACGCGGTGCAGCCCGCGCCTTTGATAAGTCCTTTTAAAAGTTTCTCTTCTCGACCCTGTCTCCCTCCCCGTCTAGTCTCAGGAGCTAAAAGTCAGCTTGCAGCGGCGCCGGACCGTGGATGGCCTTGACTGACGGCGGCTGGTGCCTGCCGAAGCGCCTTGGGGCCGCGCCTCCTGCGGACGCCAGCGACTCCGGAGCCTTTCCAGCGCGGGAGCCCTCCACGCCGCCTTCCCCCATCTCCTCCTCTTCCTCCTGCTGCTCTCGGGGTGGGGAGCGCGGCCCCGGCGGCGCCAGCAACTGCAGGACGCCGCAGCTCGACACGGAGGCGGCGGCGGGACCCACGGCCCGCTCGCTGCTGCTCAGTCCCTACGCCTCTCATCCCTTCGGGGCTCCCCACGGACCTTCGGCGCCGGGGATCGCGGGCCCCGCGGGCGCCCTGTCGAGCTGGGAGGACCTACTGCTCTTCGCTGACCTCGACCAAGCCGCGACCGCCAGCAAGCTGCTGTGGTCCAGCCGCGGCGCCAAGCTGAGCCCTTTCGCGCCCGAGCAGCCGGAGGAGATGTACCAGACCCTCGCCGCCCTCTCCAGCCAGGGGCCTGCAGCTTACGACGGCTCGCCCGGCGGCTTCGTGCACTCGGCGGCCGCCGCCGCTGCAGCCGCGGCCGCCGCGAGCTCCCCGGTCTACGTCCCCACCACGCGCGTGAGCTCCATGCTGCCCGGCCTGCCGTACCTACAAGGGGCGGGCGGTGGGCCCGCCAATCATGCGGGGGGCGCTGGCGCGCACCCTGGCTGGCCCCAGGCCTCGGCCGATAGCCCCCCGTATGGCAGCGGAGGCGGCGCAGCGGCCGGCGGGGCGGCGGGGCCCGGCAGCGCCGGCTCAGCCGCGGCGCACGTCTCGGCGCGCTTCCCCTACTCGCCTAGTCCGCCCATAGCCAACGGCGCGGCCCGGGACCCCGGGGGCTACGCGGCGGCCGGCGGTGGGGCCGCCGGCGGCGTGAGCGGGGGCGGCAGCGGCCTAGCGGCCATGGGCGGCCGCGAGCACCAGTATGGCTCGCTGTCGGCCGCGCGGCCGCTGAACGGGACGTACCACCACCATCACCACCACCACCCGAGCGCCTACTCGCCCTACGTAGGGGCCCCGCTGACGCCCGCCTGGCCCGCCGGACCCTTCGAGACCCCGGTGCTGCACAGCCTGCAGAGCCGCGCCGGAGCCCCGCTCCCGGTGCCGCGCGGCCCCGGCACAGGTAAGGGGCAGGGTCGCGCCGTGGCGTGCGGGTTGGAGGGCGCGAGGCGGGTGTGGAGCAGCTTTTTGACCCGGGCCCTGTTTCCGGGGCTGCCCTGGTGTGGGTGCCCGGAGTCTAGCCGCGTTGCGATGGTGCTTCTGTTTTGCACGAGAGAGACTAGATGCGCCGGTACGCCTCAGTCCAGGGACTGCAGTGGGCCTTTGGGGAAAGTGAGCCCAGGAGGGACCCGGCAGGGCCTGAGCCTGGTCGCAGACCCCAGTTTTCCCGGGTGGAGGGGTGGGACTCCCATTTGGGAAGGTGACTTTAGGCGAGTGCTGAGCATGGCAATCACCCTCTCCTCAGATACAGTCGTACCCAATTCAGCTCTCCAAAGATCGGGAGTTGAGTGTGTTTTTCTCAAGGAGAGTGTTTTTATTAAGAGCCCCAAGGTGGAAAAGGACCTGGTTGGCATCTCCCTGCGTCTCGTTGGGAGGGAGGGCAGAGAGGCCAGCCTCGTGACTGTCCTGAGGGAAAGCTGGTGGAAGGGCCATTTCGCTTGGCATCAACAGGCGGGGTGTCTGCGGCTGCTGCTCCCGTCTGCACCCCACCTCCAGTCTGGGACTAGGGGTACCCCAGCACCCACACCTATTCCTCCGTCAGAGTGCACGCCAATAATTTTTCAGTTTCCAGTCCCACTCATGCTTTCCATTCCAATGTCTGGGGGCAGTTTGGAGTGAGCTGGGAAGAGTTGTCAAAATTCCTGCAAATGCGCGTTCTTGAAGAGCGTTTGTCCTGCTCAAGCTGGGAGGGTGTGAACTGTTGTCTGGGCCGAGAGAGGGGTTTTGGCTTCTTTCCTCAGCTGCAGGGTTCTGGATCCTTCTTCGTGCTTTCAGGGGTCTGTCTTTGTATTTCACGCGTTTACTATAACTTGACAGTTTCCTAAGACCAAAAAAAAAAAACAAACCAAAAAACAACTCTTTTGGTCCATTGCTTCTTTAAGGGGTGTTGTGGGTGTCAGAAGGTGGCAAAGACAAGGAGGCCTTTCGGCCTAAGTTATCCCACCTCGTTTAGGACTTTTAGGGGTCCTGGTTAATGAGGGTCAAGTGAGGCACAGCCAGTCCTGTGCTCAGGGACAATCTGGGAATGCCAGTGGCCTGAAGGTGAAGGATCTGACTTGAACCTCCCTCTCTCAGTAACATTGGGCTGAAAATCTTTACAGTCTGTGGGTCTGAGTGTAGAGTGGGGGTGGGGAGGGGCCCTGTTGAGGTTTGGAGACTTCAGAGAACAGAGCTAGGTCACCCTTGCTGCTGCACAGGGACCCACGTCTAGCTCCTGGGAGCAGAGAGACTGGGAGACCCATCTTCAAAGGATGGGGAGGAGGTGGTGGTTGGGGTGTCAGGCGCTTGTCAAGTTGGGAATCCAGCAGGGAATCTGAAAGCTTGTGTGAATTGGGTTGGGGGCAGTTCTGCTGGCCTGACGGACACACCTTAGCCTGACCTCCATTTCCCTTTGCCCCGTTTCAGCATTTCACGGGACAGAGGAAGAGCAGCAGTCGAAAAGGCAGAATGGGAGTCTTGGGATGTTTAAACTGATTGGTTTTGTGAAGAAAACCCTTTTAGAAGGGTTGGGTGCAGTTACAGACAAGTTATGTTATTTCATTTTAAACGTAGTCTATCCTTTCACTATTTTTTTGCTTTCTGGGTAGGATGCTGCACAGTTAGAAAAGTCTTGTATAGATTCAGAATTTTTTTTTTTTAGGGAGAGGGTTTGGGAACACCCAACTTTTGTGCAAAGAGTCTTTTAAGAAGGCAGGAAGCAGCTGAGAATAAGCCAGTCTGAGAGCTGGGGAGATGAATGACCTTAATTTTGCTTGTCCCCACAGGTATTCCCCTGCTAGAGAGACCTTGACCCCCAGCCCCTCTCCTCCCAGGTTCCTTATTCTCTGCTTCTCCACTCTGATTTAAGAAAAGAAAAAAAATGGAGGCATTCTTTTAACTGATTTGAGTGGATGGCAGGGGTCAGTGCAAAGGCAGGGGTGTGGTTGGGTGCTCTGGGAACCTGGTGTGTCCACCTCTCTCTGGTGCTGGTGGGTGTGTGGTGGGGAGGCTTGGGGTGAGCTTTCCTGCTGAACTGGGTTCCATTCTCAGTCTGAGGATGACGTCACCCTCCTCCCCAGAGTCTGTCACTCCCCGGGGCACCCAAAGCAGACAAGTTAGGATGTATAGGGGGCCTACTGGGGGCCTGTTGGTGAGAGAGCTTCTAGCACAGTTAGATTTTGTGCTTTATAAAAAGTCACATTTTGCTTATAAAATCAAAGCTACCGAACAAGGAGTGGGAAAAGTATGGAGGGAATGGGAGCTGTAGATTTTACTTAATTAAAAATAGGCAAACTTCCTAAATTTTATTTATCCAAGCAAGGCTTTACATTTTGTCTCTAGGTTTTCAGCCGAGCAAAGAGATTTACCTGGGGCGCTCACAGTCTTCTATTGGGAGTTTCTTTATTGTTCCCATCCTGCGAGGAGGCGGCCAGGCATGGGGCTGGGTTCTCCAGGGAATGCCCCACTTCTCCATGGAGAGGGGCTCTGATAGGTAACATTTTAAAGTCAACAACAAAGACAAATACCTTGTTTAACTTCAGTGTCCTTGAAGTCCTGAGCATTTTACTGATTACCGTAGTCAATAGTGGCTTTTAGGGCGGAGAAGAATAAATCTCTGTGATGTGTTCTAAGTTGCAGTATCCCCATGACAACTTTAAACTGGGGTTATGGGGGGTGCTAGTTTCTTTTAAATTTATTTCTTGAGGAGGAAGGAAACTTGTTTTGCAGGGAAAATAATATTAATTGAATTAAAGATTTTTGTGTATC